>NC_086450.1:89982406-90654906 GCF_028390025.1 Pseudophryne corroboree | reverse complement strand
ATAGGGTACATTTGATCACACTGCAATCACTACTTAGGTGTCTAAAATCACCGCACCTGAAACAAGTTCTTGGTTGTCCTTGGTAAAAACACTGCACACGATCCCTTCCAATGTATGCAGCGGAAGGAATGTGGAGGAAACCTCTATCAGTGTTTCTTAGTTTCACTATGGCAGCCCATGCACCGCCCCATACTCCCATGGTAAACCAACTTTAATCAAGTCAGACTGCACATCACAAAACCTAGAAAGCCAATACAGAATATCTTGTGGTGGGATAGATTCGTTTCTGACAAGGATTGTTACCTTCACTTTATCCTGTTTGGTTACTAAGACAGCTTTAAATGCATCATATGGTTTAGAAGATCTGCACGCCTGCCACTTCACCCAGAAAGCCTGAAGTCCCTGATAGGAAATAAAGCTTAAATCAAAATCTAGCATTTTAACTGGGTGAATGCAGGCATACAGATCTGAGGCATGGAAACCTAAACCGAAAATCATCTGTAAAAAATTTTCTTTAGTCGGTGTCTCGCCTACACCAACCCACTTAAACTGAATCAAGTTCCTTCTCTTCCCTACTTGCCCTGACCCTACATTCATTTGGGGCATACTGGAACTTGTACTGGGTCTATGTACCATAGTGGCATAAGACATAACCCCTGGGACGGGCTGTCTGTTCACATCAGATGCAGCATTTTCTATACATTGTTGCACATTTCTACTTTCACCAGAAACAGTCACATTTTCCCTTCTTTCTCTTTCCTTATTTAGCAGTTGAGCAGCTACCTTTGCTCTGCTAGGAGCACCCATCTGACCATACACAATATTAAGCACTTCTTGCTGACCTACTGATAATGTACTTTTGTCCAAAACCGACATTCCCTGCACAGTATGTTGCTGGGGCAGACCCTCTGCTATCTCAGTTCCTGCTGCACAGGAGAGAACACACACTTCTCCTCCCCTCCCCCCACCTGCTGCAGAACTTGTATTAACCCCTGCAGCACTGGCAGAAGGCCCAGCAACAGTAACTTTATCTTTGTTCTCTGCTTTGGCCTTCAGCAGGAGTTCGGCTTTGATTATTTGTATCTCCAATTGGAAATCTGACAATTCGTCCTCTTCACATCTCACAGTCTACATGCGGGACAGGTTTATGCAGATTGGCTGTCAGTGCGGCAGGTACAGTATCAGCCACCATTGCCCCTGCAGCACGCTGCACACCCTCCACAGCCTGCAGCACAGCCGGATAATGGGGAGACGCCTCCCCAACCCCAAACTCTGCAACAGAATCACCTCTGACCGACTGACAGACCTCAGGCTCCTGGGCTTCCATCACTGCAGCCCACTCCGGCAGAAGATCACTGGATATAGCAGATGCAGTGCTTTCACTTTTAGCTTTAACTTTGTTCCACTCCTCCAGCCGCAGTACCACTAACCGTGCTTTAACCCTTTCCAGGGCGGAAGCCAGTGACAGGATCTCTTCTCTCAAAACTGGCCTCTCCCATTTGTAACACTTGTTTTGCTTCTTTTTTTTCTGGGCTATTCTTTGGTTAAGTCGCTGGGCTTCACGTTGCAGTTCTTTTATACTGTAATGCTGGTATGTCTCCTCTGTCTCCTCATCATCCTCAGTCCCTCCTGGGGATACTGGATCATTTTCCCCAGCATCTAATGGTCGGGATACCCCCGCTTCAGTGATTGTCGGGCACGCAGTTTCTGCCACCACTCTTCCTGGAGTTGATTCACTCGAGGGAGCACCCTCATTCACTTTGGGGTTGTCTGCAGCAAATTCAGTGCTCTGATTAATGTCCACACACAGGGAGCTTTCTCCCCCGGGGGGATCCATCCCGCCCGGGGAAGCCAGCAAGGAAACCCCCTGTAAACTGCACCTGCAGCAGAAGTAGCTGGAGCTCACCACCAAACAACCTGCTCACAGCACACCCAGCTCTTTCTGCAAAGTCTCCGCTCCCAGAGAATTACCTCCAGGTGAGACCCAGCCACAGATACTACTGTTCTCTCTAGTTTTAACCCAGGCGCGTATACTACTGTTCTCTCCCCCTGTGTAACCCAGGAGCATATACTACTGCTTTCTCCAGCTGTAAACCAGGCACGGATTCTACTGCTCTCTCCTGGTGTAACCCAGGCACGTATACTACTGCTCTCTCCTGATGTAACCCAGGTGCATATACTACTGTTCTCTCCTGGTGTAACCCTGGTCCATATACTACTGCTCTCTCCCACTGTAACCCAGGTGCATATACTACTGTTCTCTCCTGGTGTAACCAGGCACATTAGCCAATGCTCTTTCCTGGTGTAACCCAGGTGTATATACTACTGTTCTCTCCAACTGCACCCCAGGCGCATATACTACTGTTCTCTCCTGGTGTAACCCAGGCAGATATACTACTGTTCTCTCCCACTGTAACCCAGTGCATATACTACTGTTCTCTCCCAGTGTAACTCAGGCACGTATACTACTGTTCTCTCTGTCGAAGTCAAAAATATTACATAGAAAGAACATACAGACTCCACACATATAAGTCGCTATGCTTGCAAATACGCGCAGTGAGCACAGCAATATATGGTAACATACGCATTTACACGGACATGCCAAAGACATGGATTCAACACTTATTTCATACAGCACATAATTATAATAATATCAAGCGCCAGACATCATAATGATTTAAAATTATATAATGAAGTAATGTCATGTATGTGTATTATTGGAACGAAGCAAGATAGACCTGTCATATTTGGTATTAAAGCAACCAGATTAATGTGTAGATTCATTTGATACTTGTTATTAAGTTGTAGGACATTGCAACAAATAGTTATGATTAAATGTATGAAAGCTAAAATCACTCTTATTAGGACAATGGACAGGAAATTCAGGCCAGCCCCTTTTGATGGCTTCAAGGCTGAACTTTGCATACGAACAGACCAGTGACTCATCATTAATGAGAAAGTTCCCTCCCTTAGACTAGATTTGTACACTCCCCCAAACTAGATAACACATTACAGAGACACACAGGAGTGAGTTGCTGTTTTGTCCCAGACGATGATGGAGATGCTGTCTGCCCAGTTCCTGTATTTATTTACAGAGAGAGAAAGAGTGATATGGAGGGACGACTTTATATGAGAAAGATATGGTAATTGTATCGCTGGCCTGTAACTGTATGTATTAACTGCTTACTGTATAAATTGTAACCATGTAACTATATGTATACTGTACATTGTGATATATTGAATACATATCCTTTTAATAACAAATATATACATCAATGAGCTTTGGAACTCAGATAATGTGTGGGTGTATTGTTTTCTCTTATGGGATGCAGTGTTTTGCGATGTATAGTACACATTCATGGCACATGGTAATAAGATGTGCAGGCGTCTACAATATATATTAGAGCGGGCATTTTAAATATTTGTTATAAAGCAATTTGGTATTTACAGATGAGGGCTCGTCCGCGATATCACGGTCTTAATGATGCACTGTACATTACAAACGCGACGCTGTGGTCGATCAGCTTATGATGGACGCATTGTGATGCTGAGAAATCATATCCGTGTGTTCTGTTGTGTTATCAGTAAGCCAATGATATGAAAATTCAAGGGACAATGTGTTTCTCATAATATTTAAAATGCTAAAATGTATTTTTATTGTTGCAAAACAAAGTTCAAATAAGTCATATTGTGTTTGATTCAGATTGGTTTGTTTATCTGTTAAGTAGATTTAAAAGTACATTTGAAAGTTGCTGCATAGCCTTGATATAGTTTTTTTTTTAAAACTCAGGCCTAAAATAGCTTCTGGTGCTTGTATAATTTGTGATTTCTTTGTGACAAAGGAAGCCACATGGTCTGTCCTCCATTTTGGACTAACCACATGGCCTGTCCACCATCTTGTGTAAACCTCACGGATGTGGAAGGGGGAGGAGCAGTGGCCATTTTAGGAAGGTCACTTTCTAAATAGCTGATTTTCAGTCTGCTCACAACAATCAGTTTCCTTTGTCACATCAAGCACCATTTATGAGTTACCAATGCATTTATTTAACCCATGCCATAGTCAATTACAAATAGTTTCAATTGGGCCTAGTGAGAGTAAATGTTTTTTTTGTTTTTGTTTTTTTCCTTCTTGTCTGTGCGTAATTACTTTACATAAAGTGGGGGGTTGCACACAGATAGAAAAAGGAAAGAAAGAGTTTTAGTTTTTGTTTTTTTTCTTTTTCTTCCAATACTTGTAGAGTCTGCTTACTAGGGAGGATAGCCATTGAAATGCAAATTAACCTGTGTAACTGCTTTTTTTTTTAGCAGTGAAAAGCACATATCTTTAAGGTGTCTCATAGAAGGCCAGTGAATGACACATATATATTATTATTATTATTATAATTATGTGTATATTTATATCAGTGTATGTTCTGCAAGATAGCTATCCAATCTGAATAATATAATTTAATTTTAGAAGATTGCAGTCATTATAGATCTGTGTGAAATTGAAATAACAGTATTTAAGGAAGTAAGTGTTTAGACACAAACGCAGTTCTGGCTTGGTCTTTAAGGTTTATACAGAAAAAAAACTGGGTGTTGTGTTAAGTGAGCGATTATAGTTAGTATTGCTCACATTTATAGAGTTGTCTGATTTGTTTTATTGTGTACGCACATTGGTACACGTGGTACGGAACGTGAGGACAGCGTACAAAAATGTGCACGTGGTGCAAGGCCGCACACGTGGCACAGGGGTACGCACGGTTGCGTAATTATGCAAGCTTGCGTAGGGTTGTGTGCACATAATAAAACCACACGATATTTGTTCAATTAAGGTGGGATAGTAGACATTTAATACAATAGCACATAACTATCCAATTTCAAATGCAGGTTACTCTAAATATAGTTTAAAAACTGTATTGCCTCTGGGGTAAAGCTGCCGATCAGAACGAGTGAACGTATTGAACCCCGGGAATTCGGGATCCCGTAGTTGGTACACCAAGTGAGTGGAGGCTTGGCGGCATGAGGCGGCTGACTCACGTTAGTAGTATAGGATTTGGAATACGTAAGTCGTGAGGAGACTTACACAGGAGCATGGTAGGGAATTGTGAATTGTGAACTTTGTGACCCATATAGTTTTTTGATACGCTCCGGCTGAGGTTTCGCAGGTTTCGCAGCTTGTGATTCGATTCCAGTGGTCGTAGGGCGGATAGGTAAGAAGTACCTATACGCTGTGCGATTGGACCGCGCGTTTGTGGGTGCGATATATAGTGCAACTTGATACCCTTTTTACGAGCTTTTGCGTAAAACCGCAGTATCATTAGCGCCGTGTAGAGCATACGCAAGCGTGATTTGTCTATAAAGTGCATAGGGAGTTTTCGCTGGTCTCTCTCAGGAAAATCTCCAACGACAGATATTTTACTGGAAAGGGTAAGTTACTCCTAAAAACTTCCAGTAAATATAGGTCAGTTAGGGGCCCTAAGTTGGGTACATCGCCTTCGCTATCGACAGTGTATGGTAGTACCGGCCAACGTGGGCGAGAGTGAGTGAAAGCGCTTGGAGAACTTTCACCGTCGCCTTATATTGAGTATTTTGGTATTTGTGGGTTTAGCCGAGAAGGCAAGACCCACAAATTATGTGAGCCAGTTGCTCAACTAAGGGACGTATGGTAGCCAGGGTTCAGGCAGAACAGTTGGGACCGAGAAGGTCAGATTTGGGACCGAGAAGGTCAGAATTGCGGCCGAGAGGGTTAGCAAAGTTTATTATGTGTGGAAAATATGGTCCACATGCTGAAGTTTATTGTGATGAATGGGTATGTATGACTGACAAAGATAGGGTATCATTCCCTAGGATGGGCAGCTTTGAGCCAGAGGTACTGCAGAACGTAAAGATTAAAATATGTCTGATTAAATCCAGAAAACAAAGGGTCAGACATACAAATTGTTTAAACCTGTGGCAGCAAGAGGGGTTGGTGAGTTTGATCCTAAGGTATTGCAGGCGGTATGTCTAACCAAAGTCATGTAAGACAAGAATGGAAATATAAGAACTGTTTGAACTTGTAGCAACAATAAACAAGTAGGAAGAAAAACAGAATGCAAGTACACCACCATATGTAGATGTGGAAGTAGTTACGGCCAGCATACAAACTATAGAAAATAATAAAAATATGAAAAACATGACTGTAACCTATATATATATATATACTAATGAATGTGAAGTTTTATTTAGGAGGAGAAGGTGACCTGATTGTTTTCAGCCATTTCTCATGCACTCAGAGGAGTATCCAACCGGTAAAAGAAGAGCAGTAGCCTGTGGGGGAAGTGGCTGAAACCAGTGGAACTGGTAAGTATGGTATCATTCATGTACATATATAGTAAACCCAAAAATAAAATTAAAATCAAGAAAGTAACGTCAGAAATGGAGAAAAACCTGTCCGCACATTAGTATTTGCCAGTAGGAAAGCGGACAGAGACAAGGTAACCCCCGGGTATTTCTTTTAGTTACCATATAAGAAGTATTCATTCCTAGTAATGCCCCTAGTCAAGATGAGCTCGGAAATGTTTGTTTGACCATGTACAGACCCTTAATATGGGATGAGAAGGATTGAATGAATACTTCGCATGACCTAAAAGCTTGTTACATTTTTTTTTTGTCTTTTGCAGTAATAGAAAACTCTCCATCTGGATAAGATCACTGGTAAACATTAATTCGGCAAATGGGAGGTGGCTGTCTCTGTGCTAATGGACGGGCTCAATAAGGCATTAAAGGTTAGGGTGCAGACTTCTTTGCCAAATTGGAAAGGGGTCTCAGTAGCTAATCTTAGAGAGTGTGCTATTGAACATCCCAAGAATAGTGCTAGGCGCAGAGAACAACAGGTGGAGAGGTTGAGGACGGTAAGTATACTGGCACATACAGGAAAGACCCATCAGTCCAAACCCCAGATCCCTAATGGTCAATAATATGTTACCCTTTGACAAAACTTGCTGGGGTTAAGATGGGGCCTCTAAACTTTTGCTTCTTTTTCCTAGCAGAAATGGCCCCTGATTAACTTAACAGGAGCTTTGTTAGATATGATATACATATAATGTGCTCCCGCTCAGGAAGTACAAAGTATATTAGACACCCACGAAGACTAATGTTACATTTCACTGTTCTAGATGCATGTCCATCACAGGTAGAGGAAATTATCTAACAGATACCGGGTTCCCTATGAACTTAGGATGGACAGGACACTGGATTGATGGCTGGGATAGTCCCAATAGCGATACGATAAACACATTTTTTTAAGGGGAGTAGACCAAGTAAAGAATCACTTCCCCGTAGTGCCCAATCCAGTTGTCAAATTTTTATAAAATCTTCTCCACTTCTACAAACTCATCTGTCACCAACCTCTATTGTGTTTCTCTACAGTTTCCTCTTCATCTTTTGCGTTCACACCGGGTGGTACAATACATGGACCCGATTACAGTTCAAACTCCACATGCCTAGGTCCTTCAGAGTTCTGCCCGAACCCAGTATATCCCAACAGCATGATAACACCAGTATTACTGCAGTGTGCCTTGTCATGCACAAAGGGTGGAGGAAGGATGAGAATACTGGTGAAGGGAAATTTTGTATAGACACTGATATGCCTGTTGGTGAATGGCAAACCTGACATTTTCTTTTTCATTTTCTTTTTATTTCTCTCCTCTAGAGATGTTTCTTTTTTCTATTTCTTTTTTTTTTTGAGTTGCAAACACACGACTTCGTACAGTTAACACCCTTTAGGAATTATTGTTATGTATTGGTGTGTACTGATGTTTTCTCAAACTGGGTAGAGCCATTTCCTGCCGCCACGGATGCTGCTGTGTTTACCGCAAAGAAAAATTGCGCAGAAATTTGTGTGTAGATAATGGTACCCCTAGAAGTAGGAGCAAAGCTTGAAATTGTACTATTGTGATCATAGATACTGCCACTAGTATTATGTAGCATCGGAACCACTCCCAGATCTTCACTTAACGAATCACCCTCTTCGAAATTTGTTTTGGTATTTGGGTCTTTTTTGGATTTTTTGGAAGACAACCTCATGTCATGATTGATCCGCACAATGATCAGAAATACACCAATGAGGTGACAGTACAGTACCTTATTGAGATGATCCAGCATTTGAGAACTTGACAAAAGAACTTGAAACTGTTGATTGCTGGTATGCCAAATACTAACTGTCTTGATTGTGAACCAAGAGACTGTGTGATTGTTCTTACGCTGTTATGCACACCAGTGCCTGCAGGAAAGTACTGGTGTCAGGACTGTTATGCACACCAGTGCCTGCAGGACTGTACTGGTGTTTGAACTGTTATGCAAAACAAATGGACTCACAGACAGACTAGGGAATATGACATGACGTACACAGAAGGTGGTAGGGTAACAAAATACACACAAAGTGAACAGAGAAGCCCAGAGGCTAAGGAACTGGGTATCTCCCTTGTATTAGAACTGCTCAGATGGGAAAAGCAAGATGTTGTGTTTTAATACGTAGAGAACCCGAAATGCTGTTGCTAAGGGCAACAGCAAAACCCTAAAGGGTTACCAACGGGTGTGGCAGTGAACTCCTCGGTCAGAGATGGAATGATAGACACAAGGAGAGTCTCCACAATCCTAATTCTCACTTGCAGTGCACAGGTTCAGCTTACTGCCACTAAACTGACCCCTGACACCTAGCACAGTGAGACAGGATTAGACAGGCAAGTCTTAGAATACAGCCGCAAACTTGCTAAGTTCACAGAGTAGTAACAGAACCCCAGCAAGCTAAACGACTGACTCCAGTCTTACTGCTAGGTCTGGATTGGCAGAGTGTAATACCAAATCCCCAGGCCTATTTGCAGTAAGCAACAAACAAATACAAAGCTACACAGTACTGGCTAACTTTCAGAAACTGACTAACCAACAAAGATTCAGCAGCATCTGCTTACCCTGAAAAGAGGCCTTATAAAGCAGGTGCTGTCCACGCCCCACTCAGACCTCACAGACTGTGAGCACAAAAACCAGCACCGAATCCCCTGCCATGCACAGAGCCTATAACCACTGCACAGCAAAAGACCCGAACCGGAGTATCAGCTGCGCTCAGGTTACTCCTCTAGCACTTGTCTCCCGGTTGCCATGACGACGTGGCAGCACAGGGCAGGAGACCCTAACAGTACCCCCCCTCTGACGAGGGGTCAAAGAACCCCTACCACCGGGTTTATCGGGGAACTGCGAGAAGAAAGAGCGTATCAGTCTGGGGGCATGAAGATCACAACTGCGCACCCACGACCGCTCCTCCGGGCCATACCCCTTCCAGTGCACCAAAAATGACAGCCGACCCCGAACCACCTTGGAGTCAAGAATCCTTTCAACAACAAACTCCCTCTGGCCACGTATCAGAAGAGGGGAAGGTCTTCCACTGGAAGAAGGATTACTAATCGCCCGTTTTAAAAGGGAACAATGAAATGTTTTATTGATACCCAAAGAACGGGGCAGATCTAACTGAAATGCCACCGGATTGATAACCCTGGTGATCTTATAAGGGCCGATGAACCGGGGGCCTAACTTATGAGATGGCTGTCTCAACTTCAAATTCTTGGTAGACAACCAGACGAAGTCTCCTAATTTGAAGCTGCAGGGTCTTTTCCGCTTATCAAAAACCCTTTTGGTCACTAATGACACAGACACAAAGGCTTTCTTCACTTTCCGCCAAATACCTCTAAGGACCGAAACCACAGAGGAACCACCAGGCGTGGAGTCCAGGGGGTCAAAAGAATTGGCCTTAGGATGATGCCCATACACACAAAGGAAGGGAGAGATCCCTGTAGCAGAGTGAGCCGCGTTGTTATAGGCAAACTCCGCCATGGACAGATGAGCAACCCAGTCAGTCTGACACTTGGAGACATAACACCTGAGGAACTGCTCCAAGGACTGGTTCACCCTTTCAGTCTGCCCATTAGACTGCGGATGGTAGCCCGACGACAAGCTGACAGAAATCTGGAGATCGGAACAAAATGCCCTCCAGAATTTGGCCACAAACTGGGATCCGCGGTCAGAGACCACATCAAGTGGCAACCCGTGGAGACGCACAACATGCAGCATAAATAATTCAGACAGGCGTCTGGCCGATGGCAGCCCAACCAGTGGAACGAAGTGCGCCATCTTCGAAAACCTGTCAACGACAACCCAGATGGCTGTCATCCCCGAGGATTTGGGCAAGTCCACCACAAAATCCATTGAAATGTGGGTCCATGGCTTAGATGGGATAGAGAGTGGATGTAATGGGCCAACAGGAACCCCTCTAGGAGTCTTATTTCGGGCACAGATGTCACATGCTCGAACCCACTGATCCACATCCTTAGCCACCGAGGGCCACCACACCGCCCTAGATAGCAACTCCCGAGTTCTGGCAATACCCGGGTGACCTGCAGACTTCTTGGCATGGAATTCCAGGAACACTCGCTGTCTTAACCTAGGAGGCACAAACAAAAGACCTACCGGAAGGTCTGGGGGAGCCTGCTCCTGTGCTCTAAGGACTAATGATAAGAGGTCCTGGGTAATGCCCACTTTAATACATGATGGGGAAACAATGGGCAACGGCTCCTCGGTGGTCTCCTGGATTGGAGCAAAACTCCGCGAGAGCGCATCAGCCTTGATGTTTTTTGACCCAGGGCGATATGTTATCAAAAAATTAAAGCGAGCAAAAAACAAAGCCCATCGTGCCTGCCTGGCATTGAGACGCTTCGCTGACTCTAAATATGCCAGATTCTTATGGTCAGTGAGAATTGAGACCACAAACTTAGCCCCCTCAAGCCAGTGTCTCCACTCCTCGAGTGCATCCTTAATAGCCAACAATTCCCGGTTACCCACGTCATAATTCATCTCGGCAGGCGAAAATTTACGGGAAAAGTAAGCACAGGGATGAAGGCGATTATCAGACACTCCCATCTGAGAAAGCACTGCCCCAATACCCATCTCAGAGGCATCCACCTCCACCACAAAAGGACGCTCTGGATCTGGGTGTCGCAGCACCTTGGCCGAAACAAATGCCCTTTTGAGACGGGCAAAAGCCGCTTTAGCCTCACAAGACCAGTGAGCAACATCCGCCCCTTTCTTAGTGAGTGCCACCAAGGGCGCCACTATAGACGAAAATCCAGCGATAAATCGTCTATAAAAATTCGCAAAGCCCAGGAAACGCTGAAGCGCCTTCAAACTAGTGGGCTGCACCCAATCCAGGACTGCCTGTACCTTGGAACCCTCCATTTGGAAACCTTCTGGGGAGATAATATATCCTAGAAATGCGATTTGCTGAACTTCAAATTCGCACTTCTCCAGCTTCGCCCCAAGCCGGTGGTCTCTGAGTTTCTGGAGGACTAAGCGTACATGCTTCCGATGTTCCTCCAGGGAATGGGAGAAGATTAGGATGTCATCTAAGTATACAACTAAGAATCTATCCAAATATTCCCTGAGCACATCATTCATGAAATCCTGGAAGACTGCCGGGGCATTACAGAGCCCAAAAGGCATCACCAAATATTCATAATGCCCTGAGTGGGTATTAAAGGCAGTCTTCCATTCATCCCCCTCTCTTATTCGGATTAGATTGTACGCACCGCGTAGGTCAATCTTAGAAAAAATGGTGGCAGTACGAAGCTGGTCAAACAAGACCGAAATGAGAGGCAGTGGGTATGAGTTTTTAATCGTGATACGGTTCAATTCCCTGAAGTCGATGCAGGGTCGCAACGAACCGTCCTTTTTACCCACAAAGAAGAACCCCGACCCAACTGGAGACTGTGAAGGTCTGATAAATCCCTTAGCCAAGTTCTCCTGAATGTACTCTGCCATAGCCTGAGTCTCAGGACGTGACAGGGAGTACAACCTGCTCTTGGGAAGCTTAGCATTTGGCAACAAATCAATGGCACAGTCATAGGGGCGATGGGGAGGTAGTACCTCTGCAACTTTTTTGGAGAACACGTCCGCAAAATCTGCATAACACCCTGGCAATCCTGGCAAACTTAGCTGCGAGAACCTGACTGGAAGGCTCAAGCAACTCCTGAAACAATCAGTACCCCAACTAAGAATCTCCCCAGAGACGCAGTCAAATTGAGGATTGTGGGCCCTTAACCAGGGTAACCCCAACACCAATGGGGCAAAAGTACAGACAGTCACATAAAAGGACAATTTTTCAGAGTGTGTGGCTCCAATAAACAAAGAAATCTGGCTAGTGCAAGAGGTAATTTTACCTTGGGATAATGGTTCCCCGTTTAACCCACAAATCTCAATTTCCGATGCCAAGGGTACTAAGGGAACAGAGTGTTTCAGGGCGAATTGGCGGTCCATAAAAACCCCGTCGGCCCCACTGTCCACAAAGGCCTCAGTCTTGACAGTTTGACCGAGGATCTTCAAGGTCACCGGAATGATAAAAGTCTTCTTGGGAAATTCTGACTTCTGGCCTGACAGGATATTTCCCATCACCCTCAGGCCCTGAAGTTTTCCGGCTTTTCTGGGCATGATACTACCACATGACCTTTACTCCCACAGTACAAACACAACCCCTGCTGTCTCCTCCGCGTCTTCTCACGCGAGGAGAGGCGGGTAGCCCCAATCTGCATAGGCTCCTCAGAAAATTCCTCAGAGTCTGAGGTTCCCTTGGGAAGGAAGGAAATCTCAGTCTCCCTTTCAAGCCTACGCTCTCTCAGCCGTCTATCCACCCGGATGGATAACTGCATGAGCTGATCCAAGCTATCAGGCAAGGGATATTGTACCAGTTGGTCCTTTATCTGGTTAGAAAGACCTCTTCGGTACTGGTGTCTCAGGGCTGGGTCATTCCACTGGGTATCATGGGCCAACCTCCGAAACTCCGTACAGTAAACCTCAACTGGCCTTCGCCCTTGCTTAAGGATCGAAATCTGAGCCTCGGCTGAGGCCGTCTTGTCAGGGTCATCATACAACATGCCCAGTGCCGTAAAAAAAGCATCAACACTTTTAAGCGACGGACAGTCAGGCTGCAACCCATATGCCCAGACCTGTGGGTCTCCTTGTAGCAAGGAAATCACTATGCCCACCCGCTGAATCTCCGACCCAGAAGACTGAGGCCTAAGCCGGAAGTATAGCTTGCAGCTCTCCTTGAAACAAAAGAACTGCGAGCGATCTCCAGAAAAACGATCCGGGAGATTTACTTTCGGCTCCTTAACCCCTGCAGGTGCTGCTGCTGCGGGAGCTCCGCCAGCAGCCTGGGAGGTGTGCATTTTAATGGACAAATCATTAAATTGTCGAGTCAGGACCTGCACCTGATCGACCACCTGTTGCAACGTATTTTGAGGGGTATGCTCCATATTCCCACAAAATTTCAACAGGAGTATTAGGCTGCTGAATATGTTATGCACACCAGTGCCTGCAGGAAAGTACTGGTGTCAGGACTGTTATGCACTCCAGTGCCTGCAGGAATGTACTGGAGTTTGAACTGTTATGCAAAACAAATGGACTCACAGACAGACTAGGGAATATGACATGACGTACACAGAAGGTGGTAGGGTAACAAAATACACACAAAGTGAACAGAGAAGCCCAGAGGCTAAGGAACTGGGTATCTCCCTTGTATTAGAACTGCTCAGATGGGAAAAGCAAGATGTTGTGTTTTAATACGTAGAGAACCCGAAATGCTGTTGCTAAGGGCAACAGCAAAACCCTAAAGGGTTACCAACGGGTGTGGCAGTAAACTCCTTGGTCAGAGATGGAATGATAGACACAAGGAGAGTCTCCACAATCCTAATTCTCACTTGCAGTGCACAGGTTCAGCTTACTGCCACTAAACTGACCCCTGACACCTAGCACAGTGAGACAGGATTAGACAGGCAAGTCTTAGAATACAGCCGCAAACTTGCTAAGTTCACAGAGTAGTAACAGAACCCCAGCAAGCTAAACGACTGACTCCAGTCTTACTGCTAGGTCTGGATTGGCAGAGTGTAATACCAAATCCCCAGGCCTATTTGCAGTACGCAACAAACAAATACAAAGCTACACAGTACTGGCTAACTTTCAGAAACTGACTAACCAACAAAGATTCAGCAGCATCTGCTTACCCTGAAAAGAGGCCTTATAAAGCAGGTGCTGTCCACGCCCCACTCAGACCTCACAGACTGTGAGCACAAAAACCAGCACCGGATCCCCTGCCATGCACAGAGCCTATAACCACTGCACAGCAAAAGACCCGAACCGGAGTATCAGCTGCGCTCAGGTTACTCCTCTAGCACTTGTCTCCCGGTTGCCATGACGACGTGGCAGCACAGGGCAGGAGACCCTAACATACGCTCAGGTTGCCTAATAGACAAGTGGGAGGGACCCTACCAAGTTTTGTTGACAGCACTATCCCAGTGAAAGTAGCCGAGAGAGAGAATTGGGTCCACGATTCCCATTGCAGGAAAGTCGGTAGTCCAGAAGGAACTCGTAAATGGAGTGAGATTGCAAAAGTATCACCAGAGACTCTGTTCCGTGAAGACTGAGAGGCGGCACTGTTGAAAACTACCTGAGCATACTAAAGGATTGCAGAAAGACCAGTCATTGTAATTGATTTGTTATGAACAAGAGTTGTTCTGTTCTATTTCTCTTTTCTCTCTTTTCCGCTGACAAACATTTTTTTTCAGGACATTCTTTTTTTGCAAGGGTTTTTTTTATGAGGAGTCGAGTGTGGGACTGGAACTGGTTCTGGAGGAAGGAGTGATTTCCTTATAGGATCCCAGGATTAGCCGATCAGTTTGTTAAAGCCAGAGAAAAATCAAAGGTCTAGTAGTTATGGAGTTCGGAGGTAACCAGGAACAATCAGACAATGGCTATTCACACATTGCAGATAAAGCACTCATTAATATATGTGGAAGAAAGGTTTGAGTGGCTCTCCCCGAACTCCGAAGGTTTATGTTTTTTAGGAAGGACACTACTTATAACCCTTGTTCAATTATTAAACAGACCTAGCATACGTTCCAGAAATGGAAACAATGTTCAGTAAAGGATAGGAATATGTAGATCATGAACATTTTATGTCACTTTCACGATTTGTTTGTGTCTTCTTCATCTACCCAGCAGCACCTCAATCGAATCCAAACATCAGTGTACAAAGACGTAGGTACATGTATGTGTGAAATGTTCGTCACAAATCAGACATTATAGGCCAAAGCACTGTCCCAGCATACTCTATAGGTTGAATGTTGTCCCACACCCTACCAGTGGTCCCGTGACCGCCGAGTGCATATAGAGGATGTCTCGTCCTCCTCCATGTCTTCCCCAAATATAGTCAAGTGTCTGATTTGCGAAATGAATACATACTTGTGTCTAGGTCACCGATTATTGTCTGAAATATTTTTTCTTATGTTAATAATTGATGGCAGTTATTGTTTACTGCCAAAGGGTGGACTGTCGAAGTCAAAACTATTACATACAAAGAACATACAGACTCCACACATATAAGTCGCTATGCTTGGAAATATGCGCAGCGAGCACAGCAATATATGGTAACATACACATTTACACGGACATGCCACAGACATGGATTCGACACTTATTTCATACAGCACATAATTATAATAATATCAAGCGCCAGACATCATAATGATTTAAAATTATATAATGAAGTAATGTCATGTATGTGTATTATTGGAACGAAGCAAGATAGACCTGTCATATTTGGTATTAAAGCAACCAGATTAATGTGTAGATTCATTTGATACTTGTTATTAAGTTGTAGGACATTGCAACAAATAGTTATGATTAAGAAGAAAGAAAAAAAAAAAAACCACGGGCAGGTGGTATACAATTATGGATGGACGAGCGACTGCCGACACAGAGGTAGCTACAGCCGTGGACTACCGTACTGTGTCTGCTGCTAATATAGACTGGATGATAATGAGATGAAATCAATATATATTATATCACACTAGTACTGCAGCCGGACAGGTAGATATATTTATTATGTAATGACTGATGACGGACCTGCTGGACACTGTCAGCTCAGCAGCACCGCAGACTGCTACAGTAAGCTACTATAGTAGTATGTATAAAGAAGAAAGAAAAAAAAAAAACCACGGGTAGGTGGTATACAATTATGGATGGACGAGCGACTGCCGACACAGAGGTAGCTACAGCCGTGGACTACCGTACTGTGTCTGCTGCTAATATAGACTGGATGATAATGAGATGAAATCAATATATATATATATATAATATCACTAGTACTGCAGCCGGACAGGTATATATATTTATTATGTAATGACTGATGACGGACCTGCTGGACACAGTCAGCTCAGCAGCACCGCAGACTGCTACAGTAAGCTACTATAGTAGTATGTATAAAGAAGAAAGAAAAGAAAAAAACCACGGGTAGGTGGTATACAATATTATATATATATATTATATACAATTATATATATATATATATATATATATATATATATATTAAACTGGTGGTCAGGTCACTGGTCACACTATCAGCAACTTGCAAGTAGTACTCCTAAGCAGACAATCACAATATATATTATACTGGTGGTCAGTGTGGTCACAATGGCAGTGTGGCACTCTGGCAGCAAAAGTGTGCACTGTACGTTATATGTACTCCTGAGTCCTGCTCTCAGACTCTAACTGCTCCCCACTGTCAGTGTCTCCCCCACAAGTCAGATAATATACAGTCACACTATCTATCACTTCAGCAAGTAACTAGTACTCCTCCTAATGCTCCCCAAAATTACTACTGTGTCTCTCTCTACTGTCTCACTCTCTTCTCTATAAACGGAGAGGACGCCAGCCACGTCCTCTCCCTATGAATCTCAATGCACGTGTGAAAATGGCGGCGACGCGCGGCTCCTTATATAGAATCCGAGTCTCGCGATAGAATCCGAGCCTCGCGAGAATCCGACAGCGGGATGATGACGTTCGGGCGCGCTCGGGTTAACCGAGCAAGACGGGAAGATCCGAGTCGCTCGGCCCCGTGTAAAAAAACATGAAGTTCGGGCGGGTTCGGATTCCGAGGAACCGAACCCGCTCATCCCTAAGTAATAACCCTGGACATTAATGTAAACATTGGATTTTTTATATACTGGATACTGTATGGAATACAGTATTAATATTTAACTAGAATAAAGGCTGTATCAAACATATTTAAATAAAATAAATAAGATAAGTGGTCAGGAAAAGGTTAAACATATTATAAATAAATACACAAACATAACAGAACCAGTACTGCACCTTCTATGCACACATTCTTCCACCTCATGGTAAGGCTCCTGTCTCTTCTTCCTGGTAGCTGATCCCTGGTCCAGTTCACTGATTGAGGACTTAGATCCACACACACAGCAAACTTGGTAGAAGAAATTGCTACCACTCTATCCCTTAAACTGCATGGTATGGCTGCAGCTCTAGTAATAGTATTATGTACCACTGCTATTGTTGTCTTAATTTGAGCCACTTGCCAAGAGGAGGGGGGTTTCCCTGCAACCGGAACCCCCCCTGCATTTTCCTATGTACTGTGTTGCATAATGTGTACTAGCAGACCTACAATGTGAAGTAATGTGAACTAAGACACTACTATGGTTCATAAAATAAATTAGGGCACCATTATGGGGCATAAAATTCTCTGCTGCGGAAAATTTGGGACAGGGGCCCCTTCAAAATGTTGTTATGGGGCCCACAAAGTTCTAGCTACGCCCCTGAATACCCCAACTCCACCACCCTCCTTCCCTGCATACCTACCCGGTGATCTGTGCGCTGCAAACTGCTGCAAATGCCGGTTTACAGCGTCAGATGACCAGGGCCACAGTGCAGGAACTGGAGATCACATAACCAGAACCGGAGGAGAGCACTGGAGCACCGTTCACGGGGAAATGTAAATATATTTTTTTAGGGATGAGCAGGTTCGGTTTTACTCTGAATTACTCGGCATCTTATTGGCTATCCAAAACACGAGACATCCGTGCGCTAATAAGATGCCGTTTTGAGAACCGAATAAAACCAAGTAAAATCGGAACTCGCTCATCTCTAATATTTTTTAAAAATCGGACACATATACAGTAGCTGATCACCAGAGCCGGGTCCCCGCACAGCTTTCTCTGCCTAGGGGCAGAGGAAGCTGTGCAGAAGGCTGCATATCGCAGTGAGCCCTGTGATTATGCCAGCTAATTATCACTGGGCTCACTGCAGTGTTGTTTGTCAATTTTTTTTTGTAAATTTGGCCATATCACATTTCCCATTATAAGTATGGTTACTAAATAATGAGAATTAAAGGGTTTGGATCAGTTTTTTCATGAAAACTACTCCAAAATCCATTTATTACATTCAAGTGAAACTAAAAGTATGTGAAAAGGGTGTAAAAACATTCTTTTCACATGATTTTAGTAAAAAAAAGTTATTAAGCATGCCCCTATCTCTTTAAACGGGGACACTCATAAATTACACAGGTTATGTGGTTGTTTAAATCCAGATGAAATGCCGGTTTGATGTCAGCCAGCCCCAGATCCTGTGTAATTCATGAGACCAGTCGCGGATCCAGGGGGGGGGGGGGGGCACCCAGGCACGTGCCCCCCCCCTGTCATTTAAAAGATTCCACTCAGCTACTTTGAGAGCCGAGGATTCGGGAGCCACCGAGCGCTGTGCCCCTCAGCATCAGCTCGCTGGCTCCTCCTGCTGTGTGACCTGGTGCCGGTGGTGACCTCCGTGTTCTGGTCGCGGTCCCGCAGATGTCACGTGGTTTCCGGCCGCGACACAGAGCCTGACTGGGGAGCCGTCTGCGCTGTGTAGTGCGTGCGGGACTCAGGAGTGCAGGGAGGATGCGGCTGTCATTGTGCAGGTGGGCTGGAGAGCGTGTAACTATGTGGCCCAAAATACAGTGGGAAGGGGGGATAGGGTATTAATGTTTTAACATTCTGTGGCTGTGTTTGTGTGTATATGTGTGTGGGTGCATATGTGGTTGTTTGTATATATGTGCTGTGTGTGTATATGTGGCTGGTTGTGCTTATGTGACTGTATACTGTATATGGCTGTCTGTATATGTGACTGTGTGTGTGTGTGTACTGTATATGGCTGTCTGTATATGTGACTGTGTGTGTGTGTGTGTGTGTGTGTGTGTGTGTGTGTGTGTGTGTGTACTGTATATGGCTGTCTGTGCATATGTGGCTGTCTGTGTATACTGTATCTGGCTGTCTGTATACAGTATGTGACTGTGTGTGCATATGCAGCTGTCTGTGTACACGTAAACTGTATGTGACTGTGTGTGTATACTTTATGTGACAGTCCGTGCATATGTGACTGTGTATTGTATGTGTGTCTGTATCTGTGCATATGTGGCTGCATATATGAGATTGCATGTGCATATGTGACTGTGTGTGTGTGGCTATTTATGTGTGTGGCTATGTATGTAATTGTGGCTATGTGTGTGTGGCAGGTCCCCTACCAGGCCTGTCCCCGCACACTCGCCCTGTCCCCGCATACTCACCCTGTCCCCTACCAGGCCTGTCCCTGTACACACACCCTGTCCCCTACCAGGTCTGTCCCCGCACACTCGCCCTGTCCCCTACCAGACCTGTCCCTGTACACACACCCTGTCCCCTACCAGGTCTGTCCCCGCACACTCGCCCTGTCCCCTACCAGACCTGTCCCTGTACACACACCCTATCCCCTACCAGGCCTGTCCCCGCACACTCGCCCTGTCCCCTACCAGACCTGTCCCTGTACACACACCCTGTCCCCTACCAGGCCTGTTCCCGCACACTCGCCCTGTCCCCTACCAGGCCTGTCCCCGCACACTCGCCCTGTCCCCTACCAGACCTGTCCCTGTACACACACCCTGTCCCCTACCAGGTCTATCCCCGCACACTCGCCCTGTCCCCTACCAGACCTGTCCCTGTACACACACCCTGTCCCCTACCAGGCCTGTCCCCGCACACTCGCCCTGTCCCCTACCAGGCCTGTCCCCGCACACTCGCCCTGTCCCCTACCAGGCCTGTCCCCGCACACTCGCCCTGTCCCCTACCAGGCCTGTCCCCGCACACTCGCCCTGTCCCCTACCAGGCCTGTCCCTGTACGCACACCCTGTCCCCGCTCACTCACCGTCCCCGCACTCTCATCCTGTTACCCACTGTCCTTGTACTCCATGCCTCCAGCGTGAAGAAAACGAGGGCTTGACTCATGGGTATGGCATTCTCTGTGAGGCCAAACCCCTTGTTACAAAGCCACACCCCTTTCACAGGAGCACATGTGCCGAACCCCCCCTTCCTACCCCTATTGTGGTGCCCCCCCTGTCATTTTGTTCTGGATCCGCCCCTGCACTGGAATGGGTGCAGATGCAATGCATACATGACTACTCTCTGGGAGGCTCTCCAGTAAGAGACCAGTCTCCCAGATCCTGTCCACTCCCCCCAGTGAAGTGGCCGGTCTGAGGGCTTGATGACATGATTTGCGGTGAACCATGTCTTCATGGCCACACCAATACCGTACAATGCCACAAATAGTGCACCTCCCACATTGATGGCTCTTGGAGATTATACTCCTTTCACACCACAAAAATAACCCAGTATTGACCCGGTATATTGCCGGGTCGACACGGGTCGCTGTGCGGTGTGAAAGGGGCCATGGTCGAATTCCCGAGTCGCCTGATCCGGTAATTCAAACTGGGAATCAAGCAGTGTTATTCCTAGGTGAAATACCGGGTCAGGTGCAGTGTGAAAGGGATGGTGGGTCGATTCGACCTGGGACCCGTTCACTGCATAGGGAGAGACGGCGCGGAAATTATGTGATTTCCCAGCGCCGGCTCCGCCCATGATATCAATATTGCCGGGTCGAGGTGGCAGTGTGCAAGGGTCCAATGTTGGGTCCCACCCGGGAAGGACCCTCTTCAATTCCCGAGTGGGACCCAACATTGCGATGTGAAAGGTGTATTAGTGAAGCCACCCTACTTCATCAAATTGGTCCCTTGTGGCCAGTCCCTACACTGACTCACAAAAACATGAGAACGGCTCGCATCCTTTGTCGCCAGCTATCACACAGATTTTAAAACAGACAGAACCTTACCCAAGCATACTGATTAATGGGCACCTGGGGAATTAGCTGGCAAGAATTGGGAAAATGGGGTGCGAGAGAAAATATGATGGTATTATAAACAATAAGCTTTAATCCACAGCATTCCGTTATCTACCATGCCTGAAGTAAAGTTCACCCAGTCGGCTGGGTCTGGGGGGACTTTATATGGGGTCTGGAGGATTTTGGAAATAAGCCCCCTTGTGACTGATCGTGGGAACCAGAAAGAGGACAGAATAATGTTTCCAGTGGGTTTCTTGATTGCGTATGGTTATATGCTATTATGCTATCCTAACTACTGGCTCTGGCACACATAAATATTATCTTTGAATAGCAATTGTCAAGTACTAACTATGGTGGTCATTCCGAGTTGTTCGCTCGTTGCCGTTTTTCGCAACGGAGCGATTAGGTGAAAAATGGTACGCAGCGCGCATGCGTTCAGTAATTTAACACAAAACTTTGGAGATTTGCACAAGCTCGAGCAACGTTTTTTCATCGCTCGAGTGATCGTAGTGTGATTGACAGGAAGTGGGTGTTTCTGGGCGGAAGCTGGCCGTTTTCAGGGAGTGTGCTAAAAAAACGCAGGCGTTCCAGGTAAAAACGCAGGAGTGGCTGGAGAAACGGGGGAGTGGCTGGCCGAACGCAGGGCGTGTTTGTGACGTCAAACCAGGAACTAAACGGACTGAGGTGATTGCAATCTAGGAGTAGGTCTGGAGCTACTCAGAAACTGCAAGGAATTATTTATTAGCAGTTCTGCTAATCTTTCGTTCGCTATACTGCTAAACTAAGATACACTCCCAGAGGGCGGCGGCCTAGCGTTTGCATTGCAATGCTGCTAAAACGAGTTTTATGGTAAGAACTTACCTTTGTTAAAACTCTTTCTGCATGGTACACTGGGCTCCACAAGGAGAGACATTGGGGTGTAGAGTAGGATCTTGATCCGAGGCACCAACAGGCTCAAAAGCTTTGACTGTTCCCAAGATGCATAGCGCCGCCTCCTCTATAACCCCGCCTCCCTGCACAGGAGCTCAGTTTTTAGTTAACCAGCCCAATGCAGTAGCAGGAAAGTAAAATGATTGATGTCTAAAATTAATAAATACACAATCCAAAAGAATAAGTCTTGGAGTCTGAAGAGGAATGAGGTTTCTCTTGATGGATGGCTTTGGTACCATAAAAAGCTTTGAGACTCAATTCTTTGTGTCTATTTTTATGTATTTAACAGATGATTATGTGACACATATACAAATGACTAATCATGGCAATCTGTAATACCCCATCACACTGCCTGAGGCGGATCGCACTCAGGAGCCTGACACGGGAGATTGCAGGGTGCGACCCGCCTCAGGCGCTTTTCACACCACAGTTAGCAGCCCGGCATATTGCCGGGTTGCTGACGTCAGCAGTGACGTGGCGTGGGCGGCGCTTGGAGATCACATGATCTCAAAGCGCCGCCCTTACATAGAGAGTGAATGGGAAACGTGTCGCATTGACCCGGCTCCCGTTCACACCGCGCATGAACACAGGTTTTGCGCGCTCATGTGCCAAAAACCCGTGTTCAGTGGTGCTGGTACGAAAGGGGTAGAAGAGGGAACTTGAGGACAAACTTAGTGTTGTCTTATCAGTTTTTTTTCTCAGCAGAACATCATTTCTTGGTGAAGAAAACTAAAATTGATTCTTTATGGCTGTGCTAACCACTTTATACAAAGCATTAACTTTTCAAAAGATAGAAAGCATTAGTGTAACCCTGAATGCTAAAGCAGCAAAAAAACATATCTTTAGTATGTAAGGTCTCAGGTGCAGGGCCCTTCATCCTCTGGTTCATCTACCACACTATCCTTGCTTTCCCTGCTCCTTGTTTCCTTGTCCCCTTCAGCAACTCTAAATCTGTGTGCTTGCCCTTCATTGGGTACGGTCTCATTGCATCCCTCCCAACATTGTTAAACTGGAAATCGGGATCTTCCAAGTACCGGAGGCACGTGCGTTTCGAAAAGGAGGTGGGGCCTCATCGGAAGGGGTGGAGCCTAGTGGCAAACCCCCATTTGCCTCACATTGGAGGCGTCCCCAGCACTCTTCAACATACTGGGCTGTCTCTAGAGCTCTCCCTTCACTGTGAATAGATGCCATGCACATCACACGGTATCTATTCACCTGCTGCAAGCTGCAGTGACGTTGCATCCCACAACCTTTTCCCCTCCCGTGAGACACTGGGAAGGGCGGTGGGACAGTCCCAGAAAAACATGACTGTTCTGCCGCCAGCAGGACAGTTGGGAAGTATGTCATTAAGTGTTAAACTGCCACAGGGATCCCGGCGCCTGGGATTAGTAGTGCGGAGATCGTTGCTCTCCTAATCTCAGCTCTGGAGTAGGCCCTGAAGCTGCGGCCTCGATTTATTGATTAGAGATATTACTTTTATCGCGGCCGCTGCTGCATCACCGCACCTGAGTCCTGCCGACCCTTAGCTGTCTTATACCCCTCTAGGATATTACCTTGGGCTGACAATGATGATTGCAGGTCCCGCTGCCTCTGTCTGGTGAGCCAGCTCTGGGATGGGACCCTTAGCCCGTGTGATCTACGGCTGCATGTTATCAGCCCTGAAGTGTCTGGCAACCCTTGATTAAAAGCTGCCGTGATAGCACTAGGCAAAATTTTTGGAAAGAAAATGGTAAAGAAATATGCCTGCTGTTGGTTTTAACCAGGTCCAGCGCTCAGCAAAGGGATGCAAAGCAGGGAGGCGCCAAGTGGGAGAAGCGCTCTCCCTGCTCTGCAACCCTGCTAATGTCCCCTCCCTTTTGCTGCCGGCTGCACCTGTCACACTGTATGACAGGCAGTGGTGCCGGTAGCCTGAATTTAGCGTCCATCCCCATCAGTCAGGGGTTCTCAAACTCTGTCCTCAGGGGCGCACACAGTGCATGTTTTGCAGGTCTCCTCACAGAATCACAAGTGAAATAATTAGCTCCACCTGTGAACCTTTTAAAATGTGTCTGTGAGTAATTAATACACCTGTGCACTTGCTGGGTTACCTGCAAAACATGCACTGTGTGCGCCCCTGATGACCGAGTTTGAGAACCCCTGCCATCAGTGATCAGGGACTGAAGGAGCAGAGTTTCACAGGACTGAGGTTGCGGAGCTACACAGGACCAGGGCTGCTGTGTGTCAGAGGGTGAGGATGAGCTGCTACAGATCTGGTCAGTGGAGTGGAGGGAAAGAGAGAAAGTGTGGGTGTTTATTATGTGTATAAGCAGTGCTACTACTGTGGGCATTATATATATATAAGTGGCGCTACTACTGTGGGCATTATGCATATAAGCGGCACTACTACCAGGCCATTATGCATATAAGGGGTGATACTACAGTGGGAATTATGCATGTAAGGGGCGCTACTACAGTGGACATTATTTTTATAAGAGGCGCTACTACTGTGGGCATTATGTGTATAAGCAGCGCTACTATCGTGGGCATTATGCTTATAAGCCGCGTTACTACTGTGGGCATTATGTATATAACCAGCACTACTGCCATTGGCATTATGCATATAAGCAGTGCTACTACCATGGGCATTATGTGTATAAGGTGCACTACTACTGTTGGCATTATGTGTATAAGGGGTGCTACTAGTGTGGGCATTATATGTATAAGCAGTGCTACTACCGAGGGCATTATGCGTTTAAGCGACGCTACTATTGTGGGCATTATGCGTATAAGCTGCGCTACTACCGTGGGCATTATGTGTATAAGACTCGCTACTACTGTGGGTATCATGTGTATAAGTGGCGCTACTACTGTGGGTATTATGTGCATAAGGGGCACTACTACTGTGGGCATTATGTGTATAAGAGGCCCTACTAGTGGGGGCATTGTGTGTATAAGGGGCGCTATTACTGTAGGTATTATGTATATGGGGCGCTGTTACTGTGATCATTATGTTCATAAGGGGTGCTACTACTGTGGCATTATGTGCATAAGCAGTGCTACTACCATGGGCATTATGTGTATAAGGGGCACTACTACTGTGGGCATTATGTGTATAAAGGGCGCTACAAACATGGGTATTATGTGTATGAGGGGCACTACTAATCTAGTGGGGGCATTGTGTGTATAAGGGTCGCTATTACTGTGGGTATTATGTATAAAGGGCACAGCTGCTGTGAGTATTATGTGCATAAGGGGAGCTACTACTGTGGGCATTATGTGCATAAGAGGCGCTACTGTGGGCATTATGTGTATAAGCAGTGCTACTACTGTGGGCATTATGTGTTTAAGGGGCACTAATACTGTTGGCATTATGTGTATAAGGCATGCTACTACTGTGGGCATTATGTGTACAAGCAGCGCTACTACTGTGGGCATTGTGTGTATAAGGGGCGCTACTACCATGGGCATTATGTGTATAATGGCACTACTACTGTGGGCATTATGTGTGTAAGCAGCACTATTAATGTGGACATTATGTGTAAACGCAGCACTACTACTCTAAGCATTATCTGTGTAAGTAGCACTATTACTGTGGGCATTAGGGCTACTACTGTGTGTTGTAACATGAATAAGGGACACTACTATGTGGTGTAATATGAATCAAGGGCATTACATGCAGTGCAATGTATAAGATTGTGCTACTATGTGGTGTAATTTAAAATGGGGGTACTATTATGTGGCCACGCCCCCTTCCTTGTGAGACTACACCCCTTTCTTTCGGCATGTGCTCATTGACCCTTTTTGAAAGTATGGCAGGGCGCCGGTCTTAGTTTTACCTATATTAACCACTAGCTGAAGCACCCAGTGTTGTCCGGCTTTAAATCTTCAAGTGATGAAGTTATCAGTGAGTTGGATGTAACTATCAACATGTGAAAAATAATTAACAGCTTAGCAGCTCTTCCAACACACCCATGAGGTGGCTGCCCAATGTCGTTTTTTTTTTTTAGGTGGGGTGTCGCCAGTAGCCCTAATCCCCACTTATTGCTGTAGCTCACCTAGCCAACAGCAATCCACATAGTGAGCTCTTCAGCATGTCGCTGTTTCTAGACACTTCCACTTCTGGCCAAGATCTTGTATTACCATTCTGACAGCTTTACGGTAATATGTTTGATTTGCTCTCTGTAGTCCCTTCCACAAGTCTCTGTAGTCTGTCGAGGTGATCTCCTCATAAGGTATATATGCCTTCATAGCATTAATATACCTGACTGTGGCCCAGATATCTGAATATTCGACCAGATTTTCTACTGCATATAGCAGCATTGGCTTAAGCAGATGTTTCCTCGCCAACTTTTGATAAATAGCCTGTACGTATCTGGGGTCCTGCCAGTCACTGCCCTCTTCCAGCACCATGACCCTGCAGCCCAGGTGAGGAAGGCATCGGTTGAGACAGACTACTGCAGCAGACACAATGTCCATGTCCTGGTTGCCAAGTTTGATCATCATTAGTGAGAGGACCGGTTCTGTAATCAGCCTCTTGATGGGACTCCATGGGAACACGCGATATCTGTTAACTATTTCTCCAAATAGTACCATTGATAGCAGTTGTATGTCGTGGTGGCCAGAGTCCATAAATCTTATGATGTAGGGGAGGACTTTGTCATACTTCTTCCATGTCTTATGATGACGCATCTGTATTACTGACAGTAATGTTTTTAGCAGCATGGGAACCAGTTCCATGTTTGCCAATTGGATTTTTTGCAGAATAGCTGTTATAAATACATTTCTGTACCTCATGGCCTGGTCTGGTGATCCCCTGGTGGAATTTGTGATGCCTTCAAGTATTTTCATGCAAATGTTGTTATCAATGTCATCCAACATGCGTAACATCTCCTTAATGATGACATCATAAAAGTGTCCAGTGATACAATCTGGATAACTCAGGAGTGCTGCACAAATAATGGTGATGGTCATTTTGTTGTGGATGATGCTAGATTTCCACAAAGGCATCAGATGATTAAAAATGTCCTTCCAGCGCTCGGTCTGCACAAGCCATTTAACATAGTCATTGGCAGATCTGCACTGTGAGAACGCTGCATCAGTTTGAGTTGGCTGATGGAATTTGCCTGTTCCATAAGGAAGAAGTGGTGTTCCTCTTTTCTCTGTACCCAACATAGATGTTGTAGATGGGTCATCCAGCAGAGACTGTACTTGTACTGTGGCGGCCAGTATTATATCCTGATTATCAGTATTAGGCCTGCTTTGTGTTTCCCAGGTATTCAGTAGGCCGCAGGCTCTGGTGAAATGTCCCTTTATTCCTGGCTCTAGCGCAGCAGCAGATTTCATGGCCAGCGCAGCATTGTGTATCATTATAGCCAGAGATCTCTGTGTGCTGGGATCAGTTGCAGATTCCATGAAAGAATATATCTCAGGCAACATATAACTCAGGAAATTAAGTGGCACGCTTGTATAGGATATTACAGCTGCCAGTGTGGTAAGTGCTGAAAGCGGAGGGGGGCACGAGGACGCCTGTATACAGGTCTGCAGCTCCCAGATGGTAATCAGCGTGTACTTATTGGCTAAAAGGTAGAGGACTTTACTTGCTGCAAGCCAAGGAGCATCTCTCTCCATCTGGTCGGCCTCTACCATGGAGCTTAGGACGATGGGCACTGTGTGCTCCGTAAACAGGTCAGCTGCGTCCTTCCTTATTTCTAATACGTTGCAAAAAAAGTCCAGGATTATCTGCCCCTCGTAACTGGACAGCCCCTTGCAACGTAGGACCTCACTTAGCATATCGATGGTAGGGATAAGTTTCTCAGATGCCATCTTGTCAATGATCTCAGGCAAACATTCTCTTAACAGTGGGGAATAGAAGATCTTAAGCAGCTGAAGATCATTCTCCATCTTTTGGATAAATATCCTGGAGGGTGACATGATGGGTAATTTCTTCTGATCTTCTCGCAGAATCACATCCGAAGTTAGATGGACTCTATGCGTAGTGTTTTAAAAACGGTAAGATAGACTTACCAGTCGTAATCCAAATATAAATCACGAAATACTCAGAGAGTAGCGCTGTGGGATAAACTATCACCACAAATGGCCAGCCACTGACTAGCTAGCCTTTACATAGGGCTGTGTGGCTTTATGACATCACTATGAGCTCATAGGCCTGTGTGCCATTATGACATCACTGTGAGCTCGTAGGGTACACATTCCTGTTTAGCATGTGAACCATTTTCATAGAGTTACTGTGTGACTGAGTTGACATGCAGGCTTTGTAATACAAGATCAGGGACGTAAGCCAGCATATTACCCAAGTGTAGTAAAAACAATTGTTAGGGAAGAAAAATGTTGATAAAGGTTTGAAAAACTGCTGGAGTACTGAATAAACTGGATGGAATTGCTGAATATTTGTAGTTGTCCTTTGTATTGTGTTGAATGGAATCTTCCTCGCATTCATTTTCTCAATACAAATGGTTATATCATGTAACTCATAGCTCAGACTTGGTGAAACAGCAGCACCCTGGATGTGATCAAAAGGCTGAGAGATTGGAGGAAGTGGGTTTTTTGATTTGTGATTTCACAAGAACCCTCTAGATGATAATAATACCCTAAAATCTGGATCTAGTTGAGGTGGATTTGAAGTGGATTTTCTAATAAAGTATTTTCTAAAGTCTAATGCAGTAACACATGACCATAGTTCCAAATATATAAAGATGATATAACACAGCTAGGTGGTAGGGTCGTATAAGGGTATCATATCCATGACCCATCTGTACAGTCTTTGTTACATCTAGCGCAGACATCAGGGCATGGAAAGAGAAGACCTTTACAAGTGAGGGTAAAGATGCTGAAAGGTGTAGCTCATTTGCTGCTAACTATATCGTAAGAATATATTTGACTTCTACCAAGAAGGTAATAGTGTACAGTAGGTTAAAACCAAAATTAGAATTTGTATGTAGGGAAAATGGACCTAATTCAGATGATTGACATGCGGCCATTAGAGGGCAGGGAAGGGGCAGTGATGGCCAGCATTGCTGAAAACTGGGGCATCTCGACCCTGCTTTCTGGGCATGGTGAAGCCAATGGCTGCGTCCTTCCACACAGTGTCACTGGCTTCAGCAGTATTACTTCCCCAGTTATCCTGAGTAACATGAGGGTTACTCAGATGATCAGATGCTGCATACTCGGACGCAGCAGCTGATCACAGAAGCCGGCATGAGGTGTCTATAGACACAAGACGCCCCCTGCGGCATTAGCATCTTTTAGCACAGCCACTGCGTCCATCTCTGAATCTGGCTCAATGTTACTGTTGCCAAAATGTGCTGGATTTAAGGCAACAAAGAGAGAATACGTTCACCTTATGCAGGGGCAAATACGAACCACTTTGCCCGTCTAGTCTGACCTAAACACATGTACACGCACACACTTACACACTAGGGATACTTTTTGTCCTGAGCCAATTAACCTATCAGTATAATTTTGGATTGTTGCAGGAAACCTACGCAAGCACAGGGAGAATATACAAACTCCACACAGTTAGGGCCATGGTGGGAATCGAACCCATGACCTCAGTGCTTAGAATGAACCCTCCTGAAGTAATATGTGTCAGTTGGTTGTTGCACATGATGCTATCTGAATCGTACCATGGAAATGGTTCTAAGTTACATGCAAACTTTGCCTGTGTGCAGAATATACACTGGAACAGTGGCGGATCCTGTGCCCCTCAGCATCAGCGCGCTGGCTCCTCCTGCTGTGTGACCTGGTGCCGGTGGTGACCCCCGTGTTCTGGTCGCAGTCCCGCGGATGTCACGTGGTTTCCGGCCGCGACACAGAGCCTGAATGGTGAGCCGTCTGCGCTGTGTAGTGCGTGCGGGACTCGGGAGTGCAGGGAGGATGCGGCTCTCATTGTGCAGGTGGGCGGGAGAGCGTGTAACTATGTGGCCCAAAATACAGTGGGAAGGGGGGATAGTGTATTAATGTTTTAACATTCTGTGGCTGTGTTTGTGTGTATATGTGTGTGGGTGCATATGTGGTTGTTTGTATATATGTGCTGTGTGTGTATATGTGGCTGGTTTTGCTTATGTGACTGTATACTGTATATGGCTGTCTGTATATGTGACTGTGTGTGTGTACTGTATATGGCTGTCTGTATATGTGACTGTGTGTGTGTGTGTGTGTGTGTGTGTGTGTGTGTGTGTACTGTATATGGCTGTCTGTGCATATGTGGCTGTCTGTGTATACTGTATCTGGCTGTCTGTATACAGTATGTGACTGTGTGTGCATATGCAGCTGTCTGTGTACACGTAAACTGTATGTGACTGTGTGTGTATACTGTATGTGACAGTCCGTGCATATGTGACTGTGTATTGTATGTGTGTCTGTATCTGTGCATATGTGGCTGCGTATATGAGATTGCATGTGCATATGTGACTGTGTGTGTGTTAGAGATGAGCGGGTTCGGTTTCTCTGAATCCGAACCCGCCAGAACTTCATGTTTTTTTTCACGGGTCCGAGCGACTCGGATCTTCCCGCCTTGCTCGGTTAACCCGAGCGCGCCCGAACGTCATCATGACGCTGTCGGATTCTCGCGAGGCTCGGATTCTATCGCGAGACTCGGATTCTATATAAGGAGCCGCGCGTCGCCGCCATTTTCACTAGAGATGAGCGGGTTCGGTTTCTTTGAATCCGAACCCGCACGAACTTCACTTTTTTTTTCACGGGTCCGAGCGACTCGGATCTTCCCGCCTTGCTCGGTTAACCCGAGCGCGCCCGAACGTCATCATGACGCTGTCGGATTCTCGCGAGACTCGGATTCTATATAAGGAGCCGCGCGTCGCCGCCATTTTCACACGTGCATTGAGATTGATAGGGAGAGGACGTGGCTGGCGTCCTCTCCATTTAGATTAGATTTAGAAGAGAGAGAGAGAGAGAGATTGCTGTGATACTGTAGATTAGAAGAGAGTGCAGACAGAGTTTAGTGACTGACGACCACAGTGACCAGTGACCACCAGAGACAGTGCAGTTGTTTGTTTTATTTAATATATCCGTTCTCTGCCTGAAAAAAACGATACACAGTCACACAGTGACTCAGTCTGTGTGCACTGCTCAGCCCAGTGTGCTGCACATCAATGTATTGTATATAAAGCTTATAATTGTGGGGGAGACTGGGGAGCACTGCAGGTTGTTATAGCAGGAGCCAGGAGTACATGATAAATAATATTATATTAAAATTAAACAGTGCACACTTTTGCTGCAGGAGTGCCACTGCCAGTATGACTAGTGGTGACCAGTGCCTGACCACCAGTATATTAGTAGTATTGTATACTATCTCTTTATCAACCAGTCTATATTAGCAGCAGACACAGTACAGTGCGGTAGTTCACGGCTGTGGCTACCTCTGTGTCGGCACTCGGCAGGCAGTCCGTCCATCCATAATTGTATTATAATATATACCACCTAACCGTGGTTTTTTTTTTTCATTCTTTATACCGTCGTCATACTAGTTGTTACGAGTATACTACTATCTCTTTATCAACCAGTGTACAGTGCGGTAGTTCACGGCTGTGGCTACCTCTGTGTCGGCACTCGGCAGGCAGTCCGTCCAACCATAATTGTATTATATACCACCTAACCGTGGTTTTTTTTTCATTCTTTATACCGTCGTCATACTAGTTGTTACGAGTATACTACTATCTCTTTATCAACCAGTGTACAGTGCGGTAGTTCACGGCTGTGGCTACCTCTGTGTCGGCACTCGGCAGGCAGTCCGTCCATCCATAATTGTATTATAATATATACCACCTAACCGTGTTTTTTTTTTCATTCTTTATACCGTCGTCATACTAGTTGTTACGAGTATACTACTATCTCTTTATCAACCAGTGTACAGTGCGGTAGTTCACGGCTGTGGCTACCTCTGTGTCGGCACTCGGCAGGCAGTCCGTCCAACCATAATTGTATTATAATATATACCACCTAACCGTGGTTTTTTTTTCATTCTTTATACCGTCGTCATACTAGTTGTTACGAGTATACTACTATCTCTTTATCAACCAGTGTACAGTGCGGTAGTTCACGGCTGTGGCTACCTCTGTGTCGGCACTCGGCAGGCAGTCCGTCCAACCATAATTGTATTATATACCACCTAACCGTGGTTTTTTTTTCATTCTTTATACCGTCGCCATACTAGTTGTTACGAGTATACTACTATCTCTTTATCAACCAGTGTACAGTGCGGTAGTTCACGGCTGTGGCTACCTCTGTGTCGGCACTCGGCAGGCAGTCCGTCCAACCATAATTGTATTATAATATATACCACCTAACCGTGGTTTTTTTTTCATTCTTTATACCGTCGTCATACTAGTTGTTACGAGTATACTACTATCTCTTTATCAACCAGTGTACAGTGCGGTAGTTCACGGCTGTGGCTACCTCTGTGTCGGCACTCGGCAGGCAGTCCGTCCATCCATAATTGTATTATAATATATACCACCTAACCGTGGTTTTTTTTTCATTCTTTATACCGTCGTCATACTAGTTGTTACGAGTATACTACTATCTCTTTATCAACCAGTGTACAGTGCGGTAGTTCACGGCTGTGGCTACCTCTGTGTCGGCACTCGGCAGGCAGTCCGTCCATCCATAATTGTATTATATACCACCTAACCGTGGTTTTTTTATACCACCTAACCGTGGCAGTCCGTCCATAATTGTATACTAGTATCCAATCCATCCATCTCCATTGTTTACCTGAGGTGCCTTTTAGTTCTGCCTATAAAATATGGAGAACAAAAAAGTTGAGGTTCCAAAATTAGGGAAAGATCAAGATCCACTTCCACCTCGTGCTGAAGCTGCTGCCACTAGTCATGGCCGAGACGATGAAATGCCAGCAACGTCGTCTGCCAAGGCCGATGCCCAATGTCATAGTACAGAGCATGTCAAATCCAAAACACCAAATATCAGAAAAAAAAGGACTCCAAAACCTAAAATAAAATTGTCGGAGGAGAAGCGTAAACTTGCCAATATGCCATTTACCACACGGAGTGGCAAGGAACGGCTGAGGCCCTGGCCTATGTTCATGGCTAGTGGTTCAGCTTCACATGAGGATGGAAGCACTCAGCCTCTCGCTAGAAAACTGAAAAGACTCAAGGTGGCAAAAGCACCGCAAAGAACTGTGCGTTCTTTGAAATCCCAAATCCACAAGGAGAGTCCAATTGTGTCGGTTGCGATGCCTGACCTTCCCAACACTGGACGTGAAGAGCATGCGCCTTCCACCATTTGCACGCCCCCTGCAAGTGCTGGAAGGAGCACCCGCAGTCCAGTTCCTGATAGTCAGATTGAAGATGTCAGTGTTGAAGTACACCAGGATGAGGAGGATATGGGTGTTGCTGGCGCTGGGGAGGAAATTGACCAGGAGGATTCTGATGGTGAGGTGGTTTGTTTAAGTCAGGCACCCGGGGAGACACCTGTTGTCCGTGGGAGGAATATGGCCGTTGACATGCCAGGTGAAAATACCAAAAAAATCAGCTCTTCGGTGTGGAGGTATTTCACCAGAAATGCGGACAACAGGTGTCAAGCCGTGTGTTCCCTTTGTCAAGCTGTAATAAGTAGGGGTAAGGACGTTAACCACCTCGGAACATCCTCCCTTATACGTCACCTGCAGCGCATTCATAATAAGTCAGTGACAAGTTCAAAAACTTTGGGTGACAGCGGAAGCAGTCCACTGACCAGTAAATCCCTTCCTCTTGTAACCAAGCTCACGCAAACCACCCCACCAACTCCCTCAGTGTCAATTTCCTCCTTCCCCAGGAATGCCAATAGTCCTGCAGGCCATGTCACTGGCAAGTCTGACGAGTCCTCTCCTGCCTGGGATTCCTCCGATGCATCCTTGCGTGTAACGCCTACTGCTGCTGGCGCTGCTGTTGTTGCCGCTGGGAGTCGATGGTCATCCCAGAGGGGAAGTCGTAAGCCCACTTGTACTACTTCCAGTAAGCAATTGACTGTTCAACAGTCCTTTGCGAGGAAGATGAAATATCACAGCAGTCATCCTACTGCAAAGCGGATAACTGAGGCCTTGGCATTCCTGGGTGGTGAGAAACGTGGTTCCGGTATCCATCATTACTGCAGAGCCAACTAGAGACTTGTTGGAGGTACTGTGTCCCCGGTACCAAATACCATCTAGGTTCCATTTCTCTAGGCAGGCGATACCGAAAATGTACACAGACCTCAGAAAAAGAGTCACCAGTGTCCTAAAAAATGCAGCTGTACCCAATGTCCACTTAACCACGGACATGTGGACAAGTGGAGCAGGGCAGGGTCAGGACTATATGACTGTGACAGCCCACTGGGTAGATGTATGGACTCCCGCCGCAAGAACAGCAGCGGCGGCACCAGTAGCAGCATCTCGCAAACGCCAACTCTTTCCTAGGCAGGCTACGCTTTGTATCACCGCTTTCCAGAATACGCACACAGCTGAAAACCTCTTACGGCAACTGAGGAAGATCATCGCGGAATGGCTTACCCCAATTGGACTCTCCTGTGGATTTGTGGCATCGGACAACGCCAGCAATATTGTGTGTGCATTAAATCTGGGCCAATTCCAGCACGTCCCATGTTTTGCACATACCTTGAATTTGGTGGTGCAGAATTTTTTAAAAAACGACAGGGGCGTGCAAGAGATGCTGTCGGTGGCCAGAAGAATTGCGGGACACTTTCGGCGTACAGGCACCACGTACAGAAAACTGGAGCACCACCAAAAACTACTGAACCTGCCCTGCCATCATCTGAAGCAAGAAGTGGTAACGAGGTGGAATTCAACCCTCTATATGCTTCAGAGGTTGGAGGAGCAGCAAAAGGCCATTCAAGCCTATACAATTGAGCACGATATAGTAGGTGGAATGCACCTGTCTCAAGTGCAGTGGAGAATGATTTCAACGTTGTGCAAGGTTCTGATGCCCTTTGAACTTGCCACACGTGAAGTCAGTTCAGACACTGCCAGCCTGAGTCAGGTCATTCCCCTCATCAGGCTTTTGCAGAAGAAGCTGGAGGCATTGAAGGAGGAGCTAACACGGAGCGATTCCGCTAGGCATGTGGGACTTGTGGATGCAGCCCTTAATTCGCTTAACAAGGATTCACGGGTGGTCAATCTGTTGAAATCAGAGCACTACATTTTGGCCACCGTGCTCGATCCTAGATTTAAAGCCTACCTTGGATCTCTCTTTCCGGCAGACACAGGTCTGCTGGGGTTGAAAGACCTGCTGGTGACAAAATTGTCAAGTCAAGCGGAACGCGACCTGTCAACATCTCCTCCTTCACATTCTCCCGCAACTGGGGGTGCGAGGAAAAGGCTCAGAATTCCGAGCCCACCCGCTGGCGGTGATGCAGGGCAGTCTGGAGCGACTGCTGATGCTGACATCTGGTCCGGACTGAAGGACCTGACAACGATTACGGACATGTCGTCTACTGTCACTGCATATGATTCTCTCAACATTGATAGAATGGTGGAGGATTATATGAGTGACCGCATCCAAGTAGGCACGTCACACAGTCCGTACTTATACTGGCAGGAAAAAGAGGCAATTTGGAGGCCCTTGCACAAACTGGCTTTATTCTACCTAAGTTGCCCTCCCACAAGTGTGTACTCCGAAAGAGTGTTTAGTGCCGCCGCTCACCTTGTCAGCAATCGGCGTACGAGGTTACATCCAGAAAATGTGGAGAAGATGATGTTCATTAAAATGAATTATAATCAATTCCTCCGCGGAGACATTGACCAGCAGCAATTGCCTCCACAAAGTACACAGGGAGCTGAGATGGTGGATTCCAGTGGGGACGAATTGATAATCTGTGAGGAGGGGGATGTACACGGTGATATATCGGAGGGTGAAGATGAGGTGGACATCTTGCCTCTGTAGAGCCAGTTTGTGCAAGGAGAGATTAATTGCTTCTTTTTTGGGGGGGGTCCAAACCAACCCGTCATATCAGTCACAGTCGTGTGGCAGACCCTGTCACTGAAATGATGGGTTGGTTAAAGTGTGCATGTCCTGTTTTGTTTATACAACATAAGGGTGGGTGGGAGGGCCCAAGGATAATTCCATCTTGCACCTCTTTTTTCTTTTCTTTTTCTTTGCATCATGTGCTGATTGGGGAGGGTTTTTTGGAAGGGACATCCTGCGTGACACTGCAGTGCCACTCCTAGATGGGCCCGGTGTTTGTGTCGGCCACTAGGGTCGCTAATCTTACTCACACAGCTACCTCATTGCGCCTCTTTTTTTCTTTGCGTCATGTGCTGTTTGGGGAGGGTTTTTTGGAAGGGACATCCTGCGTGACACTGCAGTGCCACTCCTAGATGTGCCCGGTGTTTGTGTCGGCCACTAGGGTCGCTAATCTTACTCACACAGTCAGCTACCTCATTGCGCCTCTTTTTTTCTTTGCGTCATGTGCTGTTTGGGGAGGGTTTTTTGGAAGGGCCATCCTGCGTGACACTGCAGTGCCACTCCTAGATGGGCCCGGTGTTTGTGTCGGCCACTAGGGTCGCTAATCTTACTCACACAGCTACCTCATTGCGCCTCTTTTTTTCTTTGCGTCATGTGCTGTTTGGGGAGGGTTTTTTGGAAGGGACATCCTGCGTGACACTGCAGTGCCACTCCTAGATGGGCCCGGTGTTTGTGTCGGCCACTAGGGTCGCTTATCTTACTCACACAGCGACCTCGGTGCAAATTTTAGGACTAAAAATAATATTGTGAGGTGTGAGGTATTCAGAATAGACTGAAAATGAGTGTAAATTATGGTTTTTGAGGTTAATAATACTTTGGGATCAAAATGACCCCCAAATTCTATGATTTAAGCTGTTTTTTAGTGTTTTTGGAAAAAAACACCCGAATCCAAAACACACCCGAATCCGACAAAAATAATTCGGTGAGGTTTTGCCAAAACGCGTTCGAACCCAAAACACGGCCGCGGAACCGAACCCAAAACCAAAACACAAAACCCGAAAAATTTCAGGCGCTCATCTCTAATTTTCACACGTGCATTGAGATTGATAGGGAGAGGACGTGGCTGGCGTCCTCTCCGTTTAGAATTAGAATAGATTAGAGAGACACTTGATTTACTAATTTTGGGGAGCATTAGGAGTACTCAGTAGTGTACAGTGCAGAGTTTTGCTGATAGTGACCAGTGACCACCACTTTTATTTATAATCCGTTCTTTGCCTGAAAAAAGCGATACACAGCACACAGTGACTCAGTCACATACCATATCTGTGTGCACTGCTCAGGCTCAGGCCAGTGTGCTGCATCATCTATATATATTATATATCTGTCTGACTGCTCAGCTCACACAGCTTATAATTGTGGGGGAGACTGGGGAGCACTACTGCAGTGCCAGTTATAGGTTATAGCAGGAGCCAGGAGTACATAATATTATATTAAAATTAAACAGTGCACACTTTTGCTGCAGGAGTGCCACTGCCAGTGTGACTAGTGACCAGTGACCTGACCACCAGTATATAATATTAGTAGTATACTATCTCTTTATCAACCAGTCTATATTAGCAGCAGACACAGTACAGTGCGGTAGTTCACGGCTGTGGCTACCTCTGTGTCGGCACTCGGCAGCCCGTCCATAATTGTATATACCACCTAACCGTGGTTTTTTTTTCTTTCTTTATACATACATACTAGTTACGAGTATACTATCTCTTTATCAACCAGTCTATATATTAGCAGCAGACACAGTACAGTGCGGTAGTTCACGGCTGTGGCTACCTCTGTGTCGGCACTCGGCAGCCCGTCCATAATTGTATATACCACCTAACCGTGGTTTTTTTTTCTTTCTTTATACATACATACTAGTTACGAGTATACTATCTCTTATCAACCAGTCTATATATTAGCAGCAGACACAGTACAGTGCGGTAGTTCACGGCTGTGGCTACCTCTGTGTCGGCACTCGGCAGCCCGTCCATAATTGTATATACCACCTAACCGTGGTTTTTTTTTCTTTCTTTATACATACATACTAGTTATGAGTATACTATCTCTTTATCAACCAGTCTATATATTAGCAGCAGACACAGTACAGTGCGGTAGTTCACGGCTGTGGCTACCTCTGTGTCGGCACTCGGCAGCCCGTCCATAATTGTATACTAGTATCCAATCCATCCATCTCCATTGTTTACCTGAGGTGCCTTTTAGTTGTGCCTATTAAAATATGGAGAACAAAAATGTTGAGGTTCCAAAATTAGGGAAAGATCAAGATCCACTTCCACCTCGTGCTGAAGCTGCTGCCACTAGTCATGGCCGAGACGATGAAATGCCAGCAACGTCGTCTGCCAAGGCCGATGCCCAATGTCATAGTACAGAGCATGTCAAATCCAAAACACCAAATATCAGTAAAAAGCCTCTTTTTTTCTTTGCGTCATGTGCTGTTTGGGGAGGGTTTTTTGGAAGGGACATCCTGCGTGACACTGCAGTGCCACTCCTAGATGGGCCCGGTGTTTGTGTCGGCCACTAGGGTCGCTAATCTTACTCACACAGCTACCTCATTGCGCCTCTTTTTTTCTTTGCGTCATGTGCTGTTTGGGGAGGGTTTTTTGGAAGGGACATCCTGCGTGACACTGCAGTGCCACTCCTAGATGGGCCCGGTGTTTGTGTCGGCCACTAGGGTCGCTTATCTTACTCACACAGCGACCTCGGTGCAAATTTTAGGACTAAAAATAATATTGTGAGGTGTGAGGTATTCAGAATAGACTGAAAATGAGTGTAAATTATGGTTTTTGAGGTTAATAATACTTTGGGATCAAAATGACCCCCAAATTCTATGATTTAAGCTGTTTTTTAGTGTTTTTGGAAAAAAACACCCGAATCCAAAACACACCCGAATCCGACAAAAAAAATTCGGTGAGGTTTTGCCAAAACGCGTTCGAACCCAAAACACGGCCGCGGAACCGAACCCAAAACCAAAACACAAAACCCGAAAAATTTCAGGCGCTCATCTCTAGTGTGTGTGGCTATTTATGTGTGTGGCTATGTATGTAATTGTGGCTATATGTGTGTGGCAGGTCCCCTACCAGGCCTGTCCCCGCACACTCGCCCTGTCCCCGCACACTCACCCTGTCCCCTACCAGGCCTGTCCCTGTACACACACCCTGTCCCCTACCAGGTCTGTCCCCGCACACTCGCCCTGTCCCCTACCAGACCTGTCCCTGTACACACACCCTGTCCCCTACCAGGTCTGTCCCCGCACACTCGCCCTGTCCCCTACCAGACCTGTCCCTGTACACACACCCTGTCCCAGCACACTCGCCCTGTCCCCTAACCAGGCCTGTCCCCGCACACTCGCCCTGTCCCCTACCAGGCCTGTCCCCGCACACTCGCCCTGTCCCCTACCAGGCCTGTCCCCGCACACTCGCCCTGTCCCCTACCAGGCCTGTCCCCGCACACTCGCCCTGTCCCCTACCAGGCCTGTCCCTGTACACACACCCTGTCCCCTACCAGGCCTGTCCCTGTACACACACCCTGTCCCCTACCAGGTCTGTCCCCGCACACTCGCCCTGTCCCCTACCAGACCTGTCCCTGTACACACACCCTGTCCCCTACCAGGTCTGTCCCCGCACACTCGCCCTGTCCCCTACCAGACCTGTCCCTGTACACACACCCTGTCCCCTACCAGGTCTGTCCCCGCACACTCGCCCTGTCCCCTACCAGACCTGTCCCCGCACACTCGCCCTGTCCCCTACCAGGCCTGTCCCCGCACACTCGCCCTGTCCCCTACCAGGCCTGTCCCCGCACACTCGCCCTGTCCCCTACCAGGCCTGTCCCTGTACACACACCCTGTCCCCTACCAGGCCTGTCCCCGCTCACTCACCGTCCCCGCACTCTCATCCTGTTACCCACTGTCCTTGTACTCCATGCCCCCAGCGTGAAGAAAACGAGGACGTGACTCATGGGTATGGCATTCTCTGTGAGGCCAAACCCCTTGTTATAAAGCCACACCCCTTTCACAGGAGCACATGTGCCGAACCCCTCCCTTCCTTCCCCTATTGTGGTGCCCCCCCTGTCATTTTGTTCTGGATCCGCCCCTGCATGTGACACAATATTTCATAAGATTTTGTAAGAAATAGAATTTGTGTTCAGCATTAGCAACTACTTATGGCGTCATAGTTATCAATACCAAGAAATATATAACACTATGCAGCTGATTCAGGGTTGAAACGCCTTTGCCTCATATTTTGTAGCTGTAAAATGCATTAACTAGGGGGGTAATTCATACTTGCCTACTCTCCCGGAATGGCCGGGAGTCTCCCGAAAATCGGCCCCCCGGAAGAGCAGGCAAGTCTCCCGGAACCAGGGGTCCCCCTGCCCGTCCGCCCACTTAGTGTGTAAAGTGGGCGGTCCGGCAGTTGATGACGCGATTCTTGCTGAATCGCGTCATCATAGCCACGCCCCCTGCAGTGTAATGCCGGGGATCGCGGCATTACAGAGCGGGGGGCGTGGCTTAAAGGATGTGCCACTGTAACTCCACCCCCATCCCGCCCCTGCTCCACCCCATCCCGCCACCGGTCCACCTCCTCCCCACGTCACAGCCCTCCCCTGCCCCCCTGCTGAGCCGACCTGGCTGCTCTCTCCCGCAGAGAGCAGCCAGAATGTCGGCAAGTACGGGGTAATTCCAAGTTGATCGCAGCAGGAAATGTTTTAGCAGTTGGGCAAAACCATGTGCACTGCAGGGGAGACAGATATAACATGTTCAGAAAGAGTTAGATTTGGGTGGGTTATTTTATTTCTGTGCAGGGCAATACTGGCTGCTTTATTTTTACACTGCAAATTAGATTGCAGATTGAACACACCCCACCCAAATCTAACTCTCTCTGCGCATGTTATATCTGCCTCCCCTGCAGTGCACATGGTTTTGCCCAACTGCTAAAAAATTTCCTGCTGCGATCAACTTGGAATTACCCCCTAAATGTACACAATTGCTTGTATATGCAAATTAGCAGAACTTGCAAGATGAACAGTATGTAGGTCTGCACCAGCAGCGTGAGCCAGGATTATGTCAAGCACACATCAGGCACACTCACGTTCTGTTATTATACATTGTTCTATTATAAATTTGTGAAAGATATAAATAGAAATATTTACAAGTAGATACAAATATGTATAGATGCAAATATATATATATATATATATATATATATATATATATATGGATAAGAACTCACACTATAGGTGAATAAGTAAAAATATAAAATACAGTTTATTCACGTACAAATTTAAAACAACAAATCTTTTTCTAAAAAATGGGATAAAAAGTATACACACATAATATAATACCAGTTAAAATATATAAATAATAAAATTTTTCTTAACTTGGTATGCAGTCACTGCCAGGTTGCCCAACGCGTTTCGTCATTCAGACTTCATCAAGGGGTGTTGGCAGAGTGGGACCAGGCTTCTATTTATACCAGTACTAATCTAATGTCAATTATGACATCACTTCCTGTTGTTACCACATGGTGTTGTATGACAGACTAGAACCTACTAGTTTAAATTAGTGAGTATCATGATTAGATAGTATATAAGTATAACAAGTTCATTATATGCATTAAAAGCAGGTTTGGAGCATGAAAAGCCGAATAAGCATCTCAAATAGATGCGCCGATGTGTCTTCCGCCCCACTTCCGGTTTCTTGGCGTCGCGTCACTTCCGCCCCACTTCCGGAAACGGGACCGCGCATGCGCCCGCGGTTTCCACTAGTTCGATTGTTCCAAGAGGACTAGGTTATTTGTTCAGGTTGCTCCAGCGGCGGCCATCTTTGTGTAGGTTTTTCCTTTAGTCTCTTTATGCGGCGGCCATATTAGTGGAGATCAGCATTGTGGACATTTATATCTGTCCTCCGTGGTGCTCAGCATAAAAAAAAAGGAAAAAGGATCAATGGATGTAAAAACGATCTAATGACAGTTATTAACAGTACAGTAGTCTATATTAGGGTGATTGAGCTAGCATAAAAACATAGGGAAATACATTATGCAAATTACTAGATGTGTTTTGTAAAAGGGTTGGTAAATAAAGCAGTGAATGTACAGTGCTTTGTATATAAATAATGAATAAATAATGCAGTGAATGTTAAAGTGCTTGGTGCATGTTTATAATAAGGTGCATATTGGGATATTAAGGTGCATATTTGGATATTGGGATTTTTGTAGATAGTGACAAGTTATTTTGTGCTTTTTTAGTCAAGATGGTAATAATGACATGCTCATGTAGGCTCATTTGAGAAATAGTTTGGTTACAGTACCTGATCTTCCCAGGTGGTCTCCCTGTTCTGGTACTGATCAGGCCCGACACTGCTTCGCTTCCAAGATCGGGCGAGATTGGGCATGTCCAGTGTGGTTTGACTGTAAAAATCACTTACCATACATGTGTCAATATTATTCATAATAAGACTTTATATATTGTGACCGACCTAAGGCGGATAGTGATATCAGTTGGTATAGTGTGGAGGGGGGTGGGTGGGGGGGGGGGGGAAATCAGGGAGGGGGGGAAGGGGGAAGGAGGGGTGTGGAATTAGGGGTGGGGAGTGGTGATGAGGTACGTGAGGGGGGGGTTGTGGGGGTGGGTGAACAATGGCAAGGGGTGAGGGGAAGGGGAGGCAGTTGGTTGGGATTCGACCGTAGGACCATGATGGCAGGAACGAATTCACAGGAACGGAGCAATTTCATAGTAGTCATTGAATCCCTTGGGGTGGAGTGTCTGCAGTTGGAATATCCAATACATTTCTCTGCGTGAGAGTTTGTTGGCAAGGTCACCACCCCTCTCTCCCAGCTTCACAAGTTCGATTGCTTTAAAAGTCAGTGCTTCTGGGTTGGAGTTGTGCGCTGTGTTGAAATGTCTGGATACTGCATGAGTTTCTACTTTGTTCTTTATATTGCGGACGTGTTCTTGGATTCTCATTTTGAGGGGTCTCTTTGTTTTTCCCACATATTGCTTTCCGCACCCACATTCTAATAAATAAATCACTGATTGAGTGTTGCAGTTTATGAAATCTTTGATTTTATGAACTTTCCTTTTTTCTGTGTCCGTGAAGGTCTTCCTCACTGGGTGTAGATACCTACAGATGTTACATCGGCCACACTTGAAGGATCCAGTGCATCTTGGCATTCGTGAGTCTTCTTTGGAGTCCTTACGTAACATGCTGGGGGCTAGTGCATCTTTAAGATTTTGTGATTTCCTAAAGATGATCTCGGGGCGAGGAGGCAGGATTTCTTTAAGGACTGGGTCCATTAATAAGATTCCCCAATGGTTATTGAGTGAGTCTCTGATGGTTTTTTCATGACGGTTATACGTGGTGATGAATGGAACAGAGTCTTTTTTGGTTTCTTTGGTCTTGTATTCTAGCAGTGTTGTTCTTTCTAGTGCTTTTGCTTTGGTGGCTGCTTCTTCCAAGATGTTAGTTGGATAGTCTTTATCCTTGAATCTGTTTTTGTACTTCTCAATTTGGGCTTCACATTCTTCCTGATTGCTGCAGTTTCTCTTTATTCTGTTAAATTGGGAGAAGGGGATGTTGTTTTTCCATTTCTTTAGATGATTACTTTTATAGTGCAGGTAGCTGTTTGTATCAACTTGCTTGATGAAGTTCTTAGTCTCGACTTTACCATCCTTCCCCATTAAAACCAGATCGAGAAATTCAATAGACTCTTGGTTGATCTTAGACGTAAAAACGAGATTCATATCATTGTTGCTCAGAAATTCAAGGAATTCATAAAAACTTTCTTCTGTGCCATCCCAGATGATTAAAATGTCATCTATGTAATGACGGTAAAAGATTAGGTGTTTCTTAAAATCATGGTTACCATAGATAAAATTCTTCTCCCAACTGCCCATAAAAAGGTTTGCGAAACTTGGTGCAAAAATTTTACCCATAGCGGTCCCACATCGTTGTAGATAAAAGTCATCTAAAAATTTAAAATAATTGTGCTGAAGAATAAAAAACATGACATCACAAATAAAATCTTTATGGATGGCTGTTAATGTGGTATCATTCTCCATGAATTCTCTGCATGCTGTTACACCTTTTTTGTGGTCTATACAACTGTATAATGATTGAACGTCTATTGTTGCCCACTTAAAGGTGTCTTTCCATTCAAAGTCTTTTAGGGAGTTCAATACGGCAGTGGTGTCCTTTAGATATGATGGTAACTCTTTGACGTAGGTTTTTAAGAAGACGTCTACATATTCTGATAAATTTGACGTGAGTGAATTAATACTCGCCACGATGCGTCTTCCGGGCGGGTTTACCAGATCTTTATGGTTCTTCATTGAAGAACTGAGAACACTTTTAGTACGTGGCCTACGTACTGACATTCTTACAAAGGGAGAATTCCAATTTTTGATGAAATCAGACCCCATTACCCCTATCTTCTATTTCTTGCCTAAAATCCATAAAGATCTGATCTGATCTGCTCCAAACCTGCTTTTAATGCATATAATGAACTTGTTATACTCATATACTATCTAATCATGATACTCACTAATTTAAACTAGTAGGTTCTAGTCTGTCATACAACACCATGTGGTAACAACAGGAAGTGATGTCATAATTGACATTAGATTAGTACTGGTATAAATAGAAGCCTGGTCCCACTCTGCCAACACCCCTTAATGAAGTCTGAATGACGAAACGCGTTGGTAAACCTGGCAGTGACTGCATACCAAGTTAAGAACATTTTTTATTATTTATATATTTTAACTGGTATTATATTATGTGTGTATACTTTTTATCCCATTTTTTAGAAAAAGATTTGTTGTTTTAAATTTGTACGTGAATAAACTGTATTTTATATTTTTACTTATTCACCTATAGTGTGAGTTCTTATCACTTTAGACACCAGTGGTCGCTAAACACCCCCCCCCCCCATTTGTGTATTTAATTTTATGCTCCAGGGAACCGCCATCCCTGTCTGGGGGTAAGCAGACACCCTTTTAAATTTAAATTATTTTTTTTAGGGAGTGTCAGATTCATTTGTATGGTACATTTCACATTCAGGATACGTAAACGTTGGTGAACACAAGTGGCGCAGTAATTCCTTTCTATTTTTATATATATATTGGATAAGGGATACTCAACCTGTGTGTGTATATATATATACACACACAGGTTGAGTATCCCTTATCCAAAATTTTAATCCCACATTTTTGGGTCCCCTACCGAGATAATGACATATATATATTATATATTATGTGTATGTGTATATATATATATATATATATATATATATCAGTGACGTGCGGTGAGGTCCGGGCCTGGGGAGGCACTGCAACTAACACCCCCCCCCCAAAAAAAAAAAAAGTGCAGTCCCCCCACACCACTAAAACCAGCACCAGGCAGAACCATCCAGGGGGGATAATGCCATAGCAGGGGAGACACTCAGTGTGGGGTCCCCCTGCCATGCCATTAAACACCCCCCAAACCAGTCAGCCCAGGGCTGGAATTCCTCGGAAAGTGGGGCCCCCAAAAAATCTAAATGGGGTCCCCCCTCCCGAGCAACAACCAGCACTGGGCTGATAGCCCAGTGCTATGCCCCGCACCCCTGGTGGCGGTGGGTGCGGGGTTCATTGTATGCTAATACTGTTCTTTACAGGTGGCCTACAGATCCCAGCAAGCCTGCCCCAGCATGCTGGCACTTGGAGAACCACAAGTGCCAGCATGCCCGGACATAAAGGGCCCGCTGGCACCTGTAGTCCACCTGCAAAGAATAGTAATATTGTTCTTTACAGGTGGCCTACAGGTCCCAGCAAGCCTGCCCCAGCATGCTGGCACTTGGAGAACCACAAGTGCCAGCATGCCCGGACATAAAGGGCCCGCTGGCACCTGTAGTCCACCTGTAAAGAAAATATTGGAAAAAAAACAAGACACATTCTTTAAAAAATCCTTTATTAAACTGGGTCTTTACCTGGGGGCGGCGGCCTTTAAGCTCTTTTGCATGGCCGCCGCCTTCCCAGGGCTTCCGGCGTCTTCACCTGGGGGGGCGCCACCTCCCCAGGGCTTCTGGGGTCTTCCTCCGGCGTCTTCACCTGGTGTGCGGCGGCTGCTAAGCTCTTTTGCATAGCCGCCGCACGTCCAGGACTTCCACGACGTCTTCACCTGGGAGGCGGCGGCCTTTAAGCTCTTTTGCATGGCCGCCGCCTTCCCAGGACTTTCAGCATCTTCACCTGTTGGGCGGCGACTGCAAAGCTCTTTTGCATAGCCGCCGCCCATCCAGGACTTCCACGGCATCTTCAGGAGCTCTTCTCCGCTCCTCCTCCGCCGTCGGACTGACAGCCGCTGCCTCGCGCTGACTTATATAAGTCAGCGGGAGGGGGCGGGGCGATGACGCGGCGAGCCATGATTGGCTCGCAGCGGCCATCTTGAATTTCAAAAATGACGCTGAGGCGCCATTTTTGAAATGGGTACCGCTTCCGCTGCCAAACTCTGCACAAGGGGTCTGAATGCCGCGTCCCGCCGCCGCTACCGCCGCTCGCCTCTCTGCCGCCAGCACCTCCGCCGCCCGGCCCGCCGCATCCCGCATCTCCGCCGCCCGCACCTCCGCAGGTACCGACGCCCACACAGTGATTGACAGCGGATCCAGTGACGGATCCGCTGGCCAATCACTGTGCCTTCACTCACAGGGACGTGCTTTCATAGGATGAAAGCACGTCCCTGTAGGAAAGCGGCACCACTAATGGTGCCGCTTTCCCATGTTATTTCAATGGGCTTTTCCAGCCTATTGCTAGGGCCCGCCTGCGCCCGCCCCCCGCTCCCCATACCGTTCCCAATCACTACGGGAGGCACCACGATCGGTGCCTCCCAAACTGATTTTCACATAGGTAAAATAATAAAGAAGATACTTATGTGTCATAAGTATCTTCTTTGTATTATTTTACTCATTAATGACAGGGGAGACACTGCCTCCCCTGCCTCCCCTGACTGCACGTCCCTGATATATATATATATAGACACTCACTTCTTCCAAAAATAGAAAAAGAATTAGACCAGCACTCACGTTTAGTAGGTGAAAAAAAAGGGGTTTTTATTCCTGACAAACCATCTGGATATACCCACTGCTACAGTCCGCCCAACAGCTGTTTCAACGCTTCATGGTTTTCATCAGGGGCAATTGTCACTCTGCCCGGAGCCCTTTTAAATAGCAGAGAGAGCGCCGAGAGTTTTGAAACCGGAAGTCCGTCACCGGGAGGCAGCGCGTCATAGCCGCTGCCTGATTGGCTACTTCCGCGCACGTGGGTTGCGTTGCCATAATAAACAAACCCGGCTTTCTCCTTAGTAACCCGCTCCGGCAGCGTGACGTGAGTGTAGTTCAGGCAGATCAGTATTCAGCGTAAAGTGGCAGACAGGTGTAGTTGCTGCTGTCAATGTCTCCAGCCATAGGTTTGTCTGTGGAGTAATTAACCCCACAGTGCGCCAACAGCATGGAGAAATGACAGTCCAGAATATAGATCAATAATCGATATAGATAAATGAAATAAAGGTGGACAAACTGTATTAACTTGCACAGCAAGGGTGTACCAGGGGATATGATGCCTCAATCACTATATGCAGTACAACAGTAACAAATGGATGGTCAAAAATATTGTGATAATATAAATGTGAAAAGCCAACGTGAGAGGCAATAATATGTACACTGCTTAAAAAAATAAAGGGAACTGTCACGGTCTACAATATCTTCTGGATTGGAAGGGCTACAGTCCTGAGGAGCGTTCCTGGGAGGATTCTTTGGATGTTCATGCTCCTGCTTTACTTCACAAGTTCCATGAAGAAAATCCCAGCAAACCTGGTGGCTGTCCAGTGGCCATCCCTAAAAGGGGGGGTAATGTCACGGTCCGGCGGATCGGGTTCCGGGACCAGCGGTACTTACCTGTCCGGATGCTCTGGCGCGGTCCCTCCGGTGGGGGTGCGGGCTGCTGGCGAGAGGCACAACTTGCAGGCATGTCTGGGAGGAGAGGGCTCAGAGGCAGCAGCAAACATTTGTGCAGCTTCCAGCTGCAGAGGTCCGGGATGGGCGTCGCCGCCTTGGAAGGGTCAGCTAATCTAAAACACTCAATCACCTGCAAGGTTTGCAAAACCAATGGGAAACAGTCTGCAGGTATAAATCTAGGGATTTCTGGGTAAGCAAATTGCCAGTGCAACGTCTCTCACACAGCCTTGTGTGTGCTAGTTCCCTGTGCTCCACAGCATTGCTTCTAAAGCATCCTGTTCCCTGAGTTCTCACCTGGATTGCTGGATCTACACCCGGTTATTTCTCCTCGTATGCTGACCTCTCCGAGTCACCATCCCTCTCAGCGAGTCTCAGTTACCCCAGTCTACAGTCTTCCCCTCCGGGTTTCCGCCAGACGTTCGTCCACAGACGTACAGGTCTGCCGACGCAACCGCTCTAACAAGTAAACAGCTAGGGCACCTGTGGAACCTCCTTTAAAGCTCTATGAAAAGACTTTCATTCAACCTGCTCGGCTAATCCTGCCTAAAGTCACCGATACCAAACTGCACGCAACAATTCCGGATTCACAAAACCCAGTCCCCGTGACAGTTTGCACTGGCCCTATGGATCCGGAGGGTGCTCATGGTTCCGGTACGGATCTTCTGCAGGGCATAGCAGCTCGTCTGGAGAGTCTAGAGGAATCCCAGCGCCAATTAGCTCAATTTATTCAAGGGATGGCTACCCGCCAGGATTCCATGCAAGCCGACATTGCTCATGTCGCCACTGGTCGACGCCCGGAGACTCAGCAAGTGCCGACCGCCCCAGTTCCTATGGTAGCTTCCCCTTCATCCCTGCGACTACCGACGCCCACCAAATTCGACGGGAACCCGAAGATGTGCCGCGGGTTCTTAAACCAGTGTGAGATTAATTTCTCTTTACAGCCCTTTAACTTCCCATCACAGAAGGCAAAGGTAGCATATATCGTCTCCCTCCTGGCCGGTCCAGCCCTGGATTGGGTGTCACCCCTGTGGGAGATAGCTGAATCTCTACTTGACAAATATGATGAATTCATCGCTACCTTCCGAAAAATTTTCGATGAGCCCGGAAGAACCACGTCGGCATCAATCGAGATAATGCGCCTCCGGCAGGGAGACCGGTCTGTGGGACAGTATGTATTACAATTCCAGACCTATGCTTCAGAATTACGGTGGAATGAGGAGGCACTAGTATCGGCCTTCTGGAAAGGTCTGTCTGACAAAATCAAGGACGAGTTGGCTACCCGGGACCTTCCGCCCAAATTAGACGACTTGATTTCCCTTTGTACCAAGATTGACCTTCATTTTAGAGAGCGCCAGTTAGAGAAGAATCGTGGGGAGCGCCCAAGGTTCCGTCCTCCTCCACCTTCTTCCTCGAGTGTGTCAGCTGAAGCGTCCCAGGATGAGTCTATGCAGATCAATAGGGCTCGTCTCTCGCCAGAGAAGCGTTAGAGAAGGCGCAGGGGGAACTTGTGCCTATACTGCGGAGGTTTAGGACATTTGGTAGCCTCTTGCACCCAGCGTCCGGAAAACTAGCGCTCCTAACTAGAGATGAGCGGGTTCGGTTTCTCTGAATCCGAACCCGCCAGAACTTCATGTTTTTTTTCACGGGTCCGAGCGACTCGGATCTTCCCGCCTTGCTCGGTTAACCCGAGCGCGCCCGAACGTCATCATGACGCTGTCGGATTCTCGCGAGGCTCGGATTCTATCGCGAGACTCGGATTCTATATAAGGAGCCGCGCGTCGCCGCCATTTTCACACGTGCATTGAGATTGATAGGGAGAGGACGTGGCTGGCGTCCTCTCCGTTTAGACACTTGATTTACTAATTTTGGGGAGCATTAGGAGTACTCAGTAGTGTACAGTGCAGAGTTTTGCTGATAGTGACCAGTGACCACCACTTTTATTTATAATCCGTTCTCTGCCTGAAAAAAGCGATACACAGCACACAGTGACTCAGTCACATACATACCATATCTGTGTGCACTGCTCAGGCTCAGGCCAGTGTGCTGCATCATCTATATATATTATATATCTGTCTGACTGCTCAGCTCACACAGCTTATAATTGTGGGGGAGACTGGGGAGCACTACTGCAGTGCCAGTTATAGGTTATAGCAGGAGCCAGGAGTACATAATATTATATTAAAATTAAACAGTGCACACTTTTGCTGCAGGAGTGCCACTGCCAGTGTGACTAGTGACCAGTGACCTGACCACCAGTATATAATATTAGTAGTATACTATCTCTTTATCAACCAGTCTATATTAGCAGCAGACACAGTACAGTGCGGTAGTTCACGGCTGTGGCTACCTCTGTGTCGGCACTCGGCAGCCCGTCCATAATTGTATATACCAGTGACCTAACCGTGGTTTTTTTTTCTTTCTTTATACATACATACTAGTTACGAGTATACTATCTCTTTATCAACCAGTCTATATATTAGCAGCAGACACAGTACAGTGCGGTAGTTCACGGCTGTGGCTACCTCTGTGTCGGCACTCGGCAGCCCGTCCATAATTGTATATACCAGTGACCTAACCGTGGTTTTTTTTTCTTTCTTTATACATACATACTAGTTACGAGTATACTATCTCTTTATCAACCAGTCTATATATTAGCAGCAGACACAGTACAGTGCGGTAGTTCACGGCTGTGGCTACCTCTGTGTCGGCACTCGGCAGCCCGTCCATAATTGTATATACCACCTAACCGTGGTTTTTTTTTCTTTCTTTATACATACATACTAGTTACGAGTATACTATCTCTTTATCAACCAGTCTATATATTAGCAGCAGACACAGTACAGTGCGGTAGTTCACGGCTGTGGCTACCTCTGTGTCGGCACTCGGCAGCCCGTCCATAATTGTATATACCACCTAACCGTGGTTTTTTTTTCTTTCTTTATACATACATACTAGTTACGAGTATACTATCTCTTTATCAACCAGTCTATATATTAGCAGCAGACACAGTACAGTGCGGTAGTTCACGGCTGTGGCTACCTCTGTGTCGGCACTCGGCAGCCCGTCCATAATTGTATATACCACCTAACCGTGGTTTTTTTTTCTTTCTTTATACATACATACTAGTTACGAGTATACTATCTCTTTATCAACCAGTCTATATATTAGCAGCAGACACAGTACAGTGCGGTAGTTCACGGCTGTGGCTACCTCTGTGTCGGCACTCGGCAGCCCGTCCATAATTGTATATACCACCTAACCGTGGTTTTTTTTTCTTTCTTTATACATACATACTAGTTACGAGTATACTATCTCTTTATCAACCAGTCTATATATTAGCAGCAGACACAGTACAGTGCGGTAGTTCACGGCTGTGGCTACCTCTGTGTCGGCACTCGGCAGCCCGTCCATAATTGTATATACCACCTAACCGTGGTTTTTTTTTCTTTCTTTATACATACATACTAGTTACGAGTATACTATCTCTTTATCAACCAGTCTATATATTAGCAGCAGACACAGTACAGTGCGGTAGTTCACGGCTGTGGCTACCTCTGTGTCGGCACTCGGCAGCCCGTCCATAATTGTATATACCACCTAACCGTGGTTTTTTTTTCTTTCTTTATACATACATACTAGTTACGAGTATACTATCTCTTTATCAACCAGTCTATATATTAGCAGCAGACACAGTACAGTGCGGTAGTTCACGGCTGTGGCTACCTCTGTGTCGGCACTCGGCAGCCCGTCCATAATTGTATACTAGTATCCAATCCATCCATCTCCATTGTTTACCTGAGGTGCCTTTTAGTTGTGCCTATTAAAATATGGAGAACAAAAATGTTGAGGTTCCAAAATTAGGGAAAGATCAAGATCCACTTCCACCTCGTGCTGAAGCTGCTGCCACTAGTCATGGCCGAGACGATGAAATGCCAGCAACGTCGTCTGCCAAGGCCGATGCCCAATGGCATAGTACAGAGCATGTCAAAACCAAAACACCAAATATCAGTAAAAAAAGGACTCCAAAACCTAAAATAAAATTGTCGGAGGAGAAGCGTAAACTTGCCAATATGCCATTTACCACACGGAGTGGCAAGGAACGGCTGAGGCCCTGGCCTATGTTCATGGCTAGTGGTTCAGCTTCACATGAGGATGGAAGCACTCAGCCTCTCGCTAGAAAACTGAAAAGACTCAAGCTGGCAAAAGCACCGCAAAGAACTGTGCGTTCTTTGAAATCCCAAATCCACAAGGAGAGTCCAATTGTGTCGGTTGCGATGCCTGACCTTCCCAGCACTGGACGTGAAGAGCATGCGCCTTACACCATTTGCACGCCCCCTGCAAGTGCTGGAAGGAGCACCCGCAGTCCAGTTCCTGATAGTCAGATTGAAGATGTCAGTGTTGAAGTACACCAGGATGAGGAGGATATGGGTGTTGCTGGCGCTGGGGAGGAAATTGACCAGGAGGATTCTGATGGTGAGGTGGTTTGTTTAAGTCAGGCACCCGGGGAGACACCTGTTGTCCGTGGGAGGAATATGGCCGTTGACATGCCAGGTGAAAATACCAAAAAAATCAGCTCTTCGGTGTGGAGGTATTTCACCAGAAATGCGGACAACAGGTGTCAAGCCGTGTGTTCCCTTTGTCAAGCTGTAATAAGTAGGGGTAAGGACGTTAACCACCTCGGAACATCCTCCCTTATACGTCACCTGCAGCGCATTCATAATAAGTCAGTGACAAGTTCAAAAACTTTGGGTGACAGCGGAAGCAGTCCACTGACCAGTAAATCCCTTCCTCTTGTAACCAAGCTCACGCAAACCACCCCACCAACTCCCTCAGTGTCAATTTCCTCCTTCCCCAGGAATGCCAATAGTCCTGCAGGCCATGTCACTGGCAAGTCTGACGAGTCCTCTCCTGCCTGGGATTCCTCCGATGCATCCTTGCGTGTAACGCCTACTGCTGCTGGCGCTGCTGTTGTTGCCGCTGGGAGTCGATGGTCATCCCAGAGGGGAAGTCGTAAGCCCACTTGTACTACTTCCAGTAAGCAATTGACTGTTCAACAGTCCTTTGCGAGGAAGATGAAATATCACAGCAGTCATCCTACTGCAAAGCGGATAACTGAGTCCTTGACAACTATGTTGGTGTTAGACGTGCGTCCGGTATCCGCCGTTAGTTCACAGGGAACTAGACAATTTATTGAGGCAGTGTGCCCCCGTTACCAAATACCATCTAGGTTCCACTTCTCTAGGCAGGCGATACCGAGAATGTACACTAGAGATGAGCGGGTTCGGTTTCTCTGAATCCGAACCCGCCAGAACTTCATGTTTTTTTTCACGGGTCCGAGCGACTCGGATCTTCCCGCCTTGCTCGGTTAACCCGAGCGCGCCCGAACGTCATCATGACGCTGTCGGATTCTCGCGAGGCTCGGATTCTATCGCGAGACTCGGATTCTATATAAGGAGCCGCGCGTCGCCGCCATTTTCACACGTGCATTGAGATTGATAGGGAGAGGACGTGGCTGGCGTCCTCTCCGTTTAGACACTTGATTTACTAATTTTGGGGAGCATTAGGAGTACTCAGTAGTGTACAGTGCAGAGTTTTGCTGATAGTGACCAGTGACCACCACTTTTATTTATAATCCGTTCTCTGCCTGAAAAAAGCGATACACAGCACACAGTGACTCAGTCACATACATACCATATCTGTGTGCACTGCTCAGGCTCAGGCCAGTGTGCTGCATCATCTATATATATTATATATCTGTCTGACTGCTCAGCTCACACAGCTTATAATTGTGGGGGAGACTGGGGAGCACTACTGCAGTGCCAGTTATAGGTTATAGCAGGAGCCAGGAGTACATAATATTATATTAAAATTAAACAGTGCACACTTTTGCTGCAGGAGTGCCACTGCCAGTGTGACTAGTGACCAGTGACCTGACCACCAGTATATAATATTAGTAGTATACTATCTCTTTATCAACCAGTCTATATTAGCAGCAGACACAGTACAGTGCGGTAGTTCACGGCTGTGGCTACCTCTGTGTCGGCACTCGGCAGCCCGTCCATAATTGTATATACCAGTGACCTAACCGTGGTTTTTTTTTCTTTCTTTATACATACATACTAGTTACGAGTATACTATCTCTTTATCAACCAGTCTATATATTAGCAGCAGACACAGTACAGTGCGGTAGTTCACGGCTGTGGCTACCTCTGTGTCGGCACTCGGCAGCCCGTCCATAATTGTATATACCACCTAACCGTGGTTTTTTTTTCTTTCTTTATACATACATACTAGTTACGAGTATACTATCTCTTTATCAACCAGTCTATATATTAGCAGCAGACACAGTACAGTGCGGTAGTTCACGGCTGTGGCTACCTCTGTGTCGGCACTCGGCAGCCCGTCCATAATTGTATATACCACCTAACCGTGGTTTTTTTTTCTTTCTTTATACATACATACTAGTTACGAGTATACTATCTCTTTATCAACCAGTCTATATATTAGCAGCAGACACAGTACAGTGCGGTAGTTCACGGCTGTGGCTACCTCTGTGTCGGCACTCGGCAGCCCGTCCATAATTGTATATACCACCTAACCGTGGTTTTTTTATCTTTCTTTATACATACATACTAGTTACGAGTATACTATCTCTTTATCAACCAGTCTATATATTAGCAGCAGACACAGTACAGTGCGGTAGTTCACGGCTGTGGCTACCTCTGTGTCGGCACTCGGCAGCCCGTCCATAATTGTATATACCACCTAACCGTGGTTTTTTTTTCTTTCTTTATACATACATACTAGTTACGAGTATACTATCTCTTTATCAACCAGTCTATATATTAGCAGCAGACACAGTACAGTGCGGTAGTTCACGGCTGTGGCTACCTCTGTGTCGGCACTCGGCAGCCCGTCCATAATTGTATATACCACCTAACCGTGGTTTTTTTTTCTTTCTTTATACATACATACTAGTTACGAGTATACTATCTCTTTATCAACCAGTCTATATATTAGCAGCAGACACAGTACAGTGCGGTAGTTCACGGCTGTGGCTACCTCTGTGTCGGCACTCGGCAGCCCGTCCATAATTGTATATACCACCTAACCGTGTTTTTTTTTTCTTTCTTTATACATACATACTAGTTACGAGTATACTATCTCTTTATGAACCAGTCTATATATTAGCAGCAGACACAGTACAGTGCGGTAGTTCACGGCTGTGGCTACCTCTGTGTCGGCACTCGGCAGCCCGTCCATAATTGTATACTAGTATCCAATCCATCCATCTCCATTGTTTACCTGAGGTGCCTTTTAGTTGTGCCTATTAAAATATGGAGAACAAAAATGTTGAGGTTCCAAAATTAGGGAAAGATCAAGATCCACTTCCACCTCGTGCTGAAGCTGCTGCCACTAGTCATGGCCGAGACGATGAAATGCCAGCAACGTCGTCTGCCAAGGCCGATGCCCAATGTCATAGTACAGAGCATGTCAAATCCAAAACACCAAATATCAGTAAAAAGCCTCTTTTTTTCTTTGCGTCATGTGCTGTTTGGGGAGGGTTTTTTGGAAGGGACATCCTGCGTGACACTGCAGTGCCACTCCTAGATGGGCCCGGTGTTTGTGTCGGCCACTAGGGTCGCTAATCTTACTCACACAGCTACCTCATTGCGCCTCTTTTTTTCTTTGCGTCATGTGCTGTTTGGGGAGGGTTTTTTGGAAGGGACATCCTGCGTGACACTGCAGTGCCACTCCTAGATGGGCCCGGTGTTTGTGTCGGCCACTAGGGTCGCTTATCTTACTCACACAGCGACCTCGGTGCAAATTTTAGGACTAAAAATAATATTGTGAGGTGTGAGGTATTCAGAATAGACTGAAAATGAGTGTAAATTATGGTTTTTGAGGTTAATAATACTTTGGGATCAAAATGACCCCCAAATTCTATGATTTAAGCTGTTTTTTAGTGTTTTTGGAAAAAAACACCCGAATCCAAAACACACCCGAATCCGACAAAAATAATTCGGTGAGGTTTTGCCAAAACGCGTTCGAACCCAAAACACGGCCGCGGAACCGAACCCAAAACCAAAACACAAAACCCGAAAAATTTCAGGCGCTCATCTCTAATGTACACGGACGTCAGAAAAAGACTCACCAGTCTCCTAAAAAATGCAGTTGTACCCAATGTCCACTTAACCACGGACATGTGGACAAGTGGAGCAGGGCAGGGTCAGGACTATATGACTGTGACAGCCCACTGGGTAGATGTATGGACTCCCGCCGCAAGAACAGCAGCGGCGGCACCAGTAGCAGCATCTTGCAAACGCCAACTCTTTCCTAGGCAGGCTACGCTTTGTATCACCGCTTTCCAGAATACGCACACAGCTGAAAACCTCTTACGGCAACTGAGGAAGATCATCGCGGAATGGCTTACCCCAATTGGACTCTCCTGTGGATTTGTGGCATCGGACAACGCCAGCAATATTGTGTGTGCATTAAATATGGGCAAATTCCAGCACGTCCCATGTTTTGCACATACCTTGAATTTGGTGGTGCAGAATTTTTTAAAAAACGACAGGGGCGTGCAAGAGATGCTGTCGGTGGCCAGAAAAATTGCGGGACACTTTCGGCGTACAGGCACCACGTACAGAAGACTGGAGCACCACCAAAAAACTACTGAACCTGCCCTGCCATCATCTGAAGCAAGAAGTGGTAACGAGGTGGAATTCAACCCTCTATATGCTTCAGAGGTTGGAGGAGCAGCAAAAGGCCATTCAAGCCTATACAATTGAGCACGATATAGGAGATGGAATGCACCTGTCTCAAGTGCAGTGGAGAATGATTTCAACGTTGTGCAAGGTTCTGATGCCCTTTGAACTTGCCACACGTGAAGTCAGTTCAGACACTGCCAGCCTGAGTCAGGTCATTCCCCTCATCAGGCTTTTGCAGAAGAAGCTGGAGGCATTGAAGAAGGAGCTAAAGGGGAGCGATTCCGCTAGGCATGTGGGACTTGTGGATGCAGCCCTTAATTCGCTTAACAAGGATTCACGGGTGGTCAATCTGTTGAAATCAGAGCACTACATTTTGGCCACCGTGCTCGATCCTAGATTTAAAGCCTACCTTGGATCTCTCTTTCCGGCAGACACAGGTCTGCTGGGGTTGAAAGACCTGCTGGTGACAAAATTGTCAAGTCAAGCGGAACGCGACCTGTCAACATCTCCTCCTTCACATTCTCCCGCAACTGGGGGTGCGAGGAAAAGGCTCAGAATTCCGAGCCCACCCGCTGGCGGTGATGCAGGGCAGTCTGGAGCGACTGCTGATGCTGACATCTGGTCCGGACTGAAGGACCTGACAACGATTACGGACATGTCGTCTACTGTCACTGCATATGATTCTCTCAACATTGATAGAATGGTGGAGGATTATATGAGTGACCGCATCCAAGTAGGCACGTCACACAGTCCGTACTTATACTGGCAGGAAAAAGAGGCAATTTGGAGGCCCTTGCACAAACTGGCTTTATTCTACCTAAGTTGCCCTCCCACAAGTGTGTACTCCGAAAGAGTGTTTAGTGCCGCCGCTCACCTTGTCAGCAATCGGCGTACGAGGTTACATCCAGAAAATGTGGAGAAGATGATGTTCATTAAAATGAATTATAATCAATTCCTCCGCGGAGACATTGACCAGCAGCAATTGCCTCCACAAAGTACACAGGGAGCTGAGATGGTGGATTCCAGTGGGGACGAATTGATAATCTGTGAGGAGGGGGATGTACACGGTGATATATCGGAGGGTGAAGATGAGGTGGACATCTTGCCTCTGTAGAGCCAGTTTGTGCAAGGAGAGATTAATTGCTTCTTTTTTGGGGGGGGTCCAAACCAACCCGTCATATCAGTCACAGTCGTGTGGCAGACCCTGTCACTGAAATGATGGGTTGGTTAAAGTGTGCATGTCCTGTTTTGTTTATACAACATAAGGGTGGGTGGGAGGGCCCAAGGACAATTCCATCTTGCACCTCTTTTTTCTTTTCTTTTTCTTTGCATCATGTGCTGATTGGGGAGGGTTTTTTGGAAGGGACATCCTGCGTGACACTGCAGTGCCACTCCTAGATGGGCCCGGTGTTTGTGTCGGCCACTAGGGTCGCTAATCTTACTCACACAGTCAGCTACCTCATTGCGCCTCTTTTTTTCTTTGCGTCATGTGCTGTTTGGGGAGGGTTTTTTGGAAGGGACATCCTGCGTGACACTGCAGTGCCACTCCTAGATGGGCCCGGTGTTTGTGTCGGCCACTAGGGTCGCTAATCTTACTCACACAGCTACCTCATTGCGCCTCTTTTTTTCTTTGCGTCATGTGCTGTTTGGGGAGGGTTTTTTGGAAGGGACATCCTGCGTGACACTGCAGTGCCACTCCTAGATGGGCCCGGTGTTTGTGTCGGCCACTAGGGTCGCTAATCTTACTCACACAGTCAGCTACCTCATTGCGCCTCTTTTTTTATTTGCGTCATGTGCTGTTTGGGGAGGGTTTTTTGGAAGGGCCATCCTGCGTGACACTGCAGTGCCACTCCTAGATGGGCCCGGTGTTTGTGTCGGCCACTAGGGTCGCTAATCTTACTCACACAGCTACCTCATTGCGCCTCTTTTTTTCTTTGCGTCATGTGCTGTTTGGGGAGGGTTTTTTGGAAGGGCCATCCTGCGTGACACTGCAGTGCCACTCCTAGATGGGCCCGGTGTTTGTGTCGGCCACTAGGGTCGCTAATCTTACTCACACAGCTACCTCATTGCGCCTCTTTTTTTCTTTGCGTCATGTGCTGTTTGGGGAGGGTTTTTTGGAAGGGACATCCTGCGTGACACTGCAGTGCCACTCCTAGATGGGCCCGGTGTTTGTGTCGGCCACTAGGGTCGCTTATCTTACTCACACAGCGACCTCGGTGCAAATTTTAGGACTAAAAATAATATTGTGAGGTGTGAGGTATTCAGAATAGACTGAAAATGAGTGTAAATTATGGTTTTTGAGGTTAATAATACTTTGGGATCAAAATGACCCCCAAATTCTATGATTTAAGCTGTTTTTTAGTGTTTTTGGAAAAAAACACCCGAATCCAAAACACACCCGAATCCGACAAAAATAATTCGGTGAGGTTTTGCCAAAACGCGTTCGAACCCAAAACACGGCCGCGGAACCGAACCCAAAACCAAAACACAAAACCCGAAAAATTTCAGGCGCTCATCTCTACTCCTAACCACCTAACCAGAAGAGGAGACATTAGGTTAGGAGTGGTGACATCGTCTCCATCTCGTTCTGAGCCTGTCCTAGAGGTTTCTTTGGGCCTGCCACAGGGTTCTAAAGGGTTTTTCTCTCTCCTAGATTCGGGAGCTGCTGAAAACTTTATCACGGCAGATGTGGTACAGCGACTACGGATTCCTACAATTGAGCTTTCCCGACCAATTGCCCTTTCCGCTGTAGATGGAAGTCGAATCTGCAGTGGAGTAGTTACCCACCAGACTCTTCCCCTTCAGCTATGTGTAGGAGCTCTCCATAAGGAGTTACTTAATTTCTTAGTCATTCCAATAGCTACTCAGGAAATTGTTTTGGGACTTCCTTGGCTCCAGAAGCACAACCCAAGAATCGATTGGGTGAATATGCAAATTTTGGCCTGGGGAGAGTCGTGTACTCAATCTTGTCTTACCAGTGTTAAACATGTGAATAAGAGCCAACTGGAGATCCTACCACAAATTCCGTCTCAGTATTCCTCCTTTTCTGATGTCTTCAGCAAACAAGCAGCAGAAGTCTTACCACCCCACAGACCCTGGGACTGCCCTATTGACCTGATTCCGGGAAAGATTCCTCCTAGAGGGCGAATATATCCTCTATCGGCCCCTGAGACCGACTCCATGTCACAATACATCAAGGAAAATCTAGCTAGAGGATTTATTCGGCCTTCTACCTCTCCAGCCGGTGCGGGGTTCTTTTTCATCCAAAAAAAGGATGGTGGTCTTCGTCCCTGCATCGACTACCGGGGTCTGAACGACATAACAATAAAAAATCGTTACCCGTTGCCCTTGATCTCAGAGCTATTTGACCGGGTTAAGGGTGCCTCTGTCTTCACCAAGTTGGACCTCAGGGGAGCATACAACCTGATCCGGATCAGAGCGGGTGACGAATGGAAAACGGCGTTCAACACTCGTGATGGGCACTTCGAGTATTTAGTCATGCCCTTCGGGCTTAGCAACGCACCAGCAGTTTTCCAAAATTTTGTAAATGAAATTTTCAGTGATTTACTCTATAGTTCTGTAGTAGTCTATTTAGATGACATACTAATTTTCTCGACCAACCTGAAAGATCACCGTTCTCAAGTCCAAGAGGTGCTGCGGAGGCTTCGCCAACATCATTTGTACTGCAAATTGGAAAAATGTCTTTTCGAACAATCCTCCATGCCCTTCCTGGGCTACATAATATCTGGTTCAGGATTAGAGATGGATCCAGCCAAGGTACAAGCGGTTGTAAATTGGTCCAAACCCACCACCCTTAAAGCAATCCAACGCTTTTTGGGTTTTGCAAATTTCTACCGGAGATTTATCAAAGGATTCTCCTCTATAGTGGCACCTATCACCGCTCTCACTCAAAAGGAGGCTAATCCCAGAGAATGGTCAACATCTGCAGACGAAGCTTTCCAATGATTAAAACAGGCTTTTACTACAGCTCCAGTGTTGAGGCAACCCGATGTCAATAAAGCCTTTGTTTTAGAAGTAGATGCTTCGGCCGATGCTGTGGGAGCAGTTCTCTCCCAACGTCTGCATGACAACAAACTTTATCCTTGTGGGTTCTTTTCCAAGAAGTTCTTACCAGCAGAAAGGAACTATACGATAGGAGAGCAAGAACTACTGGCTGTTAAGTTAGCATTGGAAGAGTGGCGATATCTCTTGGAGGGGGCTAAGTTTACTATCACTATTTTCACTGATAACAAGAATTTAATCTTTCTCAGGAATATTCAGTGTTTGAATCCTCGTCTAGCCCGATGGGCAATGTTCTTCTCAAGATTTAATTTCTCCCTAACCTTTCGACCTGGTTCTCAAAACCAGAAGGCAGATGCTCTCTCCCGATCCTACTCCTCTGAGGATTCCAACGACTCTCCTTCTCCTCAGCCTGTATTGGAGTCTCGAAACTTCGCCTCCACTAAACTACAGCCTCCATTGGGAAAAGTGTTCGTACCTCCTCACCTTCGGAAGAAATTACTGACCTGGGCCCATACCTCTCGGTTTTCCGGTCATGTTGGAGTCCATAAGACAACCGACCTTATCCAACGCTCGTATTGGTGGCCTGCACTGAAGTCTGATGTTTCCTCTTATATCGCCTCCTGCACCAAGTGTGCACAGCATAAGATCCCTCGTCTTCGGCCAGCGGGAGAGCTAATACCCCTAACTATTCCTAAGATGCTATGGACCCACCTTTCTATGGACTTCATCACGGATTTACCCTCTTGTAAAGGATTTACTACTATTTGGGTAATCATAGACCGCTTCTCTAAGATGGCTCGTTTCGTACCTCTTAAGGGTCTTCCCACCGCACCCGAGTTAGCTCAGCTTTTCATTGCAGAGATCTTCAAGTCACTCGGTCTTCCGACCGAAATTGTTTCTGACCGGGGAGTCCAGTTCGTGGCTAGATTCTGGAGGGCTCTCTGTGCTGCCCTACGGGTACAGTTAAAATCCTCAACGGCATATCATCCTCAAACCAATGGAAGTACAGTGAGAGTCAATCAAGACTTGGAGATGTTCCTCAGAATTCATGTCTCTTCTTCTCAAGACGACTGGCTAGAACTACTACCATGGGCAGAGTTTGCTCACAACAACTCCTACCACTCTTCTACAGGTCCTACCCCTTTCTATACCATATATGGCTTCCATTCTTGAGTTCCTCAGTTCCTGGCTTTACCAGCTCAAGATCTTCCTGCGGTTCAGGAATCTCTGAAGAGACTTTCTGGAGTTTGGCGAAAAGTTCACCAAAATCTACAAAAAGCATCCGCTCGCTATAAGTTCTGGGCTGATAAGAAGAGAAGGGTGGTACCTAAATTGGCAGTTGGAGATCAGGTCTGGCTCTCTACGTGCAATTTAAGGTTACGTGTTCCATCTATGAAGTTCGCTCCTCGCTACATTGGGCCCTTCCCAGTTGAACAAATCATCAATTCCGTAACTTATAGGCTTAAAATTACCCCCGTACCTGAAAGTCCTTCCAGCCTTTCATGTTTCTCTTTTGAAGCCTTTAGTGTTAAACAAGTTATGTAAGATCCTTCCTTGCTCTCCAAAGGTTGTCACGGATCGTGGTATTGAATTCGAGATCAAGAAGATCCTTGACTCCCGAGTAAGACATGGACGTCTACAATATCTTCTGGATTGGAAGGGCTACGGTCCTGAGGAGCGTTCCTGGGAGGATTCTTTGGATGTTCATGCTCCTGCTTTACTTCACAAGTTCCATGAAGAAAATCCCAGCACACCTGGTGGCTGTCCAGTGGCCATCCCTAAAAGGGGGGGGTAATGTCACGGTCCGGCGGATCGGGTTCCGGGACCAGCGGTACTTAACTGTCCGGATGCTCTGGCGCGGCCCCTCCGGTGGGGGTGCGGGCTGCTGGCGAGGGGCACAACTTGCAGGCATGTCTGTGAGGAGAGGGCTCAGAGGCAGCAGCAAACATTTGTGCAGCTTTCAGCTGCAGAGGTCCTGGATGGGCGTCGCCGCCTTGGAAGGGTCAGCTAATCTAAAACACTCAGTCACCTGCAAGGTTTGCAAAACCAATGGGAAACAGTCTGCAGGTATAAATCTAGGGATTTCTGGGTAAGCAAATTGCCAGTGCAACGTCTCTCACGCAGCCTTGTGTGTGCTAGTTCCCTGTGCTCCACAGCATTGCTTCTAAAGCATCCTGTTCCCTGAGTTCTCACCTGGATTGCTGGATCTACACCCGGTTATTTCTCCTCGTATGCTGACCTCTCCGAGTCACCATCCCTCTCAGCGAGTCTCAGTTACCCCAGTCTACAGTCTTCATATCCGGGTTTCCGCCAGACGTTCGTCCACAGACGTACAGGTCCAGCCGACGCAACCGCTCTAACAAGTAAACAGCTAGGGCACCTGTGGAACCTCCTTTAAAGCTCTATAAAAAGACTTTCATTCAACCTGCTCGACCAATCCTGCCTAAAGTCACCGATACCAAACCGCACGCCACAATTCCGGATTCACAAAACCCAGTCCCCGTGACAGGAACACTTAAACAACACAATGTAACTCCAAGTCAATCACACTTCTGTGAAATCAAACTGTCCACTTAGAAAGCAACACTGATTGACAATTAATTTCAAATGCTGTTGTGCAAATGGAATAGACAATAGGTGGGAATTATAGGCAATTAGCAAGACACCCCCAATAAAGGAGTTGTTCTGCAGGTGGTGACCACAGACCACTCCTCAGCTCCTATGCTTTCTGGCTGATGTTTTGGTCACTTTTGAAAGCTGGGCGGTGCTTTCACTTTAGTGGTAGCATGAGACGGAGTCTACAACCCACACAAGTGGCTCAGGTAGTGCAGCTCATCCAGGATGGCACATCAATGTGAGCTGTGGCAAGAAGGTTTGCTGTGTCTGTCAGCGTAGTGTCCAGGGCATGGAGGCACTACCAGGAGACAGGCAAGTACATCAGGAGACGTGGAGGAGGCCGTAGGAGGGCAACAAGCCAGCAGCAGGACCGCTACCTCTGCCTTTGTGCAAGGAGGAACAGGAGGAACACTGCCAGAGCCCTGCAAAATGACCTCCAGCAAGCCACAAATGTGCATGTGTCTACTCAAACGATCAGAAACAGACTCCATGAGGGTGGTATGAGGGCCCAACATCCACAGGTGGGGGTTGTGCTTACAGCCCAACACCCTGCAGGACGTTTGGCATTTGCCAGTGAACACCAAGATTGGCAAATTCGCCACTGGTCGCCCTGTGCTCTTCACAGATGAAAGCAGGTTCTCACTGAGCACATGTGACAGACGTGACAGAGTCTGGAGACGCTAAGGAGAACGTTCTGCTGCCTGCAACATCCTCCAGCATGACCGGTTTGGCAATGGGTCAGTAATGGTGAGGGGTGGCATTTTTTTGGGGGGCCGCACAGCCCGCCATATGCTCGCCAGAGGTAGCCTGACTGCCATTAGGTACCGAGATGAGATCCTCAGACCCCTTGTGAGACCATATGCTGGTGCGGTTGGCCCTGGGTTCCTCTTAATGCAAGACAATGCTAGACCTCATGTGGCTGGAGTGTGTCAGCAGTTTCTGCAAGATGAAGGCATTGATGCTATGGACTGGCCCGCCCATTCCCCAGACCTGAATCCAATTGAGCACATCTGGGACATCATGTCTCGCTCCATCCACCACAGACTGTCCAGGAGTTGGCGGATGCTTTAGTCCAGGTCTGGGAGGAGATCCCTCAGGAGACCATCCGCCACCTCATCAGGAGCATGCCCAGGCGTTGTAGGGAGGTCATACAGGCACGTGGAGGCCACACACACTACTGAGCCTCATTTTTACTTGTTTTAAGGACATTACATCAAAGTCGGATCAGCCTGTAGTGTGTTTTTTCACTTTAATTTTGAGTGTGACTCCAAATCCAGACCTCCATGGGTTAATAAATTTGATTTCCATTGATAATTTTTGTGTGATTTTGTTGTCAGCACATTCAACTATGTAAAGAACAAAGTATTTAATAAGAATATTTCATTCATTCAGATCTAGGATGTGTTATTTCAGTGTTCCCTTTATTTTTTTGAGCAGTGTACATGTGTGTGTGTCATTATCTCAGTAGGGCAACCAAAGATGTGGGATTTTGAATTTTGGATAGGGGATACCCAACCTGTGTATATATATATATATATATATATATATATATATTTATTATGAACTACAACGTATACCACAACACACAAAATCAGCATTGAAGAAGGGGTGCAGTGCCATATACCACCCTTTTTATTGACATTGCAGATTACCATACTATGTGGTGTCTATGGGGCGCAAGCTGCATTGATTTTTATGCTATGTGTCACTTGTGGCATGATATACTTCAGTCCTGTATATTTATACAGGACACACCTATGATGGTTTATAGAGTGTCCTGTTCAGCATGAATATGAGATCATGCCATGTTTTTCGGATGCTTCCGATAGTGATAATCCGGGTATTCATTCACCAGCAGCAGCGGCGATCCGCTATCACTGCACATCCGCTATCTGTTGTTTGGTGTCTGAAGTCACGATCTGCACTCTGTGCTGGAGTATAGTGATAGTCAATAGTAGCTGCCCTGGTGTTATCCCACTACCTGTGGGAATGGCTTTTTACACATTAGTAACCTGTTGCCTAGCAACTCAAGCCCCGACTTGCATTCGGGGAAGTGATGGTGCGGTCCATATGTGTTCCAGCATCTATGGCTCTCATTCCGAGTTGTTCCCTCGCAAGCTGCTTTTAGCAGCTTTGCACACGCTAAGCCGCCGCCTACTGGGAGTGAATCTTAGCTTATCAAAATTGCGAACGAAAAAGATTAGCAGAATTGCGAATAGACACTTCTTAGCAGTTTCTGAGTGGCTCCAGACTTACTCGGCATCTGCGATCAGTTCAGTGCTTGTCGTTCCTGGTTTGACGTCACAAACACACCCAGCGTTCGCCCAGACACTCCCCCGTTTCTCCAGCCACTCCCGCGTTTTTCCCAGAAACGGTAGCGTTTTTTCACACACTCCCATAAAACGGCTAGTTTCCGCCCAGAAACACCCACTTCCTGTCAATCACATTACGATCACCAGAACGAAGAAAAAAACCTCGTAATGCCGTGAGTAAAATACCAAACTGCATGGCAAATTTACTTGGCGCAGTCGCACTGCGGACATTGCGCATGCGCATTAGCGACTAATCGCTCCGTTGCGAGAAAAAAATACTGAGCGAACAACTCGGAATGACTACCTATGAGAAGTGCTGGAGAACTTTTACAAGCGCAGTATTGCCAATAGGATACCGGAAGCGAGGTGAAAGTGATGCAGTCGACGCGGGTACAGGCAGTCCCTTTATTTATGATTTTTTTTATATTTTGTATATGTTTATATTTTTTAAATGTTTTAGATATTCGTTATATATTTTTTTAATTAAATGTCATTATATTAATGATGTGGATTGATGAGGAAAAGACTGTAAAGTGTATAATATCTTAATGTAATCGTCAGTAATATTTCTGACTAACAGGAAGTGAGGTCATGTCCATTATATTGATTATCTGTGGTATAAATATTTTGTCTGTCCTCACACTAGTACCCCTTGATGAAGTCTGATTGACGATGTGTGTTGGGTTGCCCTAACTGAGAGAACCTCTTGATATAAGATAAGGCTTTTTCTGTATTTGTGCTGCTATAATTACCTCTTTTTAATAGTATGTACACTTTTTATAAATTGTTCTCTCCAGTTTTTAAGCTCAAATATTTTTATGGTCTCTTTTTAAAGACAGATTAATTTGCTGTATGTTTTATGGTGGGACACCAGTGGCCACTAATACCCCTCTCTATGTTTTTATAATTTTAACTAAACCTACCATTGCTATATTATTTTGGGGTCAGCTGTGTGCTATACAACAGTCACAAGTGATGCCATGTCCATTCATTTATTTATTTAAATATATACATATTGAGGATACTGGCTAGTACCGGGGAGTTGGCGGAAACACGCCGGTGGTTTTCACCAGGGACTCCCGCAAGGGAGTTTGAGCTTAGCTGTGCCCAGTGTGCAGGTTGCGGCTCTCTGACTGTATCTCCCAGTACTGGTGCCAGAATATAATGCATAAATGGAATAGCAGGAAACCAGGTGGTACTGGTTATTTGATCCGATGGTATAGGATATTGGGGGAAATGTAATAGGGTGTGAGAATCAGAAAGTAAAAGATTTTGGTCAAATTCTCAAACAGATTTTGACCAAAATCTCTCACTTTCTGTTTCTTACACCCTATTACATTTCCCCCGTCGAGTTGGAAGTGGTTGGTTTTTGACCCAGCACTGTATGGAATGCCTGCAAAATAAATGACGCTTCATAAGTCAGATTGTAAAATACTTAAGACTAAGTTAGGAAACTAACTATTAAGATAGGTCTACATTTTTGGAAATAGCTCAAAGGATAATTTCTTGTTTTGCTAATTTGTGTACTATGCTTTTCCCAAAATCACACAATACAGGGAAAATTTACTAAGTAGGGAGTTTTTTTTAGAAATGGTGATGTTGCCCATAGCAACCATTCAGATTATATATATTATCTTCTAGAAGCAGCTAGATAAATGTTAAGTAGAATCTGATTGGTTGCTATGAGTAACATCACCAGTTCTAAAAAAAACTCCCACCGTAGTAATTAACCACTGCGGTTTTTAACTAGAGTCTCTAAATGATACAAAATATATATTTATATACCAAGATTATTTCATTTTTTTTTGTGCATTCTCTCCTGTCCAACACTCTCCTCCTACTCCATCTTCTCTCTCCTTTCCACCCCTCTCCTCCTCCTCTCTCCTGACCTCTCCAACCCTCTCCTCTTACTCCTTCTCTTTCATGTCCTCCTATCCTCTCTCCTGTCCCCACTCTCCTCCTACTCCCCCTCTTCTCTCTTGTCCTCCACACCCCTCTCATCCTACTCTCTCTCCTATCCTCCACACCCCTCTACTCCCTCTCCTATCCTCCACACCCCTCTACTCCTAGTCCCTCTCCTCTCCTCTCCTCCACACCCCTCCACTCCTACTCCCTCTTCTCTCCTGTCCCCCCTCTCCTCCTACTCTCTCTCCTGTCCTCCACACCCCTCTCACCCTACTCTCTCTCCTATCCTCCACACCCCTCTCCTCCTACTCCCTCTCCTCTCTCCTGTCTTCCACACCCCTCTCCTACTCTCTTTCCTATCCACTTCGCCCCTCTCCCCCTACTTTCCTTCTACTCTCCCTTCAGCTTTCCATTCCACAACAAAACTCTCCTTTATACATAAAAACAGATAAAACTATGTAGTTCATGCCTTGTGCATGCATCATTAGCTCCCCATGCTTTAGGTGCATAGTAGTGTCGAAGTCAAAAAATATTGCAATACACACATCACGTACAAACTACACACAGATGGCCTCCGTGCACGTACTTGTTCTGCCGTGCGTGCGCATATTCGCAATTTGCGTATGGTCGCTCCCGCGGTCCTGCGCATTAGCGCGTGGTATGAGTATTTACGGTAGTGTTTGTAGTCGCATGGAAAAGCCATAAAAACACATTACATATTAAATCCAAATACAGGTTGAGTATCCCATATCCAAATATTCCGAAATACGGAATATGCCGAAATACAGACTTTTTTGAGTGAGAGTGAGATAGTGAAACCTTTGTTTTTTGATGACTCAATGTACACAAACTTTGTTATTAAAAATATTGTATTAAATGACCTTCAGGCTGTGTGTATAAGGTGTATATGAAACAAAAATGAATTGTGTGAATGTACACACACTTTGTTTAATGTACAAAGTTATAAAAAATATTGGCTAAAATGACCTTCAGGCTGTGTGTATAAGGTGTATATGAAACATAAATGCATTCTGTGCTTAGATTTAGGTCCCATCACCATGATATCACATTATGGTATGCAATTATTCCAAAATACGGAAAAATCCGATATCCAAAATACCTCTGGTCCCAAGCATTTTGGATAAGGGATACTCAACCTGAAGTGCACAATGGGGGTGATTCCGAGTTGTTCGCTCGGTAGCTGCTTTTAGCAGCATTGCACACGCTAAGCCGCCACCTCCCTCTAGGAGTGTATCTTAGCTTAGCAGAAGTGCGAACGAAAGATTAGCAGAATTGCAAATAGAAATTTCTCAGCAGTTTCTGAGTAGCTCCCGACTTACTCAGCCATTGCGACCAGCTCAGTCCTTTTCGTTCCTGGTTTGACGTCACAAACACACCCAGCGTTTGCCCAACCACTCCCCCGTTTCTCAAGCCACTCCTGCGTTTTGCAACTCGAACGCCTGCGTTTTTCCGCACACTCCCATAAAACGGCCAGTTTCCGCCCAGAAATACCCACTTCCTGTCAATCACACTACGATCAGCACAGCGATGAAAAAGCTTCGTTATGCCATGAGTAAAATACCTAACTTTTGTGTAAAATAACTAAGCGTATGCGCACTGCGAACCTTGCACATGCGCAGTAATCGACTAATCGCAGTATAGTGAAAATCGGCAACGAGCGAACAACTCGGAATGACCCCCAATGTACACATAGTCTCCCTGCATCACACCAGCAAGTTACAACAGTTTAAATGGTATCAGAACAAAGGGATTCACCTTTACAGGATAGGAGGGGACAGAACAAGGTTATAAGGTGGTGTTTGGTATCCAGCTGTAGGGTATTTTAAGGGCAATATTCCGGTGTTGGTTTGCAGAAGATCGCACGCTCCTGTTATGCGCAGGAACAGAATATAAATATAAACTGTATTTACTTTACATTTGTTATGCGGCGGGAATCCAGAGGAGACCACCTACAAGTGCATCTGGAACAGACATCGCCCACCTATTCAAACCAACCTATGACCTCTCCTGTACTGTAAATGACCATCCCTGTGTCCAATGGACAAAGAGATTACAGTATCCATATTGTTAGGTTTTGGAAGATTGTATAAAAGAGCCAGCTACATGCCTGGTCACACACAGACTTTTAAGGTCATCTACCCTGATGACTGAGGACCAGACTGGGAAGCGCAGGCGAAACTAAACAAGTATGTACCATTGACTGTAGCCATTATTCTATTGCAGAGCTGGCCAAACCAGTCCTCGAGATCTACCAACAGTTCACATTTTCCAGATAACCTAGATGGTGCTCAGGTGTAGTCATTACTAATTAAGATGTGCTGCATTCATTCCTAACTGACAATTCTACAGATCTCCAGGAGGCCTGGAAAACATGAACTGTTGGTAGATCTCAAGGACCGGTTTGGCCAGCCCTGTTCTATTGTATTGTTTATATTGTTACCCCCTGCAAGTAAAGAACCGTTGGTGGGTTAGACCCCAACTTAGTTTTGAATTACAATTGGTGTTGTGTTCCATTTCCTTGCTAAGGTTTAAAGTGTATTTACAGCCACTCGGGCTGCTGCATTGTGCTAACAGCGTATAGGCCTGTGTACGCAAACTGTGTAGTCCCTACGCCCTTTCGGCGTACATACGCAGAGTGCGTACACTGTGCGACCTTGTGTATGTTAGGTTTGTAAATAATATAAAGGTGAAAGGTTACTTACTACGGCCGCAGCGGCTCAATAGTAAAGTGTATTAAGTGTGTTTTAGGTATATGCTTTTTAGTCCTGTAAGTAAACCAGCGTTTACAGTAGTTATGATAATATTTTTTTATCATAATGTACACATACGTGCAAAATAAATTGCTTTTACACAATACATATACACTTCCTATCATCAGCAATAACACACATGGCATGAAAAGTTAAATGTTCACATGTTCATGTAGTATGTTATGCATGCTTGCCTACCTGACCCTCTCCATGAGGGAGAAAATGCTCTGTTCCTGGACTTTCCGGAGAGAGAATTGACAGCATAGGAAAGGAATGAGTTAAACATCTTGAGAGAGGTGGACCTAGCTGGAAGGAAAGTACAGCCCTTTGGGAAAAGGGGAGGGTTAGTATATATAGGGAAGGACAGACATCTTGTCTCTCTTGTTGGTGAAATTGCCTTATTGGGTTGGGTGAGTGCTGCATAGCAGGCTTCCCAATTGTGATTGATTTTCCCATTTAAATTATACTGCGAGCTCTCCCCTGCATTCAAGGTGATTCTCCTTTAGATCACCTCAGCCTTCTCTTTACCATACAGCCCGCCCTCGTCGTTTCCGCCGGGTTCCCAGCCCGGCACCGCGCACCTGGCGGTGGGGCTGGGCCCGGGGATGGGGTGGATGGCCTGGGGGACGGGGCCCCGTCCCCTGGGGCCTCCACAGGCTCGGGTGGTAGGCCGGAGGTTCGGGCAGGCCGCCCGGAGGTGGGAGGGAACAGCCCTCACCTCCGAGCGCGGCATATGAGGTGTGGGTGTCGGGCGTTAGCTGGCGCGCGCATGCGCCCGTCGGTGGAGCCGCTCTCGGCTCCCTGTATGTCCCCTTCGCAGTGTGGAGGGGCCAGGCGGGAGACGGCTGAGAGCCGCGCGAGGTCTGTCACTGGGCCTCGCGCGGCGGTTCAACAGTGTATGCAGCCGGGAGCTCGCGGGCGGTGAAGCGGCGGGTCGCGCGCACGAGAGGCGCGCGCACCCACGCTCGCTTCCGGCGGCACCGTTCGCGCACGAGTGCGCGCAGCGGCGCCGCCAGCCTCCCTTTCTCCCCAACTCGCTCCCTGCAGCCGGAGTCAGGCGGGGGGCGGGGGAGGGAGGGGAGGCAGCCCCCCCCCCCCCGCATGTTGGCAATAGGTAGTACCCAAGAGGGCTGTGTGCCGCGGTGTGGCAGATATAAGTGGGGGGGCGGAGTATTTCAAGGAGGTTTTAGCGGGGCAAGGAGTCTGGGCGCGCACATGAGGTGCGCGCGAGCCCGTGCTCACGACGGTGGCGCCATTTGCTCTCGTGCGCGCGCAGCAGCGCCGCACGTCTCTCTGTCCCCTCAGGTCACTCCCCTAGAGCAGGAATCCAGGGGCTTGTGGGGGAGGTGGGGGGACAGGGTATGGTTAGTGGCCGCAGGGCTGCTGCGGCCGCTAACCGGTCTCGCCGCAGCTCCCTCCCAGCGGGCGGAGTGGCTCCGGTTTGCGGGGGGAGGGGGCGAGTGTAGCTTCAGGAAGCGAGGGCACCTACTGCCAGCCCTCCGATAGAGGCGAAGTTTGGGGGGGATGGGTTCGCCGTCGTTCAGGGGCGCACCCTTTTCCCCGCCAAGGCAGACGGGACGGCAGGCGTCGGGGTCCCAGGTTCAGTTTGTCGGGCGTCCTGCGGGTAGGCGCGCGCGGGCCCCGGCTGGGGTTCCCTCGGTATCCGGCGCCGGGTTTTTTGGGCGGTCAGGACCCTCCGGAGCGCTGGCGTCGGCATTGGCCACGGTGGTGGCGGCCTTGGGGCCGCTGGCCGCGGCTGCCTCCCCGGGGGTAGCTGCAAGCTCTAGCACGCCGGCAGTGGCAGGTGCGTCCGGTGTGCGGGCGGCGCAGCAGGTTGCCTGCGCCTGCAGGGAGCTCTGGGCGGGCGACGCGGACCTGGATCGTTGTCCCGGACGGGTCGGGCAGGGATGCGCGGCAGAGACGCCCTCCTCACGAGTTGCTCGGCATACGCCGCGAGTGCCTTCTGGGTCCTTCGCTCCTTTCTCTGCTGCAGGGGATCGCGGTGAAGTGGAGATGTCGGAGTCCGAAGAAGACGACGTCGGTTTTGCCACGCCGAAGGATACCGTGTCGGGGCAGTCGGCGATATCAGGTGAGGTGGTACGGTCGGTATCGGACTCCTCCACGAGCTCCAGCCCTCGTAGTTCTGCTCCTTCCTCCTCTTCGGCTTCTCTGTCGTCGCCGGCGTCTGACGTTAGCAGTATGACTGGGGCGAAGAAGCGGGCGACGAAATTCGCCAAGAGGGCGGCGGGACGGCAGAAGAGGCGGAGAATGCGCAGACGGCTGAGCGAGGAAGCTCGCAGGGCTAAGAAACGCCGTGATTTCCCCGGGGTTTGTTCGCTGCGACTACACGGCAGTTATGCGTGGGCTGAGGGATAGCTGCCGTAGGAAGATTTACGGGGATTTTGTTGTTTGTGTTTGTTTTGGCAAAGGATGCGAAGAGGGAGTATAGGGCGGCGGCAACAAAGAAGGGCAGCGGGGTCTTCGCGGCTTGTTACCTGTAGGATAGACCGGACGAGTGCATGAACATAGTTCGGTACCTGCATCTCATACATGGCATGCAGCGCACATCTTCGGGCTCCGAGTGGCGTCGATATGTCCAGGATTTCAGGGAGTTGCAGGACGGGTTGCAAGTCATGGACTTTGGGTGTAAGGACGTGGAAGTCTGGCTCAAGGTTACTCGGGTTTCGCAACAGGCTAAGGAGCCACAGAACGCGGAGGCGGACGGGCACCGCACAGGGTCGCCTGCCCTGGGGTCCGGCGCAGACGGCGGATCGGCCAAGCCAGGGAGGTCGGCCGCCGTGCAGGGGGGCAAGCCGCCGCATCAAGGAAATGTTTCGCGTTTAACAACGCGGCCTATTCCTTCGGCAAGCAGCGTAGTTTTTCGCCACTCATGCTTGCAATGTGGCGGATCACACCCAGCCTCCTCTTGTTTCAAGGGCAGTCGTCAGGGGGCCCGGGGTAAGCAAACTTACCCGAGACAGGCCTAGGGCGGGAGCACTCCGCAGAGCTCCAACGCAAATTAATTTGGAGACGATGGGCCGGTGGTTGGATTGTTATCCAAATAGGGCGGATGCAAGATTTTTGTTTCCGGTGTTCGTTTGTTTTCGCTTGCCTGTTGCGAGCGAGGTGCGGTGCGGGCCCAGTGGAACCTCCGTTTTATGGGTTGCCGGATTGGGGCAGAGTATTTCATTGACAAAGGTCTGCCGATGGTTGTTTCGTTTCATGCTCAATTTTCGAGCGGTTTAGTACGTTTTACATTGGTGCGTGCAGTCGTCGTCGGGGGGTCAAGGGGTCGCCCATTACCTCTATGACTTACGGTGCGCGGGTCCGGCATATCTTACAGTGCGGTGACTTGCTCTTCAGCATCCGAGCGCGGTTTGTCAACTTCGGCGTTCCTGTGACCGAGGACAAAGCAGTGGGCCCGGCCTCCTGTTTGTCCTTTTTGGAGATGGAGATTGACACAGTGGCAGGATCGTGTCGGTAGCCTCGGAGCAAGGGGTGAAGCTCCGCGACGCTAGTTGCTGGTTTGAGGGGTAGCGTAAGGTCACACTGTGGCAGGCGCAGTCCTTGCTGGGCATGGTGAACTTTGCTTGTCGCGTAATCCCGATGGGCGAGGGTTTTCTGCCGGAAGCTAGAAAAGGCTACTGCGGGGTGTGCCAGACCACCTGTTTCGTGCAATTGTCTCCAGAGATTAAGAGGGATTTGGCCGTATGGGCCTCGTTCCTGGAGGACTTCAACGGGGCGTGTATATGGCAGGCCCCTATAGTAGGCAGCGCTAGGTTGCAGCTGTTCACCAATGCAACGGGGGCCTCTGGATTCGATTGCTATCTGGAGGGATTTTGGTGTGCGGCCTCCGTGGCCGGCGGAATGGCATCGAGAAGGTTTAACGACGGATCTTTTGCTGCTGGAGCTTTTCCCCATTATCGTGGCGCTGGAGGTATGGGGCGATCGGCTGGCTCATCGCAGCATCTTGGTTAGATGTGACAATCCGGCAGTGGCGCATGCGATAAATAATCAGAGGCGAAGTCGCTGGTAGTTTCTGCGGGTGCTGGGGCATTTGCCGTTGGCAGGCCTACGTCGGAACGTGTGGTTCCGCGCGCTGCATGTGCCTGGGCTGGATAACGGAATTTCCAACGCTCTGTCACGAGGGCAGTGGGAAAGTGTTTGTTTGTTGGCACCGGAGGCCGAAGAACACGGTGTTCAGTTTCCCGGTTATGTAGGGAGGTGATCGGGAAGGATTGGAGGGTCTTGCTTTGCGGTCAGTCGCGCCAGCCACGCTTAAGCCGTAAGCTTGGAGCGAGTAGGAGGAGTTTGTTTAAGGACGAATTCAGCAAGGTAAGAGCGGGCATCGGAGGATGCTTTCTTTTATTTGGCAGCTGTATGTTTCGGGTAGGTCCAGAGCGGTGGTATCCCGGTACTTAGCCAGGATTTCGTTTTCAGCAGAATAAAGGGCGTCCCCGACGTGGCTAAGAGCGGGATTCTGTTGAAGGCGATGAAAGGATGGGCGCGAGTCGCGCAGACGCCGCCTGACAGGAGGATGCCCATTGAGGCGGCCTTGTTGCTGGATGTCATCAAGGCGGTTACAGGTGTCGCGTCGTCCATGTTTCGAATTGCGGTTGTTCTTCATTTTGGCGTGCTCAATGGCTTACCACGGGGCTTTTAGGGTTTCGGAACTGGTAGCGCCTTCTAAGCGAGCAGATTCGCGCATGCTGGTCGGGAACGTGGTGGTGGGTGAGAAGTCCTTGCTTTGCAGATTGCGGCGCTCTTAGACGGACCAAGTGGGGAGAGGTCAATGGGTCACCTTGGTTCCGGCTCTTGAGGAGAGCATTTGCCCAGTGAGGTTGGCAGTGCAATATGAGGCAGTTCGACCCGACGGTCGGGGGTCATAGCCGCTGCAATATGACGGGCTGCCGGTGACGAAGTATCTATTTCATGGGATGCTGGGTCGCTGTCTTGCAAGCTTGGGCCTTCCACCCGCTGCGTTCGGGACGCATTCCTTCCGCATAGGGGCTGCGACGTCGGCTGCGGCGACGGGATTTTACATGGGGGTTAGTCTGAGATCCAGGCGGTGGGGCGATGGAAGTCGTCAAGTTACAGTCAGTATATGCGCCCCGTTGCATGAGATGTTAGCTCGCGCGTACTTGTGTGTCAATTCCAGTCGTTTAATCATGTTATTACAGTTCAGTACGTTATGGTGTTGTGCGTTTGTTTGTCTTCCCCATTTTATCCTACTCAGGGATTAGCTACTCGCCGTTGCTGGCATGAGCCGGCAGCGGGGGTCTGGAGTTATTTTGCAATTTTTTGCCTGACTTGACGGACTGAATTCTAATCCACAATTCGGCTAATCTGTTTTTAATCAGAGTCCCTCAGCAGGTCTTTATGCTTTCACCTCCAGCTGAGTTATTACATGTTTTACCCCTTCCCCCCCCTTTTTGTTTGTTATTTTCATCTTTCCCATTTGTGTGTTCATGTTAGGCTTCAAATCGGCTGATTGCTCGTGCAGATCGGCTAGGCCGAGACTGCTGCAATATACGACAGCAAAATTTTTCTTTTTGGCAGATCCTTCAGGTTAATACAGTAAATTAAACAATGGTATAGATGATTAGTAACCACTTTTACCCCCTTTTTCCTCCTCTTCAGGTTGGTTGGAAGATGACTTGCCTATTTTGGTGGTTGGCCACCATTATGTGTATTGGGCAGCACAGTTTTGGCCTCGCAGGGGGCACAGATGTTTCCTAGGGCTCGAGAAGTTAGTTGGCTTGGTTGGCAAGGGATGATGTGGACGGAGTGGAGAAGTAGACTAGTGAGTCAGGCCAGCAAGCATGTTAGCCCTAGGGTGTTGGTTGTCCATTTAGGTGGCAACGACCTGGGGAAGAGGACTTCTTTGGAGATGCGGTGGGCCATGATACAGGATCTGGCAATTTTGGCCGCAGCAGTGGACCAGTTGTATATTGGTGTTCTCCTTGATGGTGCCAAGGTTGAGTTGGCAAGGTGTGGCGTACGGTCGCGAAATTGAGGAGGCCACGCAGAAGGGGAATGGACCACTTGTATATATTGGTGTTCTTCTTGATGGTGCCAAGGTTGAGTTGGCAAGGTATGACGGACGGTCGCGAAATTGAGGAGGCCAGGCAGAAGGTGAATGGGGCGGTGGCGAAGTGGGTTGTCCCACGGAGGCCAAGTGGTTCGCCACCCTAGGATGCGTTTCAGAGACAAAGTCACCTTTTTCGGCCTGATGGTGTGCATCTATCCAATGAGGGGATGATGTTTTTTCCTGGAGGATCTGTTCCTAGTGTTGCTGGAGTTAGGGTGAGGTTATGGTGGCGGTGCGAAGACTCTGGGAAGGAGTCTTTCGCTGTTGGCGGAAAAGAACGGCAGTTGGTGGTTGTATGGTAAGCTGTAGTGATTTACAGTTTGATTTGGTTTAGGTGCACTCACCTCCATCGACTTATTGGCCGCTTGACCACCCGTCCGGGAAGGCAGCGGCAGGGCACCCAGGAGCGGTGGGTAGTCACTGTGGGGGTGGAGTTGTCACCTATTACCGGTTTTTGATAGTTGTAGTAAAATTAGGATGGTCTCGAATTTTTAGTATTTTACGGTTAATGTAGGTTAGTAGAGCCGTTCTTTTTGCTGCCACCATATGCCGGCTGTATCGGCATCTTAACAAAGTTTTCATTTACAGGTTTGCTATGGTTAGGGTCAAATAAATAGCTAGCAATTTTTCTGCCAAATTCAAGTCTCTGTGTCTTTATTTATTGGGTTTAGAGGTAACGAATGCTTTACTTGGAATGAACGGGTCCACCAAATGTCACTAGGGTGTTTAGGAGAGAGAATTGACAGCATAGGAAAGGAATGAGTTAAACATCTTGTGAGAGGTGGACCTAGCTGGAAGGAAAGTACAGCCCTTTGGGAAAAGGGGAGGGTTAGTATATATAGGGAAGGACAGACATCTTGTCTCTCTTGTTGGTGAAATTGCCTTCCCGCCCTCCCGCCCTGTTGGTTAAGGTTTCTGGCACGGAGTGCCTTGGCATTAAATTGTTGGCTGGTTTTATCGTTGGCTATTTATTGGCGGAAAAGAACGTCAGTTGGTGGTTGTATGGTAAGCTGTAGTGATTTACAGTTTGATTTGGTTTAGGTGCACTCACCTCCATCGACTTATTGGCCGCTTGACCACCCGTCCGGGAAGGCAGCGGCAGGGCACCCAGGAGCGGTGGGTAGTCACTGTGGGGGTGGAGTTGTCACCTATTACCGGTTTTTGATAGTTGTAGTAAAATTAGGATGGTCTCGAATTTTTAGTATTTTACGGTTAATGTAGGTTAGTAGAGCCGTTCTTTTTGCTGCCACCATATGCCGGCTGTATCGGCATCTTAACAAAGTTTTCATTTACAGGTTTGCTATGGTTAGGGTCAAATAAATAGCTAGCAATTTTTCTGCCAAATTCAAGTCTCTGTGTCTTTATTTATTGGGTTTAGAGGTAACGAATGCTTTACTTGGAATGAACGGGTCCACCAAATGTTAGAGATGAGCGCCTGAAATTTTTCGGGTTTTGTGTCTTGGTTTTGGGTTCGGTTCCGCGGCCGTGTTTTGGGTTCGAACGCGTTTTGGCAAAACCTCACCGAATTTTTTTTGTCGGATTCGGGTGTGTTTTGGATTCGGGTGTTTTTTTCAAAAAACACTAAAAAACAGCTTAAATCATAGAATTTGGGGGTCATTTTGATCCCAAAGTATTATTAACCTCAAAAACCATAATTTACACTCATTTTCAGTCTATTCTGAATACCTCACACCTCACAATATTATTTTTAGTCCTAAAATTTGCACCGAGGTCGCTGTGTGAGTAAGATAAGCGACCCTAGTGGCCGACACAAACACCGGGCCCATCTAGGAGTGGCACTGCAGTGTCACGCAGGATGTCCCTTCCAAAAAACCCTCCCCAAACAGCACATGACGCAAAGAAAAAAAGAGGCGCAATGAGGTAGCTGTGTGAGTAAGATTAGCGACCCTAGTGGCCGACACAAACACCGGGCCCATCTAGGAGTGGCACTGCAGTGTCACGCAGGATGTCCCTTCCAAAAAACCCTCCCCAAACAGCACATGACGCAAAGAAAAAAAGAGGCGCAATGAGGTAGCTGACTGTGTGAGTAAGATTAGCGACCCTAGTGGCCGACACAAACACCGGGCCCATCTAGGAGTGGCACTGCAGTGTCACGCAGGATGTCCCTTCCAAAAAACCCTCCCCAATCAGCACATGATGCAAAGAAAAAGAAAAGAAAAAAGAGGTGCAAGATGGAATTGTCCTTGGGCCCTCCCACCCACCTTTATGTTGTATAAACAAAACAGGACATGCACACTTTAACCAACCCATCATTTCAGTGACAGGGTCTGCCACACGACTGTGACTGATATGACGGGTTGGTTTGGACCCCCCCAAAAAAGAAGCAATTAATCTCTCCTTGCACAAACTGGCTCTACAGAGGCAAGATGTCCACCTCATCTTCACCCTCCGATATATCACCGTGTACATCCCCCTCCTCACAGATTATCAATTCGTCCCCACTGGAATCCACCATCTCAGCTCCCTGTGTACTTTGTGGAGGCAATTGCTGCTGGTCAATGTCTCCGCGGAGGAATTGATTATAATTCATTTTAATGAACATCATCTTCTCCACATTTTCTGGATGTAACCTCGTACGCCGATTGCTGACAAGGTGAGCGGCGGCACTAAACACTCTTTCGGAGTACACACTTGTGGGAGGGCAACTTAGGTAGAATAAAGCCAGTTTGTGCAAGGGCCTCCAAATTGCCTCTTTTTCCTGCCAGTATAAGTACGGACTGTGTGACGTGCCTACTTGGATGCGGTCACTCATATAATCCTCCACCATTCTATCAATGTTGAGAGAATCATATGCAGTGACAGTAGACGACATGTCCGTAATCGTTGTCAGGTCCTTCAGTCCGGACCAGATGTCAGCATCAGCAGTCGCTCCAGACTGCCCTGCATCACCGCCAGCGGGTGGGCTCGGAATTCTGAGCCTTTTCCTCGCACCCCCAGTTGCGGGAGAATGTGAAGGAGGAGATGTTGACAGGTCGCGTTCCGCTTGACTTGACAATTTTGTCACCAGCAGGTCTTTCAACCCCAGCAGACCTGTGTCTGCCGGAAAGAGAGATCCAAGGTAGGCTTTAAATCTAGGATCGAGCACGGTGGCCAAAATGTAGTGCTCTGATTTCAACAGATTGACCACCCGTGAATCCTTGTTAAGCGAATTAAGGGCTGCATCCACAAGTCCCACATGCCTAGCGGAATCGCTCCCTTTTAGCTCCTTCTTCAATGCCTCCAGCTTCTTCTGCAAAAGCCTGATGAGGGGAATGACCTGACTCAGGCTGGCAGTGTCTGAACTGACTTCACGTGTGGCAAGTTCAAAGGGCATCAGAACCTTGCACAACGTTGAAATCATTCTCCACTGCACTTGAGACAGGTGCATTCCACCTACTATATCGTGCTCAATTGTATAGGCTTGAATGGCCTTTTGCTGCTCCTCCAACCTCTGAAGCATATAGAGGGTTGAATTCCACCTCGTTACCACTTCTTGCTTCAGATGATGGCAGGGCAGGTTCAGTAGTTTTTGGTGGTGCTCCAGTCTTCTGTACGTGGTGCCTGTACGCCGAAAGTGTCCCGCAATTTTTCTTGCCACCGACAGCATCTCTTGCACGCCCCTGTCGTTTTTTAAAAAATTCTGCACCACCAAATTCAAGGTATGTGCAAAACATGGGACGTGCTGGAATTTGCCCATATTTAATGCACACACAATATTGCTGGCGTTGTCCGATGCCACAAATCCACAGGAGAGTCCAATTGGGGTAAGCCATTCCGCGATGATCTTCCTCAGTTGCCGTAAGAGGTTTTCAGCTGTGTGCGTATTCTGGAAAGCGGTGATACAAAGCGTAGCCTGCCTAGGAAAGAGTTGGCGTTTGCGAGATGCTGCTACTGGTGCCGCCGCTGCTGTTCTTGCGGCGGGAGTCCATACATCTACCCAGTGGGCTGTCACAGTCATATAGTCCTGACCCTGCCCTGCTCCACTTGTCCACATGTCCGTGGTTAAGTGGACATTGGGTACAACTGCATTTTTTAGGACACTGGTGAGTCTTTTTCTGACGTCCGTGTACATTCTCGGTATCGCCTGCCTAGAGAAGTGGAACCTAGATGGTATTTGGTAACGGGGGCACACTGCCTCAATAAATTGTCTAGTTCCCTGTGAACTAACGGCGGATACCGGACGCACGTCTAACACCAACATAGTTGTCAAGGACTCAGTTATCCGCTTTGCAGTAGGATGACTGCTGTGATATTTCATCTTCCTCGCAAAGGACTGTTGAACAGTCAATTGCTTACTGGAAGTAGTACAAGTGGGCTTACGACTTCCCCTCTGGGATGACCATCGACTCCCAGCGGCAACAACAGCAGCGCCAGCAGCAGTAGGCGTTACACGCAAGGATGCATCGGAGGAATCCCAGGCAGGAGAGGACTCGTCAGAATTGCCAGTGACATGGCCTGCAGGACTATTGGCATTCCTGGGGAAGGAGGAAATTGACACTGAGGGAGTTGGTGGGGTGGTTTGCGTGAGCTTGGTTACAAGAGGAAGGGATTTACTGGTCAGTGGACTGCTTCCGCTGTCACCCAAAGTTTTTGAACTTGTCACTGACTTATTATGAATGCGCTGCAGGTGACGTATAAGGGAGGATGTTCCGAGGTGGTTAACGTCCTTACCCCTACTTATTACAGCTTGACAAAGGGAACACACGGCTTGACACCTGTTGTCCGCATTTCTGGTGAAATACCTCCACACCGAAGAGCTGATTTTTTTGGTATTTTCACCTGGCATGTCAACGGCCATATTCCTCCCACGGACAACAGGTGTCTCCCCGGGTGCCTGACTTAAACAAACCACCTCACCATCAGAATCCTCCTGGTCAATTTCCTCCCCAGCGCCAGCAACACCCATATCCTCCTCATCCTGGTGTACTTCAACACTGACATCTTTAATCTGACTATCAGGAACTGGACTGCGGGTGCTCCTTCCAGCACTTGCAGGGGGCGTGCAAATGGTGGAAGGCGCATGCTCTTCACGTCCAGTGTTGGGAAGGTCAGGCATCGCAACCGACACAATTGGACTCTCCTTGTGGATTTGGGATTTCGAAGAATGCACAGTTCTTTGCTGTGCTGCTTTTGCCAGCTTGAGTCTTTTCATTTTTCTAGCGAGAGGCTGAGTGCTTCCATCCTCATGTGAAGCTGAACCACTAGCCATGAACATAGGCCAGGGCCTCAGCCGTTCCTTGCCACTCCGTGTGGTAAATGGCATATTGGCAAGTTTACGCTTCTCCTCCGACAATTTTATTTTAGGTTTTGGAGTCCTTTTTTTACTGATATTTGGTGTTTTGGATTTGACATGCTCTGTACTATGACATTGGGCATCGGCCTTGGCAGACGACGTTGCTGGCATTTCATCGTCTCGGCCATGACTAGTGGCAGCAGCTTCAGCACGAGGTGGAAGTGGATCTTGATCTTTCCCTAATTTTGGAACCTCAACATTTTTGTTCTCCATATTTTAATAGGCACAACTAAAAGGCACCTCAGGTAAACAATGGAGATGGATGGATTGGATACTAGTATACAATTATGGACGGGCTGCCGAGTGCCGACACAGAGGTAGCCACAGCCGTGAACTACCGCACTGTACTGTGTCTGCTGCTAATATATAGACTGGTTGATAAAGAGATAGTATACTCGTAACTAGTATGTATGTATAAAGAAAGAAAAAAAAACCACGGTTAGGTGGTATATACAATTATGGACGGGCTGCCGAGTGCCGACACAGAGGTAGCCACAGCCGTGAACTACCGCACTGTACTGTGTCTGCTGCTAATATATAGACTGGTTGATAAAGAGATAGTATACTCGTAACTAGTATGTATGTATAAAGAAAGAAAAAAAAAACACGGTTAGGTGGTATATACAATTATGGACGGGCTGCCGAGTGCCGACACAGAGGTAGCCACAGCCGTGAACTACCGCACTGTACTGTGTCTGCTGCTAATATAGACTGGTTGATAAAGAGATAGTATACTCGTAACTAGTATGTATGTATAAAGAAAGAAAAAAAAACCACGGTTAGGTGGTATATACAATTATGGACGGGCTGCCGAGTGCCGACACAGAGGTAGCCACAGCCGTGAACTACCGCACTGTACTGTGTCTGCTGCTAATATATAGACTGGTTGATAAAGAGATAGTATACTCGTAACTAGTATGTATGTATAAAGAAAGAAAAAAAAACCACGGTCAGGTGGTATATACAATTATGGACGGGCTGCCGAGTGCCGACACAGAGGTAGCCACAGCCGTGAACTACCGCACTGTACTGTGTCTGCTGCTAATATATAGACTGGTTGATAAAGAGATAGTATACTCGTAACTAGTATGTATGTATAAAGAAAGAAAAAAAAACCACGGTTAGGTGGTATATACAATTATGGACGGGCTGCCGAGTGCCGACACAGAGGTAGCCACAGCCGTGAACTACCGCACTGTACTGTGTCTGCTGCTAATATATAGACTGGTTGATAAAGAGATAGTATACTCGTAACTAGTATGTATGTATAAAGAAAGAAAAAAAAACCACGGTTAGGTGGTATATACAATTATGGACGGGCTGCCGAGTGCCGACACAGAGGTAGCCACAGCCATGAACTACCGCACTGTACTGTGTCTGCTGCTAATATAGACTGGTTGATAAAGAGATAGTATACTCGTAACTAGTATGTATGTATAAAGAAAGAAAAAAAAACCACGGTTAGGTGGTATATACAATTATGGACGGGCTGCCGAGTGCCGACACAGAGGTAGCCACAGCCGTGAACTACCGCACTGTACTGTGTCTGCTGCTAATATATAGACTGGTTGATAAAGAGATAGTATACTCGTAACTAGTATGTATGTATAAAGAAAGAAAAAAAAACCACGGTTAGGTGGTATATACAATTATGGACGGGCTGCCGAGTGCCGACACAGAGGTAGCCACAGCCGTGAACTACCGCACTGTACTGTGTCTGCTGCTAATATATAGACTGGTTGATAAAGAGATAGTATACTCGTAACTAGTATGTATGTATAAAGAAAGAAAAAAAAACCACGGTTAGGTGGTATATACAATTATGGACGGGCTGCCGAGTGCCGACACAGAGGTAGCCACAGCCGTGAACTACCGCACTGTACTGTGTCTGCTGCTAATATATAGACTGGTTGATAAAGAGATAGTATACTCGTAACTAGTATGTATGTATAAAGAAAGAAAAAAAAACCACGGTTAGGTGGTATATACAATTATGGACGGGCTGCCGAGTGCCGACACAGAGGTAGCCACAGCCGTGAACTACCGCACTGTACTGTGTCTGCTGCTAATATATAGACTGGTTGATAAAGAGATAGTATACTCGTAACTAGTATGTATGTATAAAGAAAGAAAAAAAAACCACGGTTAGGTGGTATATACAATTATGGACGGGCTGCCGAGTGCCGACACAGAGGTAGCCACAGCCGTGAACTACCGCACTGTACTGTGTCTGCTGCTAATATATAGACTGGTTGATAAAGAGATAGTATACTCGTAACTAGTATGTATGTATAAAGAAAGAAAAAAAAACCACGGTTAGGTGGTATATACAATTATGGACGGGCTGCCGAGTGCCGACACAGAGGTAGCCACAGCCGTGAACTACCGCACTGTACTGTGTCTGCTGCTAATATATAGACTGGTTGATAAAGAGATAGTATACTCGTAACTAGTATGTATGTATAAAGAAAGAAAAAAAAACCACGGTTAGGTGGTATATACAATTATGGACGGGCTGCCGAGTGCCGACACAGAGGTAGCCACAGCCGTGAACTACCGCACTGTACTGTGTCTGCTGCTAATATATAGACTGGTTGATAAAGAGATAGTATACTCGTAACTAGTATGTATGTATAAAGAAAGAAAAAAAAACCACGGTTAGGTGGTATATACAATTATGGACGGGCTGCCGAGTGCCGACACAGAGGTAGCCACAGCCGTGAACTACCGCACTGTACTGTGTCTGCTGCTAATATATAGACTGGTTGATAAAGAGATAGTATACTCGTAACTAGTATGTATGTATAAAGAAAGAAAAAAAAACCACGGTTAGGTGGTATATACAATTATGGACGGGCTGCCGAGTGCCGACACAGAGGTAGCCACAGCCGTGAACTACCGCACTGTACTGTGTCTGCTGCTAATATATAGACTGGTTGATAAAGAGATAGTATACTCGTAACTAGTATGTATGTATAAAGAAAGAAAAAAAAACCACGGTTAGGTGGTATATACAATTATGGACGGGCTGCCGAGTGCCGACACAGAGGTAGCCACAGCCGTGAACTACCGCACTGTACTGTGTCTGCTGCTAATATATAGACTGGTTGATAAAGAGATAGTATACTCGTAACTAGTATGTATGTATAAAGAAAGAAAAAAAAACCACGGTTAGGTGGTATATACAATTATGGACGGGCTGCCGAGTGCCGACACAGAGGTAGCCACAGCCGTGAACTACCGCACTGTACTGTGTCTGCTGCTAATATATAGACTGGTTGATAAAGAGATAGTATACTCGTAACTAGTATGTATGTATAAAGAAAGAAAAAAAAACCACGGTTAGGTGGTATATACAATTATGGACGGGCTGCCGAGTGCCGACACAGAGGTAGCCACAGCCGTGAACTACCGCACTGTACTGTGTCTGCTGCTAATATATAGACTGGTTGATAAAGAGATAGTATACTCGTAACTAGTATGTATGTATAAAGAAAGAAAAAAAAACCACGGTTAGGTGGTATATACAATTATGGACGGGCTGCCGAGTGCCGACACAGAGGTAGCCACAGCCGTGAACTACCGCACTGTACTGTGTCTGCTGCTAATATAGACTGGTTGATAAAGAGATAGTATACTCGTAACTAGTATGTATGTATAAAGAAAGAAAAAAAAACCACGGTTAGGTGGTATATACAATTATGGACGGGCTGCCGAGTGCCGACACAGAGGTAGCCACAGCCGTGAACTACCGCACTGTACTGTGTCTGCTGCTAATATAGACTGGTTGATAAAGAGATAGTATACTACTAATATTATATATACTGGTGGTCAGGTCACTGGTCACTAGTCACACTGGCAGTGGCACTCCTGCAGCAAAAGTGTGCACTGTTTAATTTTAATATAATATTATGTACTCCTGGCTCCTGCTATAACCTATAACTGGCACTGCAGTAGTGCTCCCCAGTCTCCCCCACAATTATAAGCTGTGTGAGCTGAGCAGTCAGACAGATATATAATATATATAGATGATGCAGCACACTGGCCTGAGCCTGAGCAGTGCACACAGATATGGTATGTGACTGACTGAGTCACTGTGTGTATCGCTTTTTTCAGGCAGAGAACGGATATATTAAATAAACTGCACTGTGTGTCTGGTGGTCACTCACTATATAATATATTATGTACTCCTGGCTCCTGCTATAACCTATAACTGGCACTGCAGTAGTGCTCCCCAGTCTCCCCCACAATTATAAGCTGTGTGAGCTGAGCAGTCAGACAGATATATATAATATTATATATAGATAATAGATGATGCAGCACACTGGCCTGAGCCTGAGCAGTGCACACAGATATGGTATGTGACTGAGTCACTGTGTGCTGTGTATCGCTTTTTTCAGGCAGAGAACGGATTATAAATAAAACTGGTGGTCACTATCAGCAAAACTCTGCACTGTACTGAGTACTCCTAATGCTCCCCAAAATTAGTAAATCAAGTGTCTCTCTAATCTATTCTAAACGGAGAGGACGCCAGCCACGTCCTCTCCCTATCAATCTCAATGCACGTGTGAAAATGGCGGCGACGCGCGGCTCCTTATATAGAATCCGAGTCTCGCGATAGAATCCGAGCCTCGCGAGAATCCGACAGCGTCATGATGACGTTCGGGCGCGCTCGGGTTAACCGAGCAAGGCGGGAAGATCCGAGTCGCTCGGACCCGTGAAAAAAAACATGAAGTTCTGGCGGGTTCGGATTCAGAGAAACCGAACCCGCTCATCTCTACCAAATGTCACTAGGATGTTTATGGTAATGTATGATTGCCATCACCTGTGGTGAGCTAGTTAATTGATAAGAAAGGCGTTTCACCACAGGTGATGGCAATCATACATTACCAGGAAAGTCCAGGAATAGAGTATTTTCTCCCTCATGGAGAGGGTCAGGTAGGCAAGTATGATGTTATACACACCTAATGAAATAAGTAATGGTCTCCTGCTGCACTTAGAAGAACAGGTGTGCTAGGAGTGCGTGATATACCTGGATGAAGCACATGATAACATCATACATTGCTGGTGTCCATAGCTGTGTGTGCATATAGGTAATGTCTGGGTTGTATGTCTAGAAGCGGAGAAGGAATAAGCAGAAGACTATATTTAGCTAAAGAGCAAGGAGGAGCCACCAGGGAAATGCAACCAAGTAAATGTCTCTTTTCCTTCATCACTAACCATACTGCATGCCGGCAATCTAACTAACCATACACCTTTCCTTTCCAGCAATCTCACTAATTATACTGTGTGTCAGTAATCTCACTAATTTTACAGTGTGCCGCAATCTCACTAACTATACTGCGTGCAGGCAATCTAACTAACCATAATGCATGCAGGCAATCTCACTAACCATACTGCATGCTACAATCTCACTAACCATACTGCATGCCGGCAATCTCACAAACCATACTGCATGCCGGCAATCTCACAAACCATACTGCATGCCGGCAATCTCACTAACCATACTGCATGCTGGCAATCTAACTAATTATACAGTTTACAAGCAATCTCACTAATTATATTGCGTGCCGGCAATCTCACTAACCATACTGCATGCCGGCAATCTCACTACCATACTGCGTGCAGGCAATCTAACTAACCATAATGCGTGCAGGCAATCTCACTAACCATACTGCATGCTACAATCGCACTAAGCATACTGCATGCCGGCAATCTCACAAACCATACTGCATGCCGACAATCTCACTAACCAGTGGCGCCACAACGTGGGTGCGGGGGGTGCGGGCCGCACCCTGGTGTTACCCTCTGAGGGGTGACACCAAAGTGCAGGCTCCTGCTCAGTGACAGGAGCTGGATGCTGCAACCCGGCTCCTGTCACAGCGCAGAAGCCAGCACTGCAGATTCAGCAGTGTCCGGGTGAAGGCCGTATCCCCCGACCCACAATGTGCCGAAAACGGGGGTCGTGACGCGAAGCCACGCCCCTTCCGCGAGGCCACGCCCCCTTTTCACCCGCTACCGCACCGGGTGTTATAACAGTAAGTGACGCCTCTGTCACTAACCATACTGCATGCTGGCAATCTCACTAATTATATTGCGTGCCGGCAATCTCACTAACCATACTGCATGCCGGCAATCTCACTAACCATACTGCATGCCGGCAATCTCACTAACCATACTGCATGCCGGCAATCTCACTAACCATACTGCGCGCAGGCAATCTAACTAACCATACTGTATGCTGGCAATCTCACTAATTATACTGTGTGTCAGTAATCTCACTAACCATACTGCATGCTGGCAATCTAACTAATTATACAGTTTACCAGCAATCTCACTAATTATATTGCGTGCCGGCAATCTCACTAACCATACTGCATGCTGGCAATCTCACTAACCATACTGCGCGCAGGCAATCTAACTAACCATACTGTATGCGGGCAATCTCACTAATTATACTGTGTGTCAGTAATCTCACTAACCATACTGCATGCTGGCAATCTAACTAATTATACAGTTTACCAGCAATCTCACTAATTATATTGCGTGCCGGCAATCTCACTAACCATACTGCATGCTGGCAATCTCACTAACCATACTGCGCGCAGGCAATCTAACTAACCATACTGTATGCTGGCAATCTCACTAATTATGCTGTGTGTTAGTAATCTCACTAACCATACTGCATGCCGGCAATCTCACTAACCATACTGCGTGCAGGCAATCTCACTAACCATACTGCATGCCGGCAATCTCACTAACCATACTGCGCGCAGGCAATCTAACTAACCATACTGTATGCTGGCAATCTCACTAATTACGCTGTGTGTTAGTAATCTCACTAACCATACTGCATGCCGGCAATCTCACTAACCATACTGCGTGCAGGCAATCTCACTAACCATACTGCATGCCGGCAATCTCACTAACCATACTGCGTGCAGGCAATCTCACTAACCATACTGCATGCCGGCAATCTCACTAACCATACTGCATGCCGGCAATCTCACTAACCATACTGCGTGCAGGCAATCTCACTAACCATACTGCATGCCGGCAATCTCACTAACCATACTGCGTGCAGGCAATCTAACTAACCATACAGTATACCAGCAATCTCACTAATTATTATACTGCTTGCCGGCAAACTCATTATCTAAACAATGTGCCAGAAATCTCACTAACTATACAGTGTGCCAGCAATATCACAAACTATACAGTATGTCGGCACTCTAACTATACAGTGTGCTACCATTCTCACTAACCACACAATTTACCAGCAATCTCACTAAGGGGCATATTTATCACCATCCGCATCTCAGAGGCAAATGGGATGTGATAAATTTGCCCAAATTTGCAATGTGATATTGAATACATTGAAGGGATGTATCAGGTACCGCATGCAGAGACAAAGCCTGCGAAAGAGAGGGAGCGAATCTTCTCATGGTATGTTTTATGAAAAATTCCTTAAGAGTGTAACCGCGCATGTACCACCGCTAGCTCACTGGGAGTAACTATCAGTTACACCCGGATGGTTCTCTTCCATATCACAGAGGGGAACCACAAGGCAAATAAAGACATATTATATAAAAATATATTATGCACATCTGCAGAATGGATCTCCTCATCAACAACTGGGCGACACAGTAGGGCGGCGCGGTCGCATGTGATCGGACCATGCCAGTTCAATGGTTAATTGAGCAGTTCTATTAAGATAATTGTACAATACATAAAAAATTAATGTACCTGGACCCACCAACTCTTTCGATGATAAATCAGGTCCAGTCCGCCTTTAAAAAGAAACAGAAATATATAGATATGTCCTTAGTAATAAGTGAAATGACATTAGTATTACACTAGAATAAGCATTTATGTCTCACAGGGTGTGGGGATAACAGAAAGATGGTATAAATAGTACATTGTATTATCTGGAGATATCAGAGCTTTGGGGATCTCAGTCACCTCTGCCTCCATGTCTCCGGTCTCTCTCAGGTCTAATCTGCCTGCTGTCTGCTTGCCTCATTATTACCTCTCGTCATCTCCTCCATGTCTTCCCTGCATTAGGTCTGCCCCTTTCCTCATCTCTATGTATCTTCTGATCACAGTCCCTTTGCTTAATCTCTGTCCACCCCTTGTCCTCCCAGTCCTCCTGCCATTGGCCTAACTATGTGTGCAGCATGTGCGGTGCACACAGGCCCACACCGTCATTGCAGCTAGGAATCACTATGGATATTTGCACATTCGCAGTAGAGATATTCCCAGGAACAAGGCGCGTTGCCATGTTCCTGGAACCCTGCGCAGTAGACTGTGGCACAAAGCCAGCTACCAGAGTCTATAGTGCTGCTAGAGAGGAGGGACCATGTGGAGCCAAGACACAGGCCCTCTCCTATTTTAAACCACCACTGACTACTGTCCCCTTGCCTCACCTGTGGCTCCATCTCCCCTACCTCTATTACTTTCTGTAACCTTATGTTATTTATCACTCTCCCCTTCTCCATGACCCCATCTCCATTCTGTACCCTGTCTTCCTGCATCTGCTAGGCCCGGATTTGTGGACAGGCCACAAAAGCTCAGACCAAATCTAACTCTCTCTGCACATGTTATATCTGCCCCACCTGCAGTGCACATGGTTTTGCCCATGAGAGAACCATTTTGCTGCTGCGATCAGATCTGAATTAGGCAGTTTAATTTAATATTTCTTTCTAAATTTCTCAATAAGAAACTTTTGTCCAGTGCCGTAACTAGGTGTATGCCGGCGGTGCCTGGCACACAGCGCATGTGCACTGAGGGCGCAGGACCGCCGGCAACACCTGCAGCGGCGGATCAGGACGCTGGAAGTGATTGCCATATGTCTGGTCCGTCCTGCGCCTCCTCGTCTCCCAGGCCGCCTATCGGTGCTGAAAGGAGGTGTGACCATGGGTCCGCGATTAGGCTGTTTGGTCTCTCACTCTGCGTCCATCTCTCCTGGAGGTAAAGTTGGCGGGAGGGGAGGGGGGCGGAGGATGTGTGTGTGTGTGTGGTGTGACTGGAGGTGACAGGCTGTGTGTGTGTGTGTGTGTGGTGTGACTGGAGGTGACAGGCTGTGTGTGTGTGTGTGTGTGTGTGTGTGTGTGTGGTGTGACAGGCTGTATGTGTGTATAGGGACTGTCTTCCGTAATGTGTAATATGGGGACGCTGTCTGCCGTAATGTGTAATATGGGGACGCTGTCTGCCGTAATGTGTAAAAAGGGGGATGCTGTGTGCCATAATGTGTAAAAAGGGGGATGCAGTCTGCCGTAATGTATAAAAAGGGGACGCTCTCTACCGTAATGAGTAACAAGGGGATGCTGGCTGCCGTAATGTGTAAAAAGGGGGACTGGCTGCCGTAATGTGTAAAAAGGGGGACTGGCTGCAGTAATGTGTAAAAAGGGGGACTTGCTGCCGTAATGTGTAAAAAGGGGGACTGTCTGCCATAATGTGTAAAAAAGAGGACTCTGTCTATATTATACTATATACTATACTATATTATACCAACTATATTTTAAAAAAGCTGTATTAATATCTATATGAATACTAAAATGTCCTCTTTAGAAGCAGTATAGATCAGCAATTGCACTCCTTTAAAAGATCCACACAATTATAGGTGATGGCTATAAGTGCCGGCGTCCCGGCCACAGTTTTTTGTTCAGAATAGACTGAAGACCGTTGTCTGTAAATCTCACAATTGTGATTAATAGTCTCTCCTATCCCGGTGGTGAGGCTATCACCGCGCCGGGTATGGTGTAACGTGTGTCCGTATAGCGGAAAAGGACTCACCCATCTCCCCGCTGAGATGTTTGCTGCCGTCTCTCCGCTCCCGGTGGTGAGGCCGTCACCGCCCCGGGTGATGTAATGGGAGGGTTCGTAATTAATTACCCGCAGAGATCTCGTTATCTGCACACTGCGGCGTGATGGTAATTAGGTGACGGGTTTAAAATATAGTTGGTATAATATATATAGTTGATATAATAGCTAGCCATGTATTTTGGAATATATTAACCAAATTGATACTTTTCTAAAACTATACATATGTTTATTTTTACTTTTTGATGGATTATTTGGTTTAAAATAAAACGTATTTTTTATTATTCATAATACAGTCTCCCAACCTCATTTCTGACCACTTCACAGCCATTTTTTCAAAATCAATTTTAATGCTATATCGTTATAACATACAATTATATTATACATTCTTAAGCGCAATGTTTTATAGATCTTTTTTTGATATTCTAGGGTACCATGATTTAAAAAAGTTTGTGAATCACTGGGTTAGGGTATTACTAAAGATAAGCATATCAAACTCAAAATCCCAACTGGGCCGAATAATCAAGGTCTAGGTCTTGTGTGGGCCGCAAGAAAAAGAAAAAGTCTCAAATGCTATTTTGAAAGGTTTATTAGAAAAACAACAATAAAGTATAATAAAATAGATGTCAAGTATCGGGAAGAAAACTATTTTAATAGTGTGAGCTGGGAGCTGGGATTTTCACCCTCATATAACACTGTGCGGTCCCCTCTCCTCTATATATTAATAATACCACATATCAGTGTGAGTTGGGAGCTGTGTTATTTCCACTCATATATCACTGTACAGTCCCCTCTCCTCTATATATTAATAATACCACATATCAGTGTGAGTCGTGTTATTTCCCCTCATATATCACTGTACAGTCCCGTCTCCTATATATATTAATAATACCACATATCAGTGTGAGCTGGGAGCTGTGTTATTTCCCCTCATATATCACTGTACAGTCCCGTCTCCTATATATATTAATAATACCACATATCAGTGTGAGCTGGGAGCTGTTATTTCCCCTCATATATCACTGTACAGTCCCGTCTCCTATATGTATTAATAATACCACATATCAGTATGAGCTGGGAGCTGTGTTATTCCCCCTCATATATCACTGTACAGTCCCCTCTCCTCTATATATTAATAATACCACATATCAGTGTGAGCTGGGAGCCGTGTTATTTCCCCTCATATATCAGTGTGCGGTCCCCTCGCCTCTATAATACATATCATTGTGAGCTGGTAAAATGTGTCAGTTTCAGCTCCCCTCTGTCCCTCCACTCCATCCACATGCCCCCTGGTATCCCCTCTTGCTCCTTGTGTCCCCACCAGACATAAGTCCTCTGTGTCTATTCAGCCTCCAACCCCTGTGCCAGCCTCCTCCAATTTACCTTCTTTATTGAGAGACATTTTTTTCTATCCAGATTCCAGAAGAATCCTCTTGCAAGTAGGACAGCTGGGTACACAGGGCAGTCGGGCACACACACCTACAGGGTGTGACGGCTTCAGGGATGCCACTGGGGGAAGAGCTTTGCAAAGTTAGCCGGGCATGCGCAGCAGCTCCCCCCATGGACATTTCCCCATCTCTATCACCAAGGGCATAGCTACCATAGGTGCAGACAGTGCAGCTGCTACGGGGCCCAGGGCTGAGAGGGGCCCCTTTTTTCTGTCAAAGTTACATATGTTATATACATATTTCATCATTCGGTGGTACATAGGGTTCTTCTAGTTACGAAACTTGACCTGTTCATTGTAATGTGGTAAAAATGAACTGGAGGGGAATTATAATGTTGAAAAATATGAACTGGGACCCTGAAATGTGGCACAATATGAAGTGAAGGCTCTGTATTGTGGCATAATATGAGCTGGGGGCCCTATATGTCATAATGTGAATTGATACTGTGTGGCATAATGTGCACTGGCAGCCTTATAATGTGAATTAGAGCGCTACTATGGTTCAGAAAATGAATTAAATCACTGCTATGGGGCATAATATAAACCAAGGCACTACTATGGTTCAGAAAATGAATTAAATCACTGCTATGGGGCATAATATAAACCAAGGCACTACTATGGTCCAGAAAATGAACTACTGTAGGGCATAACATTAGCAACTGCTGTGGAGATGTGTCTCTCTAGAAGCATTTGGGTAGGGGCCCCTTCAAAATGTTGCTAGGGGTCCCGCAAAGTTATGGTTATGCCCCTGCATCTTTGGATGGCGTTACCCTATAGAAGCCTATGGGCTTCTCTTTCTGTTTTCCCCTTAGATCCAACTGAATCCCTCACAGCACCTCAGGCAGCCGCAACGTTACACTGCAAATGTTCAGAAGGACTCCTTGGTCCTAAACCAGGAAGTCCTTCTATAGCAAAGGACAGCTCTTATTGGCTTCTTAGAATTTTCTGTTTCTTCCTGCCTCTTGCAGGAAAGAACACCGGCTTCCTAGTCCCCACTGACCTCCAGGCACACTGGGCTCTGACTGCAGATCTTACATGGACTGTCTGACTGCTCCATAGGGCAGCCTCTAGGTGTATTCACACACCCTTTTTCTTCTCTGTGTGGGCAGATCCATCCAGTCCCACACTGAATCAGCTGCCCATCAGTGTCATCTTTACTAATTCTGCCACACTAGATAAACTGTAGGCGCCAAGGCAAATGGTTGCAAGGGCCCTTATGTACCACCCATTGGTAAAAAAATGTATATAAGACATGTAACTTTAACAGAGAAGGTGGGCCCCTCTCAGCTCTGGGCCCCATAATTGCATTTTCTGTGCCTATGGTAGCTACACTGTTGACTACTGCATTTAGCAACAACAAATAGGGTCACCTATCCCTCTTACTGCACATCCAATTTCCGTGTGCACTGGAAGATTGTACTAGGGAAACAGCACACAGATAGATCAGAACATTTACCAAATATTTTCTGTGCCTCTAGCATACACTTGTAGTCTATGATCACATTATAGTCTTCCAAACCTTGACCTTGACCCTATCTTTATAACATTAATTGTTATATTTTCCTCTGATGGCATTGACAAAACTGTCTAACAGCTGACTGCCAAACCTAAAGGTCATGCTTCCATTTTGATTCTTATTGACCTTTCAGTACTTTTTGACACTGTCAATCAACATCTTGTCCAAGACATTGTTTTAAATCAGTGTTAATAATACTGCCATCTCCTGGCTGAAATGTTGCTCAATTTTATATATCCCAATCAACCAATCGGAGAATCCGACACAGTAGCAGTAGATGCCAGACTGTAATTGTTACATTTTTTTCTGCTTCATTTTTATATGTATTTATTTTTTTATCTATCCTTTTTTATTGGATGAGTTCCACTTTCTTAGTCAACACCCACTTCTAAACTGGACATATACAGTTTTGTCCCTTTAACCACTTAACTGATGATTTATTTCCCCCAAAACCGTTCCGAAATTGTTGTTTGTTTGTTTTTTACGAGTGAATTAGGTGAAGAACATGAATTTAACCCTATCCAAAATGATTTTAGGTAAAAAAAAATCTATATATAGATCGAAACATCGATTGGGAACATAGCGATCATCACAACATCGGGAACATTGCGACTTTAGTTTTTAGATCCCGGACAGCTGCCAGATACACAGGGGTGGGGTGGGATCTGGGGGTTGCTTGGGGGGGGGTTGTTTTACCCTTACCAGTGGCTGCTATTGTCTGCAGCCGCTGGGGGTGGGGCATCCTGTGCAACCAGGTCAGATAAAGCACTTGCAGGCATGGTCACATCTGATGCGACCATGCCAGGCAAGTGGTTAAAAGTGGAAAAAGGGGCCCTTTCAGCACCTATTATCATCATACACATAGCATTGCAAAATGGAATTATTTAGTAACCCATGATCCATGCAACCGAGATCACCATGCATAGAAATGTATTATACATAAAAAGTAAACTCCCTTAGGAGGCTATTTATTCCAAGATTACGCAAAACACTGTAAGTACATACCCTCCAACATTTTACACATAAAAATCGGTACAAATCAGGAAAGGGGGTGTGGCCGCGGGTAAGGGTGGCGTGGTCTCGCCCCTTTTCCTATACTTTCAATGGAAGTTTGGAGAGCCAACAATCGGTACAGACCATTAAAAAAATGTACTGTACCTGCTAAAAAGGTACAGTTGGAGAGTATGTAAGTACTATGGGCCTAATTCAGACCTGATCGTAGATGTGCTAAATTTAGCACATCTACGATCAGTTTCACAGACATGCGGGGGGACGCCCAGCACAGGACTAGTCCAGCCCGCATGTCTGGCCCTGCCCCGCCGCACAAGTACAAAAGTATCACACAGCATGGATGCTTTTGTACATGAAGAGTAGCTTCCTACCAGCGCAGCTCCTGCGTGCTGGCAGGGAGCTACCCATCGCTGTCCGGGACGCAGCGGCTGCGTGTGATGTCACACAGGAAGTAGTATGGAGTACTGTACAATATCATCTTTCTGGCTTTAAAAAATATCTGCGTAATATTCTCTTGGGCACCAGAATTAAAGCATATGTTATTACAGTATACGGTGTTTGGATAAAATAGTGATATTATCTACTGTATGTACAGTAATATTGCTGTAAAGAAAAATTGGAGTAATAAAGGTATAATGATTTTTTGTATTCTATAAAATGATTTCTTTCATGCTAGGTTTTCTTTATTTTTGCCTTAAATAAAATTTCTGTCATAGACGTCAAATTCTATAAAAATATAAAAAATATTTTCTACATCTTTTTTCTCTTTTTAAGTATTTGTTTCTTAAAAGTATAAAATAATGTTAAAATGGATTATATTGTACGTTATTATTTTTTAGTATAATGCACATTTTGTTCAGCATTTTTTGAATGGCTCCTCTTTCTGTGAATGCTCCTTTTATTATGGGGTGTCATATTTGGCATAGTGTTTCGCCATGCTTCCGCACTGTATGGCAATTCTGTAGGAAAATATTTTGACTCCAAACCACGCCTGTTGTACCTCATTAGCAGTTAGCACACATGTTAAATTACGTGACGTAAAAAAAAAAGGACTTAAATATTGTGTGCATTTTTTTAAAATAAAAATATGGCTCATAATTAAAGAAGTTTTTAAATTCGCTTTTCCTCCATTTTTCCTGTAAGTCGCATTTATAGATTGACTGTCAGTACACCTACAACCATTGGTTTTTTAATGATGTTTACTTATGTTGCATTCCAGATGAATTGTAATGTAATTAGTTCCTGACAGGGGCTGGCTAGCAACTTTCAGTCTGGGGGGTAAAACATTGACAAGTGGCCCTGGCTTTTCACGGGTGTGGATTGATAGACAGACAGTTTCTAGTTAGACAGTCAATAGATAGATACCATGGGCCAAATGTACTAGAGTGAGATTTTCAGAAACTGAGAGATTTGTTAAGGTTTTTCAGGTTTTTTTTTAAAGTGGCAATCATTTACACTGCAAAACGAGGTTGATCTTGCTGTGTAAATGATTGCTACTTAAAAGAAAAAAAACGTAAAACCTTACCAAATCTCTCACTTTTTGAAACTTTCACTCTATTAAATTTGGCTCCATATGTTAGACAGACATTAGGTCGACAGGGTCAAAAGGTTGATGAGTCAAAAGGTCGGCATGAAAAAGGTAGACCGTACAAAAGGTCGGCAGAGTCAAAAGGTCGACATGAAAATGGTTGAGACAAAAAAGATAGACACCATAGGTAGACACCATGTTTTTTGCATTTTTGTGGTTTGTGTGGATAGTTTTGTCATCTGGGACCCCCAATTGTAGAATGGCATACCCTTGCTTCGCTCGCCACAAGGTTTGTACCCGACTCTATGCCGACATATATAGAGAAGGTATGAAATAGTCCAAAAACATGTAAAATGTTAAAAAGTGTATCTTTTTATGTCGACCATTTTCATGTCGACCTTTTGAACTTGTCGACCTTTTGTACTGTCTATCTTTTCATGTCGACCTTTTGACCCTGTCGACCTTTTGGCCCTGTCAAACTAATGTCTGTCTAACATATGGGGGAAATTCAAATGTTTGAAAAGTCGGTTGGGTGTCTGTTTTTCCCTGTCTATTAGATAGGGAAAAACAGACACCCAACTGACTTTTCAAACATTTGAATTTCCCCCATGGTGTCTATCTATTGACTGTCTAACTAGACACTGTCTATCTATCAACCGGATACCCTATATAATACTATAAATAATAATACAGACCCACACCTACCTCATTAAAAATGTTACCCCAGATTTGATCCCTCTTCTGCTTAAAATGATAACCCAGATCTGAACCCCAGCCCTCATTAAAAATCATAACAGAATTATGATCCACCCCCTTAATTAAAAATGACACAAACATCCACATCTCATTAAGAGTTACCACAGATTTGACCCCTTCTCCCCCAAAAATCATACTGTACTATAGATCAAATCTGACCCACTCACTCATCACTCATTTGCCAAATCTGCAAACCCCCTCCTGCTCCCTCATTTATCATTTTGGACTGGATATAAAACTGACCCCCCCTCATTAATAATTATAAATCAAATCTCCAAATTGCACACCCTTCACACCACAGACTACTGAGGTCAGAAACGGGTTCAACCCCAGTAACTACCAGGGTGGGATTCCTGGGTAACACAAGCCGGGCAGACCCTTTCACACCTTGCTTGGACCTGGGTTTCCCTGGCAATAACCCGGTTTATAAATTTGGTGTGAAAGGGGTATTGCTATAGGCTCACCTGGCTCTGGCTACCTTCAGCCCCGCTGTCTCTCGATCCTTACAGCGTATGTGCTCTAATTGGTTGATAGCTCTAGCCACCCACTAATCAGTGTGTAGAGATATCCCACCACTGTGATTGATGGCAACAGCCATCCACCAATTAACACCTAGCAGTAGCATTACCTTGCAGTACAATGTGCATGTATGCTGACATGGGGGGCAATTCAGTCCTGATCGTAGCAGCAAATTTGTTAGCCGTTGGGCAAAACCATGTGCAGTGCAGTGGGGGCAGATATAACATGTGCAGAGAGATTTAGATTTGGGTGGGGAGTGTTCAAACTGAAATCTAAATTGCAGTGTAAATATAAAGCAGCCAGTATTTACCCTGCACAGAAACAAAATAATCCACCCAAATCCAACTCTCTCTGCAAATGTTATATCTGCCCACCCTGCAGTGCACATGGGGGGTGATTCAGACCTGATCGCACGCAGGCAGTTTTTTGCAGTGCTGCGATCAGTTAGTTGCCACCTAACAGGGGGAGAGTGTAGTTGATGTGCAGGGGCACGATCGCACAGCTCAGGACTTACTCAGCCGCTGTGATGTACCGGCCCGGAGCTGACGTCAGGAATCCTCCCTCCTAATAGCTGGGCATGCCTGCGTTTTAACAGACACTCCTTAGAAACGGTCAGTTGACACCCACAAACGGCCTCTTCCTGTCAATCTTCTTGCAATCGCCGGTGTGATCACTTTCTTTGTTATATCCGGCGCTGTCTGGCGATCCCCGTCACCAAAGCTAGCGTGCGATAAAGTCTGAATTACCCCCATGGTACAGGTGAGTCTGAGACAGGAGTTACTGCCTGGTCATTATAACCACAATCTGAGTTTCCAAGGAGTGTGCTGTGATTGCATCTCGGCCAATGTCATATGTCTACAGCCCCGAAACACAAAAAATGCTGCAGACCGTGGGGTCAAATTACCTATGTTTGGTTCCTGAAAAGGTGCTTGTTTGGATAAGGTCTAACTAAAGAGCCAGAATCAAGCACCTATTAATAAGCACCTTGATTAAAATGTTTTATAAAATACCCTCTTTAATTTAAAATATAACAACTGACCATGTCAGTAACAATATAAAATGTCCATATTTACGTATCCAGACAAATTGTGACTCTCTTTTCCTCAACTTACCTCCCAGCCATCTCACTTTTGACAGGACAGCCCAGATTTTGGCGCAATCAAACTATTTGTACTAATTTGTGGTGGTTTGGGAAGTGTGGCGTTTCTGCATCCGGTAGAGGCAGCAGGTATCTCCACGGCAGGTACCTCCACAGGGACATGTTAATAAAGAAATGCCGCCTGGGAGTCAGGGACGTGACCATGCCAATGTCCCACTTTGGAGACTTATGATGTTGTGTGCTTAAACTACCTCTAACTTTGAAACTCAGATTTGTAACATGCAAGCAGAAAGTGCTGTGACACTAACGTCAGGCTGCAGTCAGCCAAGAAAATTCACCAACAATGACCCATTGTAGGGTTAAAAATATATTGTTTAAGCACATTTCCTTTATGCTATTCATTCACAATTTTGGGCCATATGGCTATATGTAGGAAGCATGCCATATATGCCTGTTGATGCTTACCTATTAGAAGTACTATACATTAGGTCAATGTAAAGGCTACTTTTGGACCTCTAACCGTTGGTTACATTTACTCTGTAGCAGAGTATGTCTAAGGTATGCTTGCTAGCTCTTCCGGAACTTCTCAGAGACTTTCCGAATTCCAGGGGTGCGGCAACGTTGACATGAATTGCGTCACCAAGCCACCCTGCACTTGCCACCCAAAGCACACATCTAGGATATCTTTCCTGGAGAAGAGGCACCTAAGGTAGGAAAGATCACTGTGGGGCAGATATACTAAGCCTTGGAGAGTGATAACATGGAGAGAGATAAACTACCCACCAACCAACCAACCAGCTCCTAACTGTAATTCTTCAAACACAGCCTGCAACATGGCAGTTAGGAACTGATTGGCTGGAACTTTATCTCTCTCCACTTTACCACTCTCCAAGGCTTAGTACATATTCCACTATAACATCTTGTGTAATCACTGGCGTATCTATAATGGGTGCAAAGTGTGTGGTGCACACAGCCCCCTAGGTCCAGATGGGCCCATACCGCAAACTCTGTACCCATATAATAACACTAACTTCTCCGGAGTCCTGCGTTGGTGCTACTGCAGCAGCAGAAATGAACCGCTAAAGTCAGAGATGCCACCAAGCACCTGGTGCAGATGCCTTGTTCCCGGAGACCTGCACATGTACAGTAGACTCTGGCACAATCTACTGGGCCGCAGAGAAGGGCATCCGGTGTCTAGGTTGACCACACTTAGGTCGACAATGTCTAGGTCGACCACTATTGGTCCACAATAACTAGCTTGACAGGGTTTCTTGGTCGACAGGGTCTCTATGTCGACACATACTAGGTCGAACTGGAAAAAGGTCGACATGAGTTCTTGATTTTTTAAAACTTTTTCATACTTAAAGATCCACGTGGACTATGATTGGACATAGTATCCTGTGCGGTAGCACGGTGCACTATTTCCTGACAATGTTATGTTTGGCATTTGTTCACTGTCGTATTTATAATGGGTGAAGTGTTGTACGGTGTAAACGGGCCTCTGGGTCCAGAGGGGCTCACACTGCACACCCTGCACCCATTCTTTTTCAATACTTACCCTCAGGAGTCTTACAAAGCGCTGCAGAAATCACCATGTGCACTACGGAAATCACTGGGAAAATGGCCGCCATGTAATTTTCCCAGATATCTGCACATGCGCACTAGGAAATCACTGGGAAAATGGCCATGCGCACTACGGAAATCACTGGGAAAATGGCCGCCATGTAATTTTCCCAGAGATCTGCACATGCGCACTAGACTGTGACAGTGCAAGGGTCCCCTAGTATACAGGGCAGCCGGCAAGAGAGAAGGGTGCACAGATGGAGTCTGCATAAGTGCCTCCTCTAGAATGATGAGCCCATGAATGTGGTGGTAGGGGGCTATGCATATCTAGTATGTTGGATACACCCAGCTTGCGGACACTGAAAACGGTTCAGGAGAAGAATATTTGTACTATGCTAAAGCACTTATTTAACTAACAAGTGAAGACAGATTAAATAATTGCAAATTAGACCCTTTTTAGCACAATACTACACTTCACCTTAGCTCTGATTTTCAGAAATGTTTAATATTTAGAATATACAACGCTGAGCACTTTATTTTACTTTATTTTATGAATTTATCATATTGTAAATACGTTCTTAAAATGTGTGAAATAAAAATGTGTTTTAGTACAGTACAGTACTTTTGTCTAATTAGGCCTACCCACATTACACTTTCACATCACACCTCTATTAAAAGTTATTTTATGAAAGTACATTTCAGTTTTATTAAACATTCTGCACATTTCCTTCCCGGCAAACTCAAAATAGGTAATTAGCAAATTTATTGTTGAAGGTGCCTGCGCAAGGTATGAGCAACAAAGAGCTGTACAGAGATGGAGCCATTTACTGTTGGTGAATGGTGCAGTTCACTCAAGGCTATGCAGCCGGGGCTGCTGGAATAAGCCACATTCTGTTTTGCTCCAAGCTAATTCAGTGGAGTAGTTGAAATTATACAAACACTGCATTAAATGACTTACATAAGGAAGTTGTGTAAAACTAAAACGAAATATAAAATAATAAGAGAAGGAAGTAACACCACGCTATGAGCAAAAGCTTTAACGTTATATCATCTATATTGGAAATAAAAACGTAACAAACGAAGAAGCTAATTATTTAAAGTTCATTTTTTAATCATATTTATTAAGTCGAGACACTTTTCACAACTCAGAGAAATTTGACAATTACAGCATTATCAATGAAGAGGTTTAGGGGGACATTTACTAAGCAGTGATAAGAGCGGACAAGTAAGCCAGTGGAGAAGTTGCCCCATCAACCAATCAGCAGCTCTGTATAATTTTATAGTATGCAAATTATACTGATTGGTTGCCATGGACAATTTGCCATGGACAATTTCTCCACTGGCTCACTTCTCCACTCTTATCACTGCTTAGTAAATGTCCCCCTTAGGGTCTATTTATGAAGCAGTGAACACCCATTTCTGCAGCTTATGGGCCTAAGGGGGATATGTATCAAATTTGGAGAGAGACAAAGAGGATAGAGAGTACCACCAGTCCCCTTCTAAGGGCCATTCTGTGTTTGAAAAATAACAGGAGCTGTTTAGCACTTTATCTCTCTCTACTTTCTGTCCAAGGTTTGATACTTCACCCCCTAATTCTGATATGATTGCAGCTCTGTTCACCTGCCAACAATATGCTAATGCAACTATGGTGGTCATTCCAAGTTGATCTCTAGCTGCATTTGTTCGCAGCGCAGTGATCAGGCTATAAAACGGCAGTTCTGCGCAGAGCGGCTACAATTTTTTTTAGTGTAGTTTCAGAGTAGCTCAAAACCTACTCAGCACTTGCGATCACTTCAGACTATTCAGTTCCGGATTTGATGTCACAAACCCACCCAGCGTTCACCCAGCCACGCCTGCATATTTCCTAGAACGCCTGCGTTTTTCCGCACACTCCCTGAAAACGGTCAGTTGCCACCCAGAAACGCCCACTTCATGTCAATCATTCTGCAGCAAGCAGTGCGACTGAAATGCATCGCTAGACCCTGTATAAAACTACATCGTTTGTTGTGCCCGTACGTCGCACGTGCGCATTGCGCCACATACGCATGCGCAGAACTGCCAAATTTTAGCCTGATCTCTGCGCTGCGAACAAATTCAGCTAGTGATCAACTCGGAATGACCCCCAAAATACACTCCCAGTGGGCGGCGGCATAGCGTTTGCACGGCTGCTAAAAACTCGGAATGACCCCCAATATGCCTGAGTCATATGCATCTTTGCGAACACACCACCTAACCTCTGTCTGCAAGAGTAGCTGTCAATCCTATCCGCGGCACTTACACGTGCCACATACTAGGTGCAGGAGGTCTGTCTGAATTTGGTGTTTGCAATGCATATGTACGACTCTTTGGCAACACATCCATGACACACCCTGACCTACCCACAAGACGTGCGTTTGAATTGTTTCAGAACAGTTGCTACCAAGAAACGCCCAATTAGCGGCTGCAGAGAAACGGCAGGGTTCCGTACCACTCTGAAACATGCATACGTTCACAAAGGGGTATATTTACTAAGGTCCCGATTTTGTCCGAGATGCCGTTTTTTCTTCAAAGTGTCATCTCGGGAATTTACTAAACTCAAATCTCGGCAGTGATGAGGGCATTCGTATTTTTTTTGAAGTCCAACAAAAAAAAATACGAATGAATACACCATCGGTCAAAACGCGGCTGTTTAAGTATGAATCTCGGTCATTTACTAAGAAGTGCAAAGCAAAAAAAAAAAAAAACTCGTAAAAAAGTGCTAAAAAAAACCAGACCTGCTTTTTTGAGCCGTGATTGGATAGGCATGCACGGATCCATGAGATCCGTGCATGTATATCAGTGGGAAGGGGTGGGAAAGTGTTAATTTGTTGAAAAAAAATTGCGTGGGGTCCCCCCTCCTAAGCATAACCAGCCTCGGGCTCTTTGAGCCGATCCTGGTTGCAGAAATATGGGAAAAAAAATGACAGGGGTTCCCCCATATTTAAGCAACCAGCATCGGGCTCTGCGCCTGGTCCTGGTTCCAAAAATACGGGGGACAAAAAGCGTAGGGGTCCCCCGTATTTTTAAAACCAGCACCGGGCTCCACTAGCTGGACAGATAATGCCACAGCCGGGGGTCACTTTTATACCGTGCCCTGCGGCCGTGGCATCAAATATCCAACTAGTCACCCCTGGCCGGGGTACCCTGGGGGAGTGGGGACCCCTTCAATCAAGGGGTCCCCCCCCAGCCACCCAAGGGCCAGGGGTGAAGCCCGAGGCTGTCCCCCCCATCCAATAGGCTGCGGATGGGAGGCTGATAGCCTTTTTGTAAAAGTGATTGATATTGTTTTTAGTAGCAGTACTACAAGGCCCAGCAAGCCTCCCCCACATGCTGGTACTTGGAGAACCACAAGTACCAGCATGCGGCAGAAAAACGGGCCCGCTGGTACCTGTAGTACTACTACTAAAAAAATACCCAAAAAAAGACAATACACACACACCTTGAAAGTAAAGTTTTATTACATCCATCCACACAAACATACATACATACTTACTTTATGTTCACACGAGGGTCGGTCCTCTTCTCCAGTAGAATCCATGGGGTACCTGTTGAATAAATTATACTCACCAGATCCAGGGTACCAGGCTCCTCGGATAATCCTTTTGTAATCCACGTACTTGATTAAAAAAATAAAACGGATACCCGAGCCACGCACTGAAAGGGGACCCATGTTTTCACATGGGTCCCCTTTCCCCGAATGCCAGAAACCCACTCTGACTGATGTCTAAGTGGGTTTCTTCAGCCAATCAGGGAGCGCCACGTTGTAGCACCCTCCTGATCGGCTGTGTGCTCCTGTAATGTCTGACAGGCGGCACACGGCAGTGTTACAATGTAGCGCCTATGCGCTCCATTGTAACCAATGGTGGGAACTTTGTGGTCAACGGTGAGGTCACTTTCGGTCAACCGCTGAGCAGAAAGTTCCCACCATTGGTTACAATGGAGCGCATAGGCGCTACATTGTAACACTGCCGTGTGCCGCCTGTCCATTTTTTTCCCATATTTCTGCAACCAGGATCGGCTCAAAGAGCCCGAGGCTGGTTTGCCTTAGGAGGGGGGACCCCACGCAATTTTTTTTTAACATTTAAACTTTTTTTTTTGCACAATGAAGCCCAGCACGGATCTCTCAGATCCGGCCGAGATTCATTGTATTAAAGTCGGCAGTGTTTTACAAGTCACTCACGTAAAACACTGCCTAAAAAAACGAATGACATCGACATCGGAAAACCCGAAAATGCAGAATACGGCAGCTTAGTAAATTAGTCGTAATAAATTCAAAAAGTTGCAGTTTTACACTTTCAATGTCATTCGTGATTATTCTCCCACCAAATCGGGAGAATTACGAATGTTAGTAAATATACCCCAAAGATGGGAATTCAGTCCAGGAAGCCTGTGCAGCAGCCAGCAGGCATGCAATTCAGAATGAGACCCTATCTCTGCATCTCAAAATTGATAAATATTTTTTATTTGTATAGATATTAAGATGATTACAAGTGAATACAATTTCAGCTATCTTACTCCAATAACACCGCTGCCGAAAGCTGTGCTTGTTCCTGTAGGCTGTAATCTATGGAAACCCTTGTGACTGACAGCTGAATTGTGGTATGTGTGACTATAACAGAGGTGGAACAGTCACGCAGCTGAGGTGTTCCTAAGGTCACCAGGTTACTAAGGTGTTTATGTGCTTCAGCCAATGAGGAAAGGTTACTAAGGTGTTTATGTGCTTCAGCCAATGAGGAACTCTGAATGACTGTTTGAAGCGGAAGAAAGTTTTGCATAGGAGTGAAAGGATGTTAAGAAAAGGATGAAACGTTATCTAATTAGAGATAAGTTAATACTTTTTGGTTTTTAGTTACTTTCAGTCATTTATTGTCTTTAGTTCTACCTCTGTTAGCGCCATTATTGATTTTTGACGTAAGTTAATGTTTCACTAGAATAATGTTTTAATAAATTCATAGAATGTTTCAATGGAAAAGTAGGGGACTGTATAGATACATACTTGCAGTACTGGAATCTGACATTTCTAAACTTTAATTAAAAAAAAAAGTTTTTCAAAGTTTTTTTTTATTATTACACGACAGCAGGTCCAGAATGGATCTTTGCTCCAAGGATTGTACATGCGTGTCTGTGGCTGCTTCAGCATTTACTAGCCTTGTATTTCCATGAACACATAACTATGCTATATGCCTGTGGGGGGTCATTCCGAGTTGATCGCTCGCTAGCTACTTTTAGCAGCCGTGCAAACGCATAGTCGCCGCCCACGGGGGAGTGTGTTTTCGCTTTGCAAGTGTGCGAACCCGTGTGCAGCCGAGCGGGACAAAAAAGTTTTTTGCAGTTTCTGAGTAGCTCTGGACTTACTCAGCACTTGCGATCACTTCAGTCTTTTTGGTCCCGGAATTGACGTCAGACACCCACCCAGCAAACGCCTGGACACGCCTGCATTTTTCCAAACACTCCCAGAAATTAGTCAGTTGACACCCATAAACGCCCTCTTCCTGTCAATCTCCTTGCGATCGGCTTTGCGAATGGATTCTTCGTTAAATCCATTGCCCAGCAACGAACCGCTTTGTACCCATACGATGAGCGTGCGCAGTAGTAACCTGTTCGCTGCGCTGCGAAAAACGTCAGCGAACGATCAACTCGGAATGACCCCCTGTGTGTGGATGTGGTGAGAGAGAGTAGGAAAGTGATGGAAAAATCCACTGATGCTACTGGTAAATGTTGTGTCCTGATAACGGCCCATTCTGAGATAGGAAGGGATAAGGACATGTGAAAAGTAACTACATATTGACTGACCTGTTCATTAGAAATCATATACTGTATGTACCGATTGTAAGGGAGACCCAGACAAATACAGGACTGAACCTACACACATACTGTAGATAAAGGCCCTTTCTCTTACGTCCTAGAGGATGCTGGGGACTCCGTAAGGACCATGGGGTATAGACAGGCTCCGCAGGAGACATGGGCACCTAAAAGAACTTTCTAGTATGGTGTGCACTGGCTCCTCCCTCTATGCCCCTCCTCCAGACCTCAGTTAGATCATGTGCCCAGAGGAGATAGGGTGCATTACAGGGAGCTCTCCTGAGTTTTCTGTAAAAATTATTTTGTTAGGTTTTTTATTTTCAGGGAGCTCTGCTGGCAACAGACTCCCTGCATCATGGGACTGAGGGGAGAGAAGCAGAAGCAGACCCACTTCTTAAGAGTTAAGGGCTCTGCTTCTTAGGCTACTGGACACCATTAGCTCCAGAGGGAGTCGGAACACAGGTCTCACCCTGGTGTTCGTCCCGGAGCCGCGCCGCCATCCTCCTCATAGATGCCGGAAAAAAGAAGCCGGGTGAGTATGTCAGATAAGAAGACATCAGGCGGCAGAAGACTTCAGATCTTCATGAGGTAAGCGCGCAGCAGGAATCTGCGCGCCATTGCTCCCACACTTACACACACACATGGCACTGATGGGTGCAGGGCGCAGGGGGCGCGCCCTGGGCAGCAATAAACCTCGTTTTAGGCAAAAAAGTATGTAGTTAGGCTGCGGAGGCAGTAAACTACGGATCCCCGCCATTTTTTTCTAATTCACGAGCGGGACCGAAGCCCGCCGCGCGAGGGGGCTGAGCTTGATCCCTCAGCACTAACCAGTGCCATTTTCTCCACAGAGGCTGCAGAGAACGCTGGCTCCCCGGACTCTCCCCTGCTGAGCATCAGAGGGCTGAAAAAAAGAGAAGGGGGCACATAATTAAGGCGCAGTGAGTGGGGAAATCTATATACATTTATATATATACAAAAGCGCTATCTGGGTTTTTTTTTTCTTTTTTCCTGGGTCAGTTGGCGCTGGTGTGTGCTGGCATACTCTCTCTCTGTCTCTCCAAAGGGCCTTCTTTAGGGAATTGTCGCCTTATAGTTATATCCCAGTGTGTGTGGGGTGTCGGTACGTGTGTCGGCATGTCTGAAACGGAAGGCTTATCCAAAGAAGAGGTGGAACAGATGAGTGGTGTGTCTCAGTCGGCGGTGCCAACTCAGGATTGGATGGATATGTGGCATATGTTAAATGCTAGTGTAGCTTCACTGCATAAAAGACTGGACAAAGCAGAGTCCAGTGCGTCGGCAGGTAATCAATCTACGGATTATACCGACTCACAGAAAGTCCCTTCTCACAAATAAGGGACACAGATACCGACACGGACTCATTCCAGTGTCGACTATGATGAAGCAAGATTGCACCCCAGGGTGACAAAAAGTATTCAGTGCATGATTATTGCAATAAAAGATGTGTTACATATCACTGATGAGCCCTCGGTGCCCGACACGAGGATACACATGTTTAAGGGAAAGAAACAAGTTATAAACTTTCCTCCTTCCCATGAAATTAATGAGTTATGTGAAAAAGCATGGGAAACTCCAGATAAGAAACTGCAGATTCCCAAAAGGGTACACAGGACAGGGTACGTTGGGAATCCTCTCCCACAGTGGACAAAGCCTTAACACGCCTTTCCAAGAAGGTGGCGCTACCGTCCCCTGACACAGCGGCCCTCAAGGATCCTGCGGACCGCAGGCAAGAGACTACACTAAAGTCTATCTACACTCATACTGGTACTTTGCTTAGACCGGCAATTGCGCCGGCATGGGTATGTAGTGCAGTAGCAGCTTGGACGGATACACTGTCAGCTGACCTTGATACCCTAGATAGGGATGCAATTTTGTTAACATTAGCTCATATTAAGGACGCAGTCTTATATATGAGGGACGCTCAAAGAGACATTAGTTTACTGGGTTCAAGAGCCAATGCTATGGCTGTTTCGGCAAGAAGAGCCTTATGGATCCGCCAATGGATGGGGGATGCAGACTCAAAAAGGCATATGGAGGTTTTACCTTACAAAGGTGATGTATTGTTTGGGGACGGCCTCGCGGACCTGATCTCTACAGCTACCGCGGGTAAGTCGACCTTTTTACCTTTTGTTCCCCAACAGCAAAAGAAACCCCCACAATATCAGATGCAGTCCTTTCGGTCGCATAGATCCAGAAGAGGTCGGGACTCCTCTTTCCTCGCCAGAGGTAAGGGTAGAGGCAAGAGGACACCTGCTGCGGCTGGTTCCCAAGAGCAGAAGTCCTCCCAGGCTTCCGCTAAGTCTACCGCATGACGCTGGGGCTCCCCTGCGGGAGTCCGCACAGGTGGGGGCACGCCTTCAACTATTCAGCCAAGTCTGGGTTCAGTCAGACGTGGACCCTTGGGTGATAGAAATAGTCTCCCAGGGCTACAAGCTGGAATCCGAAGAGGTGCCCCCACGCCGATTTTTCAAGTCGGCCTTACCAGCTTCTACCCCAGAGCGGGAAGTAGTGCTAGCTGCAATTCAAATGCTGTGTCAACAGCGAGTGATTATCAGGGTTCCCCTGAGCCAACAGGGAAAAGGGTATTATTCAACCCTATTTGTGGTTCCGAAGCCGGATGGTTCGGTAAGGCCCATTTTAAACCTAAAATCCCTGAACCTGTACCTGAAAAGATTCAAATTCAAGATGGAATCGCTCCGAGCGGTGATAGCCTGCCTGGAAGGGGGGGATTTTATGGTGTCACTGGACATAAAGGATGCTTACCTTCATGTCCCCATATATCCCTCTCATCAGGAGTACCTGAGATTCGCGGTACAGGATTGTCATTATCAGTTTCAGACGTTGCCGTTTGGGCTGTCCACGGCCCCGAGGATTTTCACCAAGATAATGGCGGAAATTATGGTGATCCTGCGCAAGCGAGGAGTCACAATTATCCCATACTTGGACGATCTCCTGATAAAAGCGAGATCAAGAGAGCAATTACTGGAGAACGTGTCACTCTCTCAGAGAGTGCTTCAACAACATGGGTGAATTCTCAATCTACCAAAGTCAGAGTTGGTTCCGACAACTCGACTACCATTCCTAGGCATGATACTGGACACGGAACAAAAGAAAGTTTTCCTCCCGTTGTAAAAAGTCCAGGACCTCCAGAACATGGTCCGAGAACTACTAAAGCCGAAAAGAGTGTCAGCTCATCAATGCACTTGGGTTCTGGGGAAAATGGTGGCAACTTACGAGGCCATTCCCTTCGGCAGGTTCCATGCAAGGACGTATCAATGGGATCTTCTGGACAAATGGTCCGGGTCCCATCTACAATTACATCAAAAAATAACACTGTCCCCCAGGGCCAGGGTGTCTCTTCTATGGTGGCTACAAAGTGCTCACCTTCTAGAGGGTCGCAGGTTCGGCATTCAGGACTGGATACTGGTAATCACGGACGCGAGCCTCCGAGTATGGGGAGCAGTCACCCAAGGAAGACATTTTATGGGACTATGGTCAGACCAGGAGTCCTGTCTACACATCAATGTGTTGGAGCTAAGGGCCATATACAACGACCTTCGACAAGCAGAGAATCTTCTTCGCAACCTACCGGTTCTGATTCAATCAGACAATGTCACAGCAGTAGCTCATGTGAACCACCAAGGCGGGACAAGAAGCAGAGTCGCGATGGCGGAAGCCACCAGGATTCTTCGCTGGGCGGAAAATCACGTAAGCGATCTGTCAGCTGTCTTCATTCTGGGAGGGGACAACTGGGAAGCAGACTTCTTCAGCAGACACGATCTCCATCCAGGAGAGTGGGGACTTCATCAAGAAGTCTTTGCAGAGAACGGATCTCTGGGAAGCTTTGGAGGTATTGTGCCAGGTCCCGGGACCCTCAGGCAATAGCAGTAGACGCTCTGGTAACGCCATGGGTGTTCCAGTCGGTCTATGTGTTTCCTCCGCTTCCTCTCATCACAAAAGTGTTGAGGATAATAAGATGAAAAAGAGTACAGACAATACTCATTGTTCCAGACTGGCCTCGAAGGGCCTGGTACTCAGATCTTCAGGAGATGCTCACAGAAGATCCTTGGCCTCTTCCTCTAAGATAGGACCTGTTACAGCAGAGATCCTGTCTGTTCCAAGACTTACCACGGTTACGTTTGACGGCATGGCGGTTGAACGCCGGATCCTAGCAGAGAAGGGTATTCTGGAGGAGGTCATACCTACTCTAATAAAGGCTAGGAAGGAGGTGACGTCAAAACATTATCACCGTATCTGGCGGAAATATGTCTCTCGGTGTGAAACCAAGAATGCTCCTACGGAAGATTTTCATATGGGTCGTTTTCTCCACTTCCTGCAGACAGGAGTGGATATGGGCCTAAAGCTAGGCTCTGTTAAAGTACAGATTTTGGCTTTGTCAATATTCTTTCAGAAGGAATTGGCTTTTCTTCCAGAAGTCCAGACTTTTGTAAAAGGAGTACTGCACATCCAGCCTCCTTTTGTGCCCCCAGTGGCACCATGGGACCTGAACGTGGTGTTGCAGTTCCTTAAATCACACTGGTTTGAAGTTGAACCCCTTAAAACGGTGGAGTTAAAATGTCTCACCTGGAAGGTGGTCATGTTGTTAGCCTTGGCATCTGCGAGGCGTGTGTCAGAATTGGCGGCCTTGTCTTACAATAGCCCTTACTTGATTTTTCATGTGGATAGAGCGGAATTGAGGACTCGTCCTCAATTTTTACCCAAGGTGGTGTCTTCATTTCATATGAACCAGCCTATAGTGGTGCCTGTGGCTACGAGTGACTTGGAGGATTCCATGTCCCTGGATGTAGTCAGGGCCTTAAAAATGTATGTAGACTGGACGGCTAGAATTAGGAAAACAGATGCATTGTTTGTCCTGTATGCTGCCAACAAGATTGGCGCGCCTGCTTCGAAGCAGACTATTGCTTTCTGGATCTGTAACACGATTCAGCAGGCTTATGTTACGGCTGGATTGCCGTTACCGCATTCAGTAAAGGCCCATTCCACTAGGAAGGTGGGCTCTTCCTGGGTGGCTGCCCGGGGCGTCTCGGCATTACAGCTTTGCCGAGCAGCAACTTGGTCAGGGTCAAACACTTTTGCTAAATTCTACAAGTTTGATACCCTGGCTGATGAGGACCTAGCATTTGCTCAGTCGGTACTGCAGAGTCATCCGCACTCTCCCGCCCGATTGGGAGCTTTGGTATAAACCCCATGGTCCTTACGGAGTCCCCAGCATCCTCTAGGACGTAAGAGAAAATAAGATTTTAAACCTACCGGTAAATCTTTTTCTCCTAGTCCGTAGAGGTAGCTGGGTGCCCGTCCCAGTGCAGAAAATCTGCAAGACTTGCATATAGTTATTGCTTACATAAGGGTTATGTTACAGTTAGAATCGGTCTTGGACCGATACTGTTGTTTGTTCATACTGCTAACTGGTTGCGTATATTCCAGGTTACATGGTATGATTGGTGTGGGCTGGTATGAATCTTGCCCTTAGATTAACAAAATCCTTTCCTCGTATTGTCCATCTCCTCTGGGCACAGTTCTCTAACTGAGGTCTGGAGGAGGGGCATAGAGGGAGGAGCCAGTGCACACCATACTAGAAAGTTCTTTTAGGTGCACATGTCTCCTGCGGAGCCCGTCTATACCCCATGGTCCTTACGGAGTCCCCAGCATCCTCTACGGACTAGGAGAAAAAGATTTACCGGTAGGTTTAAAATCTTATTTTTCATTGGTTTCTTTAAGATTACTAGTACTTTAGTCTGCTTTAGTAATGTAATATATACACACACATATACTACAACGGCAACCGCCGTATGGTCACCTCAGTCTGCCCCAGCCTACTACGACCGGGCACCCCCCCCCCTCCCCCCCTATGTCCAGCGCTGGCTCTGACTGCTGCTGATCCAGTACCCTCTTTCTGATCCTCTCTGTCCAGACCGCAGCTTCCCCCACTAAGTACTGTTCGCCAACCCCCGGGCCACCTGCTCTGGGACCACACATTACCAAATGTTTAAGTCACTTAAGACCCCCACCCCCCTGTTTATCAGAGCCGCTGCTGAAACTCTTCTAATATAGCATTACAGTGGCATTAGTGGAGAGTGGTCAGTGGTGGCCAGCAATGTTGTGCCTAGGGGAAGCCTTACCCTGGTGGAGATTAGGCCCTTATAGGAAGTTTGGTACAAGCAGAAAGCTGCAAAGGTGGGGGGCTGAAGGGGTGCTCAAATTTTAAGCATAGCAACAAAAATACAGGATCTGTGTGTGGGTGTGTATCGGTATATATATATATATATATATATACATATACATATATATATATATATATATATATAAAAATGCAGCAGCTCCGGCACTCCAATAAATTAGCTAAATATCAATACTTGCTCCTGTGCCTTCCATCAGGGGGGCTGCCCCAGGATAATGGCAAAGAAAGAGGCAGCACTCGGAGTCAGCAAAATCGAAACTTGTATTAAAAAAGAATGTTGACGTTTCGGGGACGTGCTCCCCTTCCTCAGAACAATTAAACACTGTGAGAATCAAACAATAAATACCCACTTACCCACATGGGCCTCCCTCACGGGGGACGCACGCAAGTTTCGATTTTGCTGACTCCGAGTGCCGCCTCTTTCTTTGCCATTATATATATATATATATATATATATATATATTAGAGATGAGCGGGTTCGGGTTTTACTCGGTTCTCAAAACAGCATCTTATTGGCTATCCAAAACAAGAGACATCCGCGAGCCAATGAGATGCCGTATTGAGAACCGAGTAAATCCGAGTAAAACTGAGTAAATCTGAATTTATTTATTAACAGTTTTTTATATAGCGAAGAAAATTCCGTTGCGCTTTTCAATTGGAAATAACAATTATATAACAAAACTGGGTACTAACTAACAGCCATAAAGGTAGGAAGGACCTGCTCGCAGGCTTACATGTATATATATAAAATGACGTAACAACATAACAGTACATCAGCACCTGCGCCTGTGCGCGCCTGAACGGAGCAACACTTGAATTGCTCCATCGGCCACCATCTAGTGAACATCAACACGCAAACCACTTGAATTCCCCCATAGAGGTGAGGAGCAGCGTTAGCCTTTTATTATATAGGATATATATATATATATATATATATACATATATATTGTGAATGCCAAATTGCTTTCTCACAAATATTTAAAATGCCTGCTCTAATATATATTGTAAATGCCTGCATCTCTTATTACCATATCCCATGAATGTGCGCTATATATCGCAAAACACTGCATCCCATAAGAGAAAACAATACACCCACACATTATCTGAGATCCAAAGCTCATTGATGTATATATTTGTTATTAAAAGGATATGGATTCAATATATTACAAAGTACAGTATACCTATAGTTAGTTACATGGTTACAACTCACACAGTAAGCAGTTAAAACATACAATTACAGTCACAGTTACATACAGTTACAGGCCAGCATACAATACCATTATCCTTAAGTTATATAAATTCGTCTTTCCACATCACTCTCTCTCTCTCTCTGTAAATAAATGCTGGAACTGGTCTGCCAGCAACTCCTTCATCCTCTGGTACCAAAAAGCAATTGCCCTCCTGTGTGGTCAGCAATGTGTTATCTAGTTTCTGGGGAAGAGGACTCACTCATTCATGATGAGTCACTAGTCTCTTTGTATATGCTGAACAGGTACAGCCTTGGGGACGTCCAAAGGGGCTGGCCTGTACTTCCTGTCCACTACCTGTTTGTAATATCTATTGTTCTAATAAAAGTGATTTTAGCTTACATACATTTAATCATAATTATTTGTTGCAATGTCCTACAACTTTATAACAAGTATCAAATGAATCTACACATTAATCTGGTTGCTTTAATAGTAAATATGACCGGTCTATCTTGTTTCGTTCAAATAATACACATACATGACACCACTTCATTACATAATTCCAAATCACCATGATGTCCGGCACTTGACACTATCATAATTATGTACTGCATGAAATAAGTGTCGAATCCATCTCTGTGGCATGTCCGTGTAAATGCGTGTGTTACCATATATTGCTGTGCTCGCTGCGCGTATTTGCAAGTATAGCGACTTATATATGTGTAGTTTGTATGTTCTTTTTATGTAATATTTTTTACTTCAACAGTCCACCCTTTGGCAGCAAACAATAACTGCCATCAATTATTAACATAAGAAAAAATATTTCATACAATAATCGGTGACCTAGACACAATTATGTATGTATTTCGCAAATCAGACACTTGACTATATTTGGGGAAGACAGGGAGGAGGACAAGACATCCTCTATATGCACTCGGCGGTCACGGGACCACTGGTTGGGTGTGGGACAACATTCAACCTATAGAGTATGCTGGGACAGTGCTTTGGCCTATAATGTCTGATTTGCGATGAACATTTCATACATACATGTACCTACGTCTTTGTACACTGATGTTTGGATTCGATTGAGGTTCTGCTAGGTAGATGAAGAAGACACAAACAAATCGTGACAGTGACATAACATTTTTTCATGATCTACATATTCCTATCATTTTCTGAACATTGGAGGTCATTCCGAGTTGTTCGCTCGTTATTTTTTTCCGCAACAGAGCGATTAGTCGCTAATGCGCATGCGCAATGTCCGCAGTGCGACTGCGCCAAGTAAATTTGCTATGCAGTTAGGTTTTTTACTCACGGCATTAAGAGGTTTTTTCTTCATTTTGGTGATCGTAATGTGATTGACAGGAAGTGGGTGTTTCTGGGCGGAAACTGGACGTTTTATGGGTGTGTGTGAAAAAACGCTGCCGTTTCTGGGAAAAACGCGGGAGTGGCTGGAGAAACGGAGGAGTGTCTGGGCGAACACTGGGTGTGTTTGTGACGTCAAACCAGGAACGAAACTGACTGAACTGATCGCGGTTGCCGAGTAAGTGTGGAGCTACTCAGAAACTGCTAAGAAGTGTCTATTCGCAATTCTGCTAATCTTTCGTTCGCAATTTTGATAAGCTAAGATTCACTCCCAGTAGGCGGCGGCTTAGCGTGTGCAAAGCTGCTAAAAGCAGCTTGCGAGCGAACAACTCGGAATGAGGGCCATTGTTTCCATTTCTGGAACGTATGCTAGGTCTGTTTAATCATTGAACAAGGGTTATAAGTAGTGTCCTTCCTAAATAACATAAACCTTCGGAGTTCGGGGAGAGACACTCATAAACCTTTTTTCCACATATATTAATGAGCTCCTTATCTGCAATGTGTGAATAGCCATTGTCTGATTGTTCCTGATTACCTCTGAACTCCATAACTACTAGAACTTTGATTTTTCTCTGACTTTAACAAACTGATCGACTAAACCTGGGATCCTATAAGGAAATCACTCCTTCCTCCAGAACCAGTTCCAGTCCCACACTCGACTCCTCATAAAAAAAACCTCGCAAAAATAGAATATCCTGAAAGAAAATGTCAGCGGGAAAGAGAGAAAAGAGAAATAGAACAAAACAACTCTTGTTCATAACAAATCAATTACAATGACTGGTCTTTCTGCAGTACTTTAGTACGCTCAGGTAGTGTTCAACAGTGCCGCCTCTCAGTCTTCACGGAACAGAGTCTCTAGTGATACGAGGTTCTCTTTGCCTTGCTCTTTGGACACACAGTTCACTTGGAACACACAGTTCACTTTGCTCTCCACCTTGCTCTTTGAACACACAGTTCACTTGGAACACACAGTTCACTTCAAACACACAGTTACCAAACTACACAAACTCAATGAATGTGAGCAATAAACTACTTTGTCACGAGTTCTCTCCGGGTCAGCGACCTTCTTGCAGTGGGACGAGTGGATCTAAGTCTCTCTTTCGGCGACCTTTAGTGCTGTCAACAAAACTTGGTATGGTCCTTCCCACCTGTCTATTAGGGAAGAACATTCACACAGTCTCTTGGTTCACAATCAAGACAGCTAGTATTTGGCATACCAGCAATCAACAGTTTCAAGTTCTTTTGTCAAGTTCTCAAATGCTGGCTCATCTCAATAAGGTACTGTACTGTCACCTCATTGGTGTATTTCTGATCATTGTGCGGATCAATCATGACATGAGGTTGTCTTCCAAAAATAACACAAAAAAAACACAAATACCAAAACAAAAACAAATTTCGAAGAGGGTGATTCGTTGAGTGAAGATCTGGGAGTGCTTCTGAAGCTACATAATACTAGTGGCAGTATCTATGATCACAACAGTACAATTTCAAGCTTTGCTCCTACTTCTAGGGGTACCATTATCTACACACAAATTTCTGCGCAAGTTTTCTTTGCGGTAAACACAGCAGCATCTGTGGTGGCAGGAAATGCCTCTACCCAGTTTGAGAAAACATCAGTGCACACCAATACATAACAATAATTCCTAAAGGGTGTTAACTGTACGAAGTCGATTTGTATTTCCTGAAAAGATCCGTCTGCAGGAGGGATATGGGATGGCTCTGTTGTTATTGCTTTACCAATATTCTACCTCAAGCAAGCAAGACAGGTCATTGCTCTCTTACCTGCATGAGAATAGAATCCTGGCGCACACCAGTAGGCTCTCATCAGCCTGCACCTACCCTCTTTGCCTAGATGAGTCAGACCGTGTGCCACCTCAGCTAGACTTGGAAGGTATGCTCTGGGGGCTACTGGCTTACCGTGTCCACCTGCCCACAGTCCTGAGGACTCCTGATCATACCCCTTTGTCCTCCAAACTGCCTTTTCCTGTAGGGAACACAAATTTTTGTAACTTAATTTAACTATCGTGTGTTTGCAATGTAGAGTACCATGAGCATAACTCAAAAAGCAAAAAAGAAACATCTCTAGAGGAGAGAAAGAAGAAGAAAATGAAAAAGAAAATGTCAGGTTTGCCATTCACCAACAGGCATATCAGTGTCTATACAAAATTTCCCTTCACCAGTATTCCCATTCTCCACCCTTTGTGCATGACAAGGCACACTGCAGTAATACTGGTGTCATCGTGCTGTTGAGATATACTGGGTTCGGGCAGAACTCTGAAGGACCTAGGCATGTGGAGTTTGAACTGTACTTGGGTCCATGTATTGTACCACCCTGTGTGAACGCAAAAGATGAAGAGGAAACTGTAGAGAAACAGAATAGAGGTTGGTGACAGATGAGTTTGTAGAGGTGAAGAAGATTTTATAAAAATTTGACAACTGGATTGGGCACTACGGGGAAGTGATTCTCTACTTGGTCTACTCCCCTTAAAAAAAAATCTGTGTTTATCGTATCGCTTTTGGGACTATCCCAGCCATCAATCCAGTGTCCTGTCCATCCTAAGTTCATAGGGAACCCGGTATCTGTGAGATGATTTCCTCTACCTGTGATGGACATGCATCTAGAACAGTAGAATGCGACATTAGTCTTCGTGGGTATCTAACATACTTTGTACTTCCTGAGCGAGAGCATAGTATATGTATATCATATCTAACAAAATTAAGTTAATCGGGGGCCATTTCTGCTAGGAAAAAGAAGCAAAAGTTTAGAGGCCCCATCTTAACCCCAGCAAGTTTTGTCAAAGGGTAATGTTGCATTTATTTTGTTCTTCCCATTAGCCGAATCTGTGTTTTCTATATGGCTTATGATTATTTACTATATGTCCCTTGGTCCCGTCTATATGTTTAATAATGTGGCTTGTGTTTTCTGTCTAGGGGATCTATATTGACTGTGTGTCCTACTACTCCTACAATCTCTGGCAAAATGCCCTTCCTTCCTACAAGTGTAACATATTATTGACCATTAGGGATCTGGGGTTTGGACTGATGGGTCTTTCCTGTATGTGCCAGTATACTTACCGTCCTCAACCTCTCCACCTGTTGTTCTCTGCGCCTAGCACTATTCTTGTGATGTTCAATAGCACTATCTAAGATTAGCTACTGTGACCCCTTTCCAATTTTGCAAAGAAGTCTGCACCCTGACACTCATAGCCTTATTGAGCCCATCCATTTGCACAGAGACAGCCACCTCCCATTTGCCGAATTAGTGTTTACCAGTGGTCTTATCCAGATGGAGAGTTTTCTATTACTGCAAGAGACAAAAACAAAAAAAAGTTTAACAAGCTTCTAGGTCATGCAAAGTATTTCATTCAATCCTTCTCATCCCGTATTTAGGGTCTGTACATGGTCCAACAAACATTTCCGAGCTCATCTTTACTAGGGGCATTACTAGGAATGAATACTTCTTATATGGTAACTGAAAGAAATACCCTGGGGTTACCTTGTCTCTGTCCGCTTTCCTACTGGCAAATACTAATGTGCGGACAGGTTTTTCTCCATTTCTGACGTTACTTTCTTGATTTTTTTGTTTTATTTTTGGGTTTTACTATATATGTACACAAATGATACCATACTTACCTGTTCCACTGGTCTCAGCCACTTCCCCAACAGGCTACTGCTCTTCTTTTACCGGTTGGATACTCCTCTGGGTACATGAGAAATGGCTGAAAATAATTATGTCACCTTCTCCTCCTAAATAAAACTTTAACATTCATTAGTACATATATAGGTTACAGTCATATTTTTAATATTTTTATTATTTTCTATAGTTTGTATGCTTCCACATCTACATAAGGCGGTGTACTTGCATTCTCTTTTTTTTTCCCTTCCTACTTGTTTATTATTGCTACAGTTCTTATATTTCCATGCTTGTCTTATATGACTTTGGTTAGACATACCACCTGCAATACCTTAGGATCAAACTCACCAACCCCTCTTGCTGCCACAGGTTTAAACACTTTGTATGTCTGACCCTTTGTTTTCGGGATTTTAACAGACATATTCTTATCCTTAAGTTCTGCAATGCCTCTGGTTCAAAGCTGCTCACCTTAGGGAATGGTACCCTATCTTTGTCAGTCATACGTAACCATTCATTGCAAAAAGCCTCCGTGTGTGATCCATACTTTTCACACATAATAAACCTTGTTGACCCTCTCGGTCGCAATACTGACCTTTTCGGTCCCACTTCTTCAGCCTGAACCCTAGCTACTAAACGCCCACTGCTTGTGCAATTGGATCCCATCGCGGACTTCTTGCCAATAAACGCAATCCCCAATGCACACCACAGATAGACGGTGAAAGATACCTAGCGCTTTCACTCGTTCCTTCTCCGCTGAGTACCACGACTCACTCCAATAGTGACCACCGCGTACCTAGTGAGGCCCTATCTAGTTTCTATTTACTGGAAGTTGTTAGGAGTGACTTACCTATTCCAGTAAATATCTGCAGCTGGAGACTTTCGTGAGAGAGACCAGCGAAAACTCCCTATACTCTTATACACAAATCACGCTTGCGTATGCTCTATACAGCGCTAATGATACCGCGATTCTACACAAAAAGCTTGTAAAAGGGGTATCAAGTTGAGCTATATATCACACCCACAAACGCGCGGTCCAATCGCACAGCGTATAGGTACTTGTTACCTATCTGCCGTACAACCACGGGTCGATGTACAAACTGCGACCCTCAGCTCGGAGCGTAACAAAAAACCTTTTTACTTCAATACTACACAATGCACAATTCCCTATTACGCTCCTCTGCAAATCTCCTCACGATTTGCGTATTTCAATCTATATTAACGTGAGTCAGCCGCCTCACGCCACCAAGCCTCCACTTACTTGGTGTACCACGGGACCCGATTTCCGGGGTTCAAATCCACTCTCTCCTACGTTCGCTCATTCAAATACACTTTGGGTTTTTTTCTGTACAGAAAATTTCAATTCATTCAGATAGGCAGCTTTACCCCAGAGGCAATACAGTTTTTAAACTAAATTTAGAGTAACCTGCTTTTGAAATCTGATAGTTATGTGCTATTGTATTAAATGTCTACTATCCCACCTTTGAACTAAACGACACTATTGCATAATTTGTACTCAGCGCCTGCATTCTTACACACTTGCGTGTCTCTTACGCTGCGTGCGCAGTCCTGTACTTTGTCCGAGACACGTGTACAAAACCCTGCGTCCGCAATAAAACACACAGCTCTATAAATGTGAACAATACTAATTACTATTGCCCACTAGACACAACTTGTTCTGTATAAACTTTTATGCAGACCTGTGTTTGTGTCTTTACACTTACTTCCTTAAAATACTGTTATTTCAAATTTACCTATATAGCAACAAATGTATCCTATTTCACACAGATCTATAATGACTCTAGCAATAATCAATAATTTAAATGATATGATTCAGATTGGATAGCTATCTTGCAGAACATACACTGATATAAATATACACATAATTATAATAATATTATATATATGTACCATTCACTGGTCTCCTATGAGACACCTTACCTCTTATTTGCATATCAAAGCTATTTGGTTTTCACTGCTAAGAAAAAGTAGTTACACAGGTTAATTTGCATTTCAATGGCTATCCTATAGCAAACAGAGAGTTAACTAAATCCTGGGAAAGAAGAAGAAAAAAAAAGTTTTTTTTTTTTTTTTAATTTCTCACAGCAAGCCAAGCATTTATCTCACCATTTACTCTCACTAGGCCCAACTGAAACTATTTGTAATTGACTATGGCATGGGTTAAATAAATGCATTAGTAACTCATAAATGGTGTTTGATGTGACCAAGGAAAGCTGATTGTTCTGAGCAGAATGAAAATCAGCTATTTAGAAAATGACCTTCCTAAAATGGCCACTGCTCCTCCCCCTTCCACATGCATGAGGTTTACACAAAATGGTGGACAGGCCATGTGGTTAGTCCAAAATGGAGGACAGACCAGGCGGCTTCCTTTGTCACAAAGAAATCACACATTATACAAGCACCAGAAGTTATTTTAGGCCTGAGTTTAAAAAAAAATATATTAAGGCAATGCAACTTTTAAACATACCTTTGAACCTACTTAACAGATAAACAATCCAATCTGAATCAAACACAATATGACTTATTTGAACTTTGCTTTGCAACAATAAAAATATATTTTAGCATCTTAAATATTATGAGAAACGCATTGTCCCTTGAAATTTCATATCATTGGCTTACTGATATCACAACAATACACGTGGATGTTATTTTCATCAGCGTCGTGATGTGTCCATTGGAGCCGGTCGATTACAGCCGCGTTTGTAATGTACAGTGCATCATTAAGACCCTAATATCCCATAAGAGACCTCATCTGTGAATGCCAAATTGCTTTCTCACAAATATTTAAAATGCCTGCTCTAATATATATTGTAAATGCCTGCACCTCTTATTACCATATCCCATGAATGTGCACTATATATCGCAAAACACTGCATCCCATAAGAGAAAACAATACACCCACACATTATCTGAGTTCCAAAGCTCATTGATGTATATATTTGTTATTAAAAGAATATGGATTCAATATATTACAAAGTACAGTATACCTATAGTTACATGGTTACAACTCACAGTAAGCAGTTAAAACATACAGTTACAGTCACAGTTACATACAGTCACAGGCCAGCATACAATACCATTATCCTTAAGTTATATAAATCCGTCTTTCCATATCACTCTCTCTCTCTCTCTGTAAATAAATGCAGGAACTGGTCTGCCTGCAACTCCTTCATCCTCTGGTACCAAAAAGCAATTGCCCTCCTGTGTGGTCAGCAATGTGTTATCTAGTTTCTGGGGGAGGGGACTCAGGGCCGTCTTTTCGTATGGGCTCAATGGGCTCTTGCCCAAGGGCCCCAAGAGAATAAGGGCCATAGGCTTATAGCTGAGGGTCCCCTCTTTCCAGGGGTACCAGATTTTTGAAAATCGGCCCTGGGGAACCAGAGATATCTGACTTGAAAGCAGTGGTCCCCATTCAAGCCTGTTAATTGCTCTTCACAGCCAGATATTTCGGTTTCTGTCTGACTTTGAGTATTTCTAAGGGTATAAGCCAAAAGCCGGGACTCTCCACTTTTAGTGGACACTGGCAGCTTGTTTCTACTATGCCCAGAACCAGAGATATCAGCCTTCAAGCAGCTGGTCCATGCTCCAGCTCCACATGCCTAATATGCAGTTTTAGATTTTCATTGGTGAATTGCTCTGGCTCCTGAACTCTGATCCCCAAGTCCCCAGAACCTTCTGAAAGGTGGAACTCTCTAGTATTTTATTCAAAAGCTAAGAAATATATTTTCAGGAACTTGAGATATCTGCAGTCAAGCAAGCTGCCCTCCCACCGTAAAATGATATTAAGCCCACTCCACTAGCCACCCCTCCCCTATGTATTAAACACCCCCTACCACCCTAGAAGTCATGTACCAGGGCTTCTTCATTCAGCACAATGACCCCTTCTACAGTTTAGCCCATCTGTGCAGTAAAGGAGTAATTAGCAGAAATCACTGCTTCTGGTCCTACATGCTGAGCAGAATATAGAACACCCCCTACTGCCCAAGGGACATCAAAGCTGCTGCTGATAGCTCCTCCCACCCCTACCGCTGGAGCATGGGTAGGGGGCCCAATGCATTGCTGTGACCAGGGGCCCACACTGCTGTTTAGACGGCTCTGAGGGGACTCACTCATTCATGATGAGTAACTAGTCTCTTTGTATATGCTGAACAGGTTCCGCCTTGGGGACATCCAAAGGGGCTGGCCTGAGCTTCCTGTCCACTACCTGTTTGGAATATCTATTGTTCTAATAAAAGTGATTTTACCTTAAATACATTTACTCATAATTATTTGTTGCAATGTCCTACAACTTTATAACAAGTATCAAATGAATCTACACATTAATCTGGTTGCTTTAATAGTAAATATGACCGGTCTATCTTGTTTCGTTCAAATAATACACATACATGACACCACTTCATTACATAATTCCAAATCACCATGATGTCCGGTGCTTGACACTATCATAATTATGTACTGCATGAAATAAGTGTCGAATCCATCTCTGTGGCATGTCCGTGTAAATGCGTGTGTTACCATATATTGCTGTGCTCGCTGCGCGTATTTGCAAGTATAGCGACTTATATGTGTGCAGTTTGTATGTTCTTTTTTGTAATATTTTTGACTTCGACAATATTTATATATATATATATATATATATATAAACAATTTCTGGCAGCACTCCTACACCTTAGTAAATGTTCGGTGCCCTACTGAACCCGTGCGACGACGGGACAAACATACAATTTGGTAGGTGGCACTCCGGTCAGAATGAAGTACAAACGCAGGTTAGCAAGGACAACGTTTTGAAGTTTATTAACTTTGTCCTCAGGTCAAAAAGCAATACAAACAGACATACCTTATATCCCCCCTCATGTGCAGTGAGCTCCGGAGTGGTCACGGCGTTCTGACACCCACGAATGACATCATCATGCCGCTCCGCCTACCGGAGATATCTCACTAAGTACATTTTCAGTTTCAGGCTCAGATGGGGACCACTGCTTTGAAGTCAGATATCTCCAGTTCCCCAGGGATGATTTTCAAAAATCTGGCCATTATACTCCTGGGGCCTTTGGGCAACTGCCCATTGAGCCGATACAAAAAGATGGCGGACTCACGTCTAACACCAACATAAGTGTCAAGGCCTCAGTTATGATGGCTTCCATCGTCATGTGAAGCTGAACCACTAGTCATGAACATAGGCCAGGGCCTCAGCCGTTCTTTACCACTCCGTGTCGTAAATGGCATATTGGCAAGTTTACGTTTCTCCTGAGACCATTTTAATTTCTTTTTTTGGGGTCTTTTTACTGAACTTTGGCTGTTTGGATTTTACATGCGCTCTACTATCACATTGGGCATCGGCCTTGGCAGACGACGATGGCATTTCATCGTCTATGTCATGAATAGTGGCAGCAGCTTCAGCACTAGGAGGAAGTGATTCTTGATCTTTCTCTATTTTATCTTTGTTCTCTATTATGTTTCTGGAGTTATATAACACAAGGGCCCTCATTCCGAGTTGTTCGCTCGTTATTTTCCTTCGCATCGGTGCAATTTTCCGCTAACTGCGCATGCGCAATGTTCGCACTGCGGCTGCGCCAAGTAAATTTGCTAAGAAGTTAGGTATTTTACTCACAGCATTACGTGGTTTTTTCATCGTTCTGGTGATCGGAGTGTGATTGACAGGAAGTGGGTGTTTCTGGGCGGAAACTGGCCGTTTTATGGGTGTGTGTGAAAAAACGCTGCCGTTTCTGGGAAAAACGCGGGAGTGGTTGGAGAAACGGGGGAGTGTCTGGGGGAATGCTGAGTGTGTTTGTGACGTCAAACCAGGAACGACAAGCACTGAACTGATCGCACTGGAAGAGTAAGTCTCGAGCTACTCAGAAACTGCAAAGAAATGTCTTTTCGCAATATTGCGAATACTTTGTTCGCAATTCAGCTAAGCTAAGATTCACTCCCAGAGGGCGGCGGCTTAGCGTGTGCACTGCTGCGAAAAGCGGCTAGCGAGCGAACAACTCGGAATGAGGGCCAATATGCGGCACAAGAATGACTGATGGCTGATGGCCAGGACACTACCACTGGTCTGATGCAGCACAACACAGCAACACTGTGAGGGACTTGTTGTTGTTATTATTATTATTATTATTATTATACTGTAGCAGTGGACATATAGCAGCAGCGTATACCACTGTGACTGCCTGGTCACTGGAATGACTGATGGCCAGGACATTACCACTGGTCTGATGCAGCACAACACAGCTACACTGTAAGGGACTTATTATACAGCAGCATTTGACATATGGCAGCAGATGACACCACCACTGTGAATGGTCACTGGACTGACTGATGCCCAGAACACTACCACTGGTCTGATGCAGGACAACACAGCAACACTGTAAGGGACTTATTATACTGCAGCACTGGACATATGGCAGCAAAGAACACCACCACTGTGACTGATGCAGCACAACACACCACCACTGAACTGATGCAGCACAACACAGCACCACTGGACATATGGCAGCAGAGGACACCACCACTGTGACTGGACAGATTCAGCACAAGCCACGGACACTGAGAGAACGGAGACACGTCCTCTCTGTACACTTTCCAATGCCGGAGTGAAAATGGCCGGGACGCGTGGCTCCTTATATGGAATCCAAATCCCGTGAGAATCCGACAGCGGGATGATGACGTTTTGCCTCGTTCTGGTTTCCGAGTCAGACAGGAACCCCCAGCTTGGCTCGGAACCGGACTCGAATGGTGAAGTTCGGTATGGTTCGGTTCTCTGAGACCTGAACCCGCTCATCTCTAATTCTTATATTACACACTGACAATTCTTTTGTCTGCCTCTGTATTAAGATCTTTGCTTATCTCTGACTTGCACCTCCTCCAGCATAGGACGGGTACAGAAAAAGTCTGAGAACATGTCTTGTGTCCCACTCAAAATTAGAGGTTGAGGTATCAAGCAGTAAAAAGAGCAAAAATGTTGCCCACAACCAATCAGCTTCTACCTATCATTTTATAGCATGTACTTCAAGCTGATTGGTTGCTATGGGCAACTTCTCCACTACTACTCCACCACTGTTTTCACTGCTTGATACATCAACCCCATAAGGAGAGATGTAGGAAACCTTCAGGAGAGATAAAGGGGAGAGGTTGCCCATAGTAACCAATCAGTTTCCAGCTAGTATTTATCAAGCAGAGTCTACAAAATTACAATTAGGAGCTGATTGGATACTTACAGCCAGTGCCAGATTAAGGATCACATGGGCCTGGAGCTGAAATTTATGAAGGGCCTATTGTGTACCGTCGCAGGGGGTGTTACCAGCAACAGCGGGGTTGGGTCATGCAGGGCCCTTCACACATTGGCACTCATTCCGAGTTAATCACTCACTAGCTGTTTTTAGCAGCCATGCAAACGCATAGTCGCCACCCATGGGGGAGTGTATTTTCACTTTGTAAGTGTGCGAACGCTTGTGCAGCCGACCTCTACAAAAACATTTTGTGCAGTTTCAGAGTAGGTCTGAACTTACTCAGCCCTTGCGACCACTTCAGTCTTTTTGGTGCCGGAAGTGACGTCAGACACCCGCCCTCCAAACGCTCGGACCCGCCTGCGTTTTCCCTACCACTCCCAGAAAACGGTCAGTTGACACCCATAAACGCCCTCTTCCTGTCAATCTTCTTGCGATCGGCTGTGCGTATGGATTCTTCGTTAAATCTATCGCTCAGCAACGATCCGCATTGTACCTGTACGATGCACGTGCGCATTGTGGTGCATACGCATGCGCAGTAGCTACCTGATCACAGCGCAGCGAAAATCGGCAGCGTACGATCAGCTCGGAATGACCCCCATTGTCCCTTGCCTGAGTCAAAGCTGACAATAATTACAGCAGCCGCTCTCAAGCCAACAAGTAACTGCAGGTACTTTTTGGCTTGAAAGCGGCTGCTGTAATTGTTGGTGGTCTTGAAATTGGTTCGGAATATAATCACCTGACACTTCAAGTGACTATACGATTGACAGCTATTACTACAGCATGTGATGTAGGTTATGCTGTTTCTGATGGTCTTACATTTCCATTATTTCTTCTATACCTCTCTCTCTCTCTCTCTCTCTCTCTCTCTCTATATATCTATCTATCTACCTATATATATATATATATATATATATACAGGTTGAGTATCCCTTATCCAAAATGCTTGGGACCACAGGTATTTTGGATAGCGGATTTTTCCGTATTTTGGAATAATTGCATACCATAATGAGATATCATGGTGAAGTGACCTAAATCTAAGCACAGAATGCATTTATGTTTCATATACACCTTATACACACAGCCTAAAGGTAATTTTAGCCAATATTTTTTGTAACTTTGTGCATTAAACAAAGTGTGTCTACATTCACACAATTCATTTATGTTTCATATACACCTTATACACACAGCCTGAAGGTCATTTAATACAATATTTGTAATAACTTTGTGTATTAAACAAAGTTTGTGTACATTGAGCCATCAAAAAACAAAGATTTCACTATCTCACTCTCACTAAAAAAAGTCCGTATTTCGGAATATTCCGTATTTCGGAATATTTGGATATGGGATACTCAACCTGTATATATATATATATATATATATATATATATATATATATATATATATATGTGTGTGCACAAATAAGGATGCACTCACCAGACTTCTCCAGGGTGAAATTGATAGATTTTAATCCAGACAGCACATACTCACAAACAGAAGGTCAACCTTCTGTTTGTGAGTATGTGCTGTCTGGATTATAATCTATCAATTTCACCCTGGAGAAGTCTGGTGAGTGCATCCTTATTTGTGCACATGTATCGTGGAACTTTGTTCTGATAGGACCTGTTCCTGGATTTTGCACCCCAGCAACTGTGATTATTAACGACATGTGAGTGCGGCTCTTCTACAATGGATATATATATATATATATATATATATATAATTTTAGTGGTGTGCAGATGCGCCAAAGTGCCAATCACCTCTGAGTTGGAAGCTGCTGGGGTTGGAGGTAATGGTGGTGTGAGATCTTAGGGTGTGTACACACGGTGAGATCCTTGCTATGCCCAATTTTCACTTGCGATTTCCCCTGAACTCCCTGGAGCCCAGATAGCACAGATTTTGACTAACTTTTCTTGAGATATGGACTATGTGTGCTTACAATTTTGGCTTATGTGAGATTTTGGCTTATGTGAGATGTCATTGACATGTGAGATGAACTAGAGAGTACACCGATCTAGCAAGGATTGACTTGCCTGCACAGTCTATCTTTTCTTCCGATGCCGACCTGGCGGGACCGCGCATCGGGATCGAATCGGGATCGCAAGGTGACTTTCACCTTGCGATCTGCACTAACTTTTCTTGCAAATTTGACTACATAGTCAAAATCGAAAGAAAATATCTCACCGTGTGTACACACCCTTAGGATGATATACTGTATAAACACAATTTACTTAATGTAATATTTCTTTCTGAATTTCTCAATAAGAAACTTTTGGCCCAGGGGTGCCGTAATAACAGTTCTGCTACTCAAGGGTGCCGTGACTCCAAAAAGTTTGAGAACCACTGCACTAGGGGAACACATGTATAGCAGTGTTCTGGGGATAATAGCTAGACGATCGGCTTTGAGTGTGGGCTTGCGGTGTTGTGGTGCCTTGCTGATGTTATATGCCGGCGGGTGGTATAACTTACAGTTGGTGGGAGATGCATGCCTATGTCTATGCAGCAGCTATTTATCCCGGCTTCCCTTAGCAATGAGCAGCAGCCAGATAGCTCAGTTACGATCTCCCGAGCCATCTTCATGGAGCTGAGCTTGATTGCTGCCAGGGGCAGATTAGGATGGAAAACCAGTAGGCGAAAGCTCCGTAAGCAGCCCCAATGGAGGCAGGGTTTGCTGAGGGGGGCGGGTTCCAGGACTGGTTCTAGACTTTGTGGCGCCCAGGGTGAACGTTTCCTTTGGTACCCCCCTATTCCCCATTCAAAAGAGGGACAGTCCACTCTGATTGCGCATGCCAAAAATGTAGGGGAGGGGCTTCTCGAGGGAAGGGGCATGGCCACAGAATAGTACCAATTCACATTACACCACACAGTAGTGTCCGTCAGTCATATTACACCACACAGTAGTAACCCTTATACACGCCAGGTAGAGCCCTTTATACACAATATGCCAGGTAGAGCCCCTTTTACACACTGCGGCAGGTAACCCATTATACACACTGCACCAGGTTTTCCATTGTACACATGGCAACAGGTTTTCCATTATACACATTGCACCTGGTAGCCCCTTATAAACATTGCACCAGGTAGGCCATTATACACGTTGCGCCAGGTAGGCCATTATACACACTGCACCAGGTAGAGCCTATTATACACAGGTAGCCCCTTATACACATTGCACTAGGTTTCCCATTATACACATTGCACCAGGTAGCCCCATATACAGATTTCGCCATTATACACACTGCACCAGGTAGAGCCTATTATACACAGGTAGCCCCCTTATACACATTGTACCAGGTAGTCCATTATACAAATTGCACCAGCTAGACATAACTCACCATCCGGCGCCTGTGGTTCCTTGGCTCTATGTTCTTCTCATACTTCTACCCAGCGTGAAGCTAAGGGGGAGTACTGGCAGGAGGCGGCCTGCAGGAAGCTGCCAGGAGAGGGGGGTGGCCGGCAGGAGAAAGCAGTGGGGTGCGAGCAGCGTGAAGTGCACAGGATGGGAGGCGGCTGGCCAGTAGCAGGAAGTAGCAGGGGGCATTGCGATGCAAGTAGCAGACGGGGGCTGACGGCGCTGGTGAGGTGACTGCTAGCCAACACCTAAAACCCCCACTGGCGGGATCCCGAGCTGGACGAGCAGCGACCCTCCCCGTAGCCAACACTCCAACTCTGCCAACAAAGCCCCTCCCACTGCACATAGTGCAGCCGAATGCACATGTACCGAGTGTGTCCACAGAGCTTCAGATCATCTGCCTGAGCATAGACCCCAGTGTGAGCAACCCATAGTCTATGCATGCAACTAACCCCAGCAATAAGCCCATGGTAGATGCTAGAATCAAGTGGGCTAAGGGACCTTTTCCGTAAGGGGGAGGAGTTACGACGCAAGGGGGAGGAGCTAGGCCAGCGGGATAGTTCCTCTACTATCCACGCCACCAACTATTACCTTTAGTAATTAGGTGGTGAGCGAAGCGGAGCGGAGCGAGCCACCGTGCCCGAAGCGTGGCGAGCGAAGCGAGCCCGCGAGGGTACTTTTCGGGCACCCTGTTCGCCCGTAGCTCCTCCCCCTGGTGACGTAGCTCCTCCCCTCAATACGTCACAAGGTCCCTTCAGCCCCTCCGATATAGAACCAACCATAAGCCCATGTCACCACACACAGAAAGCCCTCCCCCCTAAACACACACACACACAAAATGCCTGTTCCCCCCCAGCCCCCCTTCACACACAGCCTGTCCCCTTCAGTCACCACACACACTCACTCTGTTCACCCCAGTCCCTACACACACCCCTAGTCTGTCCTTTCCAACACACATACACCCACCCACCACCCACTCTCCCCCGTTTTCCTCAGTGACACTGACTGACTGAACCTTCCGGAGACAGCAGTAGACAGACTGATCAGTCGGGGGCGTGGCCTAATCACGGGCCCCGTGGCCACGCCCCCTTTGGAGGAAAAAAACCCCTAAAAGCAACCTACCGCTAAGCAAGCACAAGCACCACTAGCGGGCCCTGCAGTCGGGTCCCGGACCGGACAAATGGCTAAGTCACCCTGCGTCCCGGCAGGCAAGTCCACTGCAGGCTGCTGCTGTTTTGCATGGTGGTGGGGAGCAGGGCCCACTGGGGAGGTCGCCAATGTGACTTCACGGCGCAGAGGAGGAGAGAAAGCTTTCGACACAGGGAGGGCTTCTGGCTGAGGCTTTCTAGTGCTACTAACTTGCTGTGTAACAGGAAAAAAAATTTTTTTCCTGTTTCCAGCAGCAGTGGATCCTGTGGGCCTATTTTGATGGGCGGGCCTGGAGCTGCAGCTCCACCCGCCCCATTGTTAATCCGGCCCTGCTTACAGCAGCTGCTCTACTTTATCCCTCTTGTAGGTTTGATACATACCCCCTCCCCTTTGTCTCCTAATGGGCAAGATTCAAAAGAAAGTAAAATGTGGGAATGGGGCAGTGGCAAATTGTAACATAACATAACATAACATAACATAACATAACATAACATAACATAACACAACACAATCCATGATTCTTTTCCAGCCTGTTGGTTTAACAATATATTTGTGGTTTGGTGAAAAGTTCAGCCCTTTAAGAATGAACGTATGCCAAACCAACATGTGTAATTTAAGCTTACTATAACATGCACTGATGGTTACCACAGGAATTTGTTTCAATTTTAACAGTGGCATTAGGAAAGAGACAGGTGATGTCATCACTAACCTAAAGTAGTCGGCACTTCTGGCTACCACAATATATAGAAATCAGTAAGATTGCCACATTTGTTTGTTAACAGAAATGAGCAAAATAATGTCCAACTTTCTTGCCAACTGAATTTCATGACAAAGCTGGTCGTCATGACGGAACTGCAGAGATGTGAAGTTCCGGCAATACTTTTGCTTTTGCTTCGCTGTTGCACACTGAATTAAAATTGTATTGCCTGATGGACTTCCGGTGGGCGGACCCCCTGCTGGCCGCGTTTTAGGAGAGCTCTCCGTCCCTGACACCCTGCAGCCGATACAGGGAGCTGTATACTGGGACCTGCGCCCCGAAAACACACCAGGGGCCAGCGGAGATACTGGTGGGCAAGAGGAGATCATCTCCCCGGCTCCCCACCGCCACATTCCCCGGAGTCCGAGCGCCAGCTGTGGCGCATGTTGTACGCGGCCGCCATCTTGGATGTGGCCGGACACCCGCAGCCTCTCCCCGTAGCCCGGCTCGATAGCAGAGGTGACGGCGGCGGGTAGCTTCGCCTGGCTGGCACCGCACAGAGCCCTGCACCACCACTGAAGACGACGGGAAACTCGGCCGGAGGGCGCCGCACATACGTGGCGGAAGGAAGACGCGGCCGGGGAGGAACTGTACGGCGGGGAGCACAGCCGGAGGGCACCACAGGTACGTGGCTGGAGAGAAAAGCACTGCCTGGAGGGACAGAGGCACAGCGTTAGGCCTCTCTGACCCCCCCTCCCCCCACCCCACTACGGCTGCAGATAAAACGGCGTCTTGACCCTTAACACGCATGAGCCACTGAGCCCTAAACGGCTACCGCAGACGGAGGGGGGCACAGACGGACACGGGCGGGGAAGATAAACGCCTAAGGAGGGAGAACAACTAGAGGAGACCTGTGGAGGGGTGAGTGCACCACACTGGGCCTCACACTCATCTCATACTCCGCTCACAGTCAGTGACAAGAAGACAAGCCTGCACATACCACGCTACAACGCCTAAGACTAACAGTCACCTGGGCCCGTTCTATAACAGGAACTGAGCAGTGTCATTTTACACCTACAAAACAAAAAAAAAAAAAACAAAACAAAAAAACACACAAGCTAGCGGATACTACATACAACCCGCGCAACCTCAGACATCACAACCTTCCACTCAGTGACTGTATATCTGCATATACTCCCTGCTGGGCAGGACACTCTACTGTACACAGCTTTGTTTTTCACTCACTGAATTACTCTACTACAGCGCGGCTATGGATAAATATGTGGCCAAATCACAGAGGGGAGGTAAAGGTTCCGCACAAGCAAAAACTAAAGACACCAGAGCATCTGCCTCAGTCTCCACTTATTCACCACCATCATCGCCCAACGCCAGTGTCCTAGATGGCGTAACAGACCCGACAAGGTACACTATGGATGCCGTGGCCAGAGCGCAAGAAATCTCTGATATACTGTCACCGTTACTAGACAAGAAACTCGCAGGGTTGAAGGAAGCTATCGATTCCACTATGACACAACTAAAGGAACATAGCACACGAATAGATGAAGTGGAACAACGGGTTTCGAACCTAGAAGATGACTTAACCACTGCTCGCTCTGTAATCGAATCACAAGCGTCCTCCATCACCGCAATACAGGAGAAGCTAGAAGATTTAGAAAATCGCAATCGTCGAAATAACCTTCGTATGATTGGCTTGCCAGAATCTATCAAACCTAGAGAATTGATGGCGCTAGTCTCCTCCTGGTTACCACTTGAGTTGGGCTGCTTGAAAAATGGTGAAAAGATGGCAATAGAACGGGCGCACAGAATTGGGCCTGATTTTCAAACAGACCGCCGCAGACCTAGACCGGTCATATTCAAATTTCTCAACTATACAGACAAAGTCAAGGTGATGGATGCGTATCGGAAAGCTCAGGAACTTCTCTATCATGGAGACAAGCTACTCCTTTTCCAGGACTTCTCATATGGCGTAGCCATGAAAAGGAGAGAGTTTTCTCCCACCTGCAAGATCCTGTTTGAGGAGGGCATACGGTTTGCTCTACTTTACCCTGCGAAGCTACGTGTTCAACACAATGGCAAAACGTTCCTGTTCGACGCGCCCTCGGAAGCAAAGACATTTGCCGAATCAGCACGAAGACATCCTCCGTCGGCCTCTAATGACAGAGACTGATCGCAAATGCCCTCATAAGATTAACATCTGTGTCACCCCCATTATGGAGGTCGCGATTGGTAATGTATGGCTGATCATTACTGTGTATCACATACTGTTCCGAGCAAATCCAACTGTCCCGGAATTTAAAGAACACAGAGCTCCTCAACTCTTTCCTCTCTCCCCCGCATACGTGTTCCTCTCTCCCTCACCTCCCCCCTCCTCCTTTCACCCCCACCCCACTAACCTGATCAGAGTTATATTAATGGTTTATAGTGAGTCCTTAGGACCACTGTTATGGGTTCATAAAAATATAAAAAATGGACATGCTGTAATACAAAGTTCACAAACACCATTGCTATTAATGTTAAAATATAGGCTAACTACCACTGCCTCAGCCTGGGTTTCCCTACTCGCTGGGATATGGGGAACCCCGCGAAATAGGAGGTCACTGCTTTATGTGTCCGAAAGGACGGGTATAGGCTAGGTCGGACACTGAAATGGCAACCTCTACAGAGGTTAAGACAAGTCTAAAGTTTCTCACTTGGAATGTAGAGGGTATTAATACACCGATTAAAAGAAGAAAGGTATTGCAACATCTTAAACGTCTGCGACCGGATGTGGCGATGTTGCAAGAAACCCACTGGAAGCTGGGAGACCCCAATGTACTTAGAGATAATTGGATCCAGGGCTTTAACACAGCATCATACACCTCCAAGAAGCGAGGGGTGATGATTATATTCCGTAAATCCCTTAGATATAGTATAATGGACACACTGGAGGATGAGGAAGGCCGATACCTATTCATGAAAGTACAGTTAGAGGGAGAGCTTTACACCCTAGTGACAATATATGCGCCAAACTCGGAACATAATGCCTTCTTTACAGGCATTTACGTCCGACTTCAAGAATGGGCCGAGGGCCACTTAATCATCGGAGGCGACTTTAACTCAACCTTACAGCCTGCCTTAGACAGGTCTGGCACATCTAGCGGGTATAACTACTCCGCCCCAGCATCACTGCAATTTTTATCATCTTCACTACACCTAGTAGACCCATGGCGACACCAACACCCTATTAGTCGAGAATATACGTTCTACTCGCACCCACATGCCACATCAACTAGAATAGATTATTGGTTATGCCCAGCAGAACTGCTTTCCAGGTTGGAGGACTCCAGAGTGGAAAATATAGCCATTTCTGACCACGCACCCACATGGTTCACACTAGAGCTGAAGTCGCCCAAACAGACATCATATAACTGGCGGTTCCCCTCCCACTTATACAATTCTCCCGAATTTAAGTCATATCTAGAGACCAACTTCCTTAATTACACTAGAGACAATGCACAACACACAGAGGACATTGGACTCTTTTGGTCTGCTTCCAAACCAGTAGTTAGAGGTTATATCATAGCATATGTGGCTGCCAAACGTAAGCGCCTTAACCAAAGGTTTCATGACCTAGGCCTGACACTAACAAACTCTTATGCCGCATTGCTAGAGTCCCCTACAGAAGACACTCGCAGAATTTATATAGAGACTAAGCACCTGTATGATACCCTCTGCACAGAGAGGGCCCAATATGCTTTAGATTTCCAAAAGCATAAGTATTTTAAGTGGGGTAATAAAGCTGGCAAACTCCTGGCGAATGTAGTTCGCAGTCAACGCCCAACTTCTCATATACTCAACCTCCAAACACATACACAAATATCTTCTGACCCAACAGTTATAGCTGACTCTTTCTTATCTTATTATAAAGAACTATACACAGCCCCGCCAGATGATGCTATTAGCGGCATGAACTTCTTAAGATCAGCAGGGTCCCCCACACTGACAACAGAAGACCAAGATTCCCTTATGGCCACCATCACCGAATTAGAACTAACGACAGTAATTAAACAACTGGCTAATGGAAAGTCTCCAGGTCCTGACGGCCTGAACGCAGAGTACTATAAACTGCTGCAACCCCACATTACACCTTACCTCTTGAACCTACTTAACTCCATTATGGCTGGAAATGCCGCCCCGCCCACCTTCAACCAAGCGCGCATGATAGTGTTACTGAAGCCAGGAAAAGACCCTACTATGGTGCAATCATACCGCCCCATCTCACTTTTAAACCAGGACTTTAAAATACTGACAACAATAATGGCGCATAGACTACAAACGGTGTTACCCACCTTACTACACCCATCACAGACCGGCTTCGTAAAAGGGAGAACATCAGTGCATAATATTAGGCAACTAGTGGCCGCACTGACCATATCGGCCCAGACGCCGGGTGGGGCTTCCTTGATAGTGAGCTGTGACGCTGATAAAGCGTTTGACCGCGTGTCATGGTCTCACTTGCTAAGGGTACTTCACTGGCAGAGATTTGGAACCGATTTCGTCAAATTCTTTCGCACTATCTACGACACACCCTCTGCGTTCATTACCGTGAACGGGTTGAACACAGACTCGTTTACACTTCACAGAGGCACGAGACAGGGGTGCCCCCTGTCCCCACTCCTATTTGATCTGGCACTAGACCCACTCATCAGACATTGCTATTTGAACCCTGATTGGCAGGGTATAGAAATAGATAAACATAAACTTAAGGTCACTGCATATGCAGATGACTTGCTATTATACTTTTCAAACCCACAGCTCGCAGTCCCTAGCCTGATAGCATTGCTGACGACATTTGAGTCGATATCCGGATTTAAAATTAATAAATCTAAGACAGAAGCCTTAGCTTTACACCCAAAAGCCACACATAACTGGAACTCCCAGTTCCCCTTCCGATGGGCGAGCCGATCAATCATATATCTCGGACTCCAGATACCCGTAAACCCGACAGATCTATACAGATTTAACTTCCCACGAATTATAACACGCACGTTAACGGATTTCCAGGCATGGAAACATCTGCCCTTATCATACTTGGGAAGATGCCAATTAATTAAAATGATTTCCTTCCCAAGACTGTTATACCCTATCCAGATGTTGCCCCTACTGATAACTGAAACAGACATAAAAACTCTAAATAAAGCCTTTAGTGAATTTATTTGGGCACAAAAAAAACCCAGAATTTCCCTATTTAAATTAAGCCAAACGCAAAAACTGGGAGGGGTCAATTTACCTTGTATCAGAAGCTACATGTTGGCAGCGAACTATAGATATGCCATTGATTGGATACATAAAACTGAGTCCTTTGCTAACACAGAGCTAGAACAGGCCTTTTGTCCTGGACTACCTCTGGTCAGTCTGTTACATATGCGCCCATCAGCCCTTCCAACCTTGACCAAAAATAACATATTACTAACCTCGACATGTGCGGCTTGGAGACAGGCTCGCTCAAGGATGGGTATATCTAGCTATAACACGATGTTTCTTCCTATAGCTTATAACCCAGAATATAGAGGGACGGTGACACGTACCACACTACTTTCCTTATCAAATGGTGGAATCAGGTTGCTATATCACTTGATTGACCAAAACACTCGCCAAATCTACACATACACACAGCTTAGCGATAGATTCCCACAATTTAAAATCCCACTATTCGTATATTTTCAAATACGAAGCTACATTAAAAAATCCATAGCACTGATGTCTGAAGAAGATAGGAATAACACAATGGACATAACTATGCAAATGACACCGAACCTACACGCCTCCACTGCAGTGTTATACACATACATAAAAAAACCCATTGATTGGGAAGTCACCCAGACGGGACTAGCAAAATGGCTAATAGACTTCCCGTCCATAGATGTTTCCGCCATGCTTACGGCCTTTACCAAAATCAATAAGACCCTTATATCAGCATCCTACGCAGAAATGAACTACCAAATACTACACCGATCATACATTACACCAAAACTAAGGCATCAAATGGGAACAGCCTCTGACTCCAAGTGTTTTAAGTGTGGCAGGACAGATGCTGATATTTATCACTGTTTATGGGACTGCCCTGAAGTGGGTAAATTTTGGAATTTAATCCAAACGTATGTCAGAGATAAACTACATATCCACCTAGACGTTTCCCCGGAATGGGTTATATGGGATTTACACCCATACCGCCCTAATTCCAAGCTACCGAGGGGTAACCGCCAACTATTAACCAAAATAGCAGCAGCAGGGAAAAAAACAATTTTGTCCCAATGGATAGCCACCGACTCTTTGTCTATGGCCATATTTTTACCAAGAATATCTTACCTATTCCATATGGAATGGCTGGAAATGTTATTAGATAAAGAGAATAAAATAACGAAATTCTTTGACATTTGGCTCCCCTATGTGCAAACATTAGATGATCTTGTCAAAATCCCTCTACGTCAAGCCATACATCACACCACGTGGTACAACTTAGAGATTTTGGACTTAGGACATACGCCCTTCTAAAAGGCCTCGCATGTGGTAGCTCCAGCTAGACCTGAAATGTTATATGTTGATTGTATATTTACAAAATCACTGTTTCAAATATGTAGATATGTTGCTATATCATTATGCAATGTTTTGATAATGCTTACAGATGTGGTACAGCTGTCCAATAAAATATTAAAAAAAAAAAAAAAAATTGTATTGCCTAGAAGTTGACATCTAAGAGCAAAGCTGTATGGTGACGGCCCATTATTTCTACTGCGGTGTGGTTGGGGCAATACTGTTAATGCTTAGAGATAAATTTAGCTAATAAACAAATATTACATTTTGAAGCCAGATGCCCACTTAGGTGATTATTTTGCAAAACAGTTTGGAAATGCTCACTCACCTCCATTCATTACACTATACACTTGAGTAAGCGAGTAGCACAGACCATTCTACAGCAATCCCAAAAGGATATAGAACATTGGGGGTCATTCCGAGTTGTTAGCTCGTTGCCGATTTTCGCTATACTGCGATTAGCCGCTAACTGCGCATGCGCATGGTGCGCAGAGCGCATGCGCTTAGTTATTTTACTAAAAACGTAGCTGTTTTCCTGTAGCGTCTGCGGCGCTTTTCTGTCACACTGGTGTTCGGTAAATGATTGACAGGAAAGGGGCGTTTCTGGGCGGCAACTCAGCGTTTTCCCGGCGTTGGCTAAAAAACGCAGGAGTGTCAGGGAAAAATGCGGGAGTGTCTGGAGAAACGGGGGAGTGGCTGGCCGAACGCAGGGCGTGTTTGTGACGTCAAACCAGGAACGAAACGGCCTGAGCTGATCGCAATCTTTGAGTAGGTCTGGAGCTACTCAGAAAATGCTAAGAATTTTCTATCCGCAATTCTGCTAATTTTTCGTTCGTTATTCTGCTAAGCGAAGATACACTCCCAGAGGGCGGCGGCCTAGCGTGTGCAATGCTGCTAAAATCAGCTAGCGAGCGAACAACTCATTTCCTGGTAGCATGATTCTTTTCCTTTACAATTGGTAGGCTCTTTCTGATGATTACTGGTATTAATTTTAGTTTCAGCGTGTACAACTATGTGATGACTTCCAATGTAGAAACAGTTATTATGTACTGACCATATACAGGACAAATACCCTCAGTATTTTTTATACCATATGGGTATGAAATGTTGACATTATCATGTAGACCATGATAAAATGTTGATATGTTAGAATGTTGAAATTTCATTCCGGTGGCACAGAGGTGACTAATATTCTCTTGGTGGCTTCAGCAGCATCTTACAGGTTCCGGCGGTCATGTGACCATCACTTTTAGGTCAGACCTGTTGCCAAGTATAATCACCTATCCCATGTCCTAATACCTACCCCTAACCTCTCCCGCAGCCTAACCCTAATCCCCATGCAGCCCATCTCTATCCTCCCCCTAAAGTCTAGCCCTAACCCTACTTGCCACTGCCTAACCCTATTTTACATCCCTATTTACACACCTGCTCGGTTTAGATTAATGTGCCCAGTGCTCTGGTTTTTGCATTGTTACCCTTAAGAATACAGCAACAGGGCAGTCTGTCCATGTATTTCACACTTAACACTGGATCTCCTAATAAACGCCACATGGTTCTGTTCACCTTAATAGAGCCCCATGGAGTATATTTAGCCACAGTGAAAGCGAGTTGACCTGAAATACTGTCTGGCAGGTGACATCAAAGGTAGCTGTGCAAAAGTGGTCCTTTATATACTGTAGTTGAGAGCCAGGAGTCAACATGCTGTCTGTACTAGCACACATGTTCTTAATTAGGGTCCATGTGTTGGCAGAATAAATGTGATGGAAGAAGAGGGATACTTTTCCTTTAAACGTAGAAACAGACTGTGACGGCAGATAAGAAACACTTGGCCCATTTAGTCTGCCCATGTACACGTGCACACTAGGGTTAATTTTTGACGGGATCCAATTAACCTATATAGAAAGTATATTTTAGTATTACGGGAGGAAACCCACCTAAGCACAGGGAGAATGTACAAATTCTGCACAGTTAGGGCCATGGTGAGAATTGAACCCATGACTTCAGTGCTGTGAGGTAGCAATGTTAGCCATTGCACCATCTGTACATAGGAATTCAACACACAAGCGCACATTCACAAATCTATCCTCGATATGCAACATGTTCGCTACAATATGAGTATAATCCGAACACATCCCACCGCAGTGATGTCACAATCATAATCGTAGACTTGTGCTGGACTTAACAAATGAGCTTGCATGCTGACAGTAAGGCTGAAAGGTGCATGCATTACTTTTACAGAGATCAAGAGCTGAGTAATTCAGGTAATATATTTAAAGTCGTCATTTGTAGTATTTATAGGCCGATAAATCACTTTGACATTACTGCACATTGGTGCCTCTAGTGATAAGCATGGACCGCACTCAATAAACCTGCAGTCTAAATTAAAATGATGTTACCCTAGGAGGACCTGGGAAGAAAATTAAATATAGAATGACCAATTATTGTTTTAAATCAGTAATATTTATGTTGCACTACCAATAAATTATAAGCCAGACGGGAATCCAATTAAAATGTAAATTGCGAAAATATTGGGCCAAGTAATTAGTAGCAAGAAACAGCAAATAGTAGGCACTTTGCTGCCTTAGATTAAAGTTGTATCTAAGATGTTCTAAAATATAACTACCTTCATAAATAGAATTTTACTTGCTGATATTACCAGGTGCAGAGCCACACACTAAAAATAGCTTTATAAAAAGAAGCAAATAAATACACTCTTAACTATTCATGAGTATTTTATACAGGTTTTTTTTTTAATTTGGTCATTTTAACCTTTATTGTAGTTTTATGTATAAAGTACCAACCATAAATATAAACTCAATAATAAGGCAAAAGTTATTCAGGAATAATATTATTAAAAACACATTTACTGTAGCAGAGGGTTGTTTTTTATCTTCACTGCAGATTTTTTGACTAATGTATACATTATATTGGGACTCAGGGCCAAATTTAGGGGTCTATTCATGAAGCAGTGAAAAGTATGGAGAAGTGAGCAAGTGGAGAAGTTGCCCATCGCAACCAATCAGCTGCTACGTATCATTTTATAGAATGCACTTTATAAATGTTAGCTCAACACTGATTGGTTGCCAAGGGCAAATTCTACACTGGGTCGCTTCTCCACTCTTTTCACTGCTTCATATATAGACCCCGTAGAGATGGACGCTAAATGTACACCAGCTCTTCACCCACTGCCTCCTTTTGTGATCTGCTGCTTTGTCCACATACTCAGCATTGGACCATCTGTGTGAGCATGGGTCATCTAAGTAACCTTTAGATCGCCCGCAATGTATTGCGTAACATTGGCTGTCGCTGACCCTTCCCCACCCTCAAACTGCCAAAGCATGTCAATCATGCTGCAGTTTATGATAATCCATCATTTTTTTTTACTAATTTTTTTTGGGGGTGTGGGGGTTTGTGACAGTGATTATTTACAACATTGTCACCAAAATTAATAATGGATTGACAACGCTGACTATTTTACTGAATACCAAATACCATACACAATTGGGTCACAGCTGAGTACGCTTACATAAGCAGGCTGAGGACTGAAAGCTGATCTATAGCCCACTTGAGTTATCACCTCAAGATATTAAATGTCGTCTTAATATTCTGTGGGGGGAAAAAATATAAATTGCAATAATTTTAAATTCTCTTAAAGGGTTTCTAAACCCAAACATCCTCCATCATTCAGTTGAGATTTTCTCTCCTATCCCCAACCCTCCTTCTAGTGCCTAATCCTAACCCCCCACCACCACTGCCTAACCCTGACCTCCCTGTGCAGCCTAACTCTAACCTCCTGCCTACAGCCTAATTCTAATGTCAACATTTTGACTGAGAATGTCAACAGGTTGTCTTTCTATATCATTACTGTTGACAATGTGGTATAGATTTTATGAATGTTGACACTGTAATTGTCGATCTTTTGACTACATCCCCTCCCTTTAAAATAACCTGCCCAGAGGCAGCCATTTTGATGCCTGATGCAGCAAACATGAGAATACAGTCTTTCAGTCCACTAGGAACTGTTGGCATGACTGAGGTACCTTTTATAATTATTATTATTATTATTATTATTATTATTATCCTTTATTTATATGGCACCACAAGGGATCCGCAGCACCCATTACACAGTACATAATCAAATGAGCAAACAAGAAAACAGCACTTACAGTACAGGACAATATAAGACAGGTATGGAAAACCAGGGGTTAGGTGCCATCAAAGGGAGTATGGAGTATAAGATAATGTAAGTAAGAAAAGGAATGGCACATGAGGAAAGAAGTCCCTGCTCTTGCGAGCTTACAATCTAAAAGGTGAGGTGCTAACAGACCTGAGTAACACAGAAGGGGTAGACAGTGAGCATAGACAAGAGGGTTAGGAGGAGAGTTGGCTGGGTTTGGTGAAGAAGTGGGTCTTGAGAGCCCGTTTGATGTTTTGTAGAGAGGTGGAGAGTAGCCAATTATTCATGAGGAAATGCTTTAGAGTATATTGACAGATGATTTCCTCAAAACATACCTCCCAGCTGTCACAATTTTGCTGTGAATTCTGTTTTTCGGTCACTGTCCCACTGACCCACCCGTGGGCTCCAGTTGGGAGGCCCCCTCTCACTTGCTGCTTTGCTTAGCAGAGCAGCAATGAGTAGATACTGTGCACATTTGCATAGATTCTATTCACAGGAAGAGGAGGGACTGAGGACATGGGCAGCAGCTCACAGAGCATTGACAAATATGGGGCGTGGCTTGTGACAGCAGCACTTCCAAAATGACAAGGTGGTTACATCTTGTCATTTTGGGCACGCTTCTTAAGCCACAACCAGAGTTGGAAGGCATGACAAAAACATTGGTTTAGTCTGCAAAAAATATAGCCTCCATTGTGTGAATGCAGCCAATGCACTTTAGTATTCTAAAAAACAGGTGTGGATCAAAGTGTCGACCACACTTAGATCAACAGTCATTAGGTCGACCACTATTGGTCGACAGTGACTAGGTCGACACCTGAAATAGGTCGACAGTCATTAGGTCAGCATGAACAAGGTCAACATAGAAAAAGGTTGACATTAGTTTTTTATTTAATTTTTTTGGTGTCGTTTTCTTCGTAAAGTGACCAGGAACCCCAATTAGTGCACCATGTCCCCTCGCATGGCTCGCTTCGCTTGCCATGCTTCGGGTAAGGTGCCTCACTCTGCTGCTGCGCTAGGCATAGGTTACTGTTCCCAATTGTAGTCCACGTGGACCGTAAAGTATGAAAAAGTTCCAAAAATGAAGAAAAAAAATGTGAAAAACTCACGTCGACTTTTTTCCATGTCGACCTAGTACACGTCAGCATAGTGACCATGTCGACCTATAGACCATGTCGACCTAATGCATGTCGACCAATAGTGGTCAAATTAATGACTGTCGACCTAAGTGTGGTCGACCTAGAAACCGGATACCCTAAAAAACATGTCAGTTATATAATAACCTCTGATCCTTGGCCAAAAGCAGTTGATATCCTCAAGGCTGCTGAGCTACCTGGGGCAACAGAAACGTTTATTACTTATGAATAGAAATGTGACTGTTCTAAATTAATGCTAGAAATGTGAAGCATTGGCTTGACGGGCATACTGTATATTACATGGATCATTCCCCTAGAAAATATTTACTTAGTTCCCATATAAATGTATACTTCCCCATAAAAGTATGTAGGAAAGGGCATAAAGAACTATTTATAAAATGATTAAAAAAAATAATATAGAACTAGAGGAATGGTCCAGTTTTGCTGAAAACAGAAGACACTTGAACTTTGGGGTTTCTGAGTCGAACCAAGCGGCTTAAGTCTTCCCAGATCTCGGATCTCAAAAATGGATTTACATTTTTTGGGATTAGGTGTTAAGTCCCTCCGTTGTGATTTTTTATGTCATTTCACATAGAAGAGTATATGGAGAGCATTTGGACTGTAGTTCATGTTGCAATACAACATACTGAAGATGTACGCGGACCTCCATGTTTTGGTTTTGGTTCTAATTAATCATTGTGTTTAGGTTTTTGCAAAACCACCCTCAAGTGTTTTGGTTTGGGATTGGTTTTTGGTTCGATTATGGATTCCTTTAAAAATGTTATCTGTAATCAATAAGCACTCATAATAACAATTGATAAAAGTCGATAAGAACAGCTAAAATCATGTAATTTTGACCTGTTTACATGCAATCCAGATTGGTTTTTATATCAGAGTTTCGAACATTTCCACTCGGAACCACAAAGTGATTCCGAACTGGGACTCGATTCGATGAGGAAGTTTGGGTGTGTTCGTATTTCGGGAATACTAAAGCGTACATCCCTATTACATACTAGCTCCAAGTTGAGATTTTAGCTCATTTATCCTATTTTCACGTAATATAGATCCAGAAACAAAACACTTGATGGTGGTTTTGACTTTACTAAAGTCAAAACTAAGCTAAAGACAAAACTAAAACATGACAATGATTTAGAACCAAAACACAGGGGCTTGCACTCAACTCTATATAACAGAACCCACTTAATTATTTTTGCTAAATATTTTCATTGTCTGAAGCTGAAGAAAATTGTATCAATTACTTTATTCTTAAGAAAAATAAAAAATAAATAGCTAATGCACCTTTTATAGCAAAGCCACTGGCGTAATATTGTTTATACAGTAGCAATACCATACCAGGTCATATTGGAGTAGCAAATGCGGTTTATAATTTACTATTATAATGATCCAATAATCAGACCAGCACATTCATTATACAGGAAATGCTACTAAGTGTCATAGCAAATTAACACTCAAACATGGTCTACTTTTTCTAGGGAGGCTGATAATCACAGGCTCCTAATTACTGCCATTACATCACTCTAACCTAAGGATCAGTCCCCATGATCATGATAACTGAAAGTGATGTTCCACTATAAAAACACACGTCAAACATATAGAAACTGCAAATTGCTAAATGCGCTGACACAAGTAAAATTTCTGCTGACTATCAGTGCCCGTCTAGTGATGAATGCATTCTTGACACAGCCTCACCGTTTGGACTTTGGAAATAATGAGTATCAATGTCCTAGCAAGGGAATATGCAAAGATGAAGGAGCCCTTTGTATCCTTAATTAAGGAAACTAGTAGCAGACTGTTCACAGCTAAAAGACTGTACATAATAATCATGCATTAATATTATGGTGGGGGTTGTGTTCACTGTACATTTTCATATCCCCAATTATAGTTCTGCAAGACAAGTTTAACAAAGGATGTGAATAAAATTTTCATAGCAACAGTAACAGTACATTTAAAAGTACACACAGGCACAAAGACACACATGCACACACGCATACATGCACACAAACACACACACACACATACACATAGGCACACACAATTTTTTTTTTTGATAGATAGAATTGTGTTTTATTTGTAAGGTTCTAAAAATAACCTGTACAATAGCAGTTATACAAAGTTCAATTGCACATAAAAGCAAGTACAGATGAAGTTGATGAAGGAGGTACTAAGGTTAGGCAAAGGGTAGAGAGGGTCCTGATCATGACAGCTTACAGACTAGACAGAGAGAGGGCAATTTCGAGTTAAATAAAAGCTAGCCGGATAGGAGTGGACATGGGAATGGATCTGATGAAATACACAGTGGTAGTAAGGTGGCAATAGGATAGGCTCTAGTTAGTTTTGAGAGAGAGCTTGAAAGATAGAAGGTTTGGAGAGTCAGGTTAGCTGGGATGGAACTCTCTTTGTCGGAGGAACTTAGAGCCTGAATCTTGTTGCATGTAATTCAGAACACGCCACATCTCCTGATTTTTTTGGGTTTTATACGCAGCCTAGAGCCTCTACTTACATCTCATTTGGTTCTCGCTCATGGCTGAATAAGCAATAGCAAATGGGCAGCAAAAGGGTGTTTACATGTAAGCAGGAACATAACAAGAAGTGTGAGACTGGTGCTATTGTCCAGGGCTCAAGACTTACCTAGAAAGGCAGGATGCACCTGGCACTGATATTTCTGTTCCCTCTGCGTTTTGCTGGCCTAGGCCCTTGAGGACTGCTGTGCTTTTGCATAAAGTAGAATCAACTCATGGGTGCATAGTTAGCATTTAACAAGCTATAGGCTGCCTCGTGCAAAGTGCAGTGTAAACCAGTACACTTTACCAACACTGACACTAAAGTCGCCAGCTGATACCACCAACACTGATACTAACTTGAAGAAAGGATAACTTGCGCCCTAGCTGCAGCTCAGCACCAAACTCTCAAGAGCACCCGTTCTCGAACAGTATGAAAAAACAAAAATAGAGTGGTCCACAAGCGCTGCTAGACAATGTAAATGTCAGTCCCAGGGGTTTCTGGTGTCTTCATATATTAAACAGGAACCTCTGGACTAACCTTCTCTAAATAATATACGTGCATCAAAAGGTTTCTTTAAATCTTCACATGCAATATCACCTAAAGTTGGTGGACACCGCCTTATCTTTCATGGGCATGGGGGATCCACTAGACCACAGATTTCAACCTTTTACAACTCGCGGCACACTGAACAAGATCTAAATATTGCCAAGGCACACTCAAATATAATGGTGATGCATGGTGCAGTTGCGTGTCTTAGGATGACATCTCTCAGCTTCTCCATAGGTAACGCCCCTGAGCCACATCTGAGAAAGCCAGAAGAGCCCAACACTGCTCTTGCCCAAAATTAGACCTGGCTCTGCAACCACTTAACCCACCAGTATTGATCCTTCCAGGGCCTCAGTAGCGGCAAAACACTGATAGGCCTGGCTCTGCTTCTATGGCGGCACACCTGGAGACTGCTCAGGGCACACTAGTGTGCCATGGCACAGTGGTTGAAAAACACTGCACTAGACTTTGTGAAGATTTAAAGAAACCTTTTGATGCACATATCTTATTTAATGAAGGTTAGTTCAGAGGTTCCTGTCTAATATATGAAAACAGATATAATACGGTCTAATTGATGATATCTCCTATTCTTCTGCTTGAAATTTCCTTTAAGAATACGGGACATTCTGGCAGAAACCCATGGAACTTACATTTACATTGTCTAGCAGTACTTGTGGACCACTCTATTTTTTTTTCCTTTAACACTGATACTAAGGTCATCAACTGAAACCAAAAATACTGACACATAGGTCACCAGTTGATTCCACCAACACTGATACTAAAGTCACCAGCTGATTTCACCAACACTAAAACTAAGGTCACCAGTAGACCTCACCATCACTGACACTAAGGTTACCAGCAGATCCCACCAACACTAACCATGAGATCACCAGCAGACTCAACCAACACTAACACTATGGTCACCAGCTGACCTCACCGTCACTTACTCTTCCTTACATCAGCATAAATAAGTATATATCTCCCACAGTTTAAAATAAATATCTACTCACAAGTTAGCAAACTCTTCTGATTTTCTTGTTGAGGGGAAGGGAGGAATGGAGAGCTACCAGCGCCACTACATGCAGTTAGGTGACCAGCCTGTCAATGATCCAGCACCCCTACTCCGGGCCAATAACCCTTCAGGTGTTGACCCGGCAGTGAGTTCCCAGGAGATTTGAACTGGCCACACTGGTCCTGAACTGGTCTTGGGCAAGCCACGCAAACTGCCGATGGTGGGCAACAGGCCTGAGGGCCCCCGCCGTAGGCATGCATCCCTTGTGCTATACATGATGACACAGATGTCAATTCAGTGTAGGATAGAAGCTAATGTACTACTAATTAGGGGGAGGCCAGCAGTAGAGCAGTAGGCAAGTCTAATAGGAGTAATTCACAGAGGGAAGGAGACCTACTGTAGTAATAGCTTTTCTATTTCAGTGGTGTAACCAATCAGAAAAACAATTCAAATTATGATAATATAGAAACCAAGTAATTATCCATACAAATGATGTAGTGAAGTAGATTAACTTTGACTGAGGTAAATTGTTACTACTGCTTATTCGTATAGCACCACCTATAATGCAGCAATGTGCACAGTGAGTATTTGTCATTCTTCTCAGTCTAAGCACCATAAGAGCTAACAGTTTATGGGATCTATTTACTAAGCCTTGGATGGAGATTATGTGGACGGAGATAAGGTGCCAGACAATCAGCTCATAGCTGCCATGTCACAGGCTGGGTTTGAAAAATTATAGTTACATAGCTGATTGGCTGGTGCGTTATCTCCTTCCAAGGTTTAGTAAATAGACCCCTTAGCACCATATGAGCTAACAGTTTAATAAGGGGGGCATTTACTAAGCAGTGATAAGAGTGGAGAAGTGAGCCAAGTGGAGAGGTTGCCCCATCAACCCATCAGGAGCTCTGTATAATTTTACAGTATGCAAATTATAGATGTTACTTCAGTGCTGATTGGTTGCCATAGGCAACTTCTCCATTGGCTCACTTCTCCGCTCTTATCAGTGCTTAGTAAATGTCCCCCTAAGTTCCCTAAAACACAAGCACAGATTTTACACTTTAGTTAGCAGCCAGGTGATGTACAGTACCAGTATAGCTTTTTGGAGTGTGGTCTGGAGGGAACTGCAATACCCAGTGGAGACCCACACATACAAGGAGAACATAATAATTTCACTTAAATATAGCCCTGGTCAGGAACTAAACTCATGACCCCAATGCTAACCACTGTGCCAGAGTGCTGTCCAAGTAAATAAGGTCAACTAAACCAAAACCAATTCCAATGAATGGTGTATTTGATCTATATTTTTGTTGTACAGTTTCCCTGAATATACTTTTCTAATTTTTAAAACTAATTGCAATTTGGTGTTAGTGCCATGTTTTTAGTTATAACAAGTATTTCTCTGATTACACTTATTTTTTTAAAGTAATACATGACGTACTTGTACATTTACCAAAACAAAAGACTTTAAAAACCAAAGATGTCATTACAATACTTTCGGACTCAGGGTCTAATTCAGTTGCATGCCACTCTGCTCTTACACCAAGAATAGGGCTGACGCAAATAATAAGATTTTAAACCTACCGGTAAATCTATTTCTCCTAGTCCGTAGAGGATGCTGGGGACTCCGTAAGGACCATGGGGTATAGACGGGCTCCGCAGGAGATAGGGCACCTAAAAAGAACTTTTACTATGGGTGTGCACTGGCTCCTCCCTCTATGCCCCTCCTCCAGACCTCAGTTAGAGAACTGTGCCCAGAGGAGATGGACAATACAAGGCAGGATTTAGAAATCCAAGGGCAAGATTCATACCAGCCCACACCAATCATACCATGTAACCTGGATCATACATAACCAGTTAACAGTATGAACAATAACAGTAACGGTCCAAGACCGATTCCAACTGTAACAGAACCCTTATGTAAGCAACAACTATATACAAGTCTTGCAGAGTTTCCGCACTGGGACGGGCGCCCAGCATCCTCTACGGACTAGGAGAAATAGATTTACCGGTAGGTTTAAAATCTTATTTTCTCTTACGTCCTAGAGGATGCTGGGGACTCTGTAAGGACCATGGGGTTTATACCAAAGCATCCAATCGGGCGGGAGAGTGCGTATGACTCTGCAAGCATCGACTGAGCAAACGCTAGGTCCTCATCAGCCAGGGTATCAAACTTGTAGAATTTAGCAAAAGTGTTTGACCCCGACCAAGTCGCCGCTCGGCAAAGCTGTAATGCCGAGACGCCTCGGGCAGCCGCCCAAGAAGAGCCCACCTTCCTAGTGGAATGGGCCTTAACCGAATTTGGTACCAGCAATCCAGCCGTAGAATGAGCCTGCTGAATCGTATTACAGATCCAGCGAGCAATAGTCTGCTTCGAAGCAGGTGCGCCAATCTTATTAGCAGCATACAGGACAAACAGAGCCTCTGTTTTCCTAATTCTAGCCGTCCCGGCTACATAAATCTTTAAGGCCCTGACTACGTCCAGGGATCTGGAATCCTCCAGGTCACTTGTAGCCACAAGCACCACAATAGGTTGATTCATATGGAATGAAGAAACCACTTTCAGCTCAATTCAGCTCGATCCACATGAGAAATCAAGTAGGGGCTCTTGTGTGACAAAGCTGCCAATTCTGACACTCGCCTTGCTGATGCTAAGGCCAACAACATGACCACCTTCCAGGTAAGAAATTTCAACTCAACCTTGTTAAGCGGTTCAAACCAGTGTGACTTTAGGAACTGCAACACCACGTTCAGGTCCCATGGTGCCACTGGAGGCACAAAAGGGGGCTGGATGTGCAGCACTCCCTTTACAAACGTCTGGACTTCTGGAAGAGAAGCCAATTCCTTCTCAAAGAAAATCGAGAGGGCCGAAATCTGTACCTTAACAGAGCCTAATTTCAGGCACATATCCACTCCTGTCTGTAGGAAGTGGAGAAAACGACCCAGATGAAAATCTTCCGTAGGTGCATTCTTGGTCTCACACCAAGACACATACTTTCGCCAGATACGGTGATAATGTTTTACCGTCACCTCCTTCCTAGCCTTTATTAAAGTAGGGATGATCTCTTCCGGAATCCCCTTTTTCGCTAGGATTCGGCGTTCAACCGACATGCCGTCAAACGTAACCGCGGTAAGTCTTGAAATACTCAGGGCCCCTGTTGCAACAGGTCTTCCCTCAGAGGAAGAGGCCAGGGATCTCCTGTGAGCATCTCTTGTAGATCCGAGTACCAGGCCCTTCGAGGCCAGTCTGGGACAATGAGTATCGTCTGTACTCTTCTTCGTCTTATGATCCTCAACACTTTTGTGATGAGAGGAAGAGGAGGAAACACGTAGACCGATTTGAACACCCACGGTGTTACCAAAGCGTCTACTGCTACTGCCTGAGGGTCCCGAGACCTGGCACAATACCTCCGAAGCTTTTTGTTGAGGCGTGACACCATCATGTCTGTTTGAGGAGTTCCCCAAAGACGCATTACGTCTGCAAAGACTTCTTGATGAAGTCCCCACTCTCCTGGATGGAGATCGTGTCTGCTGAGGAAGTCTGCTTCCCAGTTGTCCACTCCCGGAATGAAGACAGCCGACAGCGCTTACGTGATTTTCCGCCCAGCGAAGAATCCTGGTGGCTTCCGCCATCGCGACTCTGCTTCTTGTCCCGCCTTGGCGGTTTACATAAGCCACTGCTGTGACATTGTCTGATTGAATCAGAACCGGTAGGTTTCGAAGAAGACTCTCCGCTTGTCGAAGGCCGTTGTAAATGGCCCTGAGTTCCAACACATTGGTGTGTAGACAGGACTCCTGGTCTGACCACAGTCCCTGAAAATTTCTTCCTTGTGTGACTGCTCCCCATCCTCGGAGGCTCGCGTCTGTGGTAACCAGGATCCAATCCTGAATTCCGAACCTGCGACCCTCCAGCAGGTGAGTACTTTGCAACCACCACAGGAGAGACACCCTGGCCCCTGGGGACAGAGTTATTTTCCGATGTAAGTGCAGATGGGACCCGGACCACTTGTCCAGAAGGTCCCATTGAAAAGTCCTTGCCTGGAACCTTCCGAAGGGAATGGCCTCGTAGGCCGCCACCATTTTTCCCAGAACTCGAGTGCATTGGAGAACTGACACCCTTTTCATTTTTAGCAGGTCTCTGACCATGTTCTGGATGTCCTGGGCTTTCTCCAGTGGGAGAAAGACCTTCATTTGTTCCGTATCCAGTATCATACCTAGGAAAGTTAGCCGAGTTGTCGGAATCAACTGTGACTTTGGTAGATTTAGAATCCAACCGTGTTGCTGGAGCACTCTCAGAGAGAGCACCACGCTGCTCAGCAATTTCTCTCTGGATCTCGCTTTTATTAGGAGATCGTCCAAGTATGGGATAATTGTGACTCCATGCTTGCGCAGGACCACCATCATTTCCGCCATTATCTTGGTGAAAATCCTCGGGGCCGTGGAAAGCCCAAACGGCAACGTCTGAAATTGGTAATGACAATCCTGTACAGCGAATCTCAGGTATTCCTGATGGGGGGAATATATGGGGACATGAAGGTACGCATCCTTTATGTCCAGAGACACCATAAACTCCCCCTCCTCCATATTGGCTATTATCGCTCGGAGTGATTCCATTTTGAATTTTAATCTTTTTATGTACAGGTTTAGGTACGTCAGATTTAAAATAGGTCTGACCGAACCGTCTTGTTTCGGGACCACAAATAGGGTTGAGTAGTAACCTCTTCCCTGCTGGTTCAGGGGAACCCTGATTATTACTTGCTGTAGGCACAGCATTTGAATTGCAGCTAAGACTACATCCCGTTCCGATGTGGAAGCTGGTAGGGCCGATTTGAAAAATCGGCGCGGGGGCACCTCCTCGAATTCCAGTTTGTAACCCTGGGAAACTATTTCCAACACCCAAGGATTCAGGCCTGAGCTGACCCAAGCCTGGCTGAAAAGCCGAAGACGTGCCCCCACCGGTGCGGACTCCCTCAGGCGAGCCCCAGCGTCATGCTGTGGGCTTTGGAGTAGCCGGGGAGGACTTTTGTTCATGGGCACCTGCCGAAGCAGGTGCTCTTTTGCCTCTGCCCTTACCTCTGGCGAGGAAGGAGGATCCCCGACCTCTTCTGGACTTGTGCGACCGAAAAGACTGCATCTGATAGGTTGGTACTTTCTTTTGCTGTTGGGGAATAAATGGTAAAAAGTTTGATTTACCTGCTGTAGCTGTGGAAACCAGGTCCGTCAGCCCATCCCCAAACAATACATCTGCCTTATAGGCTAGAACTTCCATATGTTTTTTGGAATCTGCATCACCCGTCCATTGGCGAGTCCATAAGGATCTTCTCACAGAGATAGACATGGCATTGGCCCTAGAAGCCAGCAAACCAATGTCCCTTTGAGCATCCCTCATAAATAAGACTGCGTCTTTAATATGGGCTAGAGTTAAGAATATAGTATCCTTATCCATCTTATCAAAATCAGCTGTCAGCTCATCTGTCCAAGCTGAAATCGCGCTACACACCCATGCCGACGCAATTGTCGGTCTAAGGACTGCTCCAGTATGAGAATAAATACACTTTAAGGTAGTCTCTTGCCTGCGATCTGCAGGGTCCCTAAGGGCAGCTGTGTCAGGAGACGGTAGCGCCACTTTCTTGGACAAGCGCGTCAGGGCCTTGTCTACAGTGGGAGGTGATTCCCAACGCTCCCTGTCCTGTTTAGGGAAGGGGTATGCCATATAAATTCTTTTGGGTATCTGCGGTCTCTTTTCCGGAGTCTCCCAAGCTTTTTCAAAGAAATCATTTAGTTCATGAGATGTGGGAAACTTTATAATCTGTTTCTTTCCCTTAAACATGTGCTCCCTTGTGTCGGGGACCGAGGGTTCATCCGCAATATGCAACACATCCCTTATTGCCACAATCATACACTGAATGCTTTTTGTCACCCTAGGGTGCAATTTCACTTCGTCATAGTCGACACTGGAATCAGAGTCCATGTCGGTAGTAGTGTCTTGTGTTAAGGGACGCTTTTGAGACCCCAACGGGCCCTGTGAGTCGGTCCAATCCGAGGATTGACCCCCTGATGTCCCCCCTAATTCAGCCTTATCAAGCCTCTTATGTAAGGATGCCACACTTGCATTCAACATATGCCACATGTCCATCCATTCCTGAGTCGGCACAACCGACGGGGACACACCACTCATTTGCTCCACCTCCTCCTTGGAAAAGCCTTCCGCTTCAGACATGTCGACACCACGTACCGACACCCCACACACACAGGGATTAACCTATAAGGGGACAAAACCCCAACCAGGCCCTTAGGAGAGACAGAGAGAGAGTATGCCAGCACACACCCAGCGCTTAATAACACTGGAAAGATATGACCAGATAGCGCTTTTATATATATATATAAAATGACCAGATTCCCACTCACTGCACTCAAAATGCCCCCCTCCTCTTTTTTCCAGCCTGAATGTTCAGCAGGGGAGAGACCAGGGAGCCAGCGTTTTCCTCATGCAGCTTCTGTGGAGAAAATGGCGCTGGTTAGTGCTGGGGATCAAGCTCCGCCCACCCGATGGCGGGCTTCGGTCCCAGTGATTTTTTTATAGAAAATGGCGGGGGATCGTAGAATTACTGCCCTAATCTACCTTGTCAGTGCCCAAATGTGAGGTTTATTGCTGCCCAGGGCGCCCCCCCTGCGCCCTGCACCCTTCAGTGCTGCTCTGTGTGTGTGAATGGGAGCAATGTCTTGCGAAGGCAATCACGCCGCCGCCATGTTTCCCATTGTCGCGTGTGACACCAGACAGCTGCCCCCAACCCCCCCCCCCCCCCCGTTTCCGACACCACGCCCCCTCAAAGCCGCATCACCGCCCTGGCAATGCAGTGTCGCTGCCCTCTGCAGCCCCGCAAACGCCTCTGCCTGTCAATCAGGCAGAGGCATTCGCATCGATGCGATCGTATTGGTCAGCCTGCGCACGTGCAGATCGGGACCTGCACGTGCGCATTGGTGCTAAAAAAGGCTCAATGTGGTTGCATCGCATTAGCGAGCCTTGCTGAATATAGTCCTTAGTTCTAAATGTCAGTGTACAAACAAAGATGCACAGTATTTGTTCTCTACATGTAAAAGCAAATAGTATTTCCCCTGCATGCAAAAAATAACTGTATTTCCAGCCCTTGAATTGTAACATGTTTTTTTTTTGTAGAGCAAATTACTGTTTTTATTGCTCGTTCTCCTAATCGCAAATATGGTCCTTAATTGTGATCTGTAAGTTTGGGTGAAACGGGAACTTTTTTGTAGGCAATAGGAATTAAAGGAATTGTTTATTTAAAAAATAAATAAATAAAAAATTCCTTGGAATCAGCCAATATTAAGTAGTCCCCACATGCATGTTTTAGCTATATTAATATATTATAGTAATAAAAGTAAGGCTCAATTACAAACAAATACAGCATATGTACTACAGTTGGGTACTAAAGAAATTAGTTGTGAAAAACTCCCTGACAATACTTTTGGAAAAACTCTACACAGACAGAACACCACTCGAATAGTTCCTCTATTACTTACATTTATTTGACAATTGACATGTGTATTATTTAAAGGTGCACATTAAGGCAAAAAGTAAATATGATTCCTCTTTGTTTTTGTACATAGAGAACAAGAAAAATTATTTCTGTTCCATTCTACTGTATAATATATCTAATTGTAATTATCATATTTGTTTTTGAAAATATTAACATTAAGAGAATGCATTTCCAAGCTGTGTAATTTATATGATGCTTCCTAATCATATCATTTTTCAAATGCAAAATAATACAATACAGTTATTCTGGAATCCCAAAGTAAGTCTAAAAGCAACTGACTTTAAAACTTTTTTTTTTTAATTATTGTTCCACCTTTATTTCACAGAACCAGTCTACTACATCTGAGGGTGGCTCTAAACTAGATCTCCTGCCTTTTCATGCTGTATATGGCGGGTTATTCAGGCTTGTTAGCAAACCAAAAAAGTTAGCAATTGGGAAAAAACGTGCTGCACTGCAGGTGAGGCAGATGTAATATGTGCAGAGAGAGTTAGATTTGGGTGGGTAACGTGGGTTATATTGTTTCTGTGCATGGTAAATACTGGCTGCTTTATTTCTACACTGCAATTTAGAATTCAGGTTGAACACACCCCACCCAAATCTAACTCTCTCTGTACATGTTACATCTCCCCCATCTCCAGTGCAACATGGTTTTGCCCATTTGCTAACTTTTTTGGTTTGCTAACAAACCTGAATAAGGCCCATGTATACTGGTTGGTGAAAAATGGGAATATGGAGATCAGCTGCGTCACAAAAATAGTTGGTTTTCAAAGAATGGATCCCACTATGCATGCATGGGACTAGGGGAAATAAGACTGCGTAAAATCTCCAATTTGTAAAGATCCAATCACAATGTAAAATAAAAACAGGTATGACTTAAATAATAAAATTCTAGATGAAGACTGAAGGCATCACAGAGTGTTATGTACAATGAGGCATAAACTATTCACACAAAAAAACAGATTTGTAGTCCTACCTCAGATAGATTGGGCTTTATTTGGGTACCATAGCGTTGTAAATATATCAATTTATTCTGTGACTTCTAACCAGTGTCGGACTGAGGCATGTAGGGCCCACCAGTGGAATGCAGTGGTAGGGGCCCATGTTTAGGGGTGTGGCCAGTCTGCAGAGGGCGTGTGGCATGCCACCTTATTGATTTGACTAACCATTAGAGAGTGCAACGCCTGGGCCCAGTCACCAATATATAAATTTAAATAAATACAGCACCGGTGGTTTCCCCTGTACCCCTGTGGGCCAGTCCAAGCCTGCTTCTAACCTTTACAGCAGTGATCCACAACTCCAGTACAACCAACAGGTCATGCTTTCTGGATTTCTTTAATCATGCACAGGTGAGTTAATCTATTTTGCTGGCTCAGAAATGATCCCACCTGCTTCAACAGGTAGAAATCCTCAAAACATGACCTGTTGGGAAAACGGAAGGGCAGACGTTGAGTACCACTTCTTTACAGTAGAGCTCCTCAAATTTGGTCCTCACGTACCACCAAAAGGTCATGTTTTGTGGATTTCTTTAACCATTGACATGTGAGTTAATCCACAGACAGGAATCTTTAAAATATGGCCTGTTGGAAACACTTGAGGGTTGAGAACCACTGGTTTCCTACTGTACATTACATAGTGCTCTACAAAGAATATCTGTATAATATTATATATGGAAAATCCAAAGTGGTCAATTTGAGAGAGAGCACTCACCAAAGTTTAAAAAAAAGTCCAACATAGTTTTATTAGGTCATCAAGTCATAGATATGGTCGACGTTTCGACCCACGCAAGGGTCTTTGTCAAGACAGACATCAGAGACATCAAATCACCAGGTGACCACTTTGGATTTGTTATTGGGGTTAAAAATATTGTAGGAACAAAAACAGGCCCAAATTCTGTGTTTTAGTTGTTTTTATGATTTAAAAAAAAAAAATACAGATCCAAAACACAAAGGAGATACAGATCCAAAACAAGAACCTGAGATTTGGGCCGGCACACATCCCTAGTTATGAATTATTTTAAAGAAGGATGAACATAATAAACGTCGATATTTTGGTATTTAGGTTATTAATTAATGTTTGTTATGCTATTAAAAGAAGTTTAATCTTGCAAATTCTATTGCTAAACTGTAATTAGGGCCAGATTACGGGAGGGGCCACAGAGGTGGAAGTCTTGGGGGCACGACACATTAGAGGCCCCCACACACTGCAAGTGAAGCAGTGTAACTCCGGCAGCTCAGCTATGTACATGAACTCTTGCCGCGTAGTATAGTGAATTCCCGCAAGATACTGATCCTGAATGGCTGCGTCTGATGCAGCAGCGTGCTGTCCCTCCCTGCTGCTACGACGTTACACATAGGTAGTCTGACTGCTGCGGGGGAGGGTGGGGCATTGTGTGTGTGTGACTGCTGTGGGGATGCGCTGTGTGTGTGTGACTGCTGCGGTATGTGCTGTGTGTGTGTTTTTTTTTGTAATGGTACATGGATGGGGAAGGGTGGGGAGTTTGCTTATGGTTCACCAGCACTTTAACTAGGGAAGCAGTTATGTGACCGGCAGTCACATTACCGACACCGGGACCCCAAACGCTTAATAGCTTGCGGGTTGGCTTGCCGACCAACGGGACTATTCCCACTCCTGGGTGTCTACGACATCCATAGAGTGGGAATAGAACCTGTGGCGAGCGCACCGAGCCAGCAAGGGGCTTAGTTGCACTCGCCCGCCTCTAAAATATGGTATCCCAGTGTTGGTATGGTGACCGATGGTCTCCCAAACTATGGTCACCCGAACCCAACCATTTTAACTAGTGGAGACCCCCACAACTTCGTTGTCCCTGGGCCCCCACCAGCCTTAATCCGACTGTAATGCTTGAATTCCTCCCACATTGTACTATAGAAGTGGTATGAAATAAACTCCATGAACTAGAGATGAGCGGGTTCAGTTTTACTCGGTTAAAGTTCGGTTTCCTTGATTTTTCTTATTGACTATCCAAAACATGTGATATCCGTGAGCCAATAAGATGCCTTTTAGAGATACAAGTAAATCCGAGTAAAACCGAACCTGCACATCTCTACCATGAACACACTTCTACAATATTATTTAATTTAAAGAACTCCTTCACTTCTTTTCTCTAAAAGTTGATACATAAGAAAAATGTAATAGCAAGTCATGACTGAGACATATAGGAGCAAACAGGAGTAGCACATTAATCATTGATGGGCACATTAGGAAATTCATGTGTGAGTGACACTATTGGTCGACAGTAGCTAGGTCGACATAGTCTCTAGGTCGACAGGGTCTCTAAGTCGTCATGGTCTAGGTCAACAGGTCAAAAGGTCGACATGCGGTTTTATTTGGTGTAATTTTTTACAGTGACTGGGAACCCCAATTAGTGTACCGTGTCACCTCGCATTCGGGTAAGGTGCCTCGCACCGCTACCACTGCGCTCGGCACAGGTTACTACTCCCAGTCGTAGTCCACGTGGATCATTAAGTATGAAAAAGTAAAAAAAAAGAAAAAAAATTGTGAAAAACTCATGTCGACCTTTTGACATAGAGACCCTGTCGACCTAGTTACTGTCGACCAATAGTGGTCGACCTAGTTACTGTCGACCTAGAGACCAGATCCCGTGAGTGTCACCTTTATTGGTGTTCTAAACACCGGGACAAGCAGAGGATTGAATAAAAACCATAACCAATTTAAATGTATTAGTGTGTTTTTCTTAAAATTCTACTTTGCTGCTGATGATGTTGTTAGTGCTGTTACATAATCTATCAATTACATTTTCGAAATGTTCTAGTATCAGCTTAATTGATGTCATTCAAGTATTTTACATTAATTGGTCTTTTTAGGGCTTATTTATCTCTATCTAATTAACAGACTTATGTCTCCAAAAACTTTCTGCTCTGGAAATTTTGCTAAAAAAGAAAAGTAATTATATTACACCATAATTGTGTGGTTATGAGGCTGAGTTGTGAAAGGTGTGGAGGGAAATGTTGACATGATGAGAATGTAAAAACAAATGCTCCTGGTGCGATAGTGGTGACTTACCTGGTATGGGTCCAGTGTCTTCTGGGTCTGGCGGAGACATCAGGATGGCTTCCGGCGGATCCTGCGTTGCTTCCGGCAGTAAGTTTTACTTACCCCTACCTTCTTCCTGCTGCCTGACCCTAACCACCCCCTGTGCCTGATACTAACCCTCCCTTCATGTAGCCTAACCTTAACCCTCCCCTCCTGTAGTCTAACCTTAACCCTCCGCTGCCAATCCGGGGAGAATATTGGCATTTCACATGTGAACATGTCACATTTCGACATTCTGCAGATGTGACATGTTTACTGTCGACATTTCAATAATGTCGCCATCATAACTGTCTACATGAATGTCGATATTGCAAATGTCGGCATTATGATTATACATCTCGCGTGAGGTAGAGGGTGGCAATAAAGCTGTCATAGTGCCATCTCCAGACTCCTGTCAAGTGTCTGGGCTACGGAAGGACTATGGGAGAGATGTATCAAGCCTTGGAAAGAATTATAGTTGAGAAGATACCCAAAGCAATCAATCAGTTCCTGTGTCTGCTTGTCTAATAGAACAGCCCTGCCCAGTTTAGCCCTCAGCCTGCCACCACCAGGCCCTTCCTGCCCACAGTCCTCAGTATTTTCCTTAGGCCTCGAGGTCCAGTAAGTCCCTGTCCTAAGGCCATAAGCCACCGCTGACAGGCATTACTCTATTCCTAGACCACTGACCATTAGACTTTCAGGGCCTATTTCACATGTGGACAGTAGCCGCACGCAATGCCACTGTTTGTGCAGTTGAGTGATTGCGTTACCGAGTGTACACACAACTGCGCTATTGCCTTCAGGAGAGCTGGAAATAGAACTTGAGAGGCAAATCAGTTGGCCTTTCTGTGTGGTGTCTGTGAGGTGGCCTGGAAAGAGAGCAAAAACTCCATCTCTCGGACATGTAATGGGAGTATCATGAGCATATCACTGCAAGCGTCTGTGTTCTCAGGCGCATTACAGCTTCCACGGATGTCATGGTCAGATGGAGACGCCACACCTGCCATAGGCTGGTGCAAGTGGCAATGGTGAACATGATGGTGCGCCAGTGGTGGAATGTGTAGAAGCACCAGTTGTGCTACTGTTACTATGTAGCTTGGACCAGTCGCCCAGGACTGTATGCAAGTGTATGGGTGTGTGTGGCGTTCCATACACTGGAGTCGCACTTGTCCCAATTGGAACCACACACACCTGCTGCAAACCCCGTTCTCCAGACTAATAGCAAGAGGCAGAAGGATCTACACCCGAGTGGGATTACTGGGCTGCATTTGGCATTTTACTGTCTGTTGGGATTCCGGTGTTGGTCAGCTGAACGCCGGGTTCTCGACAGCCGGTATATTAACTCTGAGCCTCAGTAAAAGAAAATGTATGTATTCATGTGTATATTTGCAGGTCCATGTTCACTATTCCACCTCATTATTCTTTTCAGATTCTAATGTGTGTCTAGCACACTATGAATATACAAAATAATGATACATTATTATTAATATTATTATTATTATTTTTAATCTTATGTTTATTCTTTAGTAATTTTTTGTAAAATATTTGGTTGCTGAGTGGGACTCGAACCCAGGTCACTGCACTTTGCAGTACTTGGTATTAGTGCGGTGCACCACACAATCTGTCATTGCTAGTAGTCAGTTGGATGGTATATTTCACATCCATTTTTGTTTTGTTTATTTAAACTTTGTTTTTTTCTTCTCTCCGTGATGCCTTATTTCATTTTATTTTTAATTTATGGTAGCTGTTTAGCTATGTTTTAAGTGATTATTTAATTGGATAGCCAGAGACTTTAATTGAGCTGTTTGAGTTGTAAATATTTTCTTGTGTCTTTGGAGTAATTTAAATGTGCTGTACACACCTGTTATCTTACTTACAATTATGATGTGGAGAATGTTGATTGGTTATCAATCACTTTAAATAGTGCAACATTTGAGCTTGTAATTTACCTTCTGATGAAGCCGACTTGCCCTATTTCGGAGAAACGCGTTAAGGTTGAGGGATTTTAACCGCACTTGTTGGAGCCCAGACAACTTTAGCAGACAGCCGCAGCGCCGGTTTCTACACACGGAGCATCTAGCCCCTGGCCGTGGTTCAAGGTCCCCCCCCCCCCATCTCCCTTCTCCATTGGGACTTTCTCTGCTTCTGACTGCCTTATCTACACCGCAGCATTGCCCAGGGGTCCTGGAAGCGGCAGGGCAATACACCTGCTCCGGTGAGATACCATCTTTGTTGGATAGCGGTGGGGGGTTTGCAGCCTAACCACAGGCTGTGGGAAGCACCAGTTCCATTCTGCATGTTTAAATTAAGGAACTTCACCATCTCCGTTTAAGAGGAATTAAGTGGACCTGCTACGGTTCTATTGTTTCATATAAGCATTATCACCTGATTGGTGGGACATTGAACTGTGTTTCACTATTTCAATTGAGGACTTCTTCCCTTATCGGATTGATCTGGAATTATAAGTATTTCCTACTATTAGTTCAGAGGTCTCCACTAGTGCGGTTTTTTATGATATATGTTTTTAATATATAGCAATATTGCACTTTAATTGATTCATTCTATATTAAATTGTTATTCTTTTTCTTGCATCCATGCGCTCTCTGAATTGTTTATCTCTATAGATAGTATTGGTTTGTGTTTTTTGGTGTTCAGAACACCTTATGAGAGCAACTGCTACTAAAATTACAGGTGTACTAGAAAACTTGTGTTTAATTAATTTTTAGGAGCACCTGATACGTCCTTTTTGATTGAGGATTTTTTTGGTTTATAGGTGGTAACTGGCTGTTTTCTGGGAGTGTTAGGAAAAACGCAGGCGTTCCTAAGTGTTTTCTGGGAGGGTGTGTGACGTCAGCTCTGGCCCGAACAGCCTAATTCTATCGCACTCTAGGAGTAAGTCTTGGGCTACGCACAGACAGGAAAAATTATTTTATGGTGAATAAGTTGTGAACGGATTTGCAGCTGTCCACTGTCTGGCGAAGTTTTCGAACGGCGTACGCATGCATTTGCACATTTGCTCAGGGCCGGTTTTCACTCTCTATGGGTGGAGACATAGCCAGTTTAAGGGGGGGATGCAGGGCATACTGTACCCCAGGCCCCCCTTTGTCAGGGGCCCCCCGTCCAGAGCACACTGACATCACTAGCTTTCCCTCTTAAGCAGCAGCTGAACCAGCAGTCAGAATGCGAGCAGGACAGTATGCCGTGCAGGCAGAGACACAGGAATATCATGTTTCATGAACTACTGACAGAGCTTTCTGACCAGAGGAGAGATAGGAGGGTGGAGAGAGCTGTAAGAGACCCAGGGATCCCAGCTTCTCCTACTCCCCATCTGGGTGTCTGAGTCCTGTGTAAACTGTTATGCAACTAAACCATTTGGGTCTAGAGATAGAGACATACACAGAGAGGCCTCCTGAGTCCTGTCCCGGTGTGTAAGTAGTACAGAGGCTGCTGCTATACTTGCATGTGATAAAATAAATTATTTTATTTTTCTATTTTTTTCTACCACCTTCCATTGGGGCCCCCCTGTCTTAAGTGCCCCGGGCACCCCCAAGGCTTAAACCGGCCCCGGGTGGAGACTATATGATTGCAGCCCTCTGCAAATTTACAGAGGAGCAATCAGGTCTAAATTAGGTCCCATATCGTTATGTATGCACATTCTAATATAAATCCCCTCCCCCCCACACACACACACTTCCACAAGTACCTCCTGTCTTAAGTGCCCTGGGCATCCCTTAGGCTTAATCCGGCCCTGTCCATAGTAGTCCAAAGAGAAATATTTTTCTTGACGGGTCACACTTCTATGAGAACTAAGCCCCCAAAACAAGATCAAACATTGTGTCTGTACATCTGCACAGTAACACTGCCAGCCACCCCTCGACTCCACTTTGCTGCCAGTTAATCAATAATGGCTTGTAATAAGGTGAAAATTAATGTCGTTAGTATGAGGGAACATTTCCAAATACCAAAATAAAAAAAATGTAAAAATAAATAAATAAATAAAAAATTTCAATAATATATTTGTCTTAGGAGAAAATAACTCTCTGGGAAAGTCTTGTTTTTGTACATGCTACCACACAGTAAGACAACTAGAACAATACAATAATACGACCGGAGAATGCTCATCAGAAAGTATAATTGGAATGAAAACACAGTGTGAAAAGCTTCAAAAACTACATTTTTATTTAATTTTAAAATGAACTGTAGCAAACTGCCCATCTCCATGAAATTTACATTATATTTTTTCCTTGCCAAACATATTTTTTCACTGTTTGCATAAAAGCCGAGAGTTATGTCTACAGCTGTTCATACACTATTCAGAATTGATCCGAGGGTGATGTATCAGTACCTGGATTTTGGCAGGACCTTTCTAAAACATGCATTGTTGTTTCAATATTTTCATGTAAGTATCTCAAATAAACAGAGTGAGACAACCAAACTGGAAATCAGTTCTGCTTGAATTGAGGTCAGTATATGATTTGCATTACTTACCTTTGTAATCATGCATAGCGTCGGCTGCTGCCAGGGTTGTTTCAGAAATATAATTTGCTTTTGAGTTATTTGTATTCTCTGGATTTTGATGATGATTTGGAAAGCTGCTTTCTATTTTTTAACAAAATGACCTTTGACAAACGTAGAGTTATGCTTAAGAAAATTTTAATAATTATAGATTAGCATAAATATAATATTTATTAATAAAATAAAATATAATATTTATTGTCATCTATAATAACCCTCCTGCTCTTAGTGGTGGGGCTAGAAGCTTGAAATGATTAACCATTTTAGGTAGCAGAACTATTGTGCTGTATGTTTGCAAAACCTCCAAGTGGAATCCTGTTGACCGATTACAGAAAGTAAATACAAAATTAGGTTTTAGAAAGGAGAAATACAATGATGATGGCATTTCCCTTTCTGTGTTATATACAGTAATCCAGGGGTGGCCAACCAGTCAGAGACAAAGAGCCAAAAAAATCTTGTTAGGTAAGTCAAAGAGCCGACTTCAAGCCAAAGGCGCATTTGCAAAAATGGGGTGTGACCTTGTGCCTGCTAGGCCACACCCCAGGTATAAAAGACAATAAAAATGCCAGATCCACATAAAATAAATTTTAAAGCCAGGATCAACATAAAATACATTGAAAAAGACACTTCCACATAAAATAATAAAAAAAGTCCAGATCCACATAAAATATATTGAAAAAGCCATATTCACATAATACACTTCAGCTCCTCCATGTGTCACTCCAGCCAGCACCCTCCTGTGTCACTCCAGCCAGCTCCCCCATGTGTCAATGTGTCACTCCAGCCAGCACCCACCTGTGTCACTCCAGTAAGCTCCCCATTGTGTCTCTCCTGCCAGGATTCTCCTTTGTCGCTCCATCCAGCTCCCCATTCTGTCACTCCTGCCAGCACCTTCCTGTGTCACTCCAGTCAGCTCCCCATTGTGCCTCTCCTGCCAGGATTCTCCTTTGTCACTCCAGCCAACTCCCCATTTTGTCACTCTTGCCAGCACCCTCCTGTGTCACTCCATCCAGCACCCTCCTATATCACTCCATCAAGCTCCCCCATTATGTCTCTCCTACCAGGATCCTTCTGTGTCACTCCAGCCAGCTCCCCCTTGTGTTACTCCAGCCCACCCTCATATCTCACTACAGCCCAGTATCTGGCTCCCTCAGTTTTCAGGTGCCATAGTGCTGCTGTGTGTCTGGTTGGAGTGCACCAGTCTCCAGGATCTGTTGCGGTCAGGTGACTTTAAGTGTCGGGAGCCACATTTGAATAAAGAAAGAGCCGCATGCGGCTCAAGAGCCACAGGTTGGCCACGGCTGCAGTAATCCATGGAAATGCTGAGCACATATAAATACACCAGAAAAGGTCGTACCTAGGTGTGTGAGAGAGATGCTGTCACACAGGGCACATGGCCCTGAAGGCAGAACCGTCACTGCCACAATGCACCTGCATGTTGCTTTCAGCGAGCCTGGAATGGTGCCCTGCAGCCAGTAGAGTTACTGTACATATGCACAGAGCATCGCTTTGACGCTCCAGGCAGTGTTTTGCTTCCGAGAGCCAGTGGCCCTGCCCTCTAGCTGTGACATCATGGCTTTAGGGGGCGTGGTTGGCACAGGGCGCACTGCTACCCTGTTGGCATCAGACATTTTAGACCTGGAGGGGGCTCTGTTCAAATGCCCATGGGTTCTCTCCCCCTTGGAAGATATTGTGCTAGGGCCTACTGTGCTATATCTTTGGGTAATTGGTGCTGCAGCAATGTTTCAGAAAAAAGTAAAGTTAGTGGGTTCAGGGTGTGTGGTGCGGGCCCCCTTAAGTCAAGGGCCCATGTGCACCACATGTAATGGTGCTGCCTACAGTGCTATTTGAGTTGAGGTCTAACCTTTATACAGTAATAGTGTTATATGTTTTGGGATTTCACTTTCAAATGAAATTTTTCATTGATTATGCGTATCCCAAGGGACTATTTGCTAACATACTGCAGTTATCTATCTAAGCCAGTGATGAGCAGTCAGGATAGGCAGAGGAGACAAAGCCTCACCTGTAAAACTCCAGTATACTACAGAGTTTTCATTATATAAATGATTAGAATAATACAAAGGAGATATTTTCAACTTAGGGGCAGATTTATCAACAAGTGATATTCTTATCACTCGTTACATATGTTAAATGGTGCTCCAGCCAGTTTTCAAACACATGACAGTTGGGAGCTGATTGGCTGGAGCATAATTTATCATACACAAAGGGTGAGATTCAAATGATATATCACGCCCAATTTCCTTTCTAAAATGATCTCCGTTATCATATTGCGCCCATAGTAATCAGGTTTAGCTGTATAAAGGGTTGGGTGCCTCGTTACTCTGGGGGTAGCGAGCTGAAATAATGATACAACGTCCCTGAGGGCAGAAACAGAACGGGTGTGTAAAGGGGTGAAAAGAATTGAATCCTGCCCATTGAGTTTTAAATAGCTAAAACTCATTGATAAATGGGCCCCATAATATCATATTTGAATTTTCTGTATAATACAAGCATCTTTGTATTATTCTAATCATTATTAAGTGTGTAAATCTGGATGTGATACTGGTCACGGCCTCCACAGCCCCTGACCTCACCACACGTAACTGATTTAAGGGGTCTATTTACTAAGCCTTGGGTGTAGATAAAGTGGCTAGAGATAAAGTACCAGCTACTAACTGTCATTTTTCAAACACAACCTGTGACATGGCAGTTAGGAGGTGATTGGCTGGTGCTCCATCCAGGACTTAGTAAATAGACCCCTAAGTATGTTCTATGTCATAACCTGTCCCAAAAATCTACACATATCCTTTGCCACCAGGCCGCTATCCCACCTTATTGTACTATAAGATTTTTATTAAATATAAAGATAAAGGAAAGCTGTCAGAGTAGATAGAAAGATAATGGAGAAGATAGGGGAATCATGGAGAAGATAGGAGAAACAATGGAAACTCTACTGAGTTAGACACTCTTTAACCTTATTCAACAAAACCAAGCACCTGACAAGACAGGGATAGCTTTATAAAGCGAATATTGGGAGTCATTCCGACCCGTTCGCACGCTGCTTTTTTCGCAGATGTGCGAACGGGTCCGGAATGCACATGCGCAGTGGCCGCAATGCGCAGGCGCGTCACTGCCCAGCGACGGGGAACGCAGAGCAGCAACTGAATTAAAGAAGAAAACGATCGCTGCCGTGATTGCACCGTGATTGACAGGAGGAAGGCATTCCGGGGTGGCAACTGACCATTTTCTGGGAGTGGAGTGGAAAATGCAGGCGTGTCCAGGAGTTTGGGGGGCGGATGTCTGATGTCAATTACGGGACCTGGCAGGCTTAAGTGATTGTAGTGGGTGAGTAAGTCAGGACCTACTCCTAAACTGCACAAAATGTTTTTGCATAGCTCGGCTGCACAAGCGATCGCAGCCTTGCTATGCAAAAATACACTCCCCCATAGGCGGCATCTAGTTGATCGCACAGGCTGCAAAAAGTTGCAGCGTGCGATCAACTAGGAATGACCCCCATTGGCATTTGAAAACTTAAAAGAGAGGGGTAAAAAGCCACCTATCCATTACTTTTTTTAAACATCAAGCAATGTGAGCAGTGCACTTCTTTATATTGTATTAAATGGACACATCATTGTATTTTTTTTCTTTTCTGCTTTTCTTAGGTGAGCATTTTTCAAACCATTAAATACCGTATTGTTTATAACACAGCAGACAAGTCAGCGCATCAATATTATGTTGTTTTGAGAACCAATGATCCATCACAACATAAAATGAAATGGAGTGAAATTAAGATATGAAAAGGATTCTGGGGATATACAGTAATAGACATAATAGATCGCTGCAATAAAACACTACGGAATGAACATGTTAAAGCCAAAAAATACGAAGTCGTGTTCTGATATATAGATACAATGTAAATGAAAGAAATATATGGTTATATGTAATGCTGTGAATCATTATTATCCCGTACACCATCTACTGTAAAAGAGATAAGAAATTATATATACAGTATATGTTCATTTTAAATGTGTACATACCTTGATATCACCATAAACATTTAATATAGATATGATGGGTGTTATGCCTTACTCTATACACACTTTAGATCATACTCTTTCCCATACTCCCAGACTTTACCTACTTCTGTAGTCAAGTGGGTAGGTCAGGTGCTTGATGATGATATTTGTGTCATTATGACTAACCTCCCACTGTGAATGTATCACAAGGGCATGAAGCATGGGGGTGGGACCACAAGGATGCCAACTGCAATGCCACAAGCCCACACTTCCCTCTAGGATCTACCAGTAGGCATGGCCACCAAAGGAGTACCTCTATGGTTATTGATCGAGACAGCAGTGCTTTTTATTGATGGCATGAAACCATTAACTGGAAATCATTACTGGTTTCACCCATCAACTTGTACTCCTACTGTGGGCGACAACCCTATTAGGAAAGGAGGACCAGGACTGAATGGGGATGGTCCTAACTGGTGGGCCAATCTGAGAAGGGGGCAGTATTGAATGGGGCACCACGGGACGAAACTCCTTGCTCGTGCGCCAGAAGGAAGAAAAAAAATCCATTGCTGCTTTCTCTGCCATTGATGGCTGAGAACCATCGGATCACTGCCATCGATGGTAAAACAAACAACCTGCTAACCATCAATGCTCAACAGCCAATCCTTTCTCCCAGGGTGACATATAAAAAGTTAAGTATTCCAGCATACAGGGAACAAAACCTTTTTTATAAGCTAAACTAATACTTAGACTATAAATTCAGTAGGATGTAATGGATTATGAGGCATGAGGTACGTTATGGCAGGATGTAGTCAGGATCCTGGCAGTCAGGATTCCGATGGTCAGAATCCTGACAGCAGAATTCCGATGGTCACAGATCAAATGGATCCCGATGGTAAGTATTAGGGTTAGGGTTAGTTTTAGGGTTAGACATTAGGAGGAGGGTTTGGGTGTGGGAGGGTTAGGGTTAGGCTACCGAAGTGGATGGTTCGGGTTAAGTTGCAGGAGGGGTAGGTTAGGATTAGAATACTTACCAGAATCCTTCGGCATTGTGTCCGCTGGAATTCCGCTGTCGGGATTTTGAGCATTGGGATCCTGACCACTGGCATTTCGTATAGAACCCCCTTATGGCTTTTGCCAGGGAACAAAACCTTTTTTATAAGCTAAACTAATACGCAGACTATAAATTCACTAGGATGTTATGGATTATGAGGCATGAGTTATGTTATGGCAGGATGTAGTCAGGATCCTGGCAGTCAGGATTCCGATGGTCAGAATCCTGACAGCAGAATCCCGATGGTCACAGATCAAATGGATCCCGATGGTAAGTATTAGGGTTAGGGTTAGTTTTAGGGTTAGACATTAGGAGGGGGGTTTGGGTGTGGGAGGGTTAGGGTTAGGCTACCGAAGGGGATGGTTCGGGTTAAGTTGCAGGAAGGGTAGGTTAGCGTTAGAATACTTACCAGAATCCGTCGGCATTGTGTCCGTTGGAATTCTGCTGTCGGGATTCTGACCGTTGGGATCCTGACCACTGGCATTTCGTATAGAACCCCCTTATGGCTTTTACCTCTTGTATAACCGTATCAGATGAGTATTGTTAACTTTAAGTTAAGTTACACTAAAACATTTAACTCCCTCTTATTCCAGTACAGTCCTTGGTGCATTTGGCTGACATATTATGCAGCCCCATTCATGCTTAATACTAAAGAGGACTAATTATTAAGACAATAGCTGTAACCATAACAGTGAAGTTGTTACATACTGTGGGATTAATTATTAGAATTATAGAAGAGGAAAACACTTCTCAAGTAACCCACTAAATTAAGACAACATACAGGGCAATCTGGGAAAAGGTTACATTTCCTATTGACATTTATTAATTTATTTAATTTTTAGCTAATAATTACAGTATTTCGTTGAACAAAGTAAGCAGTTTTCCAAAACGATCTGTCAACATGTTATGTAATGAAACTCTATCTTCAGAAAGTGCTATTGGCCAAGCTGATTTGTTTGTTGTATCTATTACACAGAAATGAGCCTTAATTTATGCATACAGTACCTTATTCAGTATCTGTTACTACTGAGATGTGATCGCATTCTCCCAGTATCACACACTGTGGGTCATTCTGACCCGTTCGCACGCAGCGGTTTTTCGCTGCGGTGCGAACGGGTGCAGAATGCGCATGCGCGGCGGGCACAGTGCACGTGTGCGATGTTGCCCGGCGACAGGGGTCGTCGGGTTACGTCGCGGCTACCGACGGAAGCGGTCGCAGCGGCAACCGCTATGAAGATTGACAGGAAGGAGGCATGGATGGGCGGATCCGGACCGTTTGGAGCCGTTTTCGGGGAGTGCTTAGTAAAACGTAGGCGTGTCCAGGACAACGGAGGGCACAGGAGTGACGTCAAAGCTGGGCCCATCATCGCTGGATCCATCGCACAGGGTAAGTATGTCCAGGGCTAGTCTAGTTTGGCTTGAAATTTTTTTAGCTTAGCAGGGCTGCACAAGCGATTGCAGCCCTGCTAAGCTAAAATACACTCCCCCATAGGCGTGGACTATTGATCGCAGCAGCAGCTAAAAGTTGCTGGCTGCGATCAACTCGGAATGACCACCACTGTACGGATGTGCAGAGCCCAACCTGCGCGTGAGTGGGCAGCGAGATGCGATTGCATGTCAGTAATGTAAACACCACTGCCTGATTGACAGGCAGAGGCATTTGCGGGGCAGTCGGGGCGTCGACTCGGCATTGTGTGGGTGTGGCATTGGAAATGAGGCGTCCCCCAGCATGCAATCGCAAACAGTTGCAGTTCTACTACTTTAGCAAAAATGCAACTGATGCTGTATAAGGGGGGTCATTCTGACCTGATCGCTTGCTGCCATTCATCGCAGCGCAAAGATCAGATCAGAAGTACGCATGTGCCGGCACATGCCAGACGGCCGACGGCCGACGTTGCCTAGCGATCGCCTCTGCCTCATTGACAGGCAGAGGCAGTCGCTGGGCGGGAGGGGGCGGCACGGCGGCATTTGGCCACGGTTTTGTGTGCACAGTCCAGCCAATGCAGGCGTGGCCGGACAGTGCGGGGGGCAGGCCGCAGTGGCTGAATGACGTCATTAGCAGCTGCTGCGACCCAGGCAGCGATGAGAAACTCCCGTCCAGCCGCAGGAGCTGCGCTGGCCGGGAGTAACTCTTCAAGTACAAAAGCATCGCCGCTGTGCGATGCTTTTGTACTTGTGCGGTGGGGCAGGGCCTGACATGTGGGACGGACTAGCCCTGTGCTGGGCGTCCCCCCGCATGTCAGTGTAAGTGATCGTAGCTGTGCTAAATTTAGGTTCGAATGACCCCCCAGGTCCACAGTGCTAAACATTAAAGGTAATAAATCAAAAGGAAATCAATTGAAAAACACAAGGCAAAGTAAAAACATTGGTTTTAACACATTTGACATTTTTTTTTATAACAAAATAATCTTTTATGCAATTAAACTATTTGGAAGTCTTTTTCTTTGTTATATTGTTGGCTAGTAAGGTCATTGAGCAAAACTGCAAAACATGCATTAAACTCTAGACATGTCATCTGCACTTATTTTTGCATGATCTGCTTGTGGAAGTGCAACATTTAGGGGTTGATTTACTTAGTTCTCCCCATCTCGCCACAGACTCAAGTTCAGGTCTGCCATAAGTGCGCCTAAAGACCACACTTATGAGGCAAGCTGACTTGCTCCTTATAGAATTGACCTTTTAGCATCTTTCCTTTGTAGGCGTTGCCCGGCTGGGGATGTTACTTGCTGAGTGCAGATTATGGGCCTGATTCATGATTGTAAGGAATTGCACAACCTCCTGTTCGTATTAGCATCAAGATGTAAGCAAAGCAGAGATGGTCAAAGCATGAGGCAGGGGATGGAGGAGCAGTTTGAGGACTAGGTTATGCATCGGAAGGGTACGCATTGATAAGTAGGTGGGGTTTCAGTGCCCATTTGAAGCTTTGCAAGGTCGGGGAGAGTCTAATGGAGCGGGGGAGCGCTTTCCACTGAAGGGGTGCAGCACAAGTAAGATCTTGAACTTGAGAATGGGAAGCAGTGACCACGATAGGACTGCAGAATTAGCAGAATTTGCAATCCTTACTGAATCGGGCCCATAATCTGTATTTGTCAGCTGTGTGCATTAACAGGTTCTGCAAATGCTCACAGATCTACAAGTTTGCACTTTTTCAAATGATTGTGACTGACCTGAGATCCCAGGATCAATATCCATCTGCCTAAGCCAGGTTGTCACACCATCTTCCTTCCATACCTTCCTACCATTTACGTGTTTCTTCTGGGAGAGATCCCGGAGAGAATGTCTAGTTGTGAGGTGCACCAGCATGGCACAGGGAAAATTCACAGAATAGCAGGTGGGCAGGGGGCCACAGTTATCAGATTCATCGCAAATCGTGTCATCAAGTCTTTCAGACAAACTTCACTGGAGAAGTGGTCGGGTTCTAGAAGTCTGGTCTGCTCTACTGCTTAGCCTCACGGGACAACAATGTTTCTCACCAGTGACTTCTGGTACTATTCAAATATCTGAGAAGCTGGTTTTCATTTCAAAAAGCCTATGGGGTATATTCAATTGCCGTTGGAAACTGCCGTCTTGTCGGAAAGACGGCAGTTTCCGACAGGTTTAGGTCGGAAGAGGTTCCGACCTATTCAATGCTGGCTGTTTTTTTCCGACAAGTCGGGAATTCCTGACTTGTCAGAAAACACAGGGATTGCCGGATTAGCCGCGGATCCATGTGTTCCATGGCCAAATCTGACAGATTTTGTCCCTGGTTCCGACAATGTCAATACAACTTTTTTTAAAGTAGGATTAACATTGTCAGAACCGGGAAGATGAGACGGGGGAGCGGGGACAAGTAGGAGGGGGAGGGGACCATGTGAGCAGAGTAGCGGGGGGTGGATGAGGAGGAGCTGAGAGGGGGAGTGGGTCAGCAGCAGCACGGATGGGACACCGGTGCTAGAGGAGCGGGAAGGGAGGAGCGGGTCAGCAGCAGCACGGATGGGACACCGGCGCTAGAGAAGCGGGAATGGAGTAGCGGATCAGCAGCAGCATGGATGGGACACCGGCGCTAGAGGAGCGGGGACAGAGGAGCGGGTCAGCAGCAGCAATGATGGGACACCGGCGCTAGAGGAGTGGGGACAGAGGAGCGGGTCAGCAGCAGTATGGACAGGACACCAGCGCTAGAGGAGCGGGAAAGGAGGAGCGGGTCAGCAGCAGCACGGAGGGGACACTGGTGCTAGAGGAGCGGGGACAGAGGAGCGGGTCAGCAGCAGCATGGAAGGGACACTGGCGCTATAGGAGCGAGGACAGAGGAACGGGTCAGCAGCAGCATGGACGGGACACCTGAGCTAGAGGTGCGGGAACGGAGGAGAGGGTCAGCAGCAGCATAGACAGGACACCAGCGCTAGAGGAGCAGGAACGGAGGAGTGGGTCAGCAGCAGCATGGATAGGACACCGGCGCTAGAGGAGCGGGAATGGAGGAGCAGGTCAGCAGCAGCACAGACGGGACACCAGCGCTAGAGGAGTGGGGACAGAGGAGCGGGTCAGCAGCAGCGTGGACGGGACACCAGCGCTAGAGGAGCGGGAAAGGAGAAGCGGGTCAGCAGCAGCACGGAGGGGACACCGGTGCTAGAGGAGCGGGGACGGAGGAGCAGGACAACAGCAGCACGGATGGGACACCGTCGCTAGAGGAGCGGGGACAGAGGAGTGGGTCAGACGCAGCATGGACGGGACACCGGCGCTAGAGGAGTGGGAACGGAGGAGCAGGTCAGCAGCAGCACGGATGGGACACCGGTGCTAGAGGAGCGGGGACAGAGGAGCGGGTCAGCAGCAGCATGGAAGGGACACCAGCGCTAGAGGAGCGAGGTCCGAGGAGCGGGTCAGCAGCAGCATGGACGGGACACCTGAGCTAGAGGTGCGGGAACGGAGGAGCGGGTCAGCAGCAGCATGGACGGGACACCAGCGCTAGAGGAGCAGGAACGGAGGAGCGGGTCAGCAGCAGCATGGATAGGACACCGGCGCTAGAGGAGCGGGAATGGAGGAGCAGGTCAGCAGCAGCACAGACGGGACACCGGCGCTAGAGGAGTGGGGACAGAGGAGCGGGTCAGCAGCAGCATGGACGGGACACCTGAGCTAGAGGTGCGGGGACGGAGGAGCGGGTCAGCAGCAGCATGGACGGGACACCAGCGCTAGAGGAGCGGGAACGGAGGAGCAGGTCAGCAGCAGCACAGATGGGACACCGGTGCTAGAGGAGCGGGGACGGAGGAGCAGGTCAACAGCAGCACGGATGGGACACCGTCGCTAGTGGAGCGGGTCAGCAGCAGCATGGACGGGACACCGGCGCTAGAGGAGCGGGAACGGAGGAGCAGGTCAGCAGCAGCACGGATGGGACGCCGGTGCTAGAGGAGCGGGGACAGAGGAGCGGGTCAGCAGCAGCATGGACGGGACACCGGTGCTAGAGGAGTGGGGACGGAGGAACGGGTCAGCAGCAGCATGGACGGGACACCGATACTCAGCATGGGGTACTTGTAATAGTTGTCGGGAACGGCCAAATCCGACAGTGGTATTTGGACGCTCATTGAATAGTGCATTGTCGTATCCTTTCTGTTGGAAAGGATCCGACAAGCATTGAATATACCCCTACTATATGTGTCAGTTACAGTGACTTATATGATTGATGTAATACTGACATGATGGGGAGCGGATATAGAAAAGTTCTGATATCATCATCAAAAAATTCAAATAGCAACATTTTAACAGTATAAAGTACTCAGTGACCGCCATACAGTACAAAGCTTGGCAATGACATGGCAATTGAGCAGATATATGCAGCCACCCATCCAATACCTTGCAGCCATAAGTAAATCGATCTGCTTAGCTGCAATGCTGATCAATTTTTTACAATGTACAAGCAAATTACTAGTTTTCTATGTAAGGACAGATAGCTCAATGAATAGAGTGTCTGACTGAATTTCCACAGGCAGTGGATTAGAATACCAGATATGACAGCATCTTGAAATAAAAAAGACAGTGTGACTGAATAACAAAGAGCTCTCAAGTTAAGTTCATGAATCTTGTATAGGTATTAGGGACAGAAGGGGTGGGGGAAGGAGACAGGGCGGTCAGGAGATGCTGGGCTTCAAAAAAGGGGTAAGCTAGAAGTGAAAGTAATTAAAACAGATAATTGAAAAATGCTACCAACAGCGCCTCCTACCCTGCAGCGCTATATGCGTACATATCTGTTTATGGCCCTGTACCCCCCCCCCCCCCCCTTCACCCCGCTAGTCAGGGGTCTCGGCACTTCCAGGGAGCGCTGTTCAAGCCTGCATTCCTTTCTCCTAGTGAATGTCCTTTCCAAAATGCTGCCACCTACTCTAGCATCCTTCACAACTGTCTTCTCTCAGGCGGCGTTATGTATGGACTGTACAGAGATGATGTCATTAGTTACGGAGACATTGAAGGTTATGCGGGTGGGTCCGGAATTTAATAAGCTTGTCTGAAGAGGTGTGTTTTCAGGGAACGCTTGAAGGTTTGGAAACTAGAAGTGATTCTTAAAGTGCGTGGGAGGGCATTCAACAGAGTGGGTGCAGCCCAGAAAAGGTCCTGTAAGTTTGAGTGGGAGCGAGTAATGCATGTGGATGAGAGATGCAGATCTTGTGCAGGCGAAGAGGTCAGGTAGGGAGATATTTGAGATGAGCGAAGAGATGCATGTTGGTGCAGTTTGGTTACTAGCCTTGTATGTAAGTAAAAGATTTTTAGATTGAGCGCCTAATTCAAGGTTGATTGCAAAACAGCACTTTCCTCTAATGGGCAAAACCATGTGCACTGCAGGTGGGGCAGATGTAACATGTGCAGAGAGAGTTAGATTTGGGTTGGTTATATTGTTTCTGTGCATGGTAAATACTAACTGCTTTATTTTTACACTGCAATTTAGATTTCAAATTGAACACACCCCACCCAAACCTAACTCTCTCTGCACATGTTACATATGCCCCACCTGCAGTGCACATGGTGTTTCCCATCAGAGGAAAATGTTGTTTTGCAATCAACCTTGATTTAGGCCCTGAATACGGTAGAACACTGGTAACCGTGGATCCGCAGATGATGACTGAAAGAGCGGAACTGCAGATAATGAACATCTAGTGAGGAAGATTAGCCTCGCAGCTGCATTCAAAATGAATTGTAGTGGTGAGAGCCTATTTTTGGGAAGACCAGTAAAGATATTATTGCAATAATCAATGCGGGAGATGAGTGCGTGGATTAGAGTTTTTGCAGTATCTTGCATAAATATGGTCTTATTTTGGATATGTTTCTTAGATGTATGTAAAATTATTTTGAGATAGAGTGAATATGGGGAACAACAGTTCAGAGTCATGGATGACATCTAGGCAGCATGCTTATGGGTTAGGGTTGATTGTTGAGTTCTCAACAGTGATAGAGATATCAGGATGGTAACTATTATTGGCTGGTGGGAATATAATTAAATTTGTTTTGGAAATATTAAGTTTGAGGTGGTGAGATGACATCCACGATGAAAGGCAGAAAGGCATTCAGTGAAACCAATTGGGATGAAACCACTGCAAGGTGATTCAGTTGGATCCTGGACAGGTTTTAGGGGAGTTATGGTCCTGGCTGGACCTCACGGCGGAATGTGTTGGGCAGACTTTCGACCCAGGGAGCCTGTTCTTGTCCTTCCGATGGATGGATTTGGAAGCAAACTTCACAGAGTGGCAACATTGGTGGTAACATTGGATCCCAGAAGACATACTATGGGGTTGGGGTTAGTTGACATCACGGTTGAATGCGCCAACCCAAGGAGCCTGTTCTGGGTCTGACACTTGAAGGATTTGGAAGAAAACTTCACAGAGTGGAAACATTGTATCCCAGAAGACATATTAGGGGGTTGGGTCGGTCGGACTTCACGGAGGAATTGTCTTGGCAGAACTGTGACCCAGGGAGCCTGTTCTGGTGCTTCCACTGGATAGATTTGAAAGAATACTTCACAAAATGGTAACATTGGATCCCAGAAGACATACTAGGGGTCTGGGGTCCCAGTTGGTGTATGCTGGGCATATCTTTTACCCATGGAGCCAGTTCTGGGCAGTCTACTGGATGAATTTTGTGGAAAACTTCACAGAGTGGTAACATTGGATCTTGGAAGACATACTAGGTGGTTGGGGTCCCAGTCGGACCTCCCGTTGGTGTACACTTGGAGGAACTTTGACACAGAGAGCCTGTTCTAGGCCTTCCACTGGATGGATTTGAATGAAAACTTTAATGAACTGTAATAACTGACAGAAACAGCCATAAATCACTGACCTGCCATAACTGAATGAAATAACCATAACTCAATGAACTAAAATAACTGACAGAGATAGAGGTGGGAAGACAAAAAATATTGTGTACCCAAAAGCCTTGGAATAGCAACATTGATAACAGAAGGAAAACTTTAAACCCAGCTTGCAATGGAAAAGTGACTGATTTGAACAAAAAGGAAAGCTGGGAATCAAGGCTACCGGCGACACCCCAAAAACAAAAACAACACTGGGCAGCCACCTCATGGGTGTGTTGGAAGGGCTGCTAAGCTACTAATTATTTCCAATATGTTCACAGTTACATCCAACTCATTCATAAAATAATAACTGGAAAATTTAAACCCGGGCAATACCAGGTACTTCTTATGATAAAAGAAAATATCATAACTTATATCAAGTTTTTCTATTATATTATATTAAATTGTCAATCGCCACATGAGTGCTTATAAACAAACAAGGCAATAATAAAAGTGGTAGTGTTCCTGACCATTACTGTTACGCCTAGGGGCGACCTGACCCCTTGATACGCACATTAGAGTTCTAACCCAGAAGCCAGAGAAGAAGTGGCCCACGGCCCACTTCCTCCTCTAGGGGTCAGGTTCCAGACTGTGCACTTGAATTCACTATGGGTGTGGTATGTGTTACCGGCGGCTGGGATCCCAGCGGTCAGCATCCCGACACCAGGATCCTGGATGCAGAATTCCGACGGGGGGGGGGGGGGGGGGAGGATTGGGGGTGGTGGGTAAGTGCAATGAAGCCCCTTTTGGGCTCGCTGTGCTTGCCATGCTGCGGGCTTGGTGGTGAGTTGCGCTCGCCACAGGTTCTATTCCCAATCCTGTTGGTCAGCATTGGTATAGTGAGGGGGCAGAATGTAGGTGGAGGTATTGTGACAGGCGGTCTCCTGACCACATCCCATTCACTACAGTGCATCGCTGTTATTCCGGTACATTAGCATGCATGCACTACCAGTAGTTACTATATATAATATATTTATCAAGGGGCCCAGACCATGCACTCTCAAATTATTGCAGTTTGCAAATGTAGTCATTATTATCATATCCACACGGTCTTAAATATGGAGGTGATGTATACTCCATACACAGGGTTGGACTGGCCCACAGGGTACAGGGGAAACCACCGGTGGTCCCTACTGCCTTGGGGGCCCACCCCGTCTTCTAGGGATCAGGGTGGTCATTCCAAGTTGTTCACTCGCTAGCTGCTTTTAGCAGCATTGCACACGCTAGGCCGCCGCCCTCTGGGAGTGTATCTTATCTTAGCAGAATAGCGAACTAAAGATTAGCAGAATTGCTACTAAATAATTCCCTGCAGTTTCTGAGTAGCTCCAGACCTACTCCTAGATTGCGAACAGCTCGGTCCGTTTAGTTCCTGGTTTGATATCACAAACACACCCTGCGTTCGGCCAGCCACTCCCGCGTTTCACCAGACACTCCTGCGTTTTCCCTAACACGCCTGCGTCTTTTAGCACACTCCCGGAAAACGCTCAGTTACCACCCAGAAACGCCCTTTTCCTGTCAATCATTCACCGATCAGAAGTGCGACTGAAAAGCGCCGCAGGAACACCAGCAAATCTACTAAGTTTTGGGTAAAATAACTTAGCGCATGCGCTCTGCGTACCATGCGCATGCGCATTTAGCAACAAGTCGCAACATAGCGAAAATCGGCAATGAGCGAACAACTCGGAATGACCACCCAGGTTCCAGACTGTGCTGTTACTAATCTAGTACATTATCTTGCATGCACTACAGTATTTACTGTATATATTTATCTAGGGGACCAACACTTGCAAAATGTTTAAGCAAACCAATGTGGTGGCTGGGCACACCCCCTCTGGAGACTGGCCACACCCCTAAACATGGGCCCCTACAACTGCATTCCCCCGGTGGGCCCTACATGCCCCAGTCCGACACTGTCCATACAAAGCTCTCTTGATTTTTATGTACATATATGCAGAGCATCAGTGTTTAAGAAATTAATATTTACAAACATTGTTCTTGTGTGATTTTTTTTTTGTTTTATATACAGTGATCAATAAATTATATGATTGCAACATATTATGATACAATGATCTGTTACTGAACAATGCAATAAAATACAATAGTCTGTTTACCAATACAGAGAATCACAATGCTTTTCTTTAACTATTATTTCCATGATGTTTCCCTGTTGTCGGCAGACAAGCCTCTGATAATAGGCAGCCGTTTTTGCAGTAGTAGACAGTATTTATCTGGGTGATTGTGAGTTGCTGGAATGTTTATCTTTGCTTGAGCTGCTTGGCTATTGCAGAGCTAGTTGAAATGATTCATGGGTCTGACAGATGTCTGGTACAGCTGGATGTGTCCTTGATTATCCCCAAAGTCTGGACAACACTGTCATTCACCACAGCCCAAATTATCTCTGTATTGACTGTGGAGTCTTGCGTGACAGTACTGTAATGGCTAATTACTAGGCATACCTTTGGTACTTAGTTCATAACAGTGGCAGGATGCAGGAAATAAAGAAAGAAAAAGGAACTTTAATAATATGCCCACATTAATTCCAAGGTTTGCTAGTAACTAGACATCTTGAGACATCCAATTTATTATTACATTGTAGTGATAGATTTTTATGTTCTTGGAGAGATACAATTAAAAAAGGGTTTGAAAGAGAAAAATCAAAGGATCAACTGCCATTCATTTCTGCTCACATGTATTCAGTCAAATGGGAGCACTATTATAGGAGCATTTCTGAGACATGATTTATAGGTTATTTTTTTTAAGCATCTGACATCTCCGGCACTCAAACTGCGGAGTTTAAGCTTTAAAGTGACAAATATCAATAGAGAATATCTGATTCATGTAAAAAGCTCCATGCTTTGTTTTAGGTAATTGTTTTTTTTTCAAACTTGAATAGGTGGGAAAATAAATAAAAAAGGAAGTAAAATGTGAAGCGTTCTGACAGTGATGGATTATGGACTGTAGAAATAGCTATTAGCAGGGAGAGCAGGGAGAAATATACTCAGAAAGGCATGCATGATGAACAGGCTTACGATGCAGTGCAGGAGGATATTTCTCTTTAGTACATAACTATTTTGAGATATGGACACACAAAAAGAACTCCAGGTATCTCCCCTCCCCACCCCACCCCCTTAATGCATCCAAAGGAATAATAAAAAAAAATGTATAGAGGCTCTTCCTTCCACGCAGCTGTAAATTAGCACTTCACGACAAACAATGTTTGCCCAGAGCAGATAGATAGGGAGTAGAGGGTACGAAATCCCATTCTGACTTTTAGTGAAGATGATGAGTTCCCTGGAGAACAGGAAAGCAGAGCAGGAACAGCTTTTCACAAAAAAGAATACAGTAATTTGCCACATCATGTCCTAGCTACGTCTGAATATGACTCCTGTCTTAATTACCAGACTTATAAAGCTACTCTGGGTTATACTGGAATTTCTCCTTTCCTTAGAAGCAAGGAAGATGTCGCCAAGTCTCATGAATGTACTTTCAAAGGTCCATGGTGCCTTTTTTTAATGTGCCGATGGTTGCACATGTCAGACAGGTGGCTAGGCTGCTCTACAACTGGTTTGAAGGCCACACACAGGTTATAGTGGTAATACTAGTCATGTGTAGGCCTCTCACGTGACACGGTGTGGTTTCGCTATGGCTGCAACTTTGTCATTGCTCCGCCAGTTTCTTCAGTATCTTGAAGCCTCTAATTGGCTAGGATGCAAAGAAGATTACTTTAATTATTCATGGGTACAGGCTGTGGTTGGGACGTAGGGGAGTTTTTCCAATGACATGGAAAAGTTTATGACATAGAAGTCAGTGAAAAAAAATGTGTCCGTTAGATAACAGGTCTGAGAGCACAAAGAATGTTCTTGGCTGGTTTAGTTATTCCCAAAGATGGACTAATTTAATGCAAAGTACTAACTTAGTGGCCTAATGCTCCCGATTTTCCCTCTTTATTAAAGCAAATTAAATCTGTTTTATTATTTCACCACACAAGTTACTAAGATAAAGACAACTGTACCACAAACTTCAAAAGTCTCACAGATTAGATCCTACATTGATTTCAATTATTATTTATACTGTAGGTGCCCTGTGCCGGGCGCTGAGAGCAGCCACAGGTCCGGTTACTGCGGAAAGGGGGGAGGGGGGGAGCATTGGCAAATCTGGGTCACACTCCCTTAAAAAATAGAGAGCACTGGCACTGCATAACAATGGGGGGAATTGATGTCTGCATAGGTGGCCATTTATCACCCTTTGCAGCTGACTCAGGCCCCCTGGGACCCTCCAAACTGCCCAGGTAATTAGTATCCCCCCTCCCCGCCTCTGGCCCTTTTTATGATTGTCTATTGTCCCTATATTTGTACACATGATGTATCAAAATAATAATCAAAGCAGGATAATATAATAGCTTTCTTCCATCTTACACACTAAAAAGCAAAGGGTCACTGAGTGACAATTATTTAACTTAAAATAATATAGTGTTGTTAATATATGTATTAACTCCTGTAAATAATATTATTATGAAGTCAAATATCCCTAACAAATGAGATAGTTGTAAGCAGGAGTTCTCAACTCTAGTTACTCAAATACTCCATGCACAGGTGAGGTAATCAGTAATTATCCCACCTGCTTCCACAGACAAAAAGCCTTAAAACATGACCTGTTACGGGTACTTGAGGGATGAAGTTTGAGGTTGAGAACCACTGGTTGTAAGTATACATTCACATTATTTCCTGCCCCATTGGAAATTACTGTACAGTCTTGCTGGCCACACATCTAAAGATAGTTTCTCCAAACAGCCATCTAGTTGTCTGGGTGGAATGAAAATCTGGTAATGTTATGAGAGTCATTTGCTCAAAAGAGCCAGAAAACAGACAACAACAGTGGTTCAGGCAAATTGGTTAAATCCATTTTAGTCCTTTTTACAGCATTTATGGGCAAATGGCTGATTGTTGTTTGCTCCCATACAGTGTTAGTTTTTTTTATTCTAACCAGCCAACTAGTTATGTGTCCTGCTTAATGCTCAACTCCAGTCCTTAAGTCCCGCCAACATGTTTTTTTGGGATGTCTTTAATTATGCACAGGTTAGTTCCAGTGACGCGCAGGTAAGGCACTGGCTAGTATCAGGGCCAGATTTACACACACACACACACACACACACACACACACACACACACACACACACACACACACACACACACACACACACACACACACATACACACACACACACACACACACACACACACACACACACACACACACACACACACACTGGTAAATGTGGGCATTATACACAGGTGCAGCAGTAGATAGTGCTGGGAATTTGGTGAGTTTTGATCAGAGATGTGCAGACAAGGTAGGCAGGGAAGGCACTGCCTCACCTGTCATAGACCAGTATTCTCCAGAGTTTTGACTATAAAAATGCTTAGAATCATACAAAGAAGACATTTATAAGATCTTATTTGTTTTCTCTTATAATTTTTATAGTCAGCACTCAGGAGTATACTGGAGTATGACAGGAGAGACTCTGCCTCACCTGACTGCACTAGTTCCTCTATTTTGCTGGTCCAGTAATTATCTCACCTTCTTCCACAGGCCTGTTGAGAAACTTGAGAGTTGAGGTTGGGAGCCACTGGTCTAAGTGGTATATTTATTAAAACTAACACTTTGTGAGAAAGGCTATTTTTGCCTGGTTTTAGTATCCGTGCCAGCCTAAGATAAATCTAATGTAGGAGATACAGCTTTGTGCTGTATCTAATATTTCAGGATACATTGTATTTTTACATACAATACTGTAGGCAGCATGGACTAATATGGCCAATGTGTGCCTTCAAGTAACACTTTCAACCACTTGCCTGTCATGGTCGCATCAGACCATACCAGCAAGTGTTTTATCTGACCTGGTTGCGACACAGAAGGTGACCAGTCAGATAAACAGTGTTAGCAGCGGCAGGGAAAGGAGACTTCCCTCTGCTGCTGCTCTCAGAGGGACCGGAAGATCCCACTGCCATTCTGCTCCCACCCCTTAAGGGTGATTTCCCTTGAACTCCCCCAGAGTCCAGACAGCACAAACTTTGACTATCTGTACTTTTGATTTTGTCTATGTACGATTTTGACCAGGGACGTGCGGTCACTGATTTTGACTATCTGTTCATTTTGACTATACTTTGTACTAGATAGTATACTAGATAGTCAAGATTAACTTGTCTGCGCAGTCTATCTAGTCTTGGAGCGCGCATTGGGATCGAATCGGTATCGCAAGCTGCCTAACACCTTGAGATGTGCACTAACTTTTCTCAAGATTTATTTCACCGTGTATACACACCATCAGTGTTGCCGTGCTGCCGGTCACTGCTGATCGGTCAGCACGGCAGTACCCCCCACCCAGCGGCTGCAGACAATGGCAGTCGCTGGAAAAGTGTAAACCAACCCCCCCAAGCTACACCCAGCCCCACCCCCACCCCGTGTACCAGCCAGCTGTCTTAGGTGTGAATAGTAACATTGTGAAGATCGTCATTTTACTGATGTTCCGATGTTACCGATCTTCCAGACCGATGTTCCAATGTTCTTGAAAAATGATTTAAATATATATATATATATATATATATATAATAAAAACAGAGAATATGCTTGCGCCAATTGTGAGACCAATACACCCAATTATTCAAAAACACTCCCAATTATCATGGGCGTCAGCTGCCCCTTAAATATGCAGGTAATGGTAAGTTACTGGTGAAAATTTCTATGGTAAAGTAGTATAAGGGTTCTAGCGACAACTGGTGTTAGAGTGTATAAATAAGGTATTTATCAGGCCGTGTATATATAAATATAAATAAAAATATATTTTATTTTAACACAAGCTAAATGCAGTGGTGGAATATTTTAAAATTGATAAAAAATCACATGGAAATAGGATGCATCTGAGCACAAATTCGAGTTTCATGGCAAAGGCTGTGAATACTTATGTACATGTGATTTCTTTTTTATTTTAATTAAATTTGCAAGAAAACACAAAAAAAACTCATAATGGGGTATTGTGTGTAGAATTTTGAGGGGGAAAAAATGAATTTATTCGATTTTTGAATAAGGCTGTAACATAACAAAATGTGGAAAAAGTGAAGCGCTGTAAATACTTTCCGGATGCACTGTATTTGACAATTTATCATCTAATGTGTACCCAGATTAAGGAGCAAATACAAATAGGAGCAATATAAGAGGAACATTGCACTGCAGGTTGGACAAATTTAAAATGTGCAGAGATTTATAGTTGGAAAGTTCAGTGTAAAAATAAAGCTTCACAGTATTAGTTCATTACTTTACCTGCAGAAGTAGCCAGTATTGTGACTGCATGTAAGAAATAAATAAATGCATTTGCACCACAATTTGTTGCATGAGCAGATTGATCCTGTTTTGCTCCTTTTTGTATTTACTCATAACTCATATAAACCCCTTAGGGAGTCATCCCGAGTTGATCGCTCACTGCCGATTTTCGCAGCGCATCGATCAGGTAAAAAAATAGCAAAACTGCGCATGCGTATGCACCGCAATGCGCAGGTGCGTCGTACGGGTATAAAGAGGAACGACGCTGGGCGAAGCGAAGATTCCAATCGCACAGCCGAACGCAAGGAGATTGACAGGAAGAAAGCGTTTATGGGTGTCAACTGACCATTTTCTGGGAGTGTTTGGAGAAACGCAGGCGTGTCCAGGCGTTTGCAGGGCGGGTGCGTGACGTCAATTCCGGCACCAAAAATACTGAAGTGATCGCAAGGGCTGAGTAAGTATAGAGCTACTCAGAAACTGCACAAACTGTTTTTGCTACGCTCGGCTGCAAAGGCATTCGCACACTTGCAAAGCGAAAATACACTCCCCCGTGGGCGGTGACTATGCGTTTGCATGGGTGCTAAAAGTAGCTAATGAGCGATCAACTCGGAATGACCCCCTTAGTGTATTATTTTCTTTGTAATACAGAATCTCACTAAAAGATGCAGATATAAAAGAAGGTAAATATAACGGTTAAAAAGATTTGGTTTGCTTTGGGAAGTGATGGTAAATAAATATATGTTTTTTGCAACTTGTTTTGCAGATTGTCCCTTTTACATATACTGTAGTTAGGTGTGTTTACTGCGATGTCTAATTTCTGTAGAGATCATGAACATTGGGCCTAATTCAGGTTGGATTGCAAAACACTCCGTTTCCAGGGAGGAGATGGAGCGTTGCAGCGCGAACGGGGGGCGGAGGCGGCAAAATGGGGGCGTGTCAGGGTGGGTTGGGGGCATGATCACGGCGACTGCATGATGTCACACGCCGCTGAAATCAAGTATGCGAAAAGCTGTGCCGGCAGGAGCCATTCTTTGTTTCTGGTAACAAGCAGAAATTGCGATATGATCGCAATTTCTGCTTGTTGAACTGGGTGAGGCGGCTGGCAGCATGCTGGGCGGCCTTGCCCAGTAATGGGTGGCCCTAAGCATGCTAGGAAAAGGATAGCATATTCTGCTAATTAGCAGAATTTGCTATCCTTACTGAATTAGGCCCATTGCCCTGTTCCACCTTGACTTGTTGATATTTTGCAATTAACCATTTACTGTAATTAAAAGCTAGAAATGTGTCTCCAACACGTTTTATTACTAGTGATGTGCACCGGAAATTTTTCGGGTTTTGTGTTTTGGTTTTGGGTTCGGTTCCGCGGCCGTGTTTTGGATTCGGACGCGTTTTGGCAAAACTTCACCGAAAATTTTTTGTCGGATTCGGGTGTGTTTTGGATTCGGGTGTTTTTTTCAAAAAACCCTACAAAACAGCTTAAATCGTAGAATTTGGGGGTCATTTTGATCCCATAGTATTATTAACCTCAATAACCATAATTTCCACTCATTTCCAGTCTATTCTGAACACCTCACACCTCACAATATTATTTTTAGTCCTAAAATTTGCACCGAGGTCGCTGGATGGCTAAGCTAAGCGACACAAGTGGCCGACACAAACACCTGGCCCATCTAGGAGTGGCACTGCAGTGTCAGGCAGGATGGCACTTCAAAAAAATTGTCCCCAAACAGCACATGATGCAAATAAAAAAAGAGGCGCAATGAGGTAGCTGTGTGACTAAGATAAGCGACCCAAGTGGCCGACACAAACACCTGGCCCATCTAGGAGTGGCACTGCAGTGTCAGACAGGATGGCACTTGAAAAAAATACTCCCCAAACAGCACATGATGCAAAGAAAAAAAGAGGCGCACCAAGGTCGCTGTGTGACTATACTAAGTGACACAAGTGGCCGACACAAACACCTGGCCCATCTAGGAGTGGCACTGCAGTGTCACGCAGGATGGCCCTTCAAAAAAATACTCCCCAAACAGCACATGATGCAAAGAAAAAAAGAGGCGCAATGAGGTAGCTGTGTGACTAAGCTAAGCGACCCTAGTGGCCGACACAAACACCTGGCCCATCTAGGAGTGGCACTGCAGTGTCACGCAGTATGGCCCTTCAAAAAAATACTCCCCAAACAGCACATGACGCAAAGAAAAAAAGAGGCGCAATGAGGTAGCTGTGTGACTAAGATAAGCGACCCAAGTGGTCGACACAAACACCTGGCCCATCTAGGAGTGGCACTGCAGTGTCAGACAGGATGGCACTTCAAAAAAATTGTCCCCAAACAGCACATGATGCAAAGAAAAATGAAAGAAAAAAGAGGTGCAAGATGGAATTGTCCTTGGACCCTCCCACCCACCCTTATGTTGTATAAACAGGACATGCACACTTTAACGAACCCATCATTTCAGCGACAGGGTCTGCCACACGACTGTGACTGAAATGACTGGTTGGTTTGGGCCCCCACCAAAAAAGAAGCAATCAATCTCTCCTTGCACAAACTGGCTCTACAGAGGCAAGATGTCCACCTCATCAACATTGTCCGATTCATCACCCCTTTCACTGTGTACATCCCCCTCCTCACAGATTATTAATTCTTCCCCACTGAAATCCACCATCTCAGGTCCCCGTGCACTTTCTGGAGGCAATTGCTGCTGGTGAATGTCTCCACGGAGGAATTGATTATAATTCATTTTAATGAACATCATCTTCTCCACATTTTCTGGAAGTAACCTCGTACGCCGATTGCTGACAAGGTGAGCGGCGGCACTAAACACTCTTTCGGAGTACACACTGGAGGGAGGGCAACTTAGGTAGAATAAAGCCAGTTTCTGCAAGGGCCTCCAAATTGCCTCTTTTTCCTGCCAGTATACGTACGGACTGTCTGACGTGCCTACTTGGATGCGGTCCCTCATATAATCCTCCACCATTCTTTCAATGGTGAGAGAATCATATGCAGTGACAGTAGACGACATGTCAGTAATCGTTGGCAGGTCCTTCAGTCCGGACCAGATGTCAGCACTCGCTCCAGACTGCCCTGCATCACCGCCAGCGGGTGGGCTCGGAATTCTTAGCCTTTTCCTCGCACCCCCAGTTGCGGGAGAATGTGAAGGAGGAGCTGTTGACGGGTCACGTTCCGCTTGACTTGACAATTTTCTCACCAGCAGGTCTTTGAACTCCTGCAGACTTGTGTCTGCCGGAAAGAGAGATACAACGTAGGTTTTAAATCTAGGATCGAGCACGGTGGCCAAAATGTAGTGCTCTGATTTCAACAGATTGACCACCCGTGAATCCTGGTTAAGCGAATGAAGGGCTCCATCCACAAGTCCCACATGCCTAGCGGAATCGCTCTGTTTTAGCTCCTCCTTCAATGTCTCCAGCTTCTTCTGCAAAAGCCTGATGAGGGGAATGACCTGACTCAGGCTGACAGTGTCTGAACTGACTTCACGTGTGGCAAGTTCAAAGGGTTGCAGTACCTTGCACAACGTTGAAATCAGATGTATAGGCTTGAATGGCCTTTTGCTGCTCCTCCATCCTCTGAAGCATATAGAGGGTTGAATTCCACCTCGTTACCACCTCCTGCTTCAGATGATGATAGGGCAGGTTCAGGTGTGTTTGGTGGTGCTCCAGTCTTCTGTACGCAGTGCCTGAACACCGAAAGTGGCCCGCAATTCTTCGGGCCACCGACAGCATCTCTTGCACGCCCCTGTCGTTTTTTAAATAATTCTGCACCACCAAATTCAAGGTATGTGCAAAACATGGGACGTGCTGGAATTTGCCCAGATGTAATGCACGCATAATATTGCTGGCGTTGTCCGATGTCACAAATCCCCAGGAGAGTCCAATTGGGGTAAGCCATTCTACGATGATCTTCCTCAGTTGCCGTAAGAGGTTTTCAGCTGTGTGCGTATTCTGGAAAGCGGTGATACAAAGCGTAGCCTGCCTAGGAACGAGTTGGCGTTTGCGAGATGCTGCTACTGGTGCCGCCGCTGCTGTTCTTGCAGCGGGAGGCAATACATCTACCCAGTGGGCTGTCACAGTCATATAGTCCTGAGTCTGCCCTGCTCCACTTGTCCACATGTCCGTGGTTAAGTGGACATTGGGTACAACTGCATTTTTTAGGACACTGGTGACTCTTTTTCTGAGGTCTGTGTACATTTTCGGTATCGCCTGCCTAGAGAAATGGAACCTAGATGGTATTTGGTACCGGGGACACAGTTCCTCAATCAAGTCTATAGTTGGCTCTGAAGTAACGATGGATACCGGAACCACGTTTCTCACCGCCCAGGCTGCCAAGGCCTCAGTTATCCGCTTTGCAGCAGGATGACTGCTGTGATATTTAATCTTCCTCGCAAAGGACTGTTGGACAGTCAATTGCTTACTGGAAGTAGTACAAGTGGTCTTCCGACTTCCCCTCTGGGATGCCGATCGACTCCCAGCAGCAACAACAGCAGCACCAGCAGCAGTAGGCGTTACACTCAAGGATGCATCGGAGGAATCCCAGGCAGGAGAGGACTCGTCAGACTTGCCAGTGACATGGCCTGCAGGACTATTGGCTTTCCTGGGTAAGGAGGAAATTGACACTGAGGGAGTTGGTGGTGTGGTTTGCGGGAGCTTGGTTACAAGAGGAAGGGATTTAGTGGTCAGTGGACTGCTTCCGCTGTCGCCCAAAGTTTTTGAACTTGTCACTGACTTATGATGAATGCGCTGCAGGTGATGTATAAGTGAGGATGTTCCGAGGTGGTTAACGTCCTTACCCCTACTTATTACAGCTTGACAAAGGCAACACACGGCTTGACACCTGTTGTCCGCATTTGTGTTGAAATAATTCCACACCGAAGAGCTGATTTTTTTTGTATTTTGACCAGGCATGTCAATGGCCATATTCATCCCACGGACAACAGGTGTCTCCCCGGGTGCCTGACTTAAACAAACCACCTCACCATCAGAATCCTCCTTGTCAATTTACTCCCCAGCGCCAGCAACACCCATATCCTCATCCTGGTGTACTTCAACACTGACATCTTCAATTTGACTATCAGGAACTGGACTGTGGGTGCTCCTTCCAGCACTTGCAGGGGGCGTGCAAATGGTGGAAGGTGCAAGCTCTTCCCGTCCAGTGTTGGGAAGGTCAGGCATCGCAACCGACACAATTGGACTCTCCTTGGGGATTTGTGATTTAGAAGAACGCACAGTTCTTTGCTGTGCTTTTGCCAGCTTAAGTCTTTTCTTTTTTTCTAGCGAGAGGATGAGTGCTTCCATCCTCATGTGAAGCTGAACCACTAGCCATGAACATAGGCAAGGGCCTCAGCCGTTCCTTGCCACTCCGTGTCGTAAATGGCATATTGGCAAGTTTACGCTTCTCCTCAGACGCTTTTAATTTTGATTTTTGGGTCATTTTACTGATCTTTTGTGTTTTGGATTTTACATGCTCTGTACTATGACATTGGGCATCGGCCTTGGCAGACGACGTTGATGGTATTTCATCGTCTCGGCCATGACTAGTGGCAGCAGCTTCAGCACGAGGTGGAAGTGGATCTTGATCTTTCCCTATTTTTTTAACCTCCGCATTTTTGTTCTCCATATTTTAATGCGCACAACTAAAAGGCACCACAGGTATACAATGTAGATGGATGGATAGTACACTTTAAGGATGACGAGTGATGACACAGAGGTAGGTACAGCAGTGGCCTACCGTACTGCTATATACAGTATAATGGACCTGGTGGACACTGTCAACAGACTGCGTTTATAGTATAAAAAAAAGACACCACAGGTATACAATGTAGATGGATGGATAGTATTCTTATGGACGACGAGTGACGACACAGAGGTAGGTACAGCAGTGGCCTACCGTACTGCTATATACAGTATAATGGACCTGGTGGACACTGTCAGCAGACTGCGTTTACAGTATAAAAAAAAGACACCACAGGTATACAATGTAGATGAATGGATAGTATACTTATGGACGACGAGTGACGACACAGAGGTAGGTACAGCAGTGGCCTACCGTACTGCTATATACAGTATAATGGACCTGGTGGACACTGTCAGCAGACTGCGTTTATAGTATAAAGAAAAAAAGACACCACAGGCATACAATGTAGATGGATGGATAGTATACTTATGGACGATGAGTGACGACACAGAGGTAGGTACAGCAGTGGCCTACCGTACTGCTATATACAGTATAATGGACCTGGTGGACACTGTCAGCAGACTGCGTTTATAGTATTAAAAAAAAAGACACCACAGGTATACAATGTAGATGGATGAATAGTATACTTATGGACGACGAGTGACGACACAGAGGTAGGTACAGCAGTGGCCTACCGTACTGCTATATACAGTATAATGGACCTGGTGGACACTGTCAGCAGACTGCGTTTATAGTATAAAAAAAAAAGCCACCACAGGTACACAATGTAGATGGATGGATAGTATACTTATGGACGACGAGTGACGACACAGAGGTAGGTACAGCAGTGGCCTACCGTACTGCTATATACAGTATAATGGACCAGGTGGACACTGTCAGCAGACTGCGTTTATAGTATAAAGAAAAAAAGACACCACAGGTATACAATGTAGATGGATGGATAGTATACTTATGGACGACGAGTGACGACACAGAGGTAGGTACAGCAGTGGCCTACCGTACTGCTATATACAGTATAATGGACCTGGTGGACACTGTCAGCAGACTGCGTTTATAGTATAAAGAAAAAAAAAAACCACAGGTATACAATGTAGATGGATGGATAGTATACTTATGGACGACGAGTGACGACACAGAGGTAGGTACAGCAGTGGCCTACCGTACTGCTATATACAGTATAATGGACCTGGTGGACACTGTCAGCAGACTGCGTTTATAGTATAAAAAAAAAAGACACCACAGGTATACAATGTAGATGGATGGATAGTATACTTATGGACGACGAGTGACGACACAGAGGTAGGTACAGCAGTGGCCTACCGTACTGCTATATACAGTATAATGGACCTGGTGGACACTGTCAGCAGACTGCGTTTATAGTATAAAAAAAAAAGACACCACAGGTATACAATGTAGATGGATGGATAGTATACTTATGGACGATGAGTGACGACACAGAGGTAGGTACAGCAGTGGCCTACCGTACTGCTATATACAGTATAATGGACCTGGTGGACACTGTCTGCAGACTGCGTTTATAGTATAAAAAAAAAGACACCACAGGAGTGTTTTTCAGGCAGACAAACGTATACTGGTGGTCACTGTCAGCAAAACTGTGCACTGTACTCCTGCTATAGCTGCTCCCCAGTCCCCACAATTAAGCAGTGTGAGCACTCAGCACAGATATACTGTATCATGCAGCACACTGAGCACAGATATGGTATGGAGCGTTTTTTTCAGGCAGAGAACGGATAAAAAACTGGTGGTCACTGTTAGCAAAACTCTGCACTGTACTCCTCCTAACAGCTGCTCCCCAATCCTCCCCACAATAAGCTAAGCAATCAGATCAACTGTGTAGTATATAACTATATAAGCGGAGAGGACGCCAGCCACGTCCTCTCCCTATCAATCTCAATGCACGTGTGAAAATGGCGGCGACGCGCGGCTGCTTATATAGAATCCGAATCTTGCGAGAATCCGACAGCGGGTTGATGACGTTCGGGCGCGCTCGGGTTAACCGAGCCATACGGGAGAATCCGAGTATGGCTCGGACCCGTCTAAAAAGGGTGAAGTTCGGGGGGGTTCGGTTTCTTGGAAACCGAACCCGCTCATCACTATTTATAACCTGCCCTTTCTACAAATACTGGGATCTATTTACTAAGCCATGGATGGAGATAAAGTGGACGGAGATAGAGGTGTCTATTTACTAAGCTGTGGATGGAGATAAATTGGATGGAGATAAAGTCCCAGCCAATCAGCTCCTAACATCCATGTTACAGGCCGATATATCAGCCAGTGTTTACGCACTTTTAGTTAATAGACCCCAAAGTACCAGCCAATCAGCTACTAACTGCCATGTCACATTCTGGGTTTGAAAAATGACAGTTAGGAGCTGGTTGGTTAGTACTTTATCTCCGTCAACTTTATCTCTCTCCAAGGCTTAAGGTGGGTACACACTGGAAGCTATATCTGCCGATCAATTGAGCATACACACTGCCCGATCCGTAGGGGACTGACGTCATGAACTGGGCGGGCGGGTACACACGCCCGCCCAGTTCAGCTGTCAATCATCGCCAGCCGCCGCAGCATGTGTACGTGCGGTATCGGTAGTTATATTGGCCGTCGGCTGTGCTGCGGGGTCGACGCGATACTTCTGTGAACGACGGAGTTCACAGACGTATCGACCGTACACACTGGGCGATGGACCCGTGATATATCGGCCGTTCAAGAGAACGGCCGATATATCACCCAGTGTGTACGGGCCTTTAGTTAGTAGATCCCAAAGTACCAGCCAATCAGCTACTTACTGCCATGTCACGGGCTGGGTTTGAAAAATGACAGGAGCTGGTCGATTGGTACTCCGTCCACTTTATTTCCATCCAAGGCTTAGCAAATAAACAGACCGTTTTGCAGAAACTCTGTTCCTGATGGTGTCTGTTATTGGTAGCGTGTGGGTTTAAGTGAAATTCTTTAAACAGGCTATGATACTATACTTGGCAACTTAAAATTTTTCTTGTGAGTTCTCACAGGGCAAAGACATGCAGTTGATTATTGTGTGGGTGGAGCCAAAAACAACTCTCTTCCTCCATCCAGGGCCAACAAGGGGGCAGGCACTAATTACCCAGGCCCCAGCTTGTCCGAGGGGCCGGGGCACAGAGAAAAATATCCTCAGTTCCCTGGAGTGCACACCGCAACTTAGTGCATGATATCTTGCATTTAAGTTTTTTATGATAGGATCTGATCGCACCCCCAATATTGGCCACTCCCCTCTGAACGTCCACACTCCTTCTCTGTCTCTCCCAAGCCCACCATATTTCTCAGTGGCCGTGCCCTCGTCCCACCCACTAGGATTGTGGCCTGCTCTTCTGAGACTCTTTAGAACTTCCCCCAAAACTGGCAAAGTAGGAAATATGATGTCCAAGAGAACTGGACTGCTACTGTGTAAAAATGTGGGACAACTTACTATTGGGGTATCTTCACTCACAGAGTGTCCCTAAAGATAGTTAAGTTGCCTTCTCTCCATGCCCAATGTACTAATGTAGTATTATATTTGCATTACAATAATAAGCGCATTCACATAAAGTAAAAGAGAACTTTATATTAAATAACCAAATACTACTAATAATAATACTAATCATTTAAATACTAACATACTAACAAATTCTAAAAATACTAAATGTTGTTTGTAGAAGTGAATTACGGTATACTGTGGTATGTGTAACCAAACAGTATCCGCCTTGGTGATAAAACATTCCATTGCAGGTACTCCAAATGATATGGGTGACTGCAGGTGTCTTGGTCTATTCAGATGCTGTCACACAACAAAATTCAAATCTAGCTGAGAATCACCAATGGCAAGGCTCAGCTTACTTAAGTAGTTTATCTAAATTAAGTGACATTGACTTTAACAGTAGAGTTCATGTGTAAATTAATACAGACTGCAAATAGTGCAATGGCCGTCGATAATCATTATGTTTAAGCTGTCACTCCTTTTAGCTCCGGTTATAGAGACAGAAGTCGAAAAGTTAAAGAACATATTTACTTTCTATAAAGTGACTTCTATTAATTCTACTAGACCCAAATATAGATTGTTTCCAATATCACATGGCACCTCTGATCTTTAGTTTAGAATGTGCCTATCAACTGCTGGTTTAACCCTGTATTCTGTGTCGTTTTGTTTATGGGTAACAGACAAAGATACGTATGTGCCAAGATGCCATATAATTATGGCATACTGTACTCTCCCTGCCCTTGTTTAGTCTTCTGATTTAGAGTGCAAGCTTCTTGATATGCCTGCTGTCATTTCTGTTTGGCTTTTGAATGTTGATTAGTTTGACCATGAGTGTGGATTATTCTTTTGCTATGAAACCTGGTCATTTTTCTTATCTCTTTGTCTATGTGAGTCTTCTAAGCCCAAATTTCTTATTACAGGTTTGGCAAGTCAGAACAGTGATCAAATAGGTCCAAAGGCGCCCCGAGGCAGTGTCAGACTGAGGCAGGAAGGGCCCATTGGGAGAATGCAGTGATAAGGGCTCATACTTGAGGGTGTATCCAGCCCAGGGGCAGAACTACTGGAGTCAATGGAGTCAGTTGCCGCCGGGCTCTCAGCCCAAAGGGGGCACTGCACCTCCACTGTCCCCGTTCTGTGCCCTTCCTGCTAGAATAGTGGACCGCAAATTCCTTGTTACACTGTATGCTAGTAGTGAGCTGCGGCACGCTGGGGGAGGGTGGGTGCTAGGGTGCCATCTGCCTCTGGGCTGCTGCAATTTCAGTATTCCAGGACCGCTGGTGTTCCTACTGCAGAGTGCTGTGCTGCTATAGAGATAAAGCTACACTAGGGGCTAACAAAAAGTGTCTGCCCCCACAACAGGCTTGTGTTCTGGCTACAACAAAATGACCACCGTCAACCAAAGGGGAGCGAGGTTTCCTTCCCTAAACTCAGGAGGCTAGAGTGTGGGGAAAGGGGGCGTGGCTTACCGAAGTGAGACAGTGGAGGAGTGCCTGCTTGTTGTTTTCTTGAACCTTTTGAGAAACCAAATACAGTGTGGGGCTTATGTATCATATATATATATATATATATATATATACATATATATATATATTTATATATATATTTATTGCTAAAGTATTCACCCCCCAACATCTAATTACATTTTTTTAAATCTGAATTTTATGTGATGGATATGCACAAAAAAGTCTAAGTTGGTGAAGTGAAATGAGAAAAATGTATATAAAAAAGAATCCCCTTTGCTATGACGCTCCTCAAAAGTTCTGGTGCAACCAAATACCTTCAGAAGTCACATAATTAGTGAAATGAAGTCCACCTGTGTGCAATCTAAGTGTCACATGATCTGTCAGTATAAACAAACCTTTTCTGAAAGGCTCCAGAGGCTGCAACACCACTAAGCAAGAGGCATCACACCATGAAGACCAAGGAGCTCTCCAAACAAGTCAGGGACAAAGTTGTTGAGAAGTACAAGTCAGCGTTGGGTTATAAAAAAAATCCAAATCTTTGGTCATTCCTCGGAGCACCATCAAATCCATCATCTTCAAATGGAAAGAACATGTTACCACAACAAACCTGCCAAGAGAGGGCCAGCCACCAAATTCACAGACCGGGCAAGAAGGGCATTAATCAGAGAGACAGATCAGAGACCAAAGGTAACCCTGAAAGAGCTGCAGAGTTCCACAGCAGAGACTGGTGTATCTGTTCATGTGACCACAATAAGTCATACACTCCATAGAGCTGGGCTTTATGGAAGAGTGGCCAGAAAAAAAGCCATTACTTAGTGTTAAAAATAAGAAGACACGTTTTGAGTTTGCCAAAAGGCATGTGGATGACTCCCCAAATGTATGGAGGAAGGTGCTCTGGTCAGGTGAGACTAAAATTGAACTTTTCCACCACCAAGGAAAATGCTATGTCTGGCGCCAACCCCACACATCCCATCACCCCAAGAACACCATCCTCACAGTGAAACTTGGTGGTAGCAGCATCATGCTGTGGGGATGCTTTTCAGCAGCAGGGACTGGGAAACTGTTTCGAGTCGAGGGACAGATGGATGGTGCTAAATACAGGGATATTCTTAAGCAAAACCTGTTTCAGTCTGCCTGTGATTTAAGACTGGGACAGAGGTTCACCTTCCAGCAGGACAATGACCTGAAGCATACTGCTAAAGCAACACTCGATTGGTTTAAGGAGAAACATTTAAATGTGCTGAAATGGCCTAGTCAAAGCCCAGATCTCAATCCAATTGAGAATCTGTGCTCAGACTTGAAGATTGCTGTTCACAAGCGGAAACCATCCAACATGAAGGAGCTGGAGCAGTTTTGCCGTGAGGAATGGGCAAAAATCCTATTGGCAAGATGTGGCAAGCTCATAGAGACTTATCCAAAGCGACTTGCAGCTGTAATTGCCGCAAAAGGTGGCTCTACAAAGTACTGACTTTAGGGGAGTGAATTGTTATGCACGTTGAAGTTTTCTGTTATTTTGTCCTATTTGTTGTTTGCTTCACAATAAAAAAAAATAATAATCTTCAAAGTTGTAGCCATATTCTGTGAATGAAATGATGCAAACCTTCAAACAATTCATTTTAATTCCAGGTTGTGAGGCAACAAAACATAAAAAATGCAAAGGGGGGGGTGAATACTCTAGCAAGGCACTGTGTGTGTATATGTATATATATATATATATATATATATATATTGAAAAAAGAGATTTCCCCAGGGAGCTGATGTCGTACTTTGGTATGTACAAGTTTTGTATAATAAAATAATCTTAAAAAAGAGAGATTGTTTATTTTTTTTAAAAGCAATACCTAAAACTGTTTACAATTTGCCCAGAATAACAATAAACAATGTTTGTACAGATGATAGTTGTGTTGGTAATTCAAACAACATCAAAATGATCTTCTTTGTAGAGATGTCAGAGAACAATGTGCTAAACCAACGCGTTTCGTCCTACAGACTTCATCAGGGGTGTATTAATCAAAGAATCACAATATGGACATACATCTTATCGTGTCTTCAAAAGGGCAATTCAACAATGCTTAAAATAGTATCGGACCAAATTTCACCATATGGGGTATCAATTTAAATTGAATTGGAAGTAACCCTTTTCACTGATTATCCACTGGGTATAACCTTTTTGAAATTTAGAGTAATTCTGAATCAATTTAATTCAATTAAGCCCATAAGATGGCAAATCACTGGATATCTTCCAGATGTCAATTTAGACAAAGTGGACCACTGTAATAGTACCAATTAGATGACATCAAGCCCATAAAGTGACTGATCACTGAGTGTCGTCCCAGTGTTTATTTGAACAGGGCAAATCACCGCAATAGTGCCGATTCAATTAAATAAAGCCAATTGAAGCAGCTAATCACTGGATATCGTCCAGGTATCAATTTGAACAAGGCAAACCACTGCAATTGTGCCTCTCCACAGAAAGTAACACTCCTAGCTGCTGCCTCTCCTGACTGCACATCCCTGATATACATAGGCCATCCAGTAAGAAGTAAAAAAATAATGGAGCCATCATGGATTTTCAGGGACTGTTAATACCTTGAGAATTGACTTTGTGAAACTTTGGCCTAGGTCCCGGTGACAAATTTTGTTACCAGAATATATATTTTAAGCAAGGATTGAACTCTATTATATGCAATATGTTAATGAGACTATGGGCCTATTTCAGACCTGATCGCTCCTCTGCGATTTTGAAGAGGTTTGCGATCAGAAAGTCACCACCCAGACGGAGTGAAAAAAAACGCCTGTACAAATCTGCATACGCTTTGCATAAATCTGTGCGAACGCAGGTCAGCTGCAAATCCGTTCGCAGCTCACTCATCATCAAATGTTTTCTCCAGTATGTGCAGTAGAAGTATGTGTGTAGCTCAGGACATACCCCTACAGTGCGATAGAAACAGGCTGATCGGGGCCGGAGCAGCCTAAACCTAACCCTCCCGCCCCCGCAGTCTAACCTTAACCCTCCCCAGGGGTGCCTAAACCCCCCTTCCCGCAGCATAACCCAAACCTTTTTCCCTCGAAAGCCTAAGCCTAATCCTCCCCGCACATCCTAAACCTATAACGTGCTCTACCTGGCGTAATGTGTATAATGTGCTCTATCTTGCATAATGTGGGCTCTACCTGGCATAGTGTATTTAATGGGTTCTACCTGGAATAATGTGTATAAGTGGCTTACCTGGCATAATGTATGTAATGGGTTTCCTGGCATAATGTGTATAAGGGACTCTACCTAGCATAAGTGTCTAGTTATGGCTCTGCTTGGTGGGGAGGGAGGATGTAAGTGTATAATGTCATTTGTGGAGGGGGGGGGAGATGTAGGTAATTTGTGAATGTGGGGGAATCTAAGTGTATATTATTGTTTCTGGGGGAAATGTAAGTGTATAATAATGTTAGTGGGTGGTATATTGAAGTTATCAAGTGGGGGGGGGGGGGTTATTGTAATAATCCCAAGTACACCTAATGGGCGGGATGTACTTAAGAGAAAATGCGTCCAAAACCCTGAAAACTGCAGTTTTTGGACTTTGACCTCACTTTCCTTATGTACTGGGATAAGGTGGGTAACACCAGCTGGTTTTACTGTATAGAATCCTATGGGCTTCTCTCAGCAATTTCCCCTGAGAGGGATCCACGATGGTGGGGGCGTCTGGTATGAACTTACGCCTCTGATCCAGTCTCTAGTGGGGGTGTGGCCTCCACGGAGGCTTGGCTAACCTTTAGCGTGTGCATGGTCCGGCCCTTATTTTAAATATATATATATAAAACCTCCAAATGAGTTAGAGGGCGCTATAAATCACTTTCCAAGTAAAACCAGCAGTTACTCTAAATGACCAATTATCGTATAACAAGAATTTATTAAAAAACAAGATTTATGGTAAGAACTTACCGCTGTTAAATCTCTTTCTGTGAGGTACACTGGGCTCCACAGGGAATGACATTGGGGTATAGAGTAGGATCTTGATCCGAGGCACCAACAGGCTAAAAGCTTTGACCTTCTTCCCAGAATGCATAGCGCCGCCTCCTCTATAACCCCGCCTCCATGCACAGGAGCTCAGTTTTTGTTAACCAGTCCCATGCAGTAGCAGGTAAAAGAGACGACAGCCGTTAGTAGCCACATACACCACATTCTCACATCAGGAGAAGGTGTCAGCGGCTAATGCCTTATCAACCCAAAGAAGCTAAGTGTGTCAGGGTGGGTGCCCTGTGGAGTTTAGTGTAAGTCGCAGAAAGAGATTTAACAATGGTAAGTTCACTGAGGGCCACGTAGCCACCTTGCACAATTGTCCTCGGCAGGCTGTCCAAGAAGGTCCACCAGACCGAGTAGAATAAGCCTTAATGGTAGCAGGAGCTGGAAGACCAGCCTGTACATAAGCATGTGCAATCACCATTCTAATCCATCTGGCCAGGGTCTGCTTGTGAGCAGGCCAGCCATGTTTGTGAAAACCAAACAGTACAAAGAGAGAATCCGACTTCCGAAGAGAAGCAGTCCTCTTCACATAGATACGGAGAGCCCGTACCACATCCAAAGACAACTCAGGAGAGGCAAAGGCCAGAACCACAATCTCCTTAATAAGGTGGAAATATGATACCACCTTAGGTAAATACCCGGGATGTGTTCTAAGAACCGCCCGATCATGGTGAAAAATCAGATATGGTGACCTACAAGACAAGGCACCCAAATCCAACACCCTTCTAGCAGAGGCCAGCAGAAACACTACCTTAATAGAAAGCCACTTAAAGTCTGCAGATTCAAGAGGCTCAAACAGAGACCCTTGCAATGCCTCCAGAACCACTGACAAGTCCCAAGGAGCCACAGGTGGGAATCTGCAACACACCCTGAGTGAACGTATGCACATCAGATAAGGTCGCAATTTTTCTCTGAAACCGAACCGACAAGGCAGAAATATGAACCTTGATGGAAGCCAGATGAAGGCCCAAGTCCAGGACCTGTTGTAGGAAGGCCAAAAGTTTGGCCGTACTAAACTTGTAAACATCATGATTGTTAGATGTGCACCATGTAAAGAAAGCATTCCAGACCTTATGGTAAATTCGAGCAGAAGCCGGCTTACAGGCCTTCAACATGGTTTGAATGACCGCCTCAGAAAATCCTTTGGCCCTCAAGACAGAAGCTTAAAGAGCCACACCGTCAAAGCCAACCAGGCTAAATCCTGATACACACAAGGGCCCTGAACGAGGAGATCTGGACGCTGTGGAAGTAGAAGGGGACACTCTATCGAGAGACCCTGAAGGTCTGAGAACCAATGCCATCTGGGCTGCGCGGGAGCGATCAGAATTAGGATTCCTCCTTCTTGCTTGAACTTCCTTATTACTCTTGGCAGGAGTGACACTGGAGGGAGCACGTACGGCAGCCGAAAGTTCCATGGAATTGCCAGAGCATACATGAACGCTGCTTGAGTATCCGTTGTCCTTGCTCCGAAGACCGGAACCTTGTGATTGTGTCGAGACGCCATCAGGTACACATCTGGAAGGCCCCACCTTTCCACGAGGAGTTGAAACACTTCTGGATGGAGGCTCCACTCTCCGGTGTATACGTCCTGATGACTGAGAAAGTCTGCTTCCGAGTTTAGGACCCCCGGACTGAATACTGCCGATATGACTGGCAGATGGCGTTCCACTCACTGAAGAATCCGTGATACTTCCCTCATTGCCATGTGGCTTTGAGTACCGCCTTGATGATTGATGTATGCCACCGTGGTGGCGTTGTCCAACTGTACTTGAACAGGTCTGTTCTGTATTAAATGCTGGGCCAAGTTCAATGAGTTGAACACCGCTCGCAATTCCAAAATGTTTATCGGGAGGAGAGACTCCTCCTTGGTCCACCGACCCTGAAGGGAGTGTTGCACCAACACCGCGCCCCAAGCTCTCAGACTGGCATCCATCGTCAGAATGACCCAGCTGGAGATCAAGAAGGGACGACCCCTGCTCAATCGTTGCTCCTGAAGACACCAGCTCAGTGACAGATGGACCTCCGGAGACAAGGAGATCATTTGAGACCTGATCTGGTGAGGCAAGCCGTCCCACTTGGCAAGAATCAGCTTCTGCCGAGGGCGGGAATGAAATTGAGAGTACTCCACCATGTCGAAAGCCGACACCATGAGATCTAGCACTTGCATTGTCGAATGTATCGACACTTGCGGAAGAGATAGGAAGCATTGAATCTTATCCTGAAGCTTCAGGACTTTCTCCTGAGACAAGAACAATGGCTGGTTGTGAGTGTCCAACAGGTGCACATGCTCTGAGCAGGGACCAGGAAAGATTTCTTCCAGTTGATGAGCCACCTGTGGGCTTGCAGAAACTGGAAAGTCAGATCTAGATGGCGTAGAAGAATTTCTGGGGAATTTGCCAAGATCAACAAGTCGTCCAGGTACGGTAGGATCCTGACCCCTTGACGGCGGAGTACAGCTGTCATTACCACCATGACCTTGGTGAAGACTCGCGGAGCCATGGTCAAACTAAAAGGTAACGCCCGAAATTGGTAATGGAGGTTGCCAACCGCAAACCTCAGGTATTGCTGATGCGACATTGCAATGGGAATATGCAGGTAAGCATCCTGTATGTCCAGGGAGGCCATATAATCCCCAGGTTCCAAGGCCAGAACAATAGAGCAAAGAGTTTCCATACGAAACTTGGAGACCCTCACAAATTTGTTCAAGGACTTGAGGTTGAGAATGGGCCGGAAGGACCCATTCGGTTTCGGGACTATGAAACAGCGATGAATAGTACCCCTTGCTTCTCTGAGCCAGAGGCACCCGTACTACCACTCCTGTGTCCAGGAGGGACTGTACCACCGAATGAAGAGTTTTTTCCTTCACCTGATCCGAAGGGACGTCTGTCAGGCAAAATCGATGAGGGGGGCGATTTTTGAAGGATACGGCGTAACCTTGAGTGACGACTTCCCGTACCCAGGCATCGGAAGTGGTCTTCAACCATTCCTGGGTATACCCTAGAAGTCGTCCCCCCACCCTGGGATTCCCCAGAGGGAGGCCCGCTCCCGTCATGCAGCAGGCTTGTCAGTCTTGGAAGCAGGCTGACGGGCAGCCCAGGCCCATTTGGGTTTGGGCTTATTGGGTTTGGAAGTGCGAGTCTGTTTCGGATATGCCTGACCCTTTGCTTTCTCTGAAGAACGAAAGGAGCGAAAGGAAGTACTCTTAGGCTTCGGTACCGAAGGAGCAGTAATAGGTAGACAAGCTGTTTAAGCTGAAGCTAAGTCAGCCACAATCTTGTTGAGGTCTTCTCTGAAAAGGATGTCTCCCTTAAAAGGGAGTACCTCCAGGGTTTTCTTGGAGTCCAGATCCACGGACCAGGACCGCAACCATAGAATCCGGCGAGCCAGTATGGATGTAGTATAAGCCTTGGCCACCAGAATACCGGTATCAGAAGCTGCCTCTTTAATGTAATGAGAAGCTGTGACAATATATGATAAGCATTGTCTAGCATGATCAGAAGCGTTGGAAGACATCTCATCTTCCAACTCCTGAGCCCACGCTTCAATTGCTTCATGCAGCCCATGTCGCTGCAACGGTGGGCCGATGCGCAGCACCCGCTAGAGTGTAAATCACCTTTAAACAACCCTCCACACGCTTATCCGTCGGTTCTTTCAGAAACGTGATGGTAGTTACTGGCAGAGCCGAGGATACCACCAGCCGCACCACCTGCGAATCCACTGGCGGGGGTGACTCCCAATTTTTACTCAGCTCCGCAGCGAGGGGATAGCGAGCCAGCATCTTCTTGTGAGGCGTGAATTTCTTTCCTGGATTTTCCCAGGACTCCTGACGTATGTCAACTAACTGGTCAGAATGAGGTAAAACTTGTTTAACCACCTTCTGACGTTTAAATCTGTCCATTTTTTTTAGGGGCAGCATCAGGCTCCGGGTCATCAGTAATTTGAAGAATGAGCCTAATAGCCTCTAACAAGTCAGGAACATCCACAGATTCCCCCTCAGAAGCATCAGGATCAGAATCTGTGGTGTCAGTATAAACGCCCTCTTCATCAGACGAGGTGTCTGGGACGTTGGTGGATTGTGAGGAAGTAATTGCCCGCTTAGAGGACCCCTTGGTCTTAGGCGGGCGAGGGTTAGACTTCTGAGTAGTCAGTGATTGGTTCAATTGCTGTAACTGAGCAGACAGTTGATCTGCCCATGGCGGGTTAACCACGGGAACCATAAGTAGTTGTACAGGCACAGGAGGTCCCATAGGGGGCGTTAGTCTAGTTAATAGCGTGGAGAAGGTAGCCCAATGCGGGTCATTTTGAACCCCCATTGCTACGATTTCACTGGGGGGCAGGGAACCCCCAGAACCTGAACCCTCAGCTGCTATATTTTCCTCAAATGTGTCTGCAGTGACACCACCACATAATGTGGGATCAGCCCCAGCACCATTGCCTTTTGTAGCTGGCATATTTGAAAGCTCAATGCAAGGCAACCCAGTACAATATCAGCAGCACAATACCTGACAAGAACCCACTGTGCAATGTAACAGCACAAACAGGGAATTCAAGAGGTATATGGTGACTAAAAATCACAGAGAAAAATACACACTGAGTATATCTTGTGAAATACCTATATTAAATGATATACCTGACGCACCTAGCCCCCTCAGGTTATAGAATATAGGGATAGCAATCTGAGTGAGATACACGAAATGGAGGTCACACAACAGCTATATGCACACACACACATAGTCACATTGTACAATGCAGAAATTATGACATGCAATAACACTGCACTGGATTAGCAATACAGAGTAGTACTAAGTATAGCTATACACTTAGTAGATATAACAATGCACAGTAAAGACTGGATGTATATCACAGGGTACTTGTACTATATAACCCTGACTAAATGCACTCTTTCTTAACTAACACTGTCAGCAGACATGTATAATACTTAAGTGTCCTGTAAAATGCACAGCGCTGACATGCAGGCGGCTTTACAGAGGAGGATTTGCCCAAACAGTCCCAGGATCAGCTCAGCTTGTCCTAATGGTGCCCAAACGCTGACAGGGAGTGAGGGAGAGAGATATATGCAGCTCCAGGGTGGGAACATTTACTCTAAATGGCGCCCTGGGGCTGGGGGAGGGGCTACAGGTCAAAGCCTTATCCCCCTGCTGGACTTCACCACCGGGTATTGTGGGCTATATAATAAACTTTGTTTATCAAAACCAACCTGTGCCCTTGCCCTGGTGGTCTAGTGGGGTCCCTGTACTACAACAGTGTCCACGTCAGCACGCGTGGCCCGCCTCCCACCGGCCGCGCGGGATCGCGATTTCCAGTGGATCCAGTCTGGGTAACCCACTTACCTCCACCCTGAATGCGGCCACGCGATCCTGGAGAGCAGCGGTGGTGTGTGTGACTAACTTGAGAGAAAACGGAGCCTCTGCTGTAGGTACCCAGCAACCAGGGCATGGGAGTGTACAGCGCCGCTGGGGGAGGTGATGGAACTGCAGCAGGAGATGTCTAACTGACATCTAACACTTACAGTGCATCTACTGCAGCCCTTGAAGTCTTCATTTTTCACTTTAAATGCTCTTATCAGGGCTGCTGGAGCAGCCCCCCTGTTGTATGCCTGCACTGCATGGCACCAACTACAAAACTGAGCTCCTGTGCACGGAGTTGGGGTTATAGAGGAGGTGGTGCTATGCGTTCTGGGAAGAAGGTCAAAGCTTTTAGCCTGGTGGTGCCTCGGATCAAGATCCTGCTCTACACCCCAATGTCATTCCCTGTGGAGCCCAGTGTACCCCGCAGCAGAAACATGCTTTATGCTTTACAGATACAGAGACAAACCCTTTCAATACACAAGTCATACAATATTGTGTCAATCTGAGTTATGAAGGGTATTTTCTCTCCTCAACCTGATGCGTTTCGTCCTATAAGGACTTCTTCAGAGGGGTGGTCTGTGCAGCTGGTAAAAAAATATATCTTTCTATAGGTATAATGGAGAAGAGGACATAAAAGAAGAACATCATATAATATTCCAGAGAATCGTATAATATTCCAAAAAAAGCCACCTAGCCAAAGTGGCATATTATATTTAAATGGTATAATGACAATTAGCAGTACATAACTATACAGTAAATCCGAATGACAATCATAGGAATATTCACTCAAAACCTGGTTTGTAGTACAATTCTAAAAAGTAAGTACATATAATCAATTTACAATCCATAAAAATGGAAAAAGTACTCTTATGAAAAAATCTCGTCACTTACTGTACTTATGAAGTTATAAAACCTCAATTCGAAAGATGTGATGATCCATTCATATTAAAAATATTAAATATCCTGAATGGAAATATACCAATTAAATTTAATATATTATATACATTCCATATCCAAAAAGACCTATGAAAGTGTATACATACATACATACCCACTCTGGGTGATCTTCAAAAATAATTCAGAAAGGTGAATTATATCTGTGAATATTAAATGTGTACTAATCAGTACCACATAAAATGTAAAGTGCATGTAGGAATGGAATAAATGCCTTATACTTACAAGCTCCTGTGTGATACTGTGTGCTCCTCCTAATGTTCAATAGACTGTGTGAGTGTGCTTAAGGGCTATTTATACCAAAGCCCTTCCTACCTCATTTCCTGAACCTTATTAGCCAATCCGGATAAAGTGCACAAATAATCCCTTCTAACTGCACTTCTAATATACCCTATTTGTGACTGTGACTAGATAACAATGTATGTATTACTTTACAAACTGTAGAAAAGTCAACTTAACCACTTTAAATAACAAATAATAATATATCCGATATCCCGGAAGTGACATCACTTCCGCATTGCATTCCATCAACATTAGCGGTAGAACGCACATTAGTAAACCATAGAACTCTAGAGTCAAGTGCTTCACTGGACACACCCACCCACCATACAAGGGGCAAAATGGCACCGTTCGTGCACGTTCTGACTGGACCAACGTCCACCACACATACCGGACCTAAACGACCCATGCGTTCCAACTTCGTCCTCGGTGGAACGCACTCTCTGATGCGTCGCTTCCGCCCAGCGGAATATCCCATGCATTCTACCTATATCTTCAGTGGAACGCAAAGGCCCGACTGCGTCACCTCCACCCAACGGTATAACCTATATTGGAGTGCGCTCTTGGAGGTTGTATTTGTATTAATCCTCTCTAACAGGAGGATTGTGTTAGAGGTGCAGCATAATAACAGCGCAAGATAAGGGTATATGTTTGTTTGTTTTTATATATATATATATATATATATATATATATATAGTGGGGCAAAAAAGTATTTGGACAGCCACCTATTGTGCAAGTTGACCCAATTAAAAAGATGAGAGAGGTCTGTAGTTTCCATCATAGGTATGCTTCAACTGTGAGAGAAAGAATCTGAAAAAAAAAAAAAAACAGGAAATCACATTGTATGATTTTTAAACAATTTACTTGTATATTCTGTATATACAATGTGATTTCCTGTTGGTTTTTTTTTCTTCAGATTCTCTCACAGTTGAAGCATACCTATGATGGAAATTACAGACCTCTCTCATCTTTTTAAGTGGGTCAACTTGCACAATCGGTGGCTGTCCAAATACTTTTTTGCCTCACTGTATATATATATATATATATATATATTTTTTTTTTATTATTATTTACACACACACACACACACACACACACACACACACACACACACACACACACACACACACACATATATCCCAACAATGGGCCTAATTCAGACCTGATCGCTAGGCTGCGTTTTCGTACAGTGGGTGATCAGGTCTAACCTGTTCATGCGTATGCACCACAATGCGTAGGCGCGTCGCACAGGCCCAAAGCGGATCGCCGCTCAGCGATGGGTTTGTGCGAAGGATCCATTTGCGTGGGCGTTCGCAAGGAGATTGACAGTGAGAAGGCGTTTGTGGGTGGCAACTGACCATTTTCTGGGAGTGTCTGGAAAAACGCAGGCGTGTCCAAGCGTTTGCAGGGCGGGTGTCTGACGTCAAGTCCGGTCCTGAACAGTCTGAAGCGATCACAGCGGCTGAGTAAGTCCTGGGCTGTGCAGACACTGCACAAAATCTGTTTGTACAACTCTGCTACACATGCGTTCGCACACTTGCACAGCTAAAATACACTCCCCCTGTAGGCGGCGACTATCTGTTTGCAGCAGTGCAAAAATCGCCTGCTAGCGATCAGATCTGAATTAGGCCCAGTATCCCAACAATCCGGCACTCCAGAAAACTTCACAACAACGTAGCCCAGTCCGAACCCCTCAATATGCAGGTGTGTGTCAGATTTTAATTTACATTTTCTGTAGTGACCTGTAAAACAATAGGTTTTAACACATGAAAAGGGATCAATACATTATGTGACTCAGGTCTGGTCTTTTTGGCAAACATGTCAGTCAGAACCCCCTCACTGACAGCATGGATGAAACAGTCTCAGAAGCCCAGATAAAAGCCTAATAGCAGTGATGGACAGGGTGTGGAGTTATCCACTTCCACTGTTTGGGCAGCTGAATTAATGGGAAAGAGTTCAGGCCTAGTGCACTATTTTGCAGCAAAGTGGTGTACTTGGGGCCTAATACCTAGGCCATGTGGCAGTCTCTTGTGGGGGATGTTTGGACCTAATGACCCAATCATTGCTGATATAGTGGGACAAATAAGTATTAAAAGCTCCTACGTGTCTGGAAAGCCAGATGCCCTCTTCTTGCACATCTTGCTTGATATTGCTTGCCCTGGATAGTAAGGGTCATAGTGTTTACTTGGCTCAAAAAGCTTCCTGCTGTACAGTACTTGTTCTTATGGGTGTGATACATGTGACCGGCGGTCAGATGTCGGTGGTCACATGACCAACACTGGTATCCTGACCTTCAGAATGCCAATAGGGGAATGGGTAATTATCTTACCCCTCCCCTTCCTTAACCCAAACCTGCTTGGGGTGGCTGTTAGGGCTAAGATAGTGCGGGAGGTAGCCAGTGCTAACCCTCCCTCCAGTGCCTAACCCTAACCCCCCCCCCCCCCCACCGGGCCCCAACCCTAACAGACACCCGCTAATACTTTCCTTCGGGATATCAGCGATCAGTGTTCCGCCACTGGAATTCCAAGTGGGGTCAGAATTCCATTGTCGGTCACATGACCACCGGCATTCGACTGCCGAGATGGGCGACATATCCCGTTTTCTTATATTTAATTTATTTTGCCAACAGTCAGCTCCTGAGTTTTATTGTGGCCCCGTACACAAAAACAATAATGATTCCGTATACATACACATAACCAATGATTCCGTACACATAACCAACAATGATTCCGTACACATAACCAATGATGATTCTGTACACATAACCAATGATAAGTCCATACACATAACCAATGATGATTCTGTACACATAACCAATGATGATCCCGTACACATAACTAATGATGATCCCGTACACATAACCAATGATGATCCCGTACACATAACCAATGATAATTTGTACACATAACCAATGATGATTTGTACACATAACCAATGATGATTTGTACACATAACCAATGATGATTCCGTACACATAAACAATAGTAATTCCGTACACATAAACAAAAATGATTCCGTACACATAAACAATGATGATTATGATGTGATTAACTTGAAATGTTTGCTCTTTTCCAATATTAATTGCTATGAAATTTTGCTGCAAATCCCTAAATGATGACATCGTTACTCACCAATATGAACTGTTTGCATCATTACTCACTAGTTATAATAGGGATAATACACCCTTCAATTGTACATTATTGGTATATTACAAAGCATTTAGAAGCATTAAAAGCACAATGACATCTAGAGCCTCAAATGATATGTTATATTAAGCGTAACGGAATGTGCTGGCGCTATATAAGTAACTGTTAACTAACACATAACAAATGTACAGCATATCTTACATTACTTGTGACCGATAATTATATATGACTAAAGTTTTAATTAATATACTACTAGAATCATTGCTTTATAGTATACCATTTCTGATGAATCAATCTCTTTATTTCCTTAAGTTTTATGGTTCTGTGTACATACAGCACTTGGATACAGCTCAAATTTGCAGACTTGCTTTTGGGTTGGCCTTTGTACCCTTGAGAATTAAAGTGCCTGGGGATTTGGTTGCTCATTGAAGGATATCACAAATGTTCTTGTTTTACACTGCAGAATTGATGGTGTGTCAATAGCTATAATTGAAAGGACTTCCCTACTTCTCCCCCCCACCTGGTCTCTCGAATAAATCGTCTTACATATGTACTACACCAGTGTATTATTATTAGTATTATTATTATTATGATTATTACTCTCTTCAGCCAATAGTTACACAAATGCAATACTAAGAAAAAAAATGGTACAAAATAGGGTTAAACACAGACATAAGCGAGCATCACTTTTGCCATTATTCTGTGTTCGAAAACTCAGCTCATTGAAGTTTACAAACCTAAGCACTGATGTTTCAGAGCAAAGCTCACTGCGGTATCTCCAGGGCTCCATTAAACTCACACAATGCCATTTGCTAAAAGTTGCAAATACCGTGTAAACTGCCCCATATTTCCAAACGATGTAAACAATCTTCAGAGCAATTGTGGCATTAGTTTTAAAACTTCTTTTGATTGCTCTGGGTCCTGTAAAAGAAATTGAATCATAAACATGCTTATTCCACCACAATGAAAAAAAGCAGCAGAACACATCAGATTTTCTAAGTAAGCAGCCACAAAAGGGCTTTAAATAACTCAACTTTCCACCGCGGTTTATTATCCTCCGCCACTTTTATGTTATCTACCGTTGAAATGCAAAGAGATTTGAAAAAACACTATACCATTTAAGTCATTACATTTTATAGCTAATTTCTAATGTAGGGCTGATATTTTATGAGCTGGGGAAAAAAAAAGAACTAATTTGCATTAGTGACAGTAACTAGATAAATTTAACACCTGGCTCTATTTGAACTAGGAATTAAATATCAGCTCGTTGTATTTCTAAGAAAAACATTCTGGGTACAATTACGTAATTGCTCTAGTTAATATGTCTACGTATAATACGCAATTACATATTTACATAATAAACACTGTTTAAATCAGAATATGTTTTTATATAAAATAATGGGTGGTTTAAATCACTAGACTGCAATTACGTGTGCTTGTATATGTGCATGTTCGTATGTAAGTATGTGTGTGTGTGGACATGTGTATTGTTATTATTATCCTTTATTTATATGGCGCCACAAGGGTTCCGTAACGCCTAACAAAGAACAGAAACAGAAACAAAACAAGAAAACGGTGACTTACAATACGGAACATTGCAGGACATGGACGAGGATTATAAACATTGATTACAGTAAAATGCAAGTATGTGTGAGTGTGTGTGTGTGTGTGTGTGTGTGTGTGTGTGTGTTACACACTTCTCGCACACCCTTTACAGTACACATTGGAAGGTAAAATTGCTGTAGGTGTTAAAGCAGTGTTTATGGAAAAATATCCATCTATCATAGCACTTTGTATATAAAACATTAGCATATGTTTGTGAGGCATGTAAAATTAAATTCTGTGATATAGGCGTATCTCTTGCTAAATAGTATGGGAAGTGACACTAAACACAGCCAGACAAAATTAACACATTGGTGGCATTTTGCTTGGTTCCTTGCAGTAATAATGCTGTTGTCAAATGTGTTTAGTGCACCAAATCTCCTGGAGCCTTCAGCTAGGCAGCAAGCTTTTGACAGATTGAAGGTTCGGTGATAGGCTATCATGACAGATGGAAACTGGCACCAGCGTTCAGCTTTCGCCTATCACAGGGGACCTGGCCCCCCCTCCCTCCCTTATTCTTCAGGGCTGACTCTGCAACCTCCCCCCCACCCTTCTGAATGGAAGCAGGGGATGGCATTGTTAAATAGTGCATCTGTGTGAGTTAAGGCTACTTTGATGAAAGCATAAGGCAGGCGCTCTGAAGAAAAAGACAGCCTTTTGCACTAAATGCATTTTACATAGGATTGTGAAGTACCCCGGGGAGCAAGGATGTAACACTGGTTAAATCCAGACAAAAGGAACGAAAATAAGACGACTATTAGAGATGATCCCAACACAACAAACATGTTGATAACAATTATATTGTGACTGCCATTTATTGAATAACCAATTATATTCTTATTCCATTTCCAATACTATGAAAAAATACACCTGTCTTAGCTTCACTTCAACTCCGTGTGACAAGGAAACATTTTCCATTTCAAGGTTAATCAAATCATTCCCGAGATATGTTAAGTAACTAAGGGAAAAAAATAAAATTTCGAAAGGAAATAGAACAATAGCGACATCACCGATAAAGAAAAATATAGCACAAAAATCATTTATTTTAACTATTTCAATTTAGAAAGTGTTTATTTTTCTAAAAATACACATAGTAAATACTTAGTGTAAAGTTTAGGTCCAAACAGAATTATTATTTTTTTGGAACTTATTCGAAGCCCTTTGATATTTTCCTGTGTGTGTGTGTGTGTGTGTGTGTGTGTGTGTGTGTGTGTGTATATATATGTATATATAGATAGATAGATCTTTCTTTTTTTATTTGTACTGTATCATAAATAATGCCATATCCTATTAATCATGGTATGTACATTATATAAACAAAATATTGTTGTAATGTTGCAGAACATTTTTTTTCCTTTTTTACACAAAAATCAGTATTACAATAATATTGTCTCTGGAGCCCTGACAAATTGCTACTAAATTTCCTTGAAGCAGATTTCAGGACTGTATTTGGAGCAGCCCAGTCAATCCCAATTGAGGTTATGATAATAAGCATTGGCTATTGAAGTGCTTTTCCCAAGGCTCCTTTGTGTGCAAACTCTTCACACTCATTTGACATGTGGACATCATAAAGCTGATGAAATGCTATTGTAATGAACATGAGGAAGAGGCATCTGTAGCGGTGTAAATGAAGGACCCTCTCCTCTCAACATGCTAATTCGGAAAATCTGCTCTCAACTTGTAGTCCCTCTGGATTCCAAATGGATGGGCATCTCTGTGAATGCATATTCAAGCATAGCATTAGCCTCAGCAGCAAGTGAAATTCCAGGCGGCAGGGACCAGTCTCTGTTTCAAAGCAGATTATTTTGCATCAAATGTGGTAATGATCTGACAGTTCATTTGTGAGTAGAATCCTGCAGTCAAGGTTTAATGCATGGACAGACGCAGGTGTGCAGTGAACATCAGTGTGATCTCCAAGACGGAATGAGATCCTCTCTTGTCATATTATCCAGGTTTAGAAGCATGCGACTGGAAGAATGGCTAGCTGCATTTACCAAATGAATGCAGTCATATTTAAAACATATTGCAACAAAGGCTCATTAGACTAGCCCGAGTTATATTTAAAATGACATATGACCTTTCACATTTCATGGCTACCGTTAAGACCCTTATTACTAGAATGCCATATTTGAAAATGTATACGTGAGCAGTGGCTGCGTTAGCTGCTGGCTATGGTGTTTAGTACATAAAGCCTTAACTGAGATTTCCAAACAGAATTCAAATAAGATAAGGAAAATTATATTGTAAACACTATGGGACATATTTATCATAAATATTTTATGCCTAAATTCACAAGGTGGAAATGTTCACTTTCACGTGAATTTAGCATGTACCTTATGAAGGGAGACAGGCTCCAATAAGAGCCTGTCCCTGCAAAGAACAGCCATTGTCTGGCGCATGCGTTAGAAGGGGGCGACAGAGAGAGAGAGCGCCAATACAGTAGCCCATAGGCTTGCATTCCAGAACTTTGGAAATCTGACTGCATAGCTCTCCGTCGTAAATAGTGGGGCCTACTGTCCCTCCATGTTACATCAGGAGAGCCTTAATATTTGTGGGCACCCAGTGGGTGTATTCAAGGCATATCTTGCAAATAGTATAAAAGATAGACAGACAGATAGATAGATAGATAGATAGATAGATAGATAGATAGATAGATAGAATATATGCAATATATCTAAATACAGCAATGAGTCTGCCACACTTGATACATAAGATATGCTCAGCCTGGTGCCCTCACAATGATGTATCACATAACTCCAAAGGTTCTTGATGGTGAGTCAGTGTTTCAATTCCATTTTCCTCATAGGCATTTTCATCAGGACAAAAGTAACATCACAATAAGGCTTACCTTTATGGAATCATACACCCAGTGACATTGTGATGTTTGCTGGGGCGGGACCACACATCTGGCTGGCGACGCTTCCATAGTAATGTCATAACGCCAGAGGTGCCCTCTGATCACACACACACACACACACACACACACACACACACACACACACACACACACACACACACACACACACACACACATATATGGAAAAAGGGGATTAATACCGTGCCAAGTTGTGATGAAACCACACGTATCTCAGATATTGTATAAAATGTAGCAATATGTTAATAGACACTCCCCACTGACAGTTTAGAGGCGTCAGCTTTCCTCCTCAAGAAAAACAGAGATGGTCATTTCCCTGAAACAAATGAAACTGATACAAATGGGATGAGGGGTATATAGCGACCAATGGTGTCTGCAATAACGTAATATACCGAATTGATATTGAAAAAGATTACAATTTATTAACAATGTTTACCACAATGATGCACAATTTTGAAAAAATGGGACAAAACATACATACACAACTAAAGAATAGTATATTAAAAAATATTTCTTAAAAATATTTAAAAGAATTCTTCTTTAAAAAAATTTAAATATAAGTATAATCAAAGATACTGAAAACAGTTCTTATCTGGATATGAGGTCAGTGCAGGTCTTCCAACGCGTTTCGTCATACGCATTTCGTAATTGGTGTCTGCAATTACCTTATTGCAGACACCATTGGTCGCTATATACCCCTTATCCCATTTTTATCATATATTTATATATGAGAGAGAGAGAGAGAGAGAGGAAACGGGCACTTCAGTGTCCAATGTTTTATCAACTGTTCCTGGATATATCAGGTTAGCAGTTAACTACATCCATCCAATGGAGGACATATATAATATACCTGTGACTACTATAGGAATTGGCAATCAGCCATAGAAGCATCCTTGCGAAAGATGGGACCAGCTATAACATGGGGAAGTATATGGTAGAGGAACAGAACTAAAGGCAGGAAACAACCATCCCAGGGCAGCAGAGAAGACAGAGCCGCGGACCTTAATGGTTACATTTCTTATCTAGCAGAACACTAGGGAAGAATAGCGCTATACGGAATGTACTAAGGCAGAGTTTAAAATGAAATGTCTACACTATGGGGGTAATTCCAAGTTGATCGCAGCAGGAATTTTTTTAGCAGTTGGGCAAAACCATGTGCACTGCAGGGGAGGCAGATATAACATGTGCAGAGAGAGTTAGATTTGGGTGGGTTATTTTATTTCTGTGCAGGGTAAATACTGGCTGCTTTATTTTTACACTGCAAATTAGATTGCAGATTGAACACACCACAACCAAATCTAACTCTCTCTGCAAATGTTATATCTGCCCCCCCCCCTGCAGTGCACATGGTTTTGCCCAACTGCTAAAAATTTTCCTGCTGCGATCAACTTGGAATTACCCCCTATAGCTTGTTCTCCGCTTGCAATTTTGCAGTGCTGCAGGCTGCCAGTCATCCTGCGTCATTATCCAGTGCTATACTAACGATTGTACAGGAATAAGGAAGAGTGTTCACGGGTGCGGATTATTAGATCTACACTAAAAAGGTCTACAGTCAATATGGCGACCATTAATGGTAGACATGCATTACATGGACAGGATCAAAAGGTCAACATGAAATAGGGAGACAATAGAAAAGGTGGACAGGATCAAAAGGTCGAAATGGAAATGGTTGACACAAAAAAGGTAAACACAATTTTGTTTTTGTATTATTGGGTGTTTTGTCACTTTTCTGCCACAAAAAAAGTCTCATTAGTGTACTGCGTCCCCTCGCCTGGTTTGCGGCTTTGGGCAAGGTTACTGTTCCCAATATTAGTTCACGTGGATAGTAAAGTAAGAAAAAGTAGAAAAAAAAACTTGGGTCGACCATATGTGTATTGAACATTTTCATGTCGACCTTCTGACCCTGTTGACCTTTTGAGCTGAAAAGCAATTAGTATTTTTGAAGCGCTGCTCAAATAGGCAAAAAATCTATAGCAATAGATAAATTAAAAATATTTCATTTTATTTATACCAAACATACATGGCCACATTATATTAAACATCAGATATCAGCCACAATCAAATCCTCATTCCTTCACCTGAGGAACATAGCCAGAATCAAGCACTTAATTCCCTCAGATGATCTGCCAAAAGTCATCCATGCATTTGTATCATCTCGATTAGACTACTGTAATGCCCTCTACCTTGGTCTACCAGCAAAAGAATTGCACCGCTTACAGCTGGTGCAAAACACGGCTGCCATGCTGTTAACCAGCCTGCCCCGCTCCAGCCACATAACACCCATCCTCTACTCCCTTCATTGGCTGCCTATAAGATGGCGAATCATCTTCAAGATTGGCTTACTTAGTTTCAAAGCACTACATGACCAAGGCCCAAGGTACCTGAAGCAGCTTCTGATCCCTTACTGCCCCACTCAAATACTGCGATCTATAGATGAAGGACTTTTAGCAGTACCTAGAATCTCCCGTATTTCATCTGGAGGTCAAGTTTTTAGTCATGCGGCTCCGACTCTATGGAACTCACTTCCCCGCACAGTGCGAGAAGCCCCAACTATAGAATCCTTCAAAAGTAGACTCAACACTTTCCTGTTTACTCAAGTATTTCCATAATGTCCCCTTAGTATCTACATGCTTCTGTATTCTATGAAAAGCTGTTCTGTACTTCATTATTTTCTGTACTATATTATGCTATGTATCTGTTAAGTGCCTTGAGTCCTATTGAAGAAAGAGTGCTATATAAATAAAATTATTATTATATTAATTATTATTATTATTATTATTATTATTAAAACAATAATTGTGAACACATACTCAATCCACATTACACTGATATGCCGCTCATTTAATATTATGTCGATAATCACTTTGATCAATCAATAAAAACAGTCTCTCCAGACTAGTAGCTAAACATTGATTGGAATAGCATTTAAAATAGAATTCAGTATTTCTATATACCAGTTGTATATGGTCCTTTTTGTTGCCAATGCGGTAAATGTATGAACAGTCATTACAGTATGGGGGAGAAGTGGTATTAGCAAACGTTATGTGCGCTAAACCACTTTCCCCCATGTATGACATCTAAAAGATAGCAGGCCGATATGCGCGGGCAATGTACGCTGACCGTTCCGAGACCTGCAGCTGTTGATTTCGAGAGCTGCATGGTGGCTATGCCCATACACCATAGCAGGACAATAGCATGGACAGAGCAGTCCCTACCTGTGGCGGGTGCCGGCTCCGGACTGCGCTGGGGATCTTGCATGAGCCGGGAAGGAGGCACAGCGCGTGTTATTATAATACATTTACCTATCTATTAGATAATGAGGTTTTTTATATATAACTGTTCCAGATCATCCAACTTTGTGAAATAATAGTATTTACCCTTTCATCCTCCTTGCTAACGGGTACTTTCCACGCTGCAGTCCATGTTTGTATACTCGTCGGTTTCCTCAGACGATATGGACATAGCGTCTGAGGAAACCGCCAAGTGTCCATTTTGAGAGGTGAAGAAACGCGTTACGGACACTATACCAACACCAAATTTTTCCTATACTAGCTGCGGACCTAAGGAAACTACCCTTAACTACCCTGCAGGCCTAAGCTAACCTCCGCTTGGAAATTACTCTGCAGAGGAATCTGACAGTAGGGAGGACATTCCAAATACAATCCTCTATTTTTGGACTGCAGCGTGGAAAGTACCTGCAGCAAGGAGGATAAAAGGGTAAATACTATCATTCCACAAAGTTAGAGGGTCTGGAACAGTTATATATATAAAAAAAAAACTCACATTGCTAATATTGGCAACAAAAAGGAGCATACGTACAACTGGTACATAGGAATACAGAATTCTATTTTTATTTACTATTTCATTCAATATTTAGATACTGGTCTGGAGAGAATGTTTTTATCGATTGATCCAAGTGATTATTTATTGAAATAATATTAAATGAGCCGCATATCAGCGCAATGTGCATTCAGTATGTGTACACAACTATTGTTTTAATATAATATGGCCATGTGTGTTTTGTATAAATAAAATTTTATGTTTTTCATTTATTAATTGCTGTAGATTTATTACCTATTTGAACAGCGCTTCATAAATACTAATTGTTTTTCTGTCCAGGTGAGGTACAGCAATTACCTCATAAATCTTTGACGCAGCAGCTGAAATCAGATTCGTTGCCAGTAGATCAGGTGCTGAATAATTGTTATTGTTAGTGTTATGTTCTCTGTACTTGGAACCCAGGAGATAGGGTGGCAGCAGAAGAGTTCCAAGTACAGATGCGTGATATTGCGACAGAACTGGGTTACGCAGCAATACCTAATGGGAAACCCTGACTCCGTTGTCCTTCCCAATCCCTAGTGGTCGGTTAACGCCTGTGAGACTATGGTTTCTTGGGCCCACGGCAGACATGTTTGAATGAGCGGATTAGGTCTGCCCGAACTCCAATGCCCCCCGGTCTTAGTTGGTGACAAGGCGTTAACTGAGACAGAGAGAGAACAAGGGGAAACTAACTAAGACAGACACAGAAGCGAAAGGGGAAACCACAGAAAATAATAAGCTAATTTATGTGCGGTGTGGCCGCCAAGAAAAACCGTAACCAAAGTAATGCTGACCAAATGCCAAATACGAAACCATCATAGTTTGGCAAGCACAGCCATGCGGAGGCCTCCACCAAAATGACTCGACCAAAAAACAGATAACAAGAACACGGCTTCAGCCGTAAGGTGTGGCAGAGCCGCTATTCACAACACCATAGAGGGGGCGCGCAGGAAACGACCGGAACCCCGAGACTTTGGACACCAGACCACTCCACTGGAAGACAAACTCGGAGGACAACAGGAAACGATCCCTCAGACCGTACTCTGGAAACTGGACATAGGACACTGGAGTACACAAGCTGGATGCAGGAACACACCAGAGGCAGGAAGACAGGCTCCACTGGAAGCTGCTGACAGTGACTAGGAACAAGCTTTCAGAAAGCTAACCAAGAACTGGAACATACAGGTATCATAACAAACTTCTATCACCGGCGCTGGACTGCAGGGCTAGCTGGGTAATAAGGGAAGCATGCCCCAATCAAGATGGCTGAAAGCCAGCACAAGGTAATGGCCAAAATACTGGCAGGTGAGGCTACACAGACAAGTGCCAGACTGCAGTACACAGACTCACCACATAATGACCAAATATCTGACAGGTGAGGCTACAAGGGAAATCCTGGCATCAAACAGAACTATAACATAAAATTCATGAACAGAAAGCAAAACAGGAATGAACCACTGCTTGTGGTTCATAACAGACCTTTTGGACTGTCTACCTTATACATGTTGACCGTTTGCTATGTCGACCTAATGTTGTCGACCATTAATGGTCAACCTATTGACTGTATACCTTTTTAGTGTAGATCTATAGACTGGATTCCAGTGTAAATACGTGTTTGACTTAGGACAAATACTGGAAACTACGTGAATTGGAACTTTTTTAAGTGAGATGATGTATAGTATACAGGGCCATCTTAACATATAGGCACACTGGGCAGCTGGCCATAGCCTCGCCATTCTAGGGGCTTTCAAGAGGTGGTAGGCTGGGCGGGCCAGGGTGTTCAGTATGAGTTACCGATAGATAGGATGCCGGCGGTCAGTATATCGACAGCGGCATCCCGTCCACCAGAATCCTGACAGCCCCCCATTAAGCCCCCTAACCCTCACCTTTCCCAACCCTAACCCTCCCATGTGGGTGCCTAACCCTACCCGCTGGGTGTCTAACCCTAATCCCCCCTTCTATGTGCCTAACCCTATCCTTCCGTCCCTGGTCCCTAACCCTAACTTTCCTGTGGCTGCACCCTAACCCCCTTCTGCTGCCTAAACCTTCACCCCCCCCCCCCTGCACACGGCAGGATGGCAGCGTGTCCCGCTGTCCGAACTGCAGCCAGACAGTGAATGGCTGTCATCATGCTGGTATGTGGATGGCTGGAGCCAGTACTATTTTTCTGGAAAAATAGGTTCGGGAACTACGGGTCTTGGGGTGGAGCAATTAAAAAAAGTTATAGATAGATACAGACAGATGTTGTAATGGCTAGCATTACTGCCTCACAGCACTGAGGTTTTTGGGTTTGATTCCCACCATGGCCCTAACTGTGTGGAGTTTGTATATTCTCCCCGTACTTGTGTAGGTTTCCTTTGGGTACTCTGGTTTCCTCTCACAATCCAAAAATATACTGGTAGGTTAATTGGATCCTGACAAAAAAATTAACCCTAGTGTGTGTGTAGGGAAAATACATTGTAAGCTCCACTGGGGCAGAGACTGATGTGTACGGGCAAATATTCCCTGTAAAGCGCTACGGAATATGTGTGCGCTATATAAATAACTGGTAATAACATAATAGATACAGTAAATGATATATAGATAATAGACAGATAATTAGATAGATAGTTTTTTAGAAAAGAAGCCACTCAAAATGGACTTTACAATGAAACTTCTTATGAAAAAAACATTTTGGCTCAGGACAGATTCAGGAACCCAGTTCCTGATTATATAATTTTTAGGGGTCTATTCATAGAGCAGTGAAAAGCCCTGTTGTGCGCTAAACAGGGCTTTTCTCTGCTCCCTCTAATTCATGTAGTGTCCTACCACCCCTCTAGTAGCGGTTTTCTCTACCTTGCTCCGGTCCCCGCATCTGAATCGCAACACCATTCTAATTAATGGTGATTGCAATTCATGTAGGCACGGAAGCTGTGCTTTCCGCTTCGCCCCTGACTTTGGTTTCGCCATTTCAGGATGGCGTAGACTGGTAGCAGAATGTAGAAGGGCAGCGGTGACTGCTGTCTCCCCGCCCCCTTCTCTGATGCCAACCAATCAGAGGAGACCAGGGCATATGCAATTATGCATATGCCGGGTCTCCTGACTGCCCGCCACTGCTGCCCTGATGACTACTCACTGCTCTCCTTCCCCCGCCACTGCTAACGCCACTGCTGCCCTGATGACTACTCACTGCTCTCCTTCCCCCGCCACTGCTAAAACGTGCCCTGACATATACATATGCTGGGTCACCTCCTTGCTGCTATTGCTCAGCTGTTTGTTGCCCCCCCCCGTCCCCCGCTACCCTGTGTCCCGCCGCCGCTGGAGGTCTCATTTCCCCGGCGCATGTGCAGATGACACATGGAGGCAGGGGGGACACTGCGCATGTGCAGAAAACCCCAGCCGCGGTATGAAGAAAGAAGTCTGGAGAAGCCGGGATCGTGGAACAGCCGGATACCGCATCGCATCATGGAACAGGTAAGTATTAATGACTTGCGTTGGAAATATGAAAAAAACCCTGAAATAAGAATGCGATGTTTAGTGAAAAGTTAAACATAAACATTGCATTCTTACATGAACAGACCCCTGTATGAGAGGTTTAGGAACTGAGGCCATCATTCCGAGTTGATTGCTAGCTGCTTTCGTTCGCAGCGCATCGATCAGGTAAAAAAAACGGCATTTCTGCGCATGCAGTGCGCGCACGCGCGTCGTACTTTCACAAAAGCCGATGCAGTTTTACACAAGCTCTAGCGACGCTTTTCAGTTGCACTGCTGGCCGCAGAGTGATTGACAGGAAGTGGGTGTTTCTGGGTGGTAACTGACCGTTTTCGGGGAGTGTGTGAAAAAACGCAGGAGTGTCAGATAAAAACGCAGGAGTGGCTGGAAAAACGTAGGCATGGCTGGCCGAACGCAGTGCGTGTTTGTGGCGTCAAAACACGAACTAAATAGTCTGAAGTGATTGCAAGCTAGGAGTAGGTCTCGAGCTACTCAGAAACTGCACAATTTATTTTTGTAGCTGCGCTGCGATCCTTTCGTTCGCACTTCTGCTAAGCTAAGATACACTCCCAGAGGGCGGCGGCTTAGCGTTTGCACGGCTGCTAAAAGCAGCTAGCGAGCGGTCAACTCGGAATGAGGGCCTGAGTTTCTGCTGGTTCCTGCTGAAAAATAGAACTGACTGGAGCTATCCACTAATCAAAGTGCTGACAGCCATTCACTGTATTGAAGCATGTGGGGAGACAGCATGGGACTGTATGAGGGGTAATGTACTTTATGCTTTTTTCTTCACTTATTTCCGTGAATGGGTGGATAGGTGCTCCAGCACATTGTTTTTCCCGGGGCCCACAATGCTTTTACCATACCTCCCAACTGTCCTAATTTCTGCAAGACAGTCCCGTTTTTTTTTGGGACTGTACCGCTGTCCCAACTGCCACAGTGTCCTGCAGTGTTGGTGGTGATGGGGGGGAGGGGGGGGGGGGGTTGTGGTGGCAGTTGGGAGGCCCCTGTCACTCACTGCTTAGCTATTCACTGGAGACACAGGGAGAGGGGGCATGCCAGCAACTCACAGTGCCCCCTCAGTGATGAAAACGGTGGCATAGATCATGAGCGCGGCTCTCATATGAAGCCACACCTCTTTTCCATAGACCACACACCCTTTTAAAAAAAAATAAGCCACGCAAAAGTCCCACATCCCCTACCATAGGTGCTGGGAGGTGTGCTTTTACGAAGGCCCTGATAGTATATGCTATACACCAAAGCTCAAAAACATGTTTGCTTATATTATCGTGATCAAACCACCATACAGTATTTTATTGTGCAAACAAATAAATGCATGTTTTATGTTGTTTATAAACAAAAAATTAATAAGTGAAAAGTGTTGGAGGTGTGAGGTGTGGTGCCTCTGGACTGGTTGAGCTGGATGGCTTTAGTGTGGCATACCTTTACATTCTATTAACACTTTTCACTTATTCATTTTTTAACACTATTTCTCTATTTTAATTATATTTCATGTTTGAATCACCCTCTTTATAGCTTCGGCTTCCTAAATACTAATTTATTAACACTATAGTTTTTTCAATGGTATACTACGCTGGGCTTTCTGGCTTATGCTGGTGTTTTGGGGTGCCACACCCTGTACCTAGATATAGCGCTAAGGACCCCAAATATACAGAGACGCCTTGATGCGGCTTTGGGGCTTAACCACACATTTGCACAAATATGTGTAACGAAGATCTCTGAATTCTATTATTATGTGGGATTTATATCTGGTTACTGTTATCATTCAGGGTGCTGAGGGAAACCAAATGCCTTTTTTTCTTGCTCAGAAATACCCCTCCCTTTCGAGCACCTGAATGATATCACTAAGCTAATTGAGCATCTACCAATATATATGTCTGTTGTGAGAGGCAGAGAGGTTCCTGCATTAGGAGGAGGTGCAGGCCCTGACATGCCACATGGAGCATTATGAAGTTGCTCCAAGGTAGGTAGCTCTTAGCTTAGACATATTGTAGTAAGGAGCCATTATCATGTGGCTCCTTGCTGGTTAATATTAGACCTAGATTGGGGTAATGGAGGTGTGAGGTGTGGTGCCTCTGGACTGGTTGAGCTGGATGGCTTTAGTGTGGCATACCTTTACATTCTATTAACACTTTTCACTTATTAATTTTTTAACACTATTTCTCTATTTTAATTACATTTCATGTTTGTATCACCCTCTCTATAGCTTCGGATTCCTAAATACTAATTTATTAACACTATAGTTTTTTCACTGGTATGCTACGCTGGGCTTTCTGGCTTATGCTGGTGTTTTGGGGTGCCACACCCTGCACCTAGATATAGCGCTAGGGACCCCAAATATACAGAGACGCCTTGATGCGGCTTTGGGGCTTAACCACACATTTGCACAAATATGTGTAACGAAGATCTCTGAATTCTATTATTATGTGGGATTTATATCTGGTTACTGTTATCATTCAGGGTGCTGGGGGAAACCAAATGCCATTTTTTCTTGCTCAGAAATACCCCTCCCTTTCGAGCACCTGAATTATATCACTAAGCTAATTGAGCATCTACCAATATATATGTCCAGTGACACGGAGCTGCAAGATACAGCAATGGCCTACTGTACTGTACAACTATATACTGTTGGTCACCAAAATGCTGCACTGTACTACTATATATACTGTTTACAACAATGCAGCACAGATATGGATACTTGAAGTGACACGGAGCTGCAAGATACAGCAATGGCCTACTGTACTATACAACTATATACTGGTGGTCACCAAAATGCTGCACTGTACTACTATATATACTGCTCACAACAATGCAGCACATATATGGATACTTGAAGTGACACGGAGCTGCAAGATACAGCAATGGCCTACTGTACTGTACAACTATATACTGTTGGTCACCAAAATGCTGCACTGTACTACTATAGATACTGCTCACAACAATGCAGCACAGATATGGATACTTGAAGTGACACGGAGCTGCAAGGTACAGCAATGGCCTGCTGTACTGTACAACTATATACTGTTGGTCACCAAAATGCTGCACTGTACTACTATATATATATATATATATATATATATATATATAGAATACACAAATACACAAAACCCGGCACTCCACCTAAAAACTAGAACCAGTCCTGGTGCCCTCACAACAGATGAATAGAAGATAGCAATAGTGCGGCACTCAGAGACATTTTTCGTCAGGAAATAAAACTCTCCTGTGGGGATTGAAACGTTGAATCAGTGACCACTGTGTCCGTGAGTTTTATTTCCTGATGAAAAATGTCTCTGAATGCCGCACTATTGCTATCTTCTATATATATATATATATATATATATATATATATATACTGCTCACAACAATGCAGCACAGATATGGATACTTGACGTGACACGGAGCTGCAAGATACAGCAATGGCCTACTGTACTGTACTACTATACTGGTGGTCACCAAAATGCTGCACTGTACTACTATATATATATAGTATACTATGTACTAGTCACATAGCAATGCATCAGATATTGAGCACTGATGATCAGGATACTGTCTAGAACTGAGTCTGACACAGAGCTGCAAGATACAGCAATGGCCTACTGTACTGTACTACTATAATTATATACTGGTGGTCCCCACAATGCAGCACACTGAGCACAGATATTTGCAGCACACTGAGCACAGATATGGAGCTTTTCAGGAAGAGAACGTAGATATTTGCAACACACTGAGCACAGATATTTGCAGCACACTGAGCACAGATATTTGTAGCACACTGAGCACAGATATGGAGCTTTTCAGGCAGAGAACGTAGCCATGTCCTCTCCGTTCATTCTCCAATGCACGAGTGAAAATGGCGGCGACGCGCGGCTCTTTATATAGAATCCGAATCTCGCGAGAGTCCGACAGCGGGATGATGACGTTCGGCCTCGTTCGGGTTAACCGAGCAAGGCGGGAAGATCCGAGGCTGCCTCAGAACCGTGTAAAATGGGTGAAGTTCGGGGGTATCGGATCCCGAGGAACCGAACCCGCTCATCTCTAATATATTTAAAGAATTTACTCAACACTTCTATACACATTCTATTACAGCAGAGACTGGTCTGAATCCGCTCCTCTCGGCTATACAACTAAATTACACTACACAACAATATCCATAAGGGTAACATACATTGCAGAGTTAAGTTATGATTTTTTTTTTTTTCAAATAGATGTTTTTACTGTTTAAAGCAACACAAGTATCAACAATTTAAATGGCATTATAATAAGACCACACAACGGTGGATGAGCACTCGCATGCTGTTTTATTGTTCACGCACTGAAATCTCTGAACGTACATTGAATCAGAATGACTACAAGCATTGTTATTACATACCATCATTTTGAAAGTGTTTTTGCTGGAAGAAACAATTTTGGATTGTGAATGTATTTATGACAGCATTATACTATGTTAATGATTGTATTTGAACAATGTTAATGTTATAAATGTGTTATACAAGTGGTAGAATAAACCAGATATCAGAAAGATAACTACACATCTGTGTGTGCCATCTTCCAGTTTGACCCTTTCAGATGCTCATCTGAAACCTGTAAGAAAACCTCATCCAGGATTAGCACTATGTACTGCAGGTCACAGATCATAGTACCTCGGGATGGAGACATTAGGGAGTAGACGTCACTGGTGAGATTATTTGGTGGAAAGAGTTTGCAACAGCTGGTAGAAGTGCAAGACTAAAGGCCACAGATAGCAGATCAGAATGGCTACTCCAATTCATGGAACAAACTTCTGTGAGACATTCTAAAACAACTGCAAAAAGACTAAAGCAGGTTTCACAAACTCTGCCATTATTTATTTATTAACAGTGTCTTATAAATCCTTTAGAATGTAAAGCCCCATACACACTAGATGAGAAAGTAAAAGATCTTGCTCCCTTGTGTGCTTTTACGTCTCTTACTTAACCTATCTTCTTTTCTTCTTTTCAATACTCCCTTTGATGGCACCAAGGTTTACTGCCACCCTGATACATACTGTATTTCAGTGCTGTTTACTGATGCAGCTAAGTTTATATATAAACCTGGGATTGTCTTATATTCTATTGAATTGTAAGTCACTGTCTTCATGTTTTGCCTATTTGTTTACTCTGTAATTGAGCGCTGCGGATCCCATGTGGTGCCATATAAAGGATAATAATAATAATAATAATAATAATAATAACAATAATAACAATAATAATAATAATAATAAAGAGCAGCAAATTCCATTGCACTTTACAATTGGAAACAACAGTGATAAAACAAAACTGGGTAACAACAGACAGACATAGACGTAGGAAGGCCCTGCTCGCAACATTACAATCTATAGGGAAAATAAGAATTTACTTACCGATAATTCTATTTCTCGTAGTCCGTAGTGGATGCTGGGGACTCCGTAAGGACCATGGGGATAGCGGCTCCGCAGGAGACTGGGCACAAAAGTAAAGCTTTAGAACTACCTGGTGTGCACTGGCTCCTCCCCCTATGACCCTCCTCCAAGCCTCAGTTAGGATACTGTGCCCGGACGAGCGTACACAATAAGGAAGGATTTTGAATCCCGGGTAAGACTCATACCAGCCACACCAATCACACCGTATAACTTGTGATCTAAACCCAGTTAACAGCATGATAACAGAGGAGCCTCTAGAAAAGATGGCTCACTACAGCAATAACCCGATTTTTGGTAACAATAACTATGTACCAGTATTGCAGACAATCCGCACTTGGGATGGGCGCCCAGCATCCACTACGGACTACGAGAAATAGAATTATCGGTAAGTAAATTCTTATTTTCTCTGACGTCCTAGTGGATGCTGGGGACTCCGTAAGGACCATGGGGATTATACCAAAGCTCCCAAAACGGGCGGGAGAGTGCGGATGACTCTGCAGCACCAAATGAGAGAACTCCAGGTCCTCCTCAGCCAGGGTATCAAATTTGTAGAATTTTACAAACGTATTTGCTCCTGACCAAGTAGCTGCTCGGCAAAGTTGTAAAGCCGAGACCCCTCGGGCAGCCGCCCAAGATGAGCCCACCTTCCTTGTGGAGTGGGCATTTACAGATTTTTGGCTGTGGCAGGCCTGCCACAGAATGTGCAAGCTGAATTGTACTACAAATCCAACGAGCAATAGTCTGCTTAGAAGCAGGAGCACCCAGCTTGTTGGGTGCATACCGGATAAACAGCAAGTCAGATTTTCTGACTCCAGCCGTCCTGGAAACATATATTTTCAGGGCCCTGACAATGTCTAGCAACTTGGAGGCCTCCAAGTCCCTAGTAGCCGCAGGCACCACCATAGGTTGGTTCAGGTGAAACGCTGAAACCACCTTAGGGAGAAACTGAGGACGAGTCCTCAATTCCGCCCTGTCCGAATGGAAAATCAGATAAGGGCTTTTACAGGATAAAGCCGCCAATTCTGACACGCGCCTGGCCCAGGCCAGGGCCAACAGCATGACCACTTTCCATGTGAGATATTTTAACTCCACAGATTTAAGTGGTTCAAACCAATGTGACTTTTGGAACCCAAAAAAACTACATTGAGATCCCAAGGTGCCACTGGAGGCACAAAAGGAGGCTGTATATGCAGTACCCCTTTTACAAACGTCTGAACTTCAGGGACTGAAGCTAGTTCTTTTTGGAAGAAAATTGACAGGGCCGAAATTTGAACCTTAATGGACCCCAATTTCAGGCCCATAGACACTCCTGTTTGTAGGAAATGTAGGAATCGACCCAGTTGAATTTCCTCCTTCGGGCCTTACTGGCCTCGCACCACGCAACATATTTTCGCCAAATGCGGTGATAATGTTTTGCGGTTACATCCTTCCTGGCTTTGATCAGGATAGGGATGACTTCATCCGGAATGCCTTTTTCCTTCAGGATCCGGCGTTCAACCGCCATGCCATCAAACGCAGCCGCGGTAAGTCTTGGAACAGACAGGGTCCTTGCTGGAGCAGGTCCCTTCTTAGAGGTAGAGGCCACGGATCCTCCGTGAGCATCTCTTGAAGTTCCGGTTACCAAGTCCTTCTTGGCCAATCCGGAGCCACGAATATAGTGCTTACTCCTCTCCATCTTATAATTCTCAGTACTTTGGGTATGAGAGGCAGAGGAGGGAACACCCATGGTGTTACCAGAGCGTCTACAGCTATTGCCTGAGGGTCCCTTGACCTGGCGCAATACCTGTCTAGTTTTTCCCAACGGTTTATAATCATGTGGAAGACTTCTGGGTGAAGTCCCCACTCTCCCGGGTGGAGGTCGTGTCTGCTGTGGAAGTCTGCTTCCCAGTTGTCCACTCCCGGAATGAATACTGCTGACAGTGCTATCACATGATTTTCCGCCCAGCGAAGAATCCTTGCAGCTTCTGCCATTGCCCTCCTGCTTCTTGTGCCACCCTGTCTGTTTTCGTGGGTGACTGCCGTGATGTTGTCCGACTGGATCAACCCCGGCTGACCTTGAAGCAGAGGTCTTGCTAAGCTTAGAGCATTGTAAATGGCCCTTAGCTTCAGGATATTTATGTGAAGTGATGTCTCCAGGCTTGACCATAAGCCCTGGAAATTCCTTCCCTGTGTGACTGCCCCCCAGCCTCGCAGGCTGGCATCCGTGGTCACCAGGACCCAGTCCTGAATGCCGAATCTGCGGCCCTCTAGAAGATGAGCACTCTGCAACCACCACAGGAGAGACACCCTTGTCCTTGGTGACAGGGTTATCCGCTGATGCATCTGAAGATGCGACCCGGACCATTTGTCCAGCAGGTCCCACTGGAAAGTTCTTGCGTGGAATCTGCCGAATGGGATTGCTTCGTAGGAAGCCACCATTTTTCCCAGAACCCTTTCATTGATGTACTGAGACTTGGCTCGGTTATAGGAGGTTCCCGACTAGCTCGGATAACTCCCTGACTTTCTCCTCCGGGAGAAACACCTTTTTCTGGACTGTGTCCAGGATCATCCCCTAGGAACAGAAGACGAGTCGTCGGAATCAGCTGCGATTTTGGAATATTGAGAATCCAATCGTGCTGCCGCAACACTACCTGAGATAGTGCTACACCGACCTCCAACTGTTCCCTGGATCTTACCCTTATCAGGGAATCGTCCAAGTAAGGGATAACTAAAATTCCCTTCCTTCGAAGGAGTATCATCATTTCGGCCATTACCTTGGTAAAGACCAGGGGTGCCGTGGACCATCCATACGGCAGCGTCTGAACTGATAGTGACAGTTCTGTACCACAAACCTGAGGTGCCCTTGAGAAAGGTAAATTGGGACATGAAGGTAAGCATCCTTGATGTCCCGAGACATCATGTAGTCCCCTTCTTCCAGGTTCGCAATCACTGCTCTGAGTGACTCAATCTTGAATTTGAACCTCCGTATGTAAGTGTTCAAGATTTTAGATTTAGAATCGGTCTCACCGAGCCGTCCGGCTTCGGTACCACAACAGTGTGGAATAATACCCCGTTCCCTGTTGCAGGAGGGGTACCTTGATTATCACCTGCTGGGAATACAGCTTGTGAATGGCTTCCAAAACTGCCTCCCTGTCAGAGGGAGACATCGGTAAGCCGACTTTAGGAAACGGCGAGGGGGAGACGTCTCGAATTCCAATTTGTACCCCTGAGATATCCCTTGAAGGATCCAGGGGTCTACTTGCGAGTGAGCCCACTGCGCGCTGAAATTAATTGAGACGGGCCCCCACCGTGCCTGATTCTGCTTGTAAAGCCCCAGCGTCATACTGAGGGCTTGGCAGAGGCGGGAGAGGGCTTCTGTTCCTGGGAACTGGCTGATTTCTGCAGCCTTTTTCCTCTCCCTCTGTCGCGGGGCAGAAATGAGGAACCTTTTGCCCGCTTGCCCACGAAAAGACTGCGCCTGATAATACGGCGTCTTCTTATGTTGAGAGGCGACCTGGGGTACAAACGTGGATTTACCAGCTGTTGCCGTGGCCACCAGGTCTGAAAGACCGACCCCAAATAACTCCTCCCTTTAATAAGGCAATACTTCCAAATGCCGTTTGGAATCCGCATCACCTGACCACTGTCGTGTCCATAACCCTCTACTGGCAGAAATGGACAACGCACTTAGACTTGATGCCAGTCGGCAAATATTCCGCTGTGCATCACGCATATATAGAAATACATCTTTTAAATGTTCTATAGGCAATAATATACTGTCCCTATCTAGGGTATCAATATTTTCAGTCAGGGAATCCGACCACACCAACCCAGCACTGCACATCCAGGCTGAGGCGATTGCTGGTCGCAGTATAACACCAGTATGTGTGTAAATACATTTTAGGATACCCTCCTGCTTTCTATCAGCAGGATCCTTAAGGGCGGCCATCTCAGGAGAGGGTAGAGCCCTTGTTCTTACAAGCGTGTGAGCGCTTTATCCACCCTAGGGGATGTTTCCCCAACGCACCCTAACCTCTGGCGGGAAAGGATATAATGCCAATAACATTTTAGAAATTATCAGTTGTTATCGGGGGAAACCCACGCATCATCACACACCTCATTTAATTTCTCAGATTCAGGAAAACTACAGGTAGTTTTTCCTCACCGAACATAATACCCCTTTTTGGTGGTACTCGTATTATCAGAAATGTGTAAAACATTTTTCATTGCCTCAATCATGTAACGTGTGGCCCTACTGGAAGTCACATTTGTCTCTTCACCGTCGACACTGGAGTCAGTATCCGTGTCGGAGTCTATATCTGCCATCTGAGGTAACGGGCGCTTTAGAGCCCCTGACGGCCTATGAGACGTCTGGACAGGCACAAGCTGAGTAGCCGGCTGTCTCATGTCAACCACTGTCTTTTATACAGAGCTGACACTGTCACGTAATTCCTTCCAACAGTTCATCCACTCAGGTGTCGACCCCCTAGGGGGTGACATCACTATTACAGGCAATCTGCTCCGTCTCCACATCATTTTTCTCCTCATACATGTCGACACAAACGTACCGACACACAGCACACACACAGGGAATGCTCTGATAGAGGACAGGACCCCACTAGCCCTTTGGGGAGACAGAGGGAGAGTTTGCCAGCACACACCAGAGCGCTATATATATACAGGGATAACCTTATATAAGTGTTTTTCCCCTTATAGCTGCTGTATTTTTAATACTGCGCGTAATTAGTGCCCCCCTCTCTTTTTTAACCCTTTCTGTAGTGTAGTGACTGCAGGGGAGAGCTAGGGAGCTTCCCTCCAATGGAGCTGTGAGGGAAAATGGCGCCAGTGTGCTGAGAAGATAGGCTCCGCCCCCTTCTCGGCGGCCTTATCTCCCGTTTTTCTGTGACTTCTGGCAGGGGTTAAATTCATCCATATAGCCCAGGAGCTATATGTGATGCATTTTTTGCCATCCAAGGTGTTTTTATTGCGTCTCAGGGTGCCCCCCCCCAGCGCCCTGCACCCTCAGTGACCGGAGTGTGAAGTGTGCCGAGAGCAATGGCGCACAGCTGCAGTGCTGTGCGCTACCTTGTTGAAGACAGGACGTCTTCTGCCGCCGATTTTCCGGACCTCTTCTGTCTTCTGGCTCTGTAAGGGGGCCGGCGGCGCGGCTCTGGGACCTATCCATGGCTGGGCCTGTGATCGGTCCCTCTGGAGCTAATGTCCAGTAGCCTAAGAAGCCCAATCCACTCTGCACGCAGGTGAGTTCGCTTCTTCTCCCCTTAGTCCCTCGATGCAGTGAGCCTGTTGCCAGCAGGACTCACTGAAAATAAAAAACCTAAAACTAAACTTTTCCCTAAGCAGCTCAGGAGAGCCACCTAGTCTGCACCCTTCTCGTTCGGGCACAAAAATCTAACTGAGGCTTGGAGGAGGGTCATAGGGGGAGGAGCCAGTGCACACCAGGTAGTTCTAAAGCTTTACTTTTGTGCCCAGTCTCCTGCGGAGCCGCTATCCCCATGGTCCTTACGGAGTCCCCAGCATCCACTAGGACGTCAGAGAAATAGGGGGACGAGTAAGAGTTACCGGCGGTCAGGGTGCCGGCATCCAGTATACCGATGCCGGCATCTTGACAATTGAATTCCTGACAGAGGTGAGCTACGTAGGTCTCCCCTCTCCTGCCCTTCCCGCACCCTAACCTCCCCCTTTGGTGCCTAACCATAACCTCCTCTGCTGTTGCCTAAACCTAACCCCCTCTTTCCCGCAGTCTAAACCTAACCCTCCTCCTTTAGTGCCTAAACCTTACCTCCCCTAACCCCCCCTCCCCGCAGCCTAACCCTAACCTCTCTTCTCCTGCATCCTAACCCTAATCTCCCGGGGTGGTGCATAAACTTAAACCCCAAACCTAAGCCTTTCGCTATACTCATGGTCGGGATTCTGGTTGTTGGGATTCCGGCGGCGGTATTCTAATGGGTGACAGGATTCTGGCTTCGTTATTCCGACTGCCGGGATTCAAGTGTCAGTATTCCAGCTGCCGGGATCCCGACAGCCTGCATCTTGATCGGATCCCGGATATAGGCATTGATACACAAGGATAGGCGCTACCTATTGCATAATGGTCCACCAGATTGCCAAGGTTCTTGGTGGATTGTATGATATGGTCACTCAGCAATTTTGGCCAAAAGGCAGGAGGATGTGAAAATGAAGAAAGAGAAAATATGTGAGGATATGAGTGGAATATACAGAGGGGATGTAATTGGATAGGAAAGTTTATGAAGGTTATGTAGGCAGCTCTGGAATTTGATAAGCTTGCCTGAAGAGGTGAGTTTTCAGGGAACAATTGAATATTTGGAGACTGGATGAGAGTCTTCTTGTGCATGGGAGGGCCTTCCACAGAATGGGTGCAGCCCGATTATAGTCCAGGTTTTAAGGATTTCCATACTTGAGTTTAGATGGTTAAATAAACTTGACTGAGGTACTAATTAAGTCCCCTGTGCTCAAGCATGGATATCCTTAAAACCTGGACTGTAATGATGGAGTTTGGGATACTCTGGACTAAAGAAAAGTTGCAGAACATTGCAGTATCAATTAAGTAAACAAAAATAAAAACAAATAGTTAAATGAAATGACTAATTGGTTTATTTAACAAACAGGCATTAGCAAAGAAGGAAAATTTAAAAATAAGACGCCATAAGCAGGGGCAGCTGAACGACTCTCACTTCTCTGGCCACCAGTCCAATAGTCTTTGTGTCTTTCACCAGTTCTGATCCTCCAGTGCCAGAGGTCTTAGGGGTGTCCTCCACCTTGCCAGAGGTCTGAGATGAGTCAGTTTCCTGTTCCGAGGTTCCAGCTCAGCCAAGGCAGTTTGAGACTCCTGCCCATCTGGGGCAATCCAAGGGTCCTTCCCAGCTAGGGCCATCTGTGGAACCCCACCCAGCCAGGGCTATCCAAGGATTCTATCCAGACGGGGTCATCCAAGGGTACTGCCCAGCCAGGGCCAACTGACAGTCTGGTCCAGTGGGAACCACCTGGGAGTAGAGTCTAGTGGATCAAAGCTTCACGTACTTCCAGGCTGCATCCTCTGTACCTGCCACTCCAGTTTGGGTGGTGAAATTTATGCTCTTAGCTTTCAGAGGGGAAGCCTTGAAGTGGGATAATCCATTTATGGAATATAGGGAGCCTGTGCTACTCTCCGAGTGTTAATCTCTGCAGTACAATCTGTCTCCAGTGGTGCTACACTTCTGCTGGTGCTCCTAGCAACCCATGGTTTGTCTCTCTGCAGCCGTGATTTTAGTACATATGGCTACCCTTTAAAATGAAAGACTTGGAGGCATTTTAATTAAAAACTAGGTAACGCATTTATTATCTTCTCAGAATAAAATATAAAAAACAAATCATTAAAATACAGACACAACCAAGAGTGGATCCAGAATAAAATGACAGGGGGGCACTATGATAGGGGAAGGAGTTGGGGTAGCAGAGACAGGCACATTTGCACACTCGCTTGTAAAAAGGGGTGTGGCCCTGCTACAAAGGGAGTGGCCTCACAGGACAGGGAGAGAGTGACTGGCTGTGGGTGACACGGAGAAAATGACATTGGGTGACAGGCAGTGGGTGATGGAGAGAGGCAGTGGGTGATCCCAAGGAGAGGCAGTGGGTGATATATAGAAACATAGTATTTGATGGCAGATAAGATCCAGTTGGCAAATCTGCCCATGTACATGCACACACTAGTTATACCAAGCAACTACAGGACACCGATTGTGGAACTAGGGATACCATCTATTGTGCGCTGAAGTTAAAAAGTTTTGCAGGTGCGCAGACAGCAGCAGCTGGTATAGGGGTGGTCAGACTCTGTAATATAGAGAAAGAAAGAATTGGGTGTACCAGCGCTGGCTGTAGAAAATATTATGCAATGGACGATTTACATTTTATTATTAAAACATATAAAACAAGCAAATCTAAGATAGTATATAGTATTGCTGATACCGATGAAACTCATATATAGACATCTTTCTGTATAGGATCGGTGTTATAAGTTCTCTGGCTAGGGCAATTCCCAGTAAGGGCAGTCACTGTGGAGCAATCATATTTACCGGATAAACAGAATGGTGGTCCCTTGATGTTGCATCAGCCTTAGGGAAAGTCCATTTAGAGCTGAAGGGATGTAACGGAATGTTGCTGTATATGATTTTGGGTGATGGATGGATGTCCAGAAGTTTGCCAGAATAATAATCAACAAAGTCCAGATAGGTGATGAAATGATAAGCTCTGAGCTTATCATTTTATCACCTACCTGGATCCCACTCCACACTTTGTATCTATCTGGACTTTGTTGATTATTATTCTGGCTAACATCTGGATAATTTTTGATACATAGGAGTGGACTCTATACAGAAAGTGGATCCTATACAGAAAGGTGTCTATATATGAGTTTCATCGCTATCAGCAATACTATATACTATCTTAGATTTGCTTGTTTTATATGTTTTTATAATAAAATGGTATTGTTTATATGAAGCAAACCGTCAGTTGTATAATATTTTCTACAGCCAGCGCTGGTACACCCCATTCTTTATTGTACGCTGAACTTTGCTGCTAAATTGAACTACCGCCAACTGGATCCTAAAAATCTTGACCGCAGAACCAGTAATATACATGCAAACTATGGCCCTCATTCCGAGTTGTTCGCTCGTTATTTTCCTTCGCATCGGTGCGATTTTCCGCTAACTGCGCATTGCGCACTGCGGCTGCGTCAAGTAAATTTGCTAAGAAGTTTGGTATTTTACTCACGGCATTACAAGGTTTTTTCTTCGTTCTGGTGATCGGAGTGTGATTGACAGGAAGTGGGTGTTTCTGGGCGGAAACTGTCCGTTTTATGGGTGTGTGTGAAAAAACGCTGCCGTTTCTGGGAAAAACGCGGGAGTGGCTGGAGAAACGGGGGAGTGTCTGGGCGAACGCTGGGAGTGTTTGTGACGTCAAACCAGGAACGAAAACTGACTGAACTGATCACAGTGGCAGAGTAAGTCTCGAGCTACTCAGAAACTGCTAAGAAATGTCTATGCGCAATTTTGCTAATCTTTCGTTCGCAATTCTGCTAAGCTAAGATACACTCCCAGAGGGCGGCGGCTTAGAGTGTGCAATGCTGCTAAAAGCAGCTTGCGAGCGAACAACTCGGAATGAGGGCCTATGTGATTGCATTAGGATAACAACAATTTGTATTAAATTGTCAGTTTAAACATGCATGGGACTAACTTATGTTTCCCCACTTTGGCACTTTTTTTTAATTGAATCTACCTCATTATTCCCCATATGTGGTTTAAATATTGTATTTTATTGATGTATTAAAAAATCTTTTTCATGATATTATTGTACCAATTTTTATATTTCACTATTAGCGCTGTATCCCTTATTCTTTAACATTTCTTAACTGTTATACAGCTGCTTGGTTAAAACACTCTTGAGAGCGCCTCAATATTTATATACTTGGTATATAAGGCTGGATGTAATGGCTTGCGAGATGGCCGGAGCTCCGAGACTCCGGCCGAACTCATACGTTTTTTTAAGGCAGCAAATGTTTACAAGGCAAAACCAACCAGGTTTTGCCTTTATACGTTTGCTGCTTTTAAAAAAAGTACGAGTTCGGCCGGAGTCTCGCAAGCCATTACATTCAGCCCATAGTATTGTTGCATCTGCACACACACCCTAATGGCAATTTCTGGCAGAAGCCAATTAACCCATCAGCATATTTTTGGAGTGTGGGAGGATACTGGAGTACCTGGAGGAAACCCACACAAGTACGGGGAGAATATACAAACTCCACACAGTTAGGCCATGGTGGGAATTTAACCCATGACCTCAGTGCTGTTAGGCAGTAATGCTGACCATTACACCTTCCGTACCACCCTAAAATTACTGGTGGTTTCTCTTCCTTCACCATGCTGAGAATTCAGGGGTGTGCTAAATGCACATCCATGTTTTGGATAGCCATTCAGAGGAATCAGAATTAAGGCAAATGTCACATTAATTCTACTCACCATGGGCCATATGCAATGGGGTCCGAGGTTTCCGGAGGTGAGGGTTGCCAGTAGAGATGTGCGGCAGGCACTTTTCGTGCTTTGTGTTTTGGTTCTGGTACCATGCTCGTGTTTTGGATCTGGATTGGTTTTGCCAAAACCACCCTTTCGTGTTTTGGTTTTGGTTTTAGATCTGGATGATTTAAAAAAACAACAACCATAAAAACAGCTAAAATCACATAATTTGGGGGTAATTTTGATCCTACCGTATTATTAACCTCAATAACATTCATTTCATTCTCACTCATTTCCAGTCTATTCTGAACACCTCACAATATTGTTTTTAAGCCAAAAGGTTGCACCGAGGTGGCTGTATGAATAAGCTAAGCAACACAAGAATGCGGCACAAACATCTGCCATCTAGGAGTGGCACTACAGTGTCAGACAGGATAGAAGATTTAAAAAATAGGCCCCAAACAGCACATGATGCAAAGAAGAAAAAGAGGTGCAATGAGGTAGCTGAATGGCTAAGCTAAGCAACAGAAAAGTGCGGCACAAACACCTGGCCCATCTAGGAGTGGCACTGCAGTGGCAGACAGGATGGCACTATTCAAAAACTAGGCCCGAAACAGCACATCATGCAAAGAAGAAAAAGAGGTGCAATGAGGTAGCTGTATGACTAAGCTAAGCGACACAAGTGTGCGGCACAATCAACATGGGACGTGCTGGAATTTGCCCAGATGTAATACATGCACAATATTGGTGGCACAGGAGAGAGTACCCCTAAACCACACACACACGGCAAAGCCTGTAAAATTTATTTGGATAATAATAACCCTTTTATTTGGAGTTATTATAATAATATGCAGCACAGGCGAGCGTACCCGTACACCACACAGGGCAAACCCTGTAAAAATTATTTGGATAATAATATAAGTAATGTATATAACTCTTTTATTTGGAGTAAATGATATACAGAACAGGACACCACCACTGGACTTATGGCAGCACAAGACACCACCACTGGACTTATGGCAGCACAAGACACCACCACTGGACTTATGGCAGCACAAGACACCACCACTGGACTGATGCAGCACAAGACAGCACTACTGCACTGGACTTATACGGCAGTACCTCTGGAGTTGTACGGCAGTGTCAGACAGGATGGCACTTTAAAAAACTAGTCCCCAAACAGCACATGATGCAAAGAAGAAAAAGAGATGCAAGATGGAATTGTCCTTGGGCCCTCCCATCCACCCTTATGTTGTATAAACAGGACATGCACACTTTAACAAACCAATCATTTCAGCGACAGGGTCTGCCACACGACTGTGGCTGAAATGACTGGTTTGTTTGGGCCCCCACCAAAAAAGAAGCCATCAATCTCTCATTGCACAAACTGGCTCTACAGAGGCAAGATGTTGAACTCATCCTCATCCTCCGATTCCTCACCCCTTTCAGTGTGTACATCTTCCTCCTCACAGAGTATTAATTCGTCCCCACTGGAATCCACCATCACAGGTCCCTGTGTACTTTCTGGAGGCAATTGCTAGTCAAGGTCTTCCTGGAGGAATTTATAATTCATTTTGATGAACATCATCTTCTCCACATTTTGTGGAAGTAACCGCGTACGCCGATCGCTGACAAGGTTACCGGCTGCAATAAACACTCTTTCGGAGTACACACTGGAGGGGGGGGGGGGGGCAACTTAGGTAAAATAAAGCCAAATTGCCTCTTTTTCCTGCCAGTATACATACGGACTGTCTGACATGCCTACTTGGATGCTGTCACTCATATAATCCTCCACCATTCTTTCAATGGTGACAGAATCATATGCAGAGACAGTAATCATTGGCAGGTACTTCAGTCCGGACCAGATGTCAGCACGCGCTCCTTACTGCCCTGCATCACTGTCAGCGGGTGGGCTAGGAAATCTTTTCTTTTCCTGGCAGCCCCAGGGAGAAAATGAAGAAGGAGCTGTTGACGGGTCACGCTTGAGTTGACAATTTTCTCACCAGCAGGTCTTTGAACCTCTGCAGACTTGTGTCTGCCGGAAAGAGAGATTCAACATAGGCTTTAAACCTAGGATCGAGCACGGTGGCCAAAATGTAGTGCTCTGATTTCAACAGACTAACCACCCTTGAATCCTTGCAAAGCGAATGAAGGGTTCCATCCACAAGTCCCACATACTTTGCGGAATTGCTCCGTCTTTGCTCCTCCTTCAATTTCTCCAGCTGCTTCTGCAAAAGCCTGATGAGGGGGATGACCTGACTCAAACTGGCAGTGTCTGAATTGACTTCAAGTGTGGCAAGTCCGAAGGGTTGGAGAACCATGCACAAGACGGAAATCATTCTCCACTGCGCTTGAATCAGGTGCATTGCCCTTGCTTTGCCTATTTCGTAGGTGGTTGTATAGGCTTGAATGGCCTTTTGCTGCTCCTCCATCCTCTGAAGCACATAGAGTGTTGAATTCCACCTCGTTACCACCTCTTGCTTCAGGTGATGGCAGGGCAGGTTCAGGAGTGTTTGCTGGCGCTCCGGTCTTTGGCACGCAGTGACTGAATGCCCAAAGTGGGCCACAATTTTTTGGGCAACCAACAGCATTTCCTGCATGCCTCAGTCATTTAAAAAAAAATTCTGCACCACCAATGTAATTGTATGTGCAAAACATGGGACGTGCTGGAATTTGCCCAGATGTAATGCACGCACAATATTTGTGGCGTTGTACGTCATCACAAATCCTCAGGAGAGTCTAAGTGGGGTAAGCCACTGTGCGATGATGTACCTCAGTTTCCGTAAGAGGTTGTCAGCAGTGTGCCTCTTACGGAAAGTGGTGATACATAGCGTAGCCTGCCTAGGAATGAGCTGGCGTTTGCAAGATGCTGCTACTGGTGCCACTGCTGTGCTTGCTGCGGGAGGCAATACATCTACCCAGTGGGCTGTCACAGTCATATAGTCCTTAGTCTACCCTGTTCCACTTGTCCACATGTCCGTGGTTAAGTGGACAGTGGGTACAACTGCATTTTTTAGTACACTGAGGACACTTTTTCTGACGTTTCTGTACAGTCTCGGTATCGCCTGCCTAGTGAAGTGGAATCTAGATGGTATTTGGTACCGGGGACACAGTACTTCCATTAATTCTACCACTGAACTAATGGCAGATACCAGATGCACGTCTGACACCAACATAGCTGTCAAGGCCTCAGTTATCCGCTCTGCAAAAGGATGACTGCTGTCATATTTAATCTTCCTCGCAAAGGACTGTTGGATAGTCAGTTGCTTAGTTGAAGTATTACAAGTGGTCTACCGACTTCCCCTCTGGGATGACGATCGACTCCCAGCAGCAACAACAGCAGCGCCAGCAGCAACAGCAGCAGTAGGCGTTCCACTCAAGGATTCATCGGAGGAATCCGGTTAGGAGAGGACTCCTCATTCTTGTCAGTGACATGGCCTGCAGAACTACTTACATTCCTGACTGAGGAGGATGTTGACGTTGAGGGAGTTGGTGGTGTGGCTTGCAGGAGCATGGGTACAAGAGGAAGAAGGGATTTAGGTGTCAGTGGACTGCTTACGCTTACCCAAAGTTTCTGAACTTGACAATAACTTCTGATAAATGTGCAGTAGGTGACATGTAAGGGAGGATGTTCCTAGGTGGTTAATGTCCTTATCCTTACTTATTACGTATTGACAAAGGCAACACATGGCTTGATACCTGTTGTCCGGATTTGTGAAAAAATAATTCCACACCGAAGAGGTGGCTTTTTTGGTATTTTGCCCAGGCATCACAATGGGCTTCTTCATCCCACGGACAACAACTGTCTCCCCCAGTGTCTGATTTAAACAAACCACATCACCATCAGAATCCTCATCGTCAACTTCCTCCTCAGCGCCAGCAACACCCATATCCTCATCCTGGTGTACTTCAACAGTGACATCTTCAATTTGAATATCAGAAACTGGACTGTGGGTGCTACTTCCAGCACTTGCAGAGGGCGTGTAAATGGTGGAAGGAGCCACCTCTTGCCATCCAGTTTTGGGAAGGTCAGGAATCGCAACCGCCGACACACTTGGACTCTCTTTGGGGATTTGTGATACCATCTTAGAACGCACAGTTCTTTGCTGTGCTTTTGCCAGCTTAAGTCTTATCATTTTTGTAGCGGGAGGATGAGGGCTTCCATCGTCATGTGAAGCTGAACCACTAGTCATGAACATAGGCCAGGGCCTTAGCCGTTCCATGCCACTCCATTTCGTAAATGGCATATTGGCAAGTTTACGTTTCTCCTCAGATCATTTTTATTTCTTTTTTTGGGTCTTTTTACTGAACTCTGGCTTTTTGGATTTTACATGCCCTCTACTATCACATTGGGCATCGGCCTTGGCAGATGATGTTGATGGCATTTCATCGTCTATGTCATGACTAGTGGCAGCAGCTTCGGCACTAGGAGGAAGTGGTTCTTGGTCTTTCCCTATTTCATCTTCCAAATTTTTGTTCTCCAATTTGGAGAGTGTACCTCTACACCACACAGGGCAAACCCTGCAAAAATTATTTGGATTAAATATTAATAACCCCTTTATTTGGAGTAAATAATATACAGCACAGGACAGCACCACTGATCTTATATGGCAGCACCACTGGACTGAATTTATACGGCAGTACCACTGGAATTATACGGCAGTATCACTGGAATTATACGGCAGTATCACTGGAATTATACGGCAGTATCACTGGAATTTTACGGCAGTACCACTGAATTTATACGCCAGTACCACTGGAATTATACGGCAGTATCCTGGATTTATAAGGCAGTATCACTGGAATTATACGGCCGTATCACTGGAATTATATGGCAGTACCTCTGGATTTTTACAGCAGTATCACTGGACTTGATTTATAATGCAGTACCACTGGACATATACGACAGTATCACTGGACATATACGGCAGTACCACTGGACTGGATTTATATGGCTGTATCACTGGAATTATACGGCAGTATCGGTGGAATTATACGGCAGTACCACTGGATTTATACGGCAGTACCACTGGACTGGATTTATACGGCAGTATCTCTGGAATTATATGACAGTATCACTGGAATTATACGGCAGTATCACTGGAATTATACGGCAGTACCACTGGACTTATACGCCATTACCAGTGGAATTATATGGCAGTATCACTGGATTTATACGGTAGTATCACTGGACTGGATTTATACGGCAGTACCACTGGACATATATGCCAGTACCACTGGACATATACGGCAGTATCACTGGACTGGATTTATACGCCAGTACCACTGTATTTATACGGCAGTACCACTGGACATATACGGCAATATCACTGGAATTACATGGCAGTACCACTGGACATATACGGCAGTATCACTGGATTTATACGGAAGTATCGCTGGACATATACGGCAGTATCACTGGACATATACGACAGTATCACTGGATATATACGACAGTATCACTGGACTGGATTTATACGCCAGTACCACTGGATTTATACGGCAGTACCACTGGACATATACGACAGTATCACTGGAATTATATGGCAGTACCACTGGACTTATACGACAGTATCACTGGATTTATACGGAAGTATCGCTGGACATATACGGCAGTATCACTGGACATATACGGCAGTATCACTGGACATATACGGCAGTACCACTGGACTTATACAGCAGCACAGGGACACCACCACTGGATTGATGCAGGACAACACAGCACCACTGCAATGGACTGGACTTATACAGCTACACCGGACATATGGCAGCAGAGGACACCACCGCTGTGACTGGACTGATGCAGCACAAGACACTACCACTGGACTGATGCAGCACAACACAGCACCACTGGACTGGACTTATACAGCAGCACTGGACATATGGCAGCAGAGGACACCACCACTGTGACTGGACTGATGCAGCATGAGAAACTACACTGGACTGAGCAGCACAAGACAGCACTGGAATCGCCACCCCACTTTCCCTCCCGTACAGACACTGAGGACGGAGATATGTCCTCTCGCTACACTCTCCAATGCCGAAGTGAAAATAGCGGTGACGCGCAGCTCCTTATATGAAATCCAGACCTCGCGAGAATCCGACAGCGGGATAATGACGTTTTGCCTCGTTCTGGTTTCCGAGTCAGGCGGGAAAACCCGAGCCGGGCTCGGATCCGTGCTCGGGTAATGAAGTTCAGGGGGGTTCGGTTCTCAGGGAACCGAACCCGCTCATCTCTAGTTGCCAGCTGATCTTGGACAAAACCATGCCTTGTAAATGATTGCTAATGTAAAGAAAAGGGTGAGATCAGCTGGCATCCTGCACCTCCGGCAAACTGGGACCCTATTACATATGCCCCCGTTTTTCTATGTTTCAGCCATATTTATGCAATCACACTTTAAGTGCTGCATATACTTATATAGTAGTGTAAAAGCAAGTGTCCAGGTTCCTGACACCCCAAAAGATGGCTTGCAGTTCTACATTTGCTCTTTACACAGCTCTTTCTGCCCACTTGGTGATCAGCAAGACTCACCCTTCTATTTTTTAGTCAGAGATATACTTGCAAAGGTGTAACCGCTATTGATTACTGACAATTGAAAACAAGATTCAGATTCAGAATGATGAACACCCATGAGCCCCGCAGTTTGGAATAGACTCGCCCCTCCATCTGCGCCTTACGTTGGTGGTGTAACAGCCAGGTGACTCCCCAACACTCTAGCCGAATGTTGCTGACCGACCAGAGACCTGTTTATAGCACAGGCAGGGTAATAAAATCTAAACAGAAGCAAAATACCTCTGCTAGAAAATAGATATACAGAAATTGATGTAACAGAATAAATGTTCTTTGAGGTAGAATGCATTAATGAAGAAAATAATCCTATTAAATTACAACCATGGATGGGGTACAGAAAATATTTTACTTCCACTTTTATCCCTTATACAAAAAATGCTAACAATATATAACTACTGTAGGTTTCTAGGTTTTGGTATCAGAGCAATCAGCCAAGGCTATCTGTAAACTCTATTTTTACAGAGAAGTGGTGCAGATGTCAGCGCTACCTCACCTGCACACATGCACTTTGTAAACGTGTCCCTTACCATGAAGCATAAGAACCAGTGCACCCTTACCATGAAGCATAAGAACCAGTGCACCCTTACCATGAAGAATAAGAACCCTGGGCCCTTACCATAAAGAATAAGGACCCGGGCCTATTGCAAATACTCCCTGAATATAACAAAACATATGCAAAATCTCCGACGCCAGAATAGTGAAAGTCCTCAACGTAAACCTAAGTCATGAAGATAGGGGGCCCTGTGCTGGATGAGAAAGGAGGCAGTGAGATAGGGGTGAGAGGAACACTAGGCTGAGCAAGGGGGTACACTGGGCTGAATGAAGGGAAGACATTGTGACTGGACTGGGTTGGGGGGTTCTTACTGGTTGGGGGCATTTAGATGGGGCAGTGGGCTAATTGTGGAGGGAATGGTGGAGACACTGAGCTAGCAGTGTGGCAGACACTGTGATGGGGTGTCAGTGAGGTGGTGAGGGGCATTGGGCAGGATGAGATGTGAGAACACTGGGCTTAATGAGGGGAGGATCACTGTGACTGGACTGACTGGTGGGTTCTGGGGGAGGGGAAGTGAGATGGGTGCAGTGAGCTGATTGGGTAGGGAAGGGGTGAGACACTTGGATGAGGGGGTCAGTAATGGTCAGGTACAGTGGACTGGAGAAGGAGCAGGCACTGGGACTGGAGCACTGACCTACTTTTTTCTGTTTGTGCCTGGCCCTGGCGCTCACACAGCATCCCCCAGAGCAGCCCCTAAACTCTGGCTGCTGCTACTGAGATCTGGCTGACAGCGATCACTGCCTCATGTGCGGTGCTGCCAGGTATGATGGCACTGGCAGGTCTCAGGCAGCTACCGTCAGTGGAGAAGGCATAAGGAAGTGATAAACCAGTGATATGTGCAAGGTGATAAAGGCACCAGCCAATCAGCTCCAATATGTAAATTAACAGTTAGGATCTGATTGGCTGGTGCCTTTATCACCTCGCACATATCATTGGTTTATCCCTTCCTTCTGCCTTCTCCAGGTTAATACATCTGCCCCAGTGTGTGGCCGGGCTGTGAGGAATGAAGGCAGGGTCCCTCTCCAGCTCCGTCTCCTGTTAACATGTGACACTAGAAACTCGTGATTCAGGGAGCCGGCTACAGCCAGAGCCCAGCGTAACTCAATGTCACTGTCATGCGGGTTGGACTAGCCCTGTGCTGGGCGTTCCCCCGCATGTCTGAGTGTCTGATCGTAGCTCAACCTGGAATGACCCCCAATACCTGATAAACGAAAGCAGTGATATATACTTGAGGGAATTAGGGAGACACACTCATTAGTTCCTGTATTAGACAAGGAAATCATAGAATTCCATATGGAACACTCATGGGGTTTAACAATGTAATTGGCAAGAACTGTGCAGAAGATGGGTGGCAAACACATGCAGCAGTTTGTACTAAAATACACATTTTTATTCAGGCATTTATGACAAACAAGAAGTATATGTTCAGCTAAAATCCATAAATACCCTTAACAGTTCATATTTTTATATTTTCTGTCTATGGAAAAAGGAGGAATACTCAATGACCAAGCAAGAAACTCGCCATTAAAGAAATCCTGAAAACATGTCCTGTTGTGGTTACTTGAGGATTGGAGTTGAAACCCCCTGTTTTGCTGTAGGCCATTTCAATGGATACAGATGATTTTTTTGCTGGAAATACCTAATTGTATTCATTTAGTTGATTAAATGCAGCTGCAGGAAAAATAATTAATGGCTGCAGGCTCCCACTACTACTGTAGTACAAGCAGAGGCGGAACTACCGCCAGTGCAACCAGTGCGTTGCACTGGGGCCCGCCACTGTCCAGGGGCCCAAAGCATGTAATGAGTCAAACTGACTCATTACATGCCGCTGTGTGCTGTGGGCAAACCGCTGCCAGCAGCACACGACCACCCGGAGAGGAGCGCAGCGTACACGGGGGGAAGGAGGAGGTGGGAGGTGGAGGAGGGAGCTGCAGCAGCGCTGTTTTATTTGTTGAGGCGCTGCTGCTGCTGCTGTCCCTCTGCTTCACTATAGGCTGTCTTCTGCCGCTGTGAAGCGCATCCCAGCATTCACAACGGCGGAGAACAGCCTATAGTGAAGGACTGGGACAGCAGCAGCAGCGTCTCCTCCAATAACACAGCGCTGCTGCGGCTCCCTCCTCCACCTCCCTCCTCCTCCTTCTCTCCTGCCGGGATCTCTGCCAGAAGCTGCACCGAAGAGCCTGAGCCAGCGGAGAGAGTAAGTATAATTCTTTCTTTCTTTCTTTCTTTCTTTCTTTCTTTCTTTCTTTCTTTCTTTCTTTCTTTCTTTCTTTCTTTCTTTCTGTGTAAAATGGGGGAATCTGCCTGCCTAATGTGTAACAAGGGCACGCTGTCTGCCGTAATGTGTAACAAGGTCACGCTGTCTGACGTTATGTGTAAAAAGGGGACGCTGTCTGCCGTTATGTGTAAAAAGTGTACGCTGTCTGCCGCTATGTGTAAAAAGGGCATGCTGTCTGCCGTTATGTGTAAAAAGGGGTATGCTGTCTGCCGTAATGTGTAAAAAGGGGACGCTGTCTGCCGTAATGTGTAAAAAGGGGACGCTGTCTGCCGTTATGTGTAAAAAGGGGGATGCTGTCTGCCTTAATGTGTAAAAAGGGGACGCTGTCTGCCGTAATGTGTAAAAAGGGGATGCTGTCTGCCGTAATGTGTAAAAAGGGGAATCTGTCTGCCGTAAGGTGTAAAAGGGTCTCTACCTGGTGTAGTGGTGCTACTGTGCAGCGTAATTTGAATAATGGAGACTACTGTGCACCGTTTTATGAATTGGTATTATTTTGTGGTCACACCCCTTCCCCACGAAGCCACGCCCCTATGTATATTTGCGCGCACCTGTGGCGCGCACTGCCCCTGTTTTGCATACAGGGGTGGGGCTCCGATGCCGTTTCTTGCACACAGTGCTAAAATGTCTAGTTACAGCACTGTTGCTAGGTATCCATTTCTCTGGCCCTGAGCAGGTCCCCCTCATCAGATCCTTTTCAGGGGTGAGGGGGTGGACTTGGATGGGATGAGGGGGGGGGGGGGCAAAGCATTTTGTCGCACCTGGGCCCACCGCTCGCTAGTTCCGCCTCTGAGTACAAGGCAAAACCAGCTCTCTCTTCTATTTATGGTCATTGGAGTTCCTCCTTTTTCAATAAGCTTGCAGTCTTATGGCCAGGGCTGTTTCTAACCAATTTGGAGAGGTTTCATTCTATGGCCACCAAGATCTTCGCTGAACATGAGTGGGAGCCATCGTGAGGGACTATGTATTGTTACATAGGGCCTTATTCATTCCTGATAGCTGCTGTGCATTATCGCACAGCGGGCGATCAGGTCCTAACTTGGCATGCGTATGCACCGCAATGCGCATGCGCGTTGGAAAACAACAAAGGACAACGGTGGTCAGCAACGGGATGGTGCAAAAAATCCAATCATATGGGCGTTCGCTAGGTGATTGACAGGAAGAAGCCGTTTGTGAGTGGCAACTGAGAGTTTACTGTGAGTGCACAGCGAATTTACACTTCCCCTGGGGGCGGCGACTATCCGAACACAGGACTGCAAAGTAAGCAGACCAGCGATCAGATCCGAGTCACCCCCATAGTGCGTACACACTGAACGATTTAAACAATTTGTCGTAACGATTGGTCATTATCATCAGTGCCTTTAAAATGTCATCTAGTGTGTAACCGGCTTTAGCATAACAATGAGTAACACAAGCCACTCATATTGTACCTCTGTCTTTTGCCTTTTTACCCAAATTAACCTCTGAATTGCACACAGAAGCTGCATGAAGGCCCTCATTCCGAGTTGTTCGCTCGGTATTTTTCATCGCATCGCAGTGAAAATCCGCTTAGTGCGCATGCGCAATGTTTGCACTGCGACTGCGCCAAGTAACTTTACTATGAAGAAAGTATTTTTACTCACGGCTTTTTCTTCGCTCCGGCGATCGTAATGTGATTGACAGGAAATGGGTGTTACTGGGCGGAAACACGGCGTTTCAGGGGCGTGTGGCTGAAAACGCTACCGTTTCCGGAAAAAACGCAGGAGTGGCCGGAGAAACGGTGGGAGTGCCTGGGCGAACGCTGGGTGTGTTTGTGACGTCAACCAGGAACGACAAGCACTGAAATGATCGCACAGGCAGAGTAAGTCTGGAGCTACTCTGAAACTGCTAAGTAGTTAGTAATCGCAATATTGCGAATACATCGGTCGCAATTTTAAGAAGCTAAGATTCACTCCCAGTAGGCGGCGGCTTAGCGTGTGTAACTCTGCTAAATTCGCCTTGCGACCGATCAACTCGGAATGAGGGCCGAAATACGTGTATTTTGTGAAAAAGTCTCTGGCAGAGATGCTACAATATGCCGATGTTTGCAGACTTCAGCTATTTTTAATTACTGTGCATACATTTCAGATGTGACAATTGATGATCGCTGTTGGTCACAGTAAGGATATGGATGCAAAGTGATTGACAGTCAGTGTGCTTTTATGTAAGGTAATGGGAGGTGTTTTGTCAAACATGTTGCAAGAATTTTCTGCGCGTCACAGCGAGCGACTGCATCTTCATTTGATGTTTTACTGGCCCCATCTTCTTCATTCCGATGGTCATTCTCAGCAGGGCAGCTCAGGAGTTCGATGATGTGACTGATGCTGCGCCTTTGTATGCAAGCGGCGGATTAGAGACACCGGAGGTGGGCGTCTCTGTACAATTCTCAGCGGCTGCGGCTGATACTAATGCCACTGTGTTAAAGTTTGTAAATTATGTTTTTGGTGCTCTGTCAACATTGAATCCTACAAGCAGTGTATGCCACTGGCCATGATAAAAAGGGGATGTAGTCAGCATCCTGGCGGTCATGATGCCAGCGGCCATGTGACCCATGCCGGAATCCTGACACCATTTGGAATCCCGCGCTGGAACACTGATCATCGACATCCCATTGTGAAGTATCTGGGTGGCGGTTAGCGTTAGGACCCGGGGGGGGGGGGTTTAGGCTTATGCACTAAAGGGGGGCTAACTGTAGCCACTACCCCAGAGTTGTAGCTTTAGCCACCACCCCCTGTGAATTAGCCCTGGCGCCGCACCTACTATCTTAACCCTAGCTGCCACCCCAGGCAGATCAGGGTTAGGGGGCTGGGGAGGGGTAAATTAATTACCCCATTCCCTGTTGGCATTCTGAAAGTCGGGATGCCGGTGTCAGTCATGTGACTGCCCGTTTAAAAGGTGTCTGTTTTTTCTTCTTCTTTTTTTTTAAAGAATTTCCAGAGTGAGTAAGCAAATGTACATGTTGGTCATATAACAGTTTGTTTTGCATATGTGTGCATATAAAGTTCATCTATGAAATATGTAAAGGGAAAAAGTATAGCGCAGACTTTACCCAGAGATCAGACACTAACATCCCCATCACTGCTATACTTACAAGCAGTGACATCAATTATACCACGCCAGCAATAAAGCAGTCATATCAGATGTGCCTGTTACTAAGCCTGGAGGAAACCAGACATGGATTTGCAGAAGATTTTCAGATAAGTAACACAGCACATTGTCATAGTAATTGGACAATTATTTCGTATTGTAAAGTAAACTAAAAATTATTACTTGTCTTTTACCACTGATTTACCAAAACCTGTTAACTGCATCTTCCGTTAATATTGAAATAATTTTAAAATTTTTCTTTGTTTAGGAGATAAACATATACATTCTAAGTCAGTTTATTATATGAAAGCTGCATGGAGCTTACTAACGTGACCTTACCCCTACCCACTGACCTGCCGGCTGCTTCAGGAACGTCTTATGTGCCAATTAAGTGCCTGATTCGAAAAACGACACAAACCCAAATTTTCCGCAACTGAGCGATTATTGGCAATCTGTTCAAGTGCATAAGTTGCACTGCGCATGCTCTGCAATGGTCTTGCGGTGGCGGTAGAAGAGATGATTTATCCGCAAGGTGATTAACAGTCAGCGACCATGTGGAGGAGGCAACAGGGATTTGCGGCAAAATTGCAGGCGCATCTCAGCCATTTGGGGGCATGTTTGAGGCTGCGACTGTGATCCCGTACACAGCTGCCATGTCTCCGGTGTCTCACTTCCTACAGCCATGCTGTGACACCATAGGGATACCCAGAACTATTCTGCAACCGATGTTGCATCTTTGTACACAACCACTGAGATTTACATAGCTGCCTGGGGGTGTACAGATTCGCACCTGCGAATGCATTTGCTTACTGTACATCACTGAGTCGAGCGCTAAGCCTTGAACACGAAGGGCATATTTATCAAAGTGTGTGGAGCTGCCTTAGTGATATTCCTTTAACTGATAGTGGTGGTATTGATACAAATGTGGGAAAATATGTCCCTTAAGAGTTTAGTATTCATCTTTTCTGCTACCAACTCTATGGGTATACTGTACATACAGTAGATAACCCTATACCACCATAGGTGCATGGAAGGAGGGTTTATGGTCAAGGGGCAGCTTGTCCTCCCCAAACATTTGAGAGGTGCTTGTCAATGTACTGGGTCACGGGGCATAGTGAGGCCGCTGTCTAGGGTTATCACAGGCAGTGTCACTGTTAGGACAGATATAATCCCCTTTCTGCCTACTCCACCTCCTCCGTCCCCACAGGAACCTGATGAAAGTAGCAATACCGAAACGTTGAACAAGAGTGTGGTCTCTTTGCCCTTTTTTTACTCCTATTTAAAAGATTGCCGTTGTTATCTGAAATATTAGATCTTGGCCCCCCAGCTTAAAAATGTTCTGGCGCCCCTGTATACCACTATGCAAATATACTATAAGAATGGGCAAATACAGAATTTAAATGCATTTTGAGGTCCAGCTACTCATGGGTAGAAACCATCAAGGAATTCAGAGTTACAATGCAGAAAAATATTGTATAGTCCTCCTCCAAAATAAGATTTACTGTATTTGTAGTTTTAAATGAGACATTTTGCTGCAATAGAGTTATACAGCTTGAAAATTGTTAACACTTTCATGCAAATAGTTTTTTACATAAACTATAGTTTTGTTAATAACTTGTAGTAAAGCCTCCGTCCTCTTCATATCAGCCGGTTCTACTTAACATCCACTCTTCAAGGGAGGTTTTTTAACACTAGGGCCCTCATTCCGAGTTGATCGCTCGCAAGGCGAATTTAGCAGAGTTGCTCACGCTAAGCCTACGCCTACTTGGAGTGTATCTTAGCTTCTTAAAATTGCGACCGATGTATTCGCAATATTGCGATTACAAACTACTTAGCAGTTTCAGAGTAGCTTCAGACTTACTCGGTATCTGCGATCAGTTCAGTGCTTGTCGTTCCTGGTTTGACGTCATAAACACACCCAGCGTTCGCCCAGACACTCCCCCGTTTCTCCGGCCACTCCTGCGTTTTTTCCGGAAACGGTAGCGTTTTTATCCACACGCCCCTAAAACGCCGTGTTTCCGCCCAGTAACACCCATTTCCTGTCAATCACACTACGATCGCCGGAGCGAAGAAAAAGCCGTGAGTAAAAATACTATCTTCATGGTAAAATTACTTGGCGCAGTCGCAGTGCGATTATTGCGCATGCGTACTAAGCGGAATTTCACTGCGATGCGATGAAAATTACAGAGCGAACGACTCGGAATGAGGGCCTAGATTTTAGTGATGTGCACCGGAAATTTTTCGGGTTTTGTGTTTTGGTTTTGGGTTCGGTTCCGCGGCCGTGTTTTGGGTTCGAACGCGTTTTGGCAAAACCTCACCGAATTTTTTTTGACGGATTCGGGTGTGTTTTGGATTCGGGTGTTTTTTTCAAAAAACCCTAAAAAAAGCTTAAATCATAGAATTTGGGGGTCATTTTGATCCCATAGTATTATTAACCTCAATAACCATAATTTCCACTCATTTTCAGTCTATTCTGAACACCTCACACCTCACAATATTATTTTTAGTCCTAAAATTTGCACCGAGGTCGCTGGATGGCTAAGCTAAGCGAAACAAGTGGCTGACACAAACACCTGGCCCATCTAGGAGTGGCACTGCAGTGTCAGGCAGGATGGACCTTCAAAAAAATACTCCCCAAACAGCACATGACGCAAAGAAAAAAAGAGGTGCAATGAGGAAGCTGTGTGACTAAGCTCAGCGACCCAAGCGGCCGACACAAACACCTGGCCCATCTAGGAGTGGCACTGCAGTGTCAGACAGGATGGCCCTTCCAAAAAAATACTCCCCAAACAGCACATGACGCAAAGAAAAAAAGAGGCGCAATGAGGTAGCTGTGTGACTAAGCTAAGCGACCCTAGTGGCCGACACAAACACCTGGCCCATCTAGGAGTGTCACTGCAGTGTCACGCAGGATGGCCCTTCAAAAAAATACTACCCAAACAGCACATGACGCAAAGAAAAAAAGAGGCGCAATGAGGTAGCTGTGTGACTAAGCTCAGCGACCCAAGTGGCCGACACAAACACCTGGCCCATCTAGGAGTGGCACTGCAGTGTCAGACAGGATGGCCCTTCAAAAAAATACTCCCCAAACAGCACATGACGCAAAGAAAAAAAGAGGCGCAATGAGGTAGCTGTGTGACTAAGCTCAGCGACCCAAGTGGCCGACACAAACACCTGGCCCATCTAGGAGTGGCACTGCAGTGTCACGCAGAATGGCCCTTCAAAAAAATACTCCCCAAACAGCACATGACGCAAAGAAAAAAAGAGGCGCAATGAGGAAGCTGTGTGACTAAGCTCAGCGACCCAAGTGGCCGACACAAACACCTGGCCCATCTAGGAGTGGCACTGCAGTGTCAGACAGGATGGCCCTTCAAAAAAATACTCCCCAAACAGCACATGACGCAAAGAAAAAAAGAGGCGCAATGAGGTAGCTGTGTGACTAAGCTAAGCGACCCTAGTGGCCGACACAAACACCTGGCCCATCTAGGAGTGGCACTGCAGTGTCACGCAGGATGGCCCTTCATAAAAATACTCCCCAAACAGCACATGACGCAAAGAAAAAAAAAGGCGCAATGAGGTAGCTGTGTGACTAAGCTAAGCGACCCTAGTGGCCGACACAAACACCTGGCCCATCTAGGAGTGGCACTGCAGTGTCACGCAGGATGGCCCTTCAAAAAAATACTCCCCAAACAGCACATGACGCAAAGAAAAAAAGAGGCGCAATGAGGTAGCTGTGTGACTAAGCTAAGCGACCCTAGTGGCCGACACAAACACCTGGCCCATCTAGGAGTGGCACTGCAGTGTCACGCAGGATGGCCCTTCAAAAAAATACTCCCCAAACAGCACATGACGCAAAGAAAAAAATAGGCGCAATGAGGTAGCTGTGTGACAAAGCTAAGCGACCCTAGTGGCCGACACAAACACCTGGCCCATCTAGAAGTGGCACTGCAGTGTCACGCAGGATGGCCCTTCAAAAAAATACTCCCCAAACAGCACATGACGCAAAGAAAAAAAGAGGCGTAATGAGGTAGCTGTGTGACTAAGCTAAGCGACCCTAGTGGCCGACACAAACACCTGGCCCATCTAGGAGTGGCACTGCAGTGTCACGCAGGATGGCCCTTCAAAAAAATACTCCCCAAACAGCACATGACGCAAAGAAAAAAAGAGGCGCAATGAGGTAGCTGTGTGACTAAGCTCAGCGACCCAAGTGGCCGACACAAACACCTGGCCCATATAGGAGTGGCACTGCAGTGTCAGACAGGATGGCCCTTCAAAAAAATACTCCCCAAACAGCACATGACGCAAAGAAAAAAAGAGGCGCAATGAGGTAGCTGTGTGACTAAGCTAAGCGACCCTAGTGGCCGACACAAACACCTGGCCCATCTAGGAGTGGCACTGCAGTGTCACGCAGGATGGCCCTTCAAAAAAATACTCCCCAAACAGCACATGACGCAAAGAAAAAAAGAGGCGCAATGAGGTAGCTGTGTGACTAAGCTAAGCGACTCTAGTGGCCGACACAAACACCTGGCCCATCTAGGAGTGGCACTGCAGTGTCACGCAGGATGGCCCTTCAAAAAAATACTCCCCAAACAGCACATGACGCAAAGAAAAAAAGAGGCGCAATGAGGTAGCTGTGTGACTAAGCTCAGCGACCCAAGTGGCCGACACAAACACCTGGCCCATCTAGGAGTGGCACTGCAGTGTCAGACAGGATGGCCCTTCAAAAAAATACTCCCCAAACAGCACATGACGCAAAGAAAAAAAGAGGCGCAATGAGGTAGCTGTGTGACTAAGCTAAGCGACCCTAGAGGCCGACACAAACACCTGGCCCATCTAGGAGTGGCACTGCAGTGTCAGACAGGATGGCCCTTCAAAAAAATACTCCCCAAACAGCACATGACGCAAAGAAAAAAAGAGGCGCAATGAGGTAGCTGTGTGACTAAGCTCAGCGACCCAAGTGGCCGACACAAACACCTGGCCCATCTAGGAGTGGCACTGCAGTGTCAGACAGGATGGCCCTTCAAAAAAATACTCCCCAAACAGCACATGACGCAAAGAAAAAAAGAGGCGCAATGAGGTAGCTGTGTGACTAAGCTAAGCGACTCTAGTGGCCGACACAAACACCTGGCCCATCTAGGAGTGGCACTGCAGTGTCACGCAGGATGGCCCTTCAAAAAAATACTCCCCAAACAGCACATGACGCAAAGAAAAAAAGAGGCGCAATGAGGTAGCTGTGTGACTAAGCTCAGCGACCCAAGTGGCCGACACAAACACCTGGCCCATCTAGGAGTGGCACTGCAGTGTCAGACAGGATGGCCCTTCAAAAAAATACTCCCCAAACAGCACATGACGCAAAGAAAAAAAGAGGCGCAATGAGGTAGCTGTGTGACTAAGCTAAGCGACCCTAGTGGCCGACACAAACACCTGGCCCATCTAGGAGTGGCACTGCAGTGTCACGCAGGATGGCCCTTCATAAAAATACTCCCCAAACAGCACATGACGCAAAGAAAAAAAAAGGCGCAATGAGGTAGCTGTGTGACTAAGCTAAGCGACCCTAGTGGCCGACACAAACACCTGGCCCATCTAGGAGTGGCACTGCAGTGTCACGCAGGATGGCCCTTCAAAAAAATACTCCCCAAACAGCACATGACGCAAAGAAAAAAAGAGGCGCAATGAGGTAGCTGTGTGAGTAAGCTAAGCGACCCTAGTGGCCGACACAAACACCTGGCCCATCTAGGAGTGTCACTGCAGTGTCACGCAGGATGGCCCTTCAAAAAAATACTCCCCAAACAGCACATGACGCAAAGAAAAAAAGAGGCGTAATGAGGTAGCTGTGTGACTAAGCTAAGCGACCCTAGTGGCCGACACAAACACCTGGCCCATCTAGGAGTGGCACTGCAGTGTCACGCAGGATGGCCCTTCAGAAAAATACTCCCCAAACAGCACATGACGCAAAGAAAAAAAGAGGCGCAATGAGGTAGCTGTGTGACTAAGCTCAGCGACCCAAGTGGCCGACACAAACACCTGGCCCATCTAGGAGTGGCACTGCAGTGTCAGACAGGATGGCCCTTCAAAAAATACTCCCCAAACAGCACATGACGCAAAGAAAAAAAGAGGCGCAATGAGGTAGCTGTGTGACTAAGCTAAGCGACCCTAGTGGCCGATACAAACACCTGGCCCATCTAGGAGTGGCACTGCAGTGTCACGCAGGATGGCCCTTCAAAAAAATACTCCCCAAACAGCACATGACGCAAAGAAAAAAAGAGGCGCAATGAGGTAGCTGTGTGACTAAGCTAAGCGACCCTAGTGGCCGACACAAACACCTGGCCCATCTAGGAGTGGCACTGCAGTGTCACGCAGGATGGCCCTTCAAAAAAATACTCCCCAAACAGCACATGACGCAAAGAAAAAAAGAGGCGCAATGAGGTAGCTGTGTGACTAAGCTAAGCGACCCTAGTGGCCGACACAAACACCTGGCCCATCTAGGAGTGGCACTGCAGTGTCACGCAGGATGGCCCTTCAAAAAAATACTCCCCAAACAGCACATGACGCAAAGAAAAATGAAAGAAAAAAGAGGTGCAAGATGGAATTGTCCTTGGGCCCTCCCACCCACCCTTATGTTGTATAAACAGGACATGCACACTTTAACGAACCCATCATTTCAGCGACAGGGTCTGCCACACGACTGTGACTGAAATGACTGGTTGGTTTGGGCCCCCACCAAAAAAGAAGCAATCAATCTCTCCTTGCACAAACTGGCTCTACAGAGGCAAGATGTCCACCTCATCATCATCGTCCGATTCATCACCCCTTTCACTGTGTACATCCCCCTCCTCACAGATTATTAATTCGTCCCCACTGGAATCCACCATCTCAGGTCCCCGTGTACTTTCTGGAGGCAATTGCTGCTGGTGAATGTCTCCACGGAGGAATTGATTATAATTCATTTTAATGAACATCATCTTCTCCACATTTTCTGGAAGTAACCTCGTACGCCGATTGCTGACAAGGTGAGCGGCGGCACTAAACACTCTTTCGGAGTACACACTGGAGGGAGGGCAACTTAGGTAGAATAAAGCCAGTTTCTGCAAGGGCCTCCAAATTGCCTCTTTTTCCTGCCAGTATACGTACGGACTGTCTGACGTGCCTACTTGGATGCGGTCACTCATATAATCCTCCACCATTCTTTCAATGGTGAGAGAATCATATGCAGTGACAGTAGACGACATGTCAGTAATCGTTGGCAGGTCCTTCAGTCCGGACCAGATGTCAGCATCAGCAGTCGCTCCAGACTTCCCTGCATCACCGCCAGAGGGTGGGCTCGGAATTCGTAGCCTTTTCCTCGCAGCCCCAGTTGCGGGAGAATGTGAAGGAGGAGATGTTGACGGGTCGCGTTCCGCTTGACTTGACAATTTTCTCACCAGCAGGTCTTTGAACCTCTGCAGACTTGTGTCTGCCGGAAAGAGAGATCCAACGTAGGTTTAAAATCTAGGATCGAGCACGGTGGCCAAAATGTAGTGCTCTGATTTCAACAGATTGACCACCCGTGAATCCTGGTTAAGCGAATGAAGGGCTCCATCCACAAGTCCCACATGCCTAGCGGAATCGCTCTTTTTTAGCTCCTCCTTCAATGCCTCCAGCTTCTTCTGCAAAAGCCTGATGAGGGGAATGACCTGACTCAGGCTGGCAGTGTCTGAACTGACTTCACGTGTGGCAAGTTCAAAAGGTTGCAGAACCTTGCACAACGTTGAAATCATTCTCCACTGCGCTTGAGTCAGGTGCATTCCACCTCTTTTGCCTATATCGTGGCCAGATGTATAGGCTTGAATGGCCTTTTGCTGCTCCTCCATCCTCTGAAGCATATAGAGGGTTGAATTCCACCTCGTTACCACCTCTTGCTTCAGATGATGGCAGGGCAGGGTCAGGTGTTTTTGGTGGTGCTCCAGTCTTCTGTAAGCGGTGCCTGTACGCCGAAAGTGGCCCGCAATTCTTCTGGCCACCGACAGCATCTCTTGCTCGCCCATGTCATTTTTTAAATAATTCTGCACCACCAAATTCAAGGTATGTGCAAAACATGGGACGTGCTGGAATTTGCCCAGATGTAATGCACGCACAATATTGCTGGCGTTGTCCGATGCCACAAATCCCCAGGAGAGTCCAATTGGGGTAAGCCATTCTGCGAAGATCTTCCTCAGTTGCCGTAAGAGGTTTTCAGCTGTGTGCGTATTCTGGAAAGCGGTGATACAAAGCATAGCCTGCCTAGGAACGAGATGGCGTTTGCGAGATGCTGCTACTGGTGCCGCCACTGCTGTTCTTGCAGCGGGAGGCAATACATCTACCCAGTGGGCTGTCACAGTCATATAGTCCTGAGTCTGCCCTGCTCCACTTGTCCACATGTCCGTGGTTAAGTGGACATTGGGTACAACTGCATTTTTTAGGACACTGGTGAGTCTTTTTCTGACGTCCGTGTACATTCTCGGTATCGCCTGCCTAGAGAAGTGGAACCTAGATGGTATTTGGTAACGGGGGCACACTACCTCAAGCAATTCTCTAGTTCCCCGTGAACTAACGGCTGATACTGGACGCACGTCTAACACCAACATAGTTGTCAAGGCCTGAGTTATCCGCTTTGCAACAGGATGACTGCTGTGATATTTCATCTTCCTCGCAAAGGACTGTTGGACAGTCAATTGCTTACTGGAAGTAGTACAAGTGGTCTTCCGACTTCCCCTCTGGGATGACGATCGACTCCCAGCAGCAACAACAGCAGCGCCAGCAGCAGTAGGCGTTACACTCAAGGATGCATCGGAGGAATCCCAGGCAGGAGAGGACTCGTCAGACTTGCCAGTGACATGGCCTACAGGACTATTGGCTTTCCTGGGTAAGGAGGAAATTGACACTGAGGGAGTTGGTGGTGTGGTTTGCGGGAGCTTGGTTACAAGAGGAAGGGATTTACTGGTCAGTGGACTGCTTCCGCTGTCGCCCAAAGTTTTTGAACTTGTCACTGACATATTATGAATGCGCTGCAGGTGACGTATAAGGGAGGATGTTCCGAGGTGGTTAACGTCCTTACCCCTACTTATTACAGCTTGACAAAGGCAACACACGGCTTGACACCAGTTGTCCGCATTTCTGTTGAAATAATTCCACACTGAAGAGCTGATTTTTTTTGTATTTTGACCAGGCATGTCAACGGCCATATTCCTCCCACGGACAACAGGTGTCACCCTGGGTGCCTGACTTAAACAAACCACATCACCATCAGAATCCTCCTTGTCAATTTCCTCCCCAGCGCCAGCAACACCCATATCCTCCTCATCCTGGTGTACTTCAACACTGACATCTTCAATTTGACTATCAGGAATTGGACTGCGGGTGCTCCTTCCAGCACTTGCAGGGGGCGTGCAAATGGTGGAAGGCGCAAGTTCTTCCCGTCCAGTGTTGGGAAGGTCAGGCATCGCAACCGACACAATTGGACTCTCCTTGGGGATTTGTGATTTCGAAGAACGCACAGTTCTTTGCTGTGCTTTTGCCAGCTTAAGTCTTTTCTTTTTTCTAGCGAGAGGATGAGTGCTTCCATCGTCATGTGAAGCTGAACCACTAGCCATGAACATAGGACAGGGCCTCAGCCGTTCCTTGCCACTCCGTGTCGTAAATGGCATATTGGCAAGTTTACGCTTCTCCTCAGACGCTTTTAATTTTGATTTTTGGGTAATTTTACTGATCTTTTGTGTTTTGGATTTTACATGCTCTGTACTATGACATTGGGCATCGGCCTTGGCAGACGACGTTGATGGCATTTCATCGTCTCGGCCATGACTAGTGGCAGCAGCTTCAGCACGAGGTGGAAGTGGATCCTGATCTTTCCCTATTTTTTTAACCTCCACATTTTTGTTCTCCATATTTTAATGCGCACAACTAAAAGCCACCACAGGTATACAATGTAGATGGATGGATAGTATAGTATTATATTACTTATGGACGACGAGTGCACTGACGACACAGAGGTAGGTACAGCCGTGGCCTACCGTACTGCTATATATATATATATATATATATATAATATACTGTATAATAATAATAACGGACCTGGTGGACACTGTCAGCAGACTGCTAAACTAGTATGAAGAAAAAAAAAGCCACCACAGGTATACAATGTAGATGGATGGATACTATAGTATACAGGTTGAGTATCCCATATCCAAATATTCAGAAATATGGAATATTCCGAAATACGGACTTTTCTGAGTGAGAGTGAGATAGTGAAACCTTTGTTTTTTGATGGCTCAATGTACACAAACTTTGTTTAATACACAAAGTTATTAAACTATTGTATTAAATGACCTTCAGGCTGTGTGTATAAGGTGTATATGAAACATAAATGAATTGTGTGAATGTAGACACACTTTGTTTAATGCACAAAGTTATAAAAAATATTGGCTAAAATTACCTTCAGGCTGTGTGTATAAGGTGTATATGTAACATAAATGCATTCTGTGCTTAGATTTAGGTCCCATCACCATGATATCTCATTATGGTATGCAATTATTCCAAAATACGGAAAAATCCCATATCCAAAATACCTCTGGTCCCAAGCATTTTGGATAAGGGAGACTCAACCTGTAGTATTATATTACTTATGGACGATGAGTGCACTGACGACACAGAGGTAGGTACAGCCGTGGCCTACCGTACTGCTATATATATATATAATATACTGTATAATAATAACGGACCTGGTGGACACTGTCAGCAGACTGCTAAACTAGTATGAAGAAAAAAAAACCCACCACAGGTATACAATGTAGATGGATGGATAGTATAGTATTATATTACTTATGGATGACGAGTGCATTGACGACACAGAGGTAGGTACAGCCGTGGCCTACCGTACTGCTATATATATATATATAATATACTGTATAATAATAACGGACCTGGTGGACACTGTCAGCAGACTGCTAAACTAGTATGAAGAAAAAAAAACCACCACAGGTATACAATGTAGATGGATGGATAGTTTAGTATTATATTACTTATGGACGACGAGTGCACTGACGACACAGAGGTAGGTACAGCCGTGGCCTACCGTACTGCTATATATATATATATATATAATATACTGTATAATAATAATAACAGACCTGGTGGACACTGTCAGCAGACTGCTAAACTAGTATGAAGCAAAAAAAAAAGCCACCACAGGTATATTTATTTATTTATTTATTTACAATGTAGATGGATGGATACTATAGTATAGTATTATATTACTTATGGATGATGAGTGCACTGACGACACAGAGGTAGGTACAGCCGTGGCCTACCGTACTGCTATATATATATAATATACTGTATAATAATAACGGACCTGGTGGACACTGTCAGCAGACTGCTAAACTAGTATGAAGAAAAAAAAAACCACCACAGGTATACAATGTAGATGGATGGATAGTATAGTATTATATTACTTATGGACGACGAGTGCACTGACGACACAGAGGTAGGTACAGCCGTGGCCTACCGTACTGATATATATATATATATACTATACTGTATAATAATAATAACGGACCTGGTGGACACTGTCAGCAGACTGCTAAACTAGTATGAAGAAAAAAAAAACACCACAGGTATACAATGTAGATGGATGGATAGTATAGTATTATATTACTTATGGACGACGAGTGCACTGACGACACAGAGGTAGGTACAGCCGTGGCCTACCGTACTGCTATATATATATATATATATATATAATATACTGTATAATAATAACGGACCTGGTGGACACTGTCAGCAGACTGCTAAACTAGTATGAAGAAAAAAAAAAGCCACCACAGGAGTGTTTTTCAGGCAGACAAACGTATACTGGACTGGTGGTCACTGTCAGCAAAACTGTGCACTGTACTCCTGCTATAACTGCTCCCCAGTCCCCACAATTAGGCAGTGTGAGCAGTGCACTCAGCACAGATATATACAGCAGTGCAGCACACTGAGTGAGCACAGATATGGTGGAGCGTTTTTTTCAGGCAGAGAAACAACGGATTAAACTCACTGGTGGTATTATAATCAAAACACTGCACTGTACTCCCTAACAGCTGCTCCCTGTCCCCAATCCTCCCCACAATTATAATTAAGTCACTCAGTCTTTTCTACTATAACGGAGAGGACGCCAGCCACGTCCTCTCCCTATCAATCTCAATGCACGTGTGAAAATGGCGGCGACGCGCGGCTCCTTATATAGAATCCGAATCTCGCGAGAATCCGACAGCGGGATGATGACGTTCGGGCGCGCTCGGGTTAACCGAGCAAGGCGGGAGGATCCTACTAGATTTACTGATGCTCTGACCTAAGCCAAAATGGCCCAGGGATCCCCCATGTACTTTTGGTCTATGGAGATATATATATATATATATATATATATATATATAGTAGCAGATGCTCAATTAGCTTAGTGATATCATTTAGGTGCTTGAATATCTTTAGGGCTTATTCATACATTTGCGCAAATATATGTATCTGAGATCTCTGAATTCTAATATAGTGTGGGATTTAAATCTGGTTACTGTTATCATTCAGGGTGCCTGGGGGAAACAAAATGCTTTTTTTTCTTTTAGATAGATAGATAGATAGATAGATAGATAGATAGATAGATAGATAGAGATATCTATATCTCCATAGACCAAAAATACATTGGGGGATCCCTGGGCTATTTTGGCTTGGGTCAGGGCATCAGTAAATGTATATATATATATATATGTAATCAGAAATGTATGATGATAAGAAAATGTTCCACAGTAATTACACAAAGCCAGGTTCAACCTTTGCGTCTTGTCTTATGGGAGAAAGCGAGCGCAGACGCGTATGTAATAGACAGTGACATGGCATGTTTTTGTGGATTAAAAAATAATTGACTGCCACCAATGTATTGATCTCGATCAATGAAAGGTCAATGGAATCAGGGCTCTGAACAACTGCTCTCCAAAGGCCAGTGGCAGCCTCCTATGTTGTGCTTCCATCTCCACTACACACAAGTTTACCGAACTTAATAAAATATGTGAACTGTAACAGACTGTATAAACCCACCATAACTAACATAATTGCCATTATTATGTCATGCTTACATGGTTAATTAAAAAGGCTGAACTTCTTGAATGCCTACTTATAATTTAATCCTAACACAGCCTGGGGAATACATCAACAGTCAGACAATCAGATTCTCCGTTCAGTTAAACTACTGTTCTGCTGCAACATTAGGTTTATACTGAATGTAAGACATTGTTGAGATACATAATTGTAGTATTTAATAGAGATCAGTGGCAGAAATTACCCATCATTAAAACTTCACATGAAATTACCTAATATATTTTTCTGCAGGATACATTTTGCTACTCAGTAGCAAATTCCAAGTGGTTTTTATCCAGCTAATTAATCATTATTACATCTCCTGCAAAAAGATATTCTTGCTAAAATCTTCAAGCACATTTTTTTGTTCTTTTCAACAGGCTGCTGTAAGTTGCGGTTCTAAGTATGTTTACACCACACAGATAGCAAATTGACTTGCTAATAGTAACTTTTATTCAGTATCCATTGGTTACTGTGTCATGTGATTTGACATTGAGAGCAGACAGACAGCGCTGATTAGAAGCATCCAGTTCTGTCCATCTCTGTGCATCACTGAACCATCTGGTCATTTATTCACTAATAAGCCCCTAATGGGCCAAATATTCACCAGCCTGTCATTGTGACATGACACAAAATGCCTACATCTTTCAACTTGCTTTGACATGTTGCTTGTTTCACATCAAAACTCGTCATTTACAGGAAAAGAGCTCAGAGGGGTAAAAATTTGACCTAATCTGCAGTGTTAACACAGAGACAAAGGCTTTGTTAGCTGTAGCCTGCCGGAGAGCATGTAAATGGCTATGAATCAGTTTTGTACACGTTTTCTTCACTCTCTATTATACATTCTTTTAAAGTCTTTTTCCTAATGCAATATATATGTATTTCTTGCAGCATTCAATATTGAACCTCTTATTACAAGTGTATCCAAATGATGGCAAAAAAAGGCAAACTGGAAAATATGTATATATATATATATATATATATATATATATATATATATATCTACTAGAGATGAGCGGGTTCGGTTCCTCGGGATCCGAACCACCCCGAACTTCACCTATTTTACACGGTTCCGAGGCAGCCTCGGATCTTCCCGCCTTGCTCGGTTAACCAGAACGCGCCCGAACCTCATCATCCCGCTGTCGGATTCTCGCAAGATTCGTATTCTATAAAAGGAGCCGCGAGTCGCCGCAATTTTCACTCGTGCTTTGGAGATTGAATGGAGAGGACGTGGCTGCGTTTTCTCCCTGAAGAGCTCCGTAATCTGTGCTCAGTGTGCTGCAAATATCTGTGCTCATTGTGCTGCAAATAATCTGTCCTCGGTGTGCTGAAAATATCTACGTTCTCTGCCTGAAAACGCTCTATATTTCTGCTCAGTGTGCTGCAAATATCTGATCAGTGTGCTGCATTGTGGGGACTGGGGACCACCAGTATATAATATATACTTTTCTATAGCTTCTATACTGCTTGTCAGGACACATGGTCACAGTTACACCGCTCTGTACTGATAGATACAATAATATATATACTTTTCTATAGCTTCTATACTGCTTGTCAGGACACATGTGTCACAGTTACACCGCTCTGTACTGATATACAGTAATATATATATACTTTTCTATAGCTACTATACTGCTTGTCAGGACACATTTGTCACAGTTACACCGCTCTGTACTGATATACAGCTTTATTATATATACTTTTCTATAGCTTCTATACTGCTTGTCAGGACACATGGGTCACAGTTACACCGCTCTGTACTGATATACAGCTTTATTATATATACTTTTCTATAGCTTCTATACTGCTTGTCAGGACACATGGGTCACAGTTACACCGCTCTGTACTGATATACAGTAATATTATATATACTTTTCCATAGCTTCTATACTGCTTGTCAGGACACATGTGTCACAGTTACACCGCTCTGTACTGATATACAGTAATATTATATATACTTTTCTATAGCTTCTATACTGCTTGTCAGGACACATGGTCACAGATACACCGCTATGTACTGATATATACAATACTATATATTCTTTTCTATAGCCTCTATACTGCTTGTCAGGACATATGGTCACAGTTACACCGCTCTGTACTGATATATACAATAATCTTAAATCATTTTCTATAGCTTCTATACTGCTTGTCAGGACACACATGTTTCACAGTTACACCGCTCTGTACTACTACTGATATACAGTAATATATATACTTTTCTATAGCTTCTATACTGCTTGTCAGGACACATGGGTCACAGTTACACCGCTCTGTACTGATATATACAATAATATATATACTTTTCTATAGCTTCTATACTGCTTGTCAGGACACATGTGTCACAGTTACACTGCTCTGTACTGATATATACAATAATATATATACTTTTCTATAGCTTCTATACTGCTTGTCAGGACATGTGTCACAGTTACACTGCTCTGTACTGATATATATATACAATAATATATATACTTTTCTAAAGCTTCTATACTGCTTGTCAGGACATGTGTCACAGTTACACTGCTCTGTACTGATATATATATACAATAATATATATAATTTTCTATAGCTTCTATACTGCTCGTCAGGACACATGGGTCACAGTTACACCGCTCTGTACTGATATATACAATAATATATATACTTTTCTATAGCTGCTATACTGCTTGTCAGGACACATATGTCACAGTTACACCGCTCTGTACTGATATATACAACAATATATATACTTTTCTATAGCTTCTAGTATTACAGTGCAGCATTTTGGTGACCAACAGTATACATATATAGTACAGTACAGTAGGCCATTGCTATTGATATATTACTGGCATATAATTCCACACATTAAAAAATGGAGAACAAAAATGTGGAGGGTAAAATAGGGAAAGATCAAGATCCACTTCCACCTTGTGCTGAAGCTGCTGCCACTAGTCATGGCCGAGACGATGAAATGCCATCAACGTCATCTGCCAAGGCCGATGCCCAATGTCATAGTACAGAGCATGTAAAATCCAAAAAACAAAAGTTCAGTAAAATGACCCAAAAATCAAAATTAAAAGCGTCTGATGAGAAGCGTAAACTTGCCAATATGCCATTTACGACACGGAGTGGCAAGGAACGGCTGAGGCCCTGTCCTATGTTCATGGCTAGTGGTTCAGCTGCACATGACGATGGAAGCACTCATCCTGCCGCTAGAAAAATGAAAAGACTTAAGCTGGCAAAAGCACAGCAAAGAACTGTACGTTCTTCTAAATCACAAATCCCCAAGGAGAGACCAATTGTGTCGGTTGCGATGCCTGACCTTCCCAACACTGGAAGGGAAGAGGTGGCGCCTTCCACCATTTGCACGCCCCCTGCAAGTGCTAGAAGGAGCACCCGCAGTCCAGTTCCTGACAGTCAAATTGAAGATGTCACTGTTGAAGTACACCAGGATGAGGATATGGGTGTTGCTGGCGCTGGGGAGGAAATTGACAAGGAGGATTCTGATGGTGAGGTGGTTTGTTTAAGTCAGGCACCCGGGGAGACACCTGTTGTCCGTGGGACGAATATGGCCATTGACATGCCTGGTCAAAATACAAAAAAAAATCACCTCTTCGGAGTGGAATTATTTCAACAGAAATGCGGACAACAGGTGTCAAGCCGTGTGTTGCCTTTATCAAGCTGTAATAAGTAGGGGTAAGGACGTTAACCACCTAGGAACATACTCCCTTATACGTCACCTGGAGCGCATTCATCAGAAGTCATTGACAAGTTCAAAAACTTTGGGTGACAGGGGAAGCAGTCCACTTACAACTAAATCCCTTCTTCCTCTTGTACCCAAGCTCCTGCAAACCACACCACCAACTCCCTCAGTGTCAATTTCCTCCTTAGACAGGAACGGCAATAGTCTTGCAGGCCATGTCACTGGCAAGTCTGACGAGTCCTCTACTAACTGGGATTCTTCCGATGGATCCTTGAGTGTAACGCCTACTGCTGCTGGCGCTGCTGTTGTTGCTGCTGGGAGTCGATCGTCATCCCAGAGGGGAAGTCGGAAGACCACTTGTACTACTTCCAGTAAGCAATTGACTGTCCAAAAGTCCTTTGCGAGGAAGATCAAATATCACAGCAGTCATCCTGCTGCAAAGCGGATAACTCAGGTCTTGGCAGCTGCAGTGGTGTTAAACGTGTGTCTGGTATCCACCGTTAATTCACATGTAATTAGAGAATTGCTTGAGGTACTGTGTCCCCGGTACCAAATACCATCTAGGTTCCATTTCTCTAGGCAGGCGATACCGAGAATGTACACAGACGTCAGAAAAAGAGTCACCAGTGTCCTAAAAAATGCAGTTGTACCCAATGTCCACTTAACCACGAACATGTGGACAAGTGGAGCAGGGCAGACTCAGGACTATATGACTGTGACAGCCCACTGGGTAGATGTATTGCCTCCCGCAGCAAGAACAGCAGCGGCGGCACCAGTAGCAGCATCTCGCAAACGCCAACTCATTCCTAGGCAGGCTACGCTTTGTATCACCGCTTTCCATAAGAGGCACACAGCTGACAACCTCTTACGGAAACTGAGGAACATCATCGCAGAATTGCTTACCCCAATTGGACTCTCCTGGGGATTTGTGACATTGGACAATGCCACCAATATTGTCCGTGCATTACATATGGGCAATTTCCTGCACGTCCCATGTTTTGCACATACATTGAATTTGGTGGTGCAGAATTTTTTTTAAAACGACAGGGGCGTGCAGGAGATGCTGTCGGTGGCCCGAAGAATTGCGGGCCACTTTCGGCATTCAGCCACCGCGTGCCGAAGACTGGAGCACCAGCAAACACTCCTGAACCTGCCCCACCATCATCTGAAGCAAGAGGTGGTAACGAGGTGGAATTCAACCCTCTATATGCTTCAGAGGATGGAGGAGCAGCAAAAGGCCATTCAAGCCTATACATCTGCCTACGATATAGGCAAAGGAGGGGGAATGCACCTGACTCAAGCGCAGTGGAGAATGATTTCAACGTTGTGCAAGGTTCTGCAACCCTTTGAACTTGCCACACGTGAAGTCAGTTCAGACACTGCCAGCCTGAGTCAGGTCATTCCCCTCATCAGGCTTTTGCAGAAGAAGCTGGAGAGATTGAAGGAGGAGCTAAAATGAAGCGATTCCGCTAGGCATGTGGGACTTGTGGATGGAGCCCTTAATTCGCTTAACCAGGATTCACGGGTGGTCAATCTGTTGAAATCAGAGCACTACATTTTGGCCACCGTGCTCGATCCTAGGTTTAAAGCCTACGTTGTATCTCTCTTTCCGGCAGACACAAGTGTGCAGAGGTGCAAAGACCTGCTGGTGAGACACTTGTCAAGTCAAACGGAACGTGACCCGTCAACAGCTCCTCCTTCACATTCTCCCGCAACTGGGGCTGCGAGGAAAAGGCTAAGAATTCCTAGCCCACCCGCTGGCGGTGATGCAGGGCAGTCTGGAGCGAGTGCTGACATCTGGTCCGGACTGAAGGACCTGCCAACGATTACTGACATGTCGTCTACTGTCACTGCATATGATTCTATTACCATTGAAAGAATGGTGGAGGATTATATGAGTGACCGCATCCAAGTAGGCACGTCAGACAGTCCGCACGTATACTGGCAGGAAAAAGAGGCAATTTGGAGGCCCTTGCACAAACTGGCTTTATTTTACCTAAGTTGCCCCCCCTCCAGTGTGTACTCTGAAAGAGTGTTTAGTGCAGCCGGTCACCTTGTCAGCAATCGGCGTATGAGGTTACTTCCAGAAAATGTGGAGAAGATGATGTTCATCAAAATGAATTATAATCAATTCCTCCGTGGAGACATTCACCAGCAATTGCCTCCAGAAAGTACACAGGGACCTGAGATGGTGGATTCCAGTGGGGACGAATTAATAATCTGTGAGGAGGGGGATGTACACAGTGAAAGGGGTGAGGAATCAGACGATGAGGAGGAGGTGGACATCTTGCCTCTGTAGAGCCAGTTTGTGCAAGGAGAGATTGATTGCTTCTTTTTTGGTGGGGGCCCAAACCAACCAGTCATTTCAGCCACAGTCCTGTGGCAGACCCTGTCACTGAAATGATGGGTTTGTTAAAGTGTGCATGTCCTGTTTATACAACATAAGGGTGGGTGGGAGGGCCCAAGGACAATGCCATCTTGCACCTCTTTTTTATTTTATTTATCTCTGCATCATGTGATGTTTGGGGCTAATTTTTTTAAGTGCCATCCTGTCTGACTCTGCAGTGCCACTCCTATATGGGCCAGGTGTTTGTGCCGGCCACTTGGGTCGCTTAGCTTAGTCATCCAACGACCTCGGTGCAAATTTTAGGACTAAAAATAATATTGTGAGGTGTGAGGTGTTCATAATAGACTGGAAATTAGTGGAAATTGTGGTTATTGAGGTTAATAATACTATGGGGTCAAAATGACCCCCAAATTCTATGATTTAAGCTGTTTTTGAGGGTTTTTTGAAAAAAAACACCCGAGTGCAAAACACACCCGAATCCGACAAAAAATTTTCAGGGAGGTTTTGCCAAAACGCATCCGAATCCAAATCACGGCCGTGGAACCGAACCAAAACCAAAACACAAAACACGAAAAATGTCCGGTGCACATCTCTAATATCTACACACTGTATAATGTTACCAAAAAGTACTTTTGTAGTATCTGTTGATGCAGTTGCCAATACTATTTGCTACGTAGCCATAACATGTAGAATAAAACTCCAGTCTACATGTGTTTAACAATTCATACTGTAGGAAAGATGGTTTGTTGCCCCTTCTTCCCCTCAATTTCTAAGAATAAAACATTCAAATGTTCACCAGTAATCTGAGGCCCTTGGGGCCCAGGGAGAGTCCCGGTGAGACTATAGAGTCCAGGTTGGCTAATGGATGGTCCGGTTTTGCACCTATGGGATTAATGAAAACAAATTGATATGTGATGACTGCATATGGGTGTCCCAAATCTGCCATCGGGACTTCGTCAAAGTCTTTGGGGGAGATTTATCAAAGCTTGGAGAGATACTGTATAAAGTGGAGAACAAGTGCCAGCCAATCAGCTCCTGTCGTTTTGCAAACCGACACCGCCAGAACCAGATTGACTGGTACTTTATCTCTCTCCACTTTATCTCTCTCCAAGCTTTGATACATCTCCCCTCACAGTGAGAACTACAGATGCAGCCAGGCTCAGCCGTGATTGCGGCAAGGCTATTGCAAAAAGTGTACCTGTAAACGGGAGCGTGCATGCGAATGCACGCACATGTCCATTGGGAATCAATGGTGCGATCGCACCCACGACTGAGCTTGCGATGCAGTGAATAGTTGCATGCCATGCGGAATGCATCACGGCAAAGCTGAGCCTGGCTACATCCGTATGTCTGTTTCTGTGAAATTTTTCATATACTGTATATAGATGCCAAAATGTGAAGAAAGTAGATTTAGCCCCGGAGGATTACCAGGCCTGGCTGGCCACTGGCATTCCCCACTGCTGAAGGACAGGCACAGCACAATGGCCCTCATTCCGAGTTGTTCGCTCGTTATTTTTCTTCGCATCGGTGCGATTGGTCGCAAACTGCGCATGCGCAACGTTCGCAGTGCGCCTGCGCCAAGTAAATTTGCCAAAAAGTTTGGTATTTTACTCACGGCTTAACGAAGAAATTTCTTCGTTCTGGTGATCGGAGTGTGATTGACAAGAAGTGGGTGTTTTGGGGCGGAAACTAGCCGTTTTATGGGTGTGTGCGAAAAAAACGCAGCCGTTTCTGGGGAAAACACGGGAGTTTCTGGAGAAACGGGGGAGTGTCTGGGCGAACGCTGGGTGTGTTTATGACGTCAAACCAGGAACGAAACTGACTGAACTGATCGCAGTGGCAGAGTAAGTCTCGAGCTACTCAGAAACTGCAAAGAAATTTCTAATCGCAATTCTGCTAATCTTTCGTTCGCAATTCTGCTATGCTAAGATTCACTCCCAGTAGGCGGCGGCTTAGCGTGTGCAATGCTGCTAAAAGCAGCTAACGAGCGAACAACTCGGAATGAGGGCCAATCTCCCAGATCTGCAAAATTAAGTTTGTATTGTAACATATTTTAATAAACTAGCAGGGACAGAGCTTGCACAGTTTGCTCATCATAAATGTCTGTAACTGGGCGCCTATGGATTCATCACACAGTGTGGGTCACTCATGTTGGGAAGGTTTGTTATTACCCGGTGTGGTCTCAGATGTTATTGTCTGAATCACACCTTTAGTCAGCTAGTGCAAAGCCATTTCTAAGTAATACTAACCTTATCTGTTGGGCATATTCTTTTATATGGAATTCATTTCCAAATGCTTCTTTATAGTGCTTGCCATACCCAAATTTGCAGAAAGGCCACATAGTTCCTGATAGAATTATACTAGCAATACAATGAGAGACTCCCTTTAAAGTGGCTATGTATTGGAGATGTGCTAATTTGGAGTTGGTTCTTTAAAAAGTCTGATACATTTCCTCCAAGCACTGGCATATATATCTACAATGGATGCAAGGTGGGCCGTGCACACGGGTCCCACGCACCGCACACCCTGTACCCATATAATTACATTCACCGGTTCCTCAGCCTGCGGCTGACTGCAGAGCTGCACTAATCACTGTGAAAATGGCCACTGCGGCCATATTCCTGGTGATTCACGCATGTGCAGTAGCAATGTCACTGGGAACATGATAATAATTGATGAGCAAAGTGAATAATAATTTTCACTGAACTACAAAAAAAAGTTTTTTCTTAGGCTCTAAGAACTTTTACGCTCAAATGGCAGCAATGACCAAAACAAAACAAGACCAGATCCATCAGTCACGCTCCGACCAATTATATAGCAAAATCTAATCACTGCCTCTTCGGAGCTGACAGTTGGGCAGGCCATTGAATCAGGAGAAGAGCAGGAGTATCCAGGGATTTTGGCCAAAAATTGGCTGGGATTTGATCCCAGGACTGGAGCTTCCAATCCCGGGGATATCGGGATTAGCCTGCCTCCTTTGCTTTTTCAATGCCGGGCAGCATTGAACGTCCTTAGGAGGCTCAACCACTTACCGGCTCCCCCTGCTCAGCTCCCCTTGCCCCCAGCTAGGCACACTGCACAGCACAACGTGATGTCAGAGGTCACGCTGCGCATCCTGATGCCAGCCTCTCGGACCTCACAGCCCACACTGCCCCACAGCAAGTGGACCCACCCTCCCATCCGTTCAGATGATGATGAGTTGTGTGGGCTGGGCTGGGTGGGGGGATTTTGAGAACAAACCAATCCCGGTAATCCCGGGATTGATCATTTTTCAATCCCGATTCCCGGGATTGAAAAAATGGCCTGGAATTGGCCAACCTACTCCAGAGAGTATGCTTTCTTGTACCCCATCCTGCTTCTTAGAACCCAGTGGGCTGTAGCAGTAACAGTAAGTGGGAAGATGAGGGGTCTTTAAAGGAAGTGTGGAGGTGTCTGATGGGCATGCAGGAGCACAGGGATATGATGGTTATGTCAGTAGGTCTGATGGTATGTAAAGTGGCATGTGGTAGATGGGAGGGGCATGTGAGGAGTAAATTATGATGGGATCCAGAAACAGAGACATAGGGCAACAGATTTTGTAAATGGTGGATCCCCTGGATCAACATAATTATGAACTTGGTGTGATCACTGTCAGCCAATACAAAAATCACCAAGTACTGTTCAGTAAATACCATAAAGGATACATACCGTACTGTACAGTAGGTGCAGATTTTGACATAAAATTATTTATTTTAGATAACAATTTCAGTATGCCATTACTTACTACTTCCTTAGTATTATAATATACATTAAATAATTGAAGATAGTAGATAGCTACAATAATTGTATAATACATATACAGTAAACATCCACATATATACAAGTACATTTTTTTGAGATTTTTCAATAATAAACTAAATTATTTAAACATTTTAAGATAAAAAAACAAATAAAAGAAAATCTTAAAACACAATTTGTTTAGCAAAACAATTATGTCAACCTATTACACAGAAACATTGTAGATGAATGACATTATTGTAGAATAAAACTATTGACCTACTTTTGGCAGATATTAAAGCAATTTCTTTCTTTGTCGATTGTAATTTGTAAGTAGCCGCATGATGCCTATTAGCATAATCAGTTATTTTGGTGATTTGGTTAGATTAATATCTGCAATATATAAATGGTAGTTTAATTTTGCAAAGTATATTTGAGTTTTTCTTTTCGAATAATTTTTATTCAGAGTTCCAAATGTTTCTCCAGTTATTCCTGTAATTGCTCTCAATCAATCATCTTAAAACAAATCAATTTGGCATAGTTTCCTGGCAATATAGATATGCAAATCTTCATTTTTGAAATATAGATAACAAACTGAGCCCAAAAACAGCTACTGTAGCTAAACAACATAAATTATATTTTTGAATGGATTATGAAGGAAGTATTATTTAAAAGGTAATCTTACAGTATTTTTTTCTGACGTCCTACTGGATGCTGGGAACTCCGTAAGGACCATGGGGAATAGACGCACTCTAAAAGAAAGATTAGGTACTATCTGGTGTGCACTGGCTCCTCCCACTATGACCCTCCTCCAGACCTCAGTTAGATTTCTGTGCCCGGCCGAGCTGGATGCACACTAGGGGCTCTCCTGAGCTCCTAGAAAGAAAGTTTATTTTAGGTTTTTTATTTTACAGTGAGACCTGCTGGCAACAGACTCACTGCATCGAGGGACTAAGGGGAGAAGAAGCGAACCTACCTGCTTGCAGCTAGCTTGGGCTTCTTAGGCTACTGGACACCATTAGCTCCAGAGGGATCGACCGCATGGAACTGGCCTTGGTGTTCGTTCCCGGAGCCGCGCCGCCGTCCCCCTTACAGAACCAGAAGCAAGAAGAGGTCCGGAAAATCGGCGGCAGAAGACTTCGGTCTTCACCAAGGTAGCGCACAGCACTGCAGCTGTGCGCCATTGCTCCTCATGCACACTTCACACTCCGGTCACTGAGGGTGCAGGGAGCTGGGGGGGCGCCCTGAGGGCAATATATGACACCTTGGCTGGCAAATCTACATCATATATAGTCCTAGAGGCTATATAGATGTAAAATTACCCCTGCCAGTATTCCAGAAAAAGCGGGAGAGAGTCAGTTGAAAAAGGGGCGGGGCTTCTCCCTCAGCACACTGGCACCATTTTCTCTTCACAGTGCAGCTGGAAGACAGCTCCCCAGGCTCTCCACTGTAGTTTTCAGGCTCAAAGGGTCAAAAAGAGAGGGGGGGCACAAAATTTAGGCGCAATATTGTATATACAAGCAGCTATTGGGAAAAATTCACTCAATATAGTGTTAATCCCAAAATTATATAGTGCTCTGGTGTGTGCTGGCATACTCTCTCTCTGTCTCCCCAAAGGGCTGTGTGGGGTCCTGTCCTCAGTCAGAGCATTCCCTGTGTGTGTGTGCGGTGTGTCGGTACGGCTGTGTCGACACGTTTGATGAGGAGGCTTATGTGATGGCAGAGCAGATGCCGATAAATGTGATGTCGCCCCCTGTGGGGCCGACACCAGAGTGGATGGATAGGTGGAAGGTATAAACCGACAGTGTCAACTCCTTACATAAAAGGCTGGATGACGTAACAGCTGTGGGACAGCCGGCTTCTCAGCCCGCGCCTGCCCAGGCGTCTCAAAGGCCATCAGGGGCTCAAAAACGCCCGCTCCCTCAGATGGCAGACACAGATGTCGACACGGAGTCTGACTCCAGTGTCGACGAGGTTGAGACATATACACAATCCACTAGGAACATCCGTTACATGATCCCGGCAATAAAAAATGTGTTACACATTTCTGACATTAACCCAAGTACCACTAAAAAAGGGTTTTATGTTTGGGGAGAAAAAGCAGGCAGTGTTTTGTTCCCCCATCAAATGAGTGAATGAAGTGTGAAAAAGCGTGGGTTCCCCCGATAAGAAACTGGTAATTTCTAAAAAGTTACTGATGGCGTACCCTTTCCCGCCAGAGGATAAGTTACGCTGGGAGATATCCCCTAGGGTGGATAAGGCGCTCACACGTTTGTCAAAAAAGGTGGCACTGCCGTCTTAGGATATGGCCACTTTGAAGGTACCTGCTGATAAAAAGCAGGAGGCTATCCTGAAGTCTGTATTTACACACTCAGGTACTAGACTGAGACCTGCAGATAGTGCTGCTGCAGCGTGGTCTGTAACCCTGTCCAGGGTCGGACTGGCCCACAGGGGTACCAGGGAAACCACCGGTAGGCCCCACTGCATGAGGGCCCACTCCTTCCTCTAGGGATCAGGTTCCAGACTGTGCACTTGTATTATACATGGTAGATATGTTGCATTACACTGCACTTGACTATTGTGTATTTCAAGCCTCTGTGGAGGCTGGCCACACCCCCTTTGTAGGCTGACCACACCCTTAAGTATGGGCCCATATCACTCCATTTTCCCGGTGGGCCCTTCATGGCCCAGTCCGACACTGACCCTGTCAAACAGGGATACTATTTTGCGAACATAAGACGTCGTCTTATATATGAGGGATGCACAGAGGGATATTTTGCCGGCTGGCATCCAGAATTAATGCAATGTCCATTCTGTCAGGAGGGTATTAGAGACCCGACACTGGACAGGTGATGCTGACTTTAAAAGGCACATAGAACCTTATAAGGGTGAGGAATTGTTTGGGGATGGTCTCTGGGACCTCGTATCCACAGCAACAGCTGGGAAGAAAATTTTTTACCTCAGGTTTCCTCACAGCCTAAGAAAGCACTGTATTATCAGGTACAGTCCTTTCGGCTTCAGAAAAGCAAGCGGGTCAAAGGCGCTTCCTTTCTGCACAGAGACGAGGGAAGAGGGAAAAAGCTGCACCAGTCAGCCAGTTCCCAGAATCAAAATTCTTCCCCCGCTTCCTCTGAGTCCACCGCATGACGCGGGGGCTCCACAGGCGTAGCCAGGTACGGTGGGGGGCCGCCTCAAAAATCTCAGCGATCAGTGGGCTCGCTCACAGGTGGATCCCTGGATCCTTCAAGTAGTATCTCAGGGGTACAAGCTGGAATTCGAGGCGTCTCCCCCCCGCCGTTTCCTCAAATCTGCCTTGCCGACAACTCCCTCAGGCAGGGAGGCTGTGCTAGAGGCAATTCACAAACTGTATTCCCAGCAGGTGATAGTCAAGGTGCCCCTACTTCAACAAGGACGGGGTTACTATTCCACACTGTTTGTGGTACCGAAACCGGACGGTTCGGTGAGACCCATTTTAAATTTGAAATCCTTGAACACATACATAAAAAAAAATAAAAAATTCAAGTTCAAGATGGAATCGCTCAGGGCGGTTATTGCAAGCCTGGAGGAGGGGGATTACATGGTATCCCTGGACATCAAGGATGCTTACCTACATGTCCCTATTTACCATCCTCACCAGGAGTACCTCAGATTTGTGGTACAGGATTGCCATTACCAATTCCAAACACTGCCGTTTGGACTGTCCACGGCACCGAGGGTCTTTACCAAGGTAATGGCAGAAATGATGATACTCCTTCGAAAAAAGGGAGTTTTAATTATCCCGTACTTGGACGATCTCCTTATAAAGGCGAGGTCCAAGGAGTAGTTGTTGGTCGGAGTAGCACTATCTCGGGAAGTGCTACAACAGCACGGATGGATTCTATACATTCCAAAGTCACAGATGGTTCCTACCACACGCCTACTGTTCCTGGGGATGGTTCTGGACACAGAACAGAAAAAAGTGTGTCTCCCGCAGGAGAAAGCCAAGGAGCTGTCATCTCTAGTCAGAGACCTCCTGAAACCAAAACAGGTATCGGTGCATCACTGCACACGAGTCCTGGGAAAAATGGTAGCTTCTTACGAAGCAAAATTCCATTCGGCAGGTTCCATGCAAGAACCTTTCAGTGGGACCTCTTGGACAAGTGGTCGGGATCGCATCTTCAGATGCATCGGCTGATAACCCTGTCTCCAAGGACCAGGGTATCTCTACTGTGGTGGCTGCAGAGTGCTCATCTTCAAGAGGGCCGCAGATTCGGCATACAGGACTGGGTCCTGGTAACCACGGATGCCAGCCTTCGAGGCTGGGGGGCAGTCACACAGGGAAGAAATTTCCAAGGACTTTGGTCAAGTCAGGAGTCGTCCCTACACATAAATATTCTGGAACTGAGGGCCATTTACAATGCCCTAAGTCTGGCAAGGCCTCTGCTTCAAAACCAGCCGGTACTGATCCAATCAGACAACATCACGGCAGTCGCCCATGTAAACCGACAGGGCGGCACAAGAAGCAGGATGGCGATGGCAGAAGCCACAAGGATTCTCCGATGGGCGGAAAATCACGTCTTAGCACTGTCAGCAGTGTTCATTCCGGGAGTGGACAACTGGGAAGCAGACTTCCTCAGCAGACACGACCTACACCCGGGAGAGTGGGGACTTCATCCAGAAGTCTTCCAACTGTTGGTAAACCGTTGGGAAAGGCCACAGGTGGACATGATGGCGTCCCGCCTAAACAAAAAACTAGATATTGCGCCAGGTCAAGGGACCCTCAGGCAATAGCTGTGGACGCTCTAGTGACACCGTGGGTGTACCAGTCGGTTTATGTATTCCCTCCTCTGCCTCTCATACCAAAGGTACTGAGAATAATAAGAAAACGAGGAGTAAGAACGATACTCGTGGTTCCGGATGGGCCAAGAAGAGCTTGGTACCCAGAACTTCAAGAAATGATATCAGAGGACCCATGGCCTCTACCGCTCAGACAGGATCTGCTACAGCAGGGGCCCTGTCTGTTCCAAGACTTACCGTGGCTGCGTTTGACGGCATGGCGGTTGAATTCCGGATCCTAAAGGAAAAGGGCATTCCGGAAGAAGTCATTCCTACGCTGATAAAAGCCAGGAAAGAAGTAACCGCAAACCATTATCACCGTATTTGGCGAAAATATGTTGCGTGGTGTGAGGCCAGGAAGGCCCCAACAGAGGAATTTCAGCTGGGTCGTTTTCTGCACTTCCTACAGTCAGGGGTGATTATGGGCCTAAAATTGGGTTCCATTAAGGTCCAGATTTCGGCTCTGTCGATTTTCTTCCAGAAAGAACTGGCTTCACTGCCTGGAGTTCAGACATTTGTAAAGGGAGTGCTACATATTCAGCCCCCTTTTGTGCCTCCTGTGGCACCTTGGGATCTCAACGTGGTGTTGAGTTTCTTAAAATCACATTGGTTTGAGCCACTTAAAACTGTGGATTTGAAATATCTCACGTGGAAAGTGGTCATGTTATTGGCCTTGGCTTCGGCCAGGCGTGTGTCAGAATTGGCGGCTTTGTCATGTAAAAGCCCTTATCTGATTTTCCATATGGATAGGGCAGAATTGAGGACTCGTCCCCAGTTTCTCCCTAAGGTGGTATCAGCTTTTCACTTGAACCAACCTATTGTAGTGCCTGCGGCTACTAGGGACTTGGAAGATTCCAAGTTACTGGACGTAGTCAGGGCCTTAAAAATTTATATTTCCAGGACGGCTGGAGTCAGGAAAACTGACTCGCTTTTTATCCTGTAGGCACCCAACAAAATAGGTGCTCCTGCTTCTAAGCAGACAATTGCTCGTTGAATTTGTAGCACAATTCAGCTGGAGCATTCTGCGGCTGGATTGCCGCATCCTAAATCAGTAAAAGCCCATTCCACGAGGAAAGTGGGCTCATCTTGGGCGGCTGCCCGAGGGGTCTCGGCTTTACAATTTTGCAGAGCTGCAACTTGGTCAGGGGCAAACACGTTTGCTAAATTCTACAAAATTGATACCCTGGCTGAGGAGGACCTTGAGTTCTCTCATTCGGTGCTGCAGAGTCATCCGCACTCTCCCGCCCGTTTGGGAGCTTTGGTATAATCCCCATGGTCCTTACGGAGTTCCCAGCATCCACTAGGACGTCAGAGAAAATAAGATTTTACTCACCGGTAAATCTATTTCTCGTAGTCCGTAGTGGATGCTGGGCGCCCATCCCAAGTGCGGATTGTCTGCAATACTTGTATGTAGTTATTGCCTAACTAAGGGTTATTGTTGAGCCATCTGTTGAGAGGCTCAGTTATATTTCATACTGTTAACTGGGTGTAGTATCACGAGTTATACGGTGTGATTGGTGTGGCTGGTATGAGTCTTACCCGGGATTCAAAATCCTTCCTTATTGTGTCAGCTCTTCCGGGCACAGTATCCTAACTGAGGTCTGGAGGAGGGTCATAGTGGGAGGAGCCAGTGCACACCAGATAGTACCTAATCTTTCTTTTAGAGTGCCCAGTCTCCTGCGGAGCCCGTCTATTCCCCATGGTCCTTACGGAGTTCCCAGCATCCACTACGGACTACGAGAAATAGATTTACCGGTGAGTAAAATCTTATTTTTACTAGAGGTTATATATGACCAGACTGTAAGGGGTAAATTTACTAAAACTTCTAAAAATAAAAAGTGGTGATGTTGCCCATAGCAACTAATCAGATTTTATCTATCACTTCTTTATTGCACCCTGGAAAATGATAGACAGAATCTGATTGGTTGCTATGGGCAACATCACCACTTTTCATTTTTAGAAACTTTAGTAAATTTACCCCTAATAGTATTTAATGGGGGGGATGCAATGGAGGAGCTACAATTCTCACATTGGAGAAGGTGTGCCCTGATAATTGCAATTAAGGACAGTGATGCACCTAGCTTTGCTTTATTAAAAGAGCTGGTTGGAGTTGGCACATATAGGTAGGTACCCATTTTTTGTTGGCTGCACAGACTTTTCTTCCTTACAAAACGGCTTGAAATCTCTGGCTAGTCAGAATTACCAGAAAGTCCGAAACTTTACTGACACACATACTGTATGCACCTTTGCAGTTGCACTTTGGGAAAACCACATACTCTATCTACATTACAGTAGGTGCACAGAGAACAATAGGGCAGATGTATTAACCTGGAGAAGTGATAAACCAGTGATAAGCGCAAGGTGATAATGCACCAGCCAATCATTACGGATTTTAAAAATGACAGTTAGCAGCTGACAGGCTGGTGCGTTATCACCTTGCACTTTTCACTGGTTTTATCACTTCTTCATCCCTTCTCCAGGCTTAATACATCTGCCCCAATGTACTACAAATAGCAAACCCACAAAAGTGACAAATGAGATAAGTAGTGTTAATTTAGGTCATAATTGAGATTAAATCATGTAGTATCTTTAATGAAAAATGGAAAAGTTCAATTTAATGAAATAGGTACTGCTAAAATTGAAGTCAATTGGACACTTGATGTGACATTTACAACTGGAAGTAATGGTATTTTTTAAAGCAAGTCATTTTTATTACATTTTATAATATACTGTAGTAGTACAAAATGTTTGCAATAAAAATTTGGCATAGGAAAAATAAATCACATGTATAATTTGACAAAGGGTACAAAGAAGGTTAAACCGAATACACGCAAAAGCATGTCAGACAAGATGATGCTAGTTATGCAAAGAGAGGGTATGATTTCGCACCAGCCAATAATAGTTGCATATATATCCAGAAAAAACAAGATTTGACAGTTTAGTGGGGTGAGAGGCCCTATATAGTCGTTTTGGCGGTGCACCCAAGAGTCAGTAGATATGACTAGGACTACAAAACAGAAGAAGAAAAAGTAGACTTCTTTATTGGATGAACTCTTAAAAATAAAATTCAAACCAATTCGACAATAATTGAAACATAACTTCGAAAAGGTATCGTATAAGATATATTGTGTGTAGATACAATGAGTAAAAATGTTTTTATTTAAAATGCTACGTTTTGGTTTGGGTCTTTAGTGTGGTGTGGCATACTTGTGGTCGACTACTGATTTCCTGGGTTATACACATGAATATAAAGAAACCTTTACATGAACATAGGACACTATCTTAAAGTCAGTGGCATAGAGGTATTTACCTAGTGTGACCCTGCTGTGATCCAGAATCCTCACCACCTGCCCTTTGTCCTTCATATATTGACTTTGGAAACAGGAGTGGATGACTGGAAGGTTTTCTGAAGACACCCATATTTATTACAGCTTATTTCAGTCTCCTTTTAGGAAGTGCTATTGATAATACTCATTATCATAAGGACTAGTCTTTGAGATATCTATTGACCGCACCATTGTCCTGTTTCATATTTCTTTTGTTGTAAGTACATTCCTAAATTCACATAATTATACATAAGGGGCCTGATAGCCCAACATTCAGAGAAAAGAAGTGAAAAACTGCAGCAATCTAACATCTGTAAGGTCCTGACAGCAATCTTATACAGTATGTACTACTTTTCTGATAGAGTTTGCTATCTTAAAATAAAATCATAATCATAATAAAGAAAGACAAAGGCTAAAAAAACCCCTCAAAACTATAGAAACCACTCTATAGAGACCCCCCCCCCAAAAAAAAATAAAAAAATAAATAAAAAAAAATACCTTGAAAGGAGAAAAGGTCATTGATTACATGGCAATGGACCTCCCCAGTTCTGTGTATCAAGGCAGCACTGCACCCTGTGCCGGTCCCACACCCTACACCAGTAATGCCATTACAGCTTGCCTAGGGGGCAGGGCTGCTGACAGCTCCACTGGCTACTGTAAGTAGAGCACTGTCTGCAGCATCCTGAGTATGCTGCAGTCAGCTCTCTACTAGCGCTAGTGGAAGAAGAAGAAGAAGAAGAAGAAGAAGAAGAAGAAGAAGAAGAAGAAGAAGAAGAAGAAGAGAGATCAACTGAACTATATAAATCTTATTAGACATGTCTATTAATCATTCTAATCTTTCTATGGTGGTCAGTACACAATTTTAAACCCATGTGGTCAAAATCATCCACGTTGGTCCACAAAGCTGTAAAGTATGTCTAATTAATGAGACAATAAGGCAATAGAGATCTGTCTTCACTTGCAGTGAGTGACAAGGGTTATGTGATTATCTCATTTAAATTACATTCTGGCAGATGCTACTTTCTTTTTTTTTTTTTAATAACCTTAATAATGGATATTTTCATATTTTTACACAACAGTGAAAAGTAGGTACTTCTGCATTTAGTGGCACCATCCTGGAACACTGCTCTAATGATTTTACTTTCCAGCCGATCAACTTAAATTAATGTAATTGGGAGATTAATGCACTCATCTTAGAAAAGTGCTACGAGTCACTATATGCAAAGATTATCTTTTAATGAATGTATAGGAATGGAACAGCTAAGCTGTTCAATTTCTGAATCCGAGTTCAACTTTTCCTTGTGTAGACTACTGCAAGTAAGTAAGTGTGACCTCTTTATGAACCTTAAACTCTGCTAGATTCATAGTCAATAATATTAGGTGTTCTGCTTAATGTAAGGAAGGTTTAAACATTTCAGCAGCAGCAGATTTAAATGCAACTTAAACAACTTTGTGAAATAGAAAGGTTTCTGCAAAGCTCCTTGTGCTAAATACATCTAAAATTGGATAGGAACATTAGCTGCTAGATGGGAAATTTCAGATAAGTCAACTAAGTTTAAAAGTGGTGCAACAGAAAAACTTTTTGTGGTGTAAAATTTTCATTATTGCATCACTTCTATGAGTAATGCTGGTGATTTTTGTAAAGGAGTCAATTCCAGGTTGGGAGTACCATATATACTGCACAGAGCTGCAAAAAACATTTTTCATTGGAAACTTGAGACAAAATGGTCTATGCACTGATCCACCCAAAGCATGCCCATTTTGCAATAGTACACAAGGTGTGGGCTAAAGCTAGGGGATGAGATCTTGTCTTATTTTTCAATACGCTTTAAAGGTCAGGCTTGAAGCTGTGTCTCCACCTTATATGCTAATGATAGCACTTTTGTGTAGGTGAACCTTGTTTTAGCACCAACCAGGGCTGGACTGCCCATCTGGCACTTATGGCAAATACCAGCATTGCTGATGGCCCAATGTACCGGCCGGACCACACAGAGAGACCGGGGCTGTTCGAGCACTCTGCTCGGCTGCCCGGCTCACATAGAGAGGGGCGCTCTGCTCAGACACCCAGTATACAGAGATATGGGAGCGTGCTGCAAGGCCAGGACCCCGTGACTTGCATCACACCCCTGTGAGCCATGACCATGCCCCCTTTTCGTGTGTGTGTGCTGCAGAATACAAGACTGCCCCAGTCCATCCCTGGCGCCAACTATAAGGAAATTTATGAAAACTGGCACAACAAAAGAGGCACTGCAGCATTAAACTCTGTCATTTACATAAGGCTGTCTAAGAAGTGGAAACAAACATCTCATTGGGCTGCAGGAGTGAGGCCATATTTGTTTTATTTGCACCAATTTACATAAATTATTTAGAGATGAGTGGGTTCGGTTCCCTGAGAAACAAACCCCCCTGAACTTCATGCTCCGAGCCCGGATCCGAGTCTGACTCGGGACTTCCCGCCAGACTCAGAAACCAGAATGAGGCAAAACGTCATCATCCCGCTGTTGGAATCTCGCGGGTTTTGGATTCCGTATAAACAGCTGCGCGTCACCGCCATTTTCACTCCGGGCTTGGAGAGTGAGGGAGACAGACCTCTGTCTCTCTCTGTGTGTGGTGGCGTCAGGTGGGGTTAGTGTGTGCTCTGTAGGGGTGCTGCTGCAGTCACTGTGGTGTACCTGTGCTGTGTTAGGGGTACTGTCCTGGCTGTCACTGGTGTTTCATGTACTGTACCTGTACATGGGTGTTGCTGTCCTGGCTGTCACTGTGTTGTACAGGGTGCAGGGGCACTGTCCTAGTGTATGCTGGAAAATATAGGGGTGCTGCTGGCCCTGTATGTTGTAAAAATTCAGGGGTGCAGTTGTTAAAAATTAAAAGTAAAATATAGGGGTGTTGCTGTTCAAATAACATTAAACTGGCCATGTATGTTGTAAAAACTCAGGGGTGCAGTTGTTACATTAATAAATCAAAATTAAGGTTGACTAATTGGAGCCATTCATTTCCCTAACATGAAATAATTGAGAAGAACCTCTCGCTAATGCTAATTATACAGTGCACACTGTAATATATCTACTAGAGATCTACCTCTCTCTAATGCTGGGTACACAGTGCACACTGTGATATATCTACAGAAGATATATATACTAGAGATGAGCGGGTTCAGACAGGGCAACCCTGGAATTATATTGCAGACATATAAACATAGGTGTGTTTGGAAAATCTAGTTTTCTCTGGCAGTTGCCAGAGAAAATGAAGTAGGAGATGTTGCCATGTCATGTTCCACTGGATTATGAGTCTGTCTCTTCTGAGTCTGACTTTGGCCACAAATGTGGTCTCTCCCCACTTTATTGGAAACACTTTGTCAAACTTGGAATTTCTGTTTCCACCTTTGCGGCTATATGTTTTCACAAATCTGGTTGTGATGCTGAAGCTTGTTTCCTATTCTGCTCTAGGCTTTAGTTTAAACTTTAAACCCAGGATCAAGTACAGCAGCACCCCTGGAATTATACGGCAGTGCCTCTGGACTTATACAGCAGATAGGCAGCACCCCATGACTTATACAGCAGATAGGCAACTTCCCATGACTTATAGAGCATAGGCAGCACCCCTGGAGAATTACTGTATGCTGTATACAGGCAGCAGCACCCCTGGACTTAAACTGCAGTAGGGCAGCACCCCTGGACTGATAGGGCAGAGAGGCAGTACCCCATATAGGGCAGCACTCTTGGAATGATGGGGCAGACAAAGAAAAGACATGCAAGATGGAATTGTCCTTGGGCCCTCCCACCCACTCTTATGTTGTATAAACAGAACATGCAACTTTAACAAACCAATCATTTCAGCAACAGTGCCTGCCATACGACTGTGGCTGAAATGATTGGTTTGTTTGGGTCCCCACAAAAAAGAAGCAATTAATCTCTCCTTGCACAAACTGACTCTACAGAGGCAAGATGTCATCCTCATCCTCCGATTCCTCACCCCCTTCAGTGTTTCCATCCTGATCCTCACAGAGAAATAATTCCACACTGAAGAGGTTGCTTTTTTGGTATTTTGCCCAGGCATGACAATGGGCATTTTCATGCCATGACCAACAACTGTCTCCATTGGTGCCTTATTCAAACAAACCCCATCACCATCAGAATCCTCATCATCAACTTCCTCCTCAGCGCCAGCTACACCAATATCCTCCTCATCCTGGTGTACTTCTACAGTGACATCCTCAATCTCAATATCAGCAACTGGACTGGTGGTACTCCTCCCAGCACCTGCAGAGGATGTACAAATGGTAGTAGGAGCCTCCCCTTCCTATACAGTGTTGAGAAGGTCAGGCCTAGACATCGCAACTGCAGACACACTTGGACTCTCCATGGGGATTTGTGATATCTCTGAACGCACAGTTGTTTCCTGTGCTTTATTTTGTTACATTTTCGAGAGGGAGGTGGGCTTACATCTTCATGAGAAGCTGAACCACGAGTCATGAACATAGGCCAGGGCCTATATTCAGCACCCCTGTATTTTTACAGCATACAGGACAGGGCCACAGTGTTCCTTTATTTTTACAGCACCTCTATATTTTTATAGCACACAGGACAGTGCCCCTTTATTTTTACAGCATTCAGGACAGTGTCCCTTTATTTTTACAGCACACAGGACAGTGCCCCTTTATTTTTATAGTACACAGAACAGTACCCCTTTATTTTTACAGCGCGCCTGTATTTTTACAGCATACAGGACAGGGCCACAATGTTTCTTTACTTGTACAGCACCCGACAGGGCCACAGAGTTCCTTTATTTTTACAACACCTGACAGGGCCACAGCGTTCCTTTATTTTTACAGCCCCCCTGTATTTTTACAGGACAGGGCCACAGCGTTCCTTTATTTTTACAGCACTCTGTATTTTTACAATATACAGGACAGGGCCACAGCATTCCTTTATTTTTACATCAACCCTATATTTTTACAGAACACAGGACAGTGCCCCTTTATTTTTACAGCACACAGGGTAAAGCCCCTTTATTTTTACAGGACACAGGACAGTGCTCCTTTATTTTTACAGCACACAGGACAGAGCCCCTTTATTTTTACAGCACACAGGACAGCACCCATAGCAGCACAGGACAGAACCCCTGTACAGCACCCCTAACAGCACAGGACACCACAGGACAGTACCACTGTGCAGCAGAGGACAGCAACACCCCTGTACAGCACCCCTAACAGCACAGGACACCTCAGCACAGCACCCTGTACAGCACCCCAAACAGCACAGGACACCGCCCCTGTACAGTACAGGACAGCAACACCCCTGTACAGCACCCCAAACAGCACAGGACAGCACCCCTGTACAGCACAGGACAGCACCCCTAACAACACAGGAAACCACAGGACAGCACACAGGACAGCAACACCCCTAAAGAGCACACAAGAGCACACACTGACACTGGCACACAGGTGACACGCGGCTCCCTATATGGAGTCCAAAACCCGCGAGATCCGACAGCGGAATGATGACGTTTTGCTTTGTTCTGAGATCAGAGTCTGGTGGGAAGTCCCGAGCCAGACTCAGATCCAGGTTCGGATCCTGAAGTCCGGGGGAGTTCGGATCTCGGAGATACAAACCCGCTCATCCCTAATTAAAATGAGAGATGAGCGGGTTCGGTTATCAGAGAACCGAACCCCCCGAACTTTGGCTTCCGAGTCCGGATCCGAGCCAGGCTCGGATTCTCCCTCTTGACTCGGAAACCTGAACTCTGCAAAACGTCATCATCCCGCTGTCGGATTCTCGCGGGATTTGGGGATTCCATATAAAGAGCCGCGCGTCGCGGACATTTTCACTCCAGTCTCGGAGAGTGAGAGGACGTGTATTCAGTGTGCTCAGTCTCTGTTTATTGGGGCGGGAAAGTGGGGTGACAAGTGTTGTGCTGCTCAGTCCAGGCCATATATCCAGTGTAGCTGTAAAGTGGGGCTGTGCTGTGCAGACCAGTCCAGTGTAGTCACTCAGTGTATTGTGCTGCATCAGTCCAGGCAGTCACAGTGTTGGTGTTCTCTGCTGCCATATATCCAGTGTCCTGTGTCATCAGTAATTCCAGTGACGATATACACTGCTGCTATACATATCCACTGCTGCAGTATAACAAATTACAATTATATTATTATTAACAACCTGTTGGGCTGCATCAGACCACTGGTAGTGTCCTGTGTCATCAGTACTTCCAGTGACGATATACGCTGCTGCTATATATATCCACTGCTGCAGTATAACAAATTACAATTATATTATTATTAACAACCTGTTGGGCTGCATCAGACGGGTGTAGTACGGCTGACCGGCGGTCTCCTGACCGCCGGTCAGCTTACCGACGCCGGGATCCCGGCAGCATACCAACGCCGGGATCCCGGCGGGGTGGGGCGAGTGCAGCAAGCCCCTTGCGGGCTCGCTGCGCTCGCCACGCTGCGGGCTCGGTGGCGACCTGCGGTCGCCACGGGTTCTATTCCCACTCTATGGGTGTCGTGGACACCCACGAGTGGAAATAGTCCCTGTTGGTTGGCATGCCGACCATCGGGACAGTGATCCGTCGGGCTGGTGGAGGAGGTCATGTGACTGTCGGTCAGCTGACCGGCGGTCACATGAATACCACCCCATCAGACCAGTGGTAGTGTCCTGTGTTATCAGTAATTCCAGTGACGATATACGCTGCTGCTATATATCCACTGCTGCAGTATAACAATTATAACAACCTGTTAGGCTACTTCAGACCATTGGTAGTGTCCTGTGTCATCAGTAATTCCAGTGACGATATACGCTTCTGCTATATATATCCACTGCTGCAGTATAACAAAGTACAATTATATTATTATTAACAACCTGTTGGGCTGCATAAGACCAGTGGTAGTGTCCTGTGTTATCAGTAATTCCAGTGACGATATATGCTGCTGCTATATATATCCACTGCTGCAGTATAACAATTATAACAACCTGTTGGGCTGCATCAGACCATTGCTAGTGTCCTGTGTCATCAGTAATTCCAGTCATTCCTGTGACGCATATTGTCTCTTATAACTCCCAAAAAATAATGGAGAACCAAAATTTTGAGGAGAAAATAGGGAAAGATCAAGAAGAACCACTTCCTCCTAGTGCTGAAGCTTCTGCCACTAGTCATGACATAGACAATGAAATGCCATCAACGTCATCTGCCAAGGCCGATGCCCAATGTGATAGTAGAGAGCGTGTAAAATCCAAAAATCCAAAGTTCAATAAAAAGAACCAAAAAAAGAAATTTAAATCGTCTGAGGAGAAACATAAACTTGCCAATATGCCATTTACGACACGGAGTGGCAAGGAACTGCCGAGGCCCTGGCCTATGTTCATGGCTAGTGGTTCAGCTTCACATGACGATGGAAGCCCTCAGCCTCCTGCTAAAAAAATTCAAAGAGTTAAACTGGAAAGAGCACAGAAAAGAACTGTGCGCTCTGAGATGGTATCACAAATTCCCAAGGAGAGTCCAATTGTGTCGTCGGTTGCGATGCCTGACCTTCCCAACACTGGACGGGAAGAGGTGGCTCCTTGAACCATTTGCACACCCCTTGCAAGTGCTAGAAGGAGCACCCACAGTCCAGTTCCTGATATTCAAATTGAAGATGTCACTGTTGAAGTACACCAGTATGAGGACATGGGTGTTGCTGGCGCTGAGGAGGAAGTTGACGATGAGGATTCTGATGGTGATGTGGTTTGTTTAAGTCAGGCACCGGGGGAGACACCTGTTGTCCTTGGGACGAAGAAGCCCATTGTGATGGCTGGGCAAACTACCAAAAAAGCCACCACTTCAGTGTGGAATTATTTCTACACAAATCCAGACAACAGGGAGTAAATTTACTAAGGTGGGAGATTTTTAGAACTGGTGATGTTGCCCATGGCAACCAATCAGATTCTACTTACCATTTATCTAGCTGCTTCTAGCAGATAATAGATATAATCTGATTGGTTGCTATGGGCAACATCACTAGTTCTAAAAATCTCCCACCTTAGTAAATTTCCCCCCAGGTGTCAAGCAATCTGTTGCCTCTGTCAATCTGTAATAAGTAGGGGTAAGGATGTTAACCACCTAGGAACATCCTCCCTTATACGTCAACTGCTGCGTATTCATCAGAAGTCAGTGTCAAGTTGTGAAACTTTGGGTAAGAGCGTAAACAGTCCACTGACACCTAAATCCCTTCTTCTTCCTGTACCCAAGCTCTAGCAAGCCACACCACCAACTCCCTCAACATCAACTTCCTCCTCAGTCAGGAACGTCCGTAGTCCTGCAGGCCATGTCACTGTCAAGACTGAGGAGTCCTCTCCTAACCGGGGTTCCTCCGTAGGATCCTTGTGTCACGATCCAGGTATCTGGACGCCATTTCTTACCCATCAGATGCCTCCTAAGGTTGGCTCAGCGCTCCAGGACCGGATCCCATCTGTTATCTTGATGTGTACATTCCTGTATCCTCTCCTGTCACTCTGGGACGCTGTCACAGTAAACGCCATATTACACCTGGCATGGCGTCTCCCGCGGCCTCCGCCGCCGTCCCTGAACTTCTGCATGCAGAGTGTCTGAGTGGCGATTACGTCAGCCGCGGCCTCCGCTGTGTCCGCGTGGTTGGATGTGCATCTGTCAGCCTGGCGCCTCCTGTCTCCGGTGGCCGGCGCCGCCATTACTGTTTTCATTACCACATGGATTACAAACCAAACTTCCCTCCAAGTGTCTGCATGGGCGCAGCCATCTTGGATTCTGTCAGCTGATCATTTCCACCAATCTGTTCTCAGTATTGATAATCTGCATAATTGCCTAGCCAATCCCTTCCTTGCTGCAGGTATAAATACACTGTGCCTGAGCAAGGAAGGAGTCAGTGCTTTGGTTGTCAAACCTAGTTCCTGTTTGTCTCTCTCCTGTGATTGTCTTCCAGGTTCCAGCTCCTGTCTCAAGACTTCCACCATAGAGACCCGCACCAGCATTCCACCTGCGGTGTAGCCTGACTCTCTAATCCATTGTGGATTCATCTGTTTCCAGCTACGACATCACCTGCTTCCAGCTCAGCTTCCAGCAGAGTACAGCTTCCCTTAAAGGGCCTTTCCAGCTACAACATTACCTGCTTTCAGCTCAGCTTCCAGCAGAGTACAGCTTCCCTTAAAGGGCCGGTGTCCTTTCTACACTTTACCACTCTCCACCGGTATTATTATTTCTCCGCTCTCAAGTTCTACATTTCAGTTCATATTTCATCGCTCCCAAGTTCATTTATTATTTAACTGGTTCCAGCCAGTATCCACTCCGTGCTAACAACAGTCTGGTTCCAGCCAGTATCCACAGCAGCTGTTTTATCTTCAGCAACCCAGCTTTTCCTGGAACACCAGCTGGCACAATCCTGGGTTATCTCCATTGCTACAGTCGGGCCTGGTAAGGACTTTCCATCTAGAAGATCATAAGAACTATCTCACACTACCAGTGCCCTGTGGCTCCTGCCATCCTGTAGTACCCAGGAACTGTATTTATTCTTTGCTGACTTTTACGTTTTCTTTTACTGCTGCTGTGTTGCGGAGTTGTCATAATAAACATCATTGACTTTTATCCAAGTTGTCGTGGTCACGCCTTCGGGCAGTTATTATTCATGTTACTTACATGTCCAGGGGTCTGATACAACCTCCCAGGTTCCGGTACATCTCAGCCCCTACAACTGAGGCTGCCTCCCGTCAGCTCAGGCCCTCAGTTGTGACAGTAAGCACTGACCCAATGAATCCAGCCGGAGACCAGGATCAAGCGGCCAGGCCGATGCAAGAACTGGCAGCCCGACTAGAACATCAGGAGGCTGCACAGGGCCACATCATCCGCTGTCTCCAGGATCTCTCTACTCGGCTGGATGGGATTCAGACAACTCTCCGTGGATCAGGCGCGTCTGGTGCGTCAACCACAGTGACTCCAGCTATAACCCCACCCACCTTACCCATTTCTGCTCCACGTCTTCATCTTCCAACGCCAGCAAAATTTGACGGATCTCCAAGATTCTGCAGGGGATTTCTCAACCAGTGTGAGATTCAGTTTGAGCTACAACCTGGCAATTTTCCCAGTGACCGTACAAAAATTGCCTACATTATTTCTCTTCTCAGTGGCTCAGCCCTTGATTGGGCATCACCGTTATGGGAGAGGTCCGACACCCTGCTATCTTCCTACACTGCCTTCGTGTCAACATTCAGGCGCATCTTCGACGAGCCAGGCCGGGTAACCTCAGCTTCATCCGAGATTCTCCGTTTACGCCAGGGGTCACGTACTGTAGGACAATATCTGATACAGTTCCAGATCCTGGCATCCGAACTGGCATGGAACGACGAGGCCCTGTATGCTGCATTCTGGCATGGCTTATCTGAGCATATTAAAGATGAGTTAGCTACCAGAGACTTACCTTCTAAGTTAGATGAGCTAATCTCACTCTGCACGAAAGTTGATTTACGTTTCAGAGAGAGAGCAATTGAGCGTGGAAGATCATCTGCTCCAAAATCTTCTGCTCCTCCTCCTCGCCAACTGTCACCAACTAAAGATGAGCCCATGCAAATTGGCCGTTCCCGTTTAACTCCTGCTGAGCGCCGAAGACGTCTCTCCAAGTCTCTTTGTCTTTACTGTGCAGCTCCGTCTCACACCATCAATGCCTGTCCCGAATGTCCGGGAAAACTCCAAACCCTAGCTCGCCCAGGAGAGGGCCGGCTAGGAGTAATGATCTCCTCTCCATCTCCTCATGATTGTAATCTCCCAGTGTCGCTCCAAATTGCTCAACTTTATCGGAACGTCATTGCCCTCCTTGATTCCGGAGCAGCTGGGAACTTTATTACCGAAGCCTATGTTAAACGGTGGTCCCTACCCACCGAGAGACTTCCTTCGTCCATCTCCTTAACTGCCGTGGATGGCAGCAAGATTTTTGATGCAGTTATTTCCCTAAGGACTCTACCAGTTCGTCTGAGAGTGGGAGTTCTTCATTCTGAATTTATTTCTTTTTTAGTGATTCCAAGAGCCACACATCCTGTGGTCCTGGGCCTTCCATGGCTCCGTCTTCACAATCCTACAATTGATTGGACGACTACGCAAATCCTGGCATGGGGTTCCTCCTGTGCTGAGACATGTTTGTTTAAAGTATTGCCTGTCTGTTCTTCCTCCCCCAGGTCGTCTGATGTTCCACCTCCTCCATATCAAGATTTCACGGATGTGTTCAGTAAAGCTTCTGCTGATATCCTTCCTCCTCATAGAGAATGGGACTGCCCTATTGATCTCGTTCCAGGGAAGGTTCCACCTCGAGGCCGAACTTATCCGTTGTCTCTGCCTGAGACGCATTCTATGGAGGAATACATTAAAGAGAACCTAGCAAAGGGGTTCATTCGACCTTCTTCTTCTCCAGCCGGCGCAGGCTTCTTTTTTGTAAAAAAGAAAGATGGTGGTCTGCGGCCGTGCATCGACTACAGAGGTTTGAACGACATTACCATCAAGAACCGTTATCCTTTACCCCTGATTACTGAGCTCTTTGACAGAGTTAGCGGAGCTACCATCTTTACAAAGCTGGATTGAGAGGTGCATACAATCTCATCCGGATCCGTGAGGGTGACGAGTGGAAGACCGCCTTTAACACCCGTGACGGACATTATGAGTACCTCGTCATGCCCTTCGGATTGAGCAATGCTCCAGCTGTCTTCCAGCATTTTGTCAATGAGATCTTCAGAGACATTCTATACCGTCATGTCGTGGTCTATCTAGACGATATCCTCATTTTTGCCAACGATTTAGAGGAACATCGTTTTTGGGTTAAAGAGGTTCTGTCCCGTCTCCGTGTCAATCATCTCTATTGCAAATTAGAAAAATGTGTCTTTGAAGTCAAGTCCATTCCGTTTCTAGGGTACATTGTGTCCGGTTCCGGACTAGAGATGGATCCTGAGAAACTACAAGCAATCCAAAATTGGCCGGTACCCTTAACCCTCAAAGGGGTCCAGAGGTTCTTAGGGTTCGCCAACTATTACCGAAAGTTTATACAAGACTTTTCCACCATTGTGGCGCCTATTACTGCTTTCACTAAGAAGGGTGCTAACCCGTCCAAGTGGTCTGAAGAAGCCATGCAAGCATTTCATCTTTTAAAACAAAGGTTCATCTCTGCGCCTGTTCTGAAACAGCCTGACATCGACTCTCCTTTCATCTTAGAGGTGGATGCCTCCTCCGTTGGAGTAGGAGCGGTGTTATCTCAGAGGGCTAAAGATGGCCATTTACACCCTTGCAGTTTCTTCTCCCGGAAGTTCTCCCCAGCTGAGCGCAACTATGCCATTGGCGACCAGGAGTTGCTAGCCATCAAGCTCGCTCTAGAAGAGTGGAGGTATCTGTTGGAGGGAGCTTCTCATTCAATCACCATACTTACAGACCACAAGAACCTTTTATACCTGAAGGGCGCACAATGTCTCAACCCTCGTCAGGCCAGATGGGCACTTTTCTTTTCCAGGTTCGACTTTAAACTCCAGTTCTGTCCGGGCTCTCAGAATCGCAAGGCCGATGCCCTTTCCCGCTCATGGGAGCAAGAAAATGAGTCAGAGTCTTCAGACAAGCATCCTATTATAAATCCGTTGGCATTCTCCACGGTAGGGATGGACTCTACGCCCCCATCAGGGAAAAGTTTTGTGAAGCCGATGCTAAGGAAGAAGCTCATGCATTGGGCCCATGCTTCCCGTTTTGCCGGACATACAGGTATCCAAAAAACCCTGGAGTTTATCTCTAGGTCCTATTGGTGGCCAACTCTGAAAAAGGACGTCTTGGAGTTTATTGCATCTTGCCCAAAGTGTGCCCAACATAAAGTATCCCGCCAGTCGCCTGCGGGGCAACTGGTTCCACTATCCGTTCCCCGTCGACCATGGACCCACTTGTCGATGGATTTCATTACAGACTTACCCATGTGCAACAAGTTCAATACCATCTGGGTGGTAGTTGACCGGTTCACCAAGATGGCACCCTTCATTCCTCTCACCGGTCTTCCGTCAGCTTCCAAGTTGGCTCAAGTATTCATACAAGAGATCTTCCGACTCCACGGTCTTCCTGAAGAAATTATCTCAGATCGAGGAGTTCAATTCACAGCCAAATTCTGGCGAAGTTTATGTCAAGTCCTCCAAGTCAAGCTAAAGTTTTCCACGGCTTACCATCCTCAGACCAATGGTCAAACCGAGAGGGTGAATCAGGACTTGGAGGCCTTCCTCCGCATCTATGTGTCCTCCTCTCAAGATGACTGGGTTCAATTACTTCCCTGGGCCGAGTTCTGTCATAACAACCAGTATCATTCTTCATCTGCTTCAACACCATTCTTCACTAACTTTGGATTCCACCCTAAAGTCCCTGAGTTCCAACCGCTTCCAGCAACTTCTGTCCCCGCAGTGGATATCACCTTGCATCAGTTTGCCAATATCTGGAAGAGCGTACGATCAGCTCTGCTCAAGGCATCGTTCAGGTACAAGAAGTTTGCGGATAAGAAGCGTCGAGCAGTTCCTGCTCTCAAGGTGGGTGATCGGGTATGGTTATCCACGAAGAATTTGAGGTTAAGAGTTCCCAGTATGAAGTTTGCACCTCGCTATATCGGTCCTTTCAAGATTGAACAAGTCATCAATCATGTTGCTTACAGACTCCAGTTGCCTCCCTTCTTAAAAATACCCAGGACATTCCATGTTTCCCTGTTGAAACCGCTGATCTTGAATCGGTTTCATTCCTCACTTCCTCCAACTCCGAAAGTCCAAACTCAACGAGGCGTTGAGTATGAAGTGGCCAAGATCCTGGACTCACGTCACCGTTACGGTCAACTACAATATCTTATTGACTGGAAAGGTTATGGTCCTGAGGAACGTTCATGGACCAATGCTTCTGATGTCCATGCTCCTGCCTTGGTCCGGAGATTCCATTCCAAGTTTCCTCAAAAGCCAAAGAAGTGTCCTGGGGCCACTCCTAAAGGGGGGGGTGCTGTCACGATCCGGGTATCTGGACGCCATTTCTTACCCATCAGATGCCTCCTAAGGTTGGCTCAGCGCTCCAGGACCGGATCCCATCTGTTATCCTGATGTGTACATTCCTGTATCCTCTCCTGTCACTCTGGGACGCTCTCACAGTAAACGCCATATTACACCTGGCATGGCGTCTCCCGCGGCCTCCGCCGCCGTCCCTGAACTTCTGCATGCAGAGTGTCTGAGTGGCGATTACGTCAGCCGCGGCCTCCGCTGTGTCCGCGTGGTTGGATGTGCATCTGTCAGCCTGGCGCCTCCTGTCTCCGGTGGCCGGCGCCGCCATTACTGTTTTCATTACCACATGGATTACAAACCAAACTTCCCTCCAAGTGTCTGCATGGGCGCAGCCATCTTGGATTCTGTCAGCTGATCATTTCCACCAATCTGTTCTCAGTATTGATAATCTGCATAATTGCCTAGCCAATCCCTTCCTTGCTGCAGGTATAAATACACTGTGCCTGAGCAAGGAAGGAGTCAGTGCTTTGGTTGTCAAACCTAGTTCCTGTTTGTCTCTCTCCTGTTATTGTCTTCCAGGTTCCAGCTCCTGTCTCAAGACTTCCACCATAGAGACCCGCACCAGCATTCCACCTGCGGTGTAGCCTGACTCTCTAATCCATTGTGGATTCATCTGTTTCCAGCTACGACATCACCTGCTTCCAGCTCAGCTTCCAGCAGAGTACAGCTTCCCTTAAAGGGCCTTTCCAGCTACAACATTACCTGCTTTCAGCTCAGCTTCCAGCAGAGTACAGCTTCCCTTAAAGGGCCGGTGTCCTTTCTACACTTTACCACTCTCCACCGGTATTATTATTTCTCCGCTCTCAAGTTCTACATTTCAGTTCATATTTCATTGCTCCCAAGTTCATTTATTATTTAACTGGTTCCAGCCAGTATCCACTCCGTGCTAACAACAGTCTGGTTCCAGCCAGTATCCACAGCAGCTGTTTTATCTTCAGCAACCCAGCTTTTCCTGGAACACCAGCTGGCACAATCCTGGGTTATCTCCATTGCTACAGTCGGGCCTGGTAAGGACTTTCCATCTAGAAGATCATAAGAACTATCTCACACTACCAGTGCCCTGTGGCTCCTGCCATCCTGTAGTACCCAGGAACTGTATTTATTCTTTGCTGACTTTTACGTTTTCTTTTACTGCTGCTGTGTTGCGGAGTTGTCATAATAAACATCATTGACTTTTATCCAAGTTGTCGTGGTCACGCCTTCGGGCAGTTATTATTCATGTTACTTACATGTCCAGGGGTCTGATACAACCTCCCAGGTTCCGGTACATCTCAGCCCCTACAACTGAGGCTGCCTCCCGTCAGCTCAGGCCCTCAGTTGTGACACCTTGAGTGGTACGCCTGCTGTTGCTGCCGCTGATGTTGTTGCTGCTGGGAGGCGATCGTCATTCCAGAGGGGAAGTCGGAAGACCACTTGTACTACTTCCAGTAAGACTGTCCAACAGTCCTTTGTGAGGAAGATAAAATATGACAGCAGTCATCCTTTTGCATAGCAGATAACTGAGGCCTTGACAGCTATGTTGGTGTTAGAGGTGCGTCCGGTATCCACCATTAGTTCAGAGTCACTTAATGATTTGTTTGAGGTACTGTGTCCCCGGTATCAATTCCCATCTAGGTTCCACTTCTCTAGCCAGGCGATACTGAGAATGTACACAGACATCAGAAAAAGAGTCAACATGGTCCTAAAAAATGCAGTTGTATCCAGTGTTCACTTAACCACGGACATGTGGATGAGTGGAACAGGGCAGACTAAGGACTATATGACTGTAACAGCCCACTGGGTAGATGTATGGCCTCCTGCAGTGGCACCAGTAGCAGCATCTTGCAAACGCCAACTCATTCCTAGGCAGGCTACGCTATGTATCACCGCTTTCCATAAGAGGCACACTGCTGACAACCTCTTACGGAAACTGAGGAACATCATCGCAGAATGGCTTACCCCAATTGGACTCTCCTGGGGATTTGTGATATCGGACAACGCCACCAATATTGTGCGTGCATTACAACTGGGCAAATTCCAGCACGTCCCATGTTTTGCACATACAATTAATCTGGTGGTGCAGCATTTTTTGAAAAATGAGAGGGGTGTGCAGGAGATGCTGTCGGTGGCCCGAAAAATTGCGGGCCACTTTCGGCATTCTCTCCACTGCGTGCCGAAGACTGGAGCACCAACAAACACTCCTGAACCTGCCCCGCCATCAGCTGAAGCAACAGGTGGTAACGAGGTGGAATTCAACACTCTATATGCTTCAGAGGATGGAGGAGCAGCAAAAGGCCATTCAAGCCTATACATCAACCTACGATATAGGCAAAGGAAGGGTAATGCACCTGACTCAAGCGCAGTGGAGAATGATTTCCGTCTTGTGCTAGGTTCTCCAAACCTTTGAACTTGCCACAGTCAGTTCAGACACTGCCAGCTTGAGTCAGGTCATTCCCCTCATCAAGCTTTTGCAGAAGCAGCTGGATAAATTGAAGGAGGAGCTAAGACGGAGCGATTCTGCAAAGTATGTGGGACTTGTGGATGGAGCCCTTCATTCGCTTTGCCAGGATTCAAGGGTGGTCAATCTGTTGAAATCAGAGAACTACATTTTGGCCACCGTGCTCGATCCTAGGTTTAAAGCCTACGTTGTATCTCTCTTTCCAGCAGACACAAGTCTGCAGAGGTGCACAGACCTGCTGGTTAGCAAATTGTCAACTCAAGTGGAACGTGACCCGTCAACAGCTCCTCCTTCAATTTCTCCCGCCACTTGGGCTGCAAGGAAAAGGATAACATTTCCTAGCCCACCCGCTGGTGGTAATGCAGGGAAATCAGGAGCGAAAGCTGACATCTGGTCCAGACTGAAGTACCTGCCAACGATTACTGACATGTCTACTGTCACTGCATATGATTCTGTCACCGTTGATAGAATGGTGGAGGACTATGTGAGTGACAGCATCCAAGTAGGCATGTCAGATAGTCCGTACGTATACTGGCAGGAAAAAGAGGCAATTTGGGAGCCCTTGCACAAACTGACTTTATTTTACCTAAGTTGCAACGCCCCCCCCCCTCCAGTGTGTACTCCGAAAGAGTGTTTAGTGCAGCCGGTAACCTTGTCAGCAATCAGCGTAGGAGGTTACTTCCACAAAATGTGGAGAACATGATGTTCATCAAAATGAATTATAAATTCCTTCGGGATGACCTTTACCAGCAATTGCCTCCAGAAAGTACACGGGGACTTGTGATGGTGGATTCCAGTGGGGACAAATTAATACTCTGTGAGGAGAAGGATGTACACACTGAAAGGGGTGAGAAATCAGAGGATGAGGATGAGATCAACATCTTGCCTCTGTAGAGCCAGTTTGTGCAAGGAGAGATTGATTGCTTCTTTTTTGGTGGGGGCCCAAACCAACCAGTCATTTCAGCCACAGTCGTGTGGCAGACCCTGTCGCTGAAATTATTGGTTTTTTAAAGTGTGCATGTCTTGTTTATACAACATAAGGGTGGATGGGAGGGCCCAAGGACAATTCCATCTTGCACCTCTTTTTTCTTCTTTGCATCATGCGCCGTTTGGGGACTATTTTTTTAAGTGCCATCCTGTCTGTAACTGCAGTGCCACTCCTAGATGGGCCAGGTGTTTGTGCCGCACACTTGTGTCACTTAGCTTGGCCATCCAGCTACAGCATTGCACCTCTTTTTATTCTATACATCATGTGCTGTTTGGGGCCTATTTTTTAAATCTGCCATCCTGTCTGCCACTGCAGTGCCACTCCTAGATGGGCCAGGTGTTTGTGCCACACACTTGTGTCGCTTAGCTTGGCCATCCAGCTACCTAATTGCACCTCTTTTTCTTCTTTGCATCATGTGCTGTTTGGGGACTAGTTTTTGAATAGTGCCATCTTGTTTGCAACTGCAGTGCCACTCCTAGATGGGCCAGGTGTTTGTGCCGCACACTTGTGCCGCTTAGCTTAGTCATACAGCCACATCTGTGCAACTTTTAGGCCTAAAAACAATATTGTGAAGTGTGAGGTGTTCAGAATAGACTGGAAATGAGTGGAAAATGATTGTTATTGAGGTTAATAATACTGTAGGAGCAAAATTACCCCGAAATTCTGTAATTTTAGCTGTTTTTATTTTTATTTTTTCAAAAATCATCCAGATCCAAAACCAAAACCAAAACCCGAAAGGGGTGGTTTTGGCAAAACCAAGCCAAAACCAAAACATGAAAATGGAATTAAACCAAAACCAAAACACGAAAAGTGTCAGCCGCACATCTCTAATTAAAATATATCTAAACTCTCAAAAGTACATACTGAAACATAGTATTCTTGCCACTTGCCTTACCAAATGAACCATAAACACAGAGGAACCAATGGAGCACAGACATACAGTATATTTCTACATAAACCCACAGTCGGACTTCTCGGCAATCACAGAGAAAATCTAGGCCTAGACTCAGCTGACTCAGCTGTGCAGCATAATAATTGCCAACATTGGGTACTCTTAATCCTAGCGTATTACTGCTTTTTAATCCTATGGGGTTTATTCCCAGCATGGATTCATAATAACTGTGAGTTCTGAATTGATCACTGGCAAGCCATAGAGAGTGGAAGTCAGTAAAATCAAAAAGTAGCAAAGCAATTTTTGGAGCAGAATAACTCTTATACCTTAACCATAACACTCTAATCAGCCCCCATCTACAAGACAGGAACCTAAGTCTTTTTTGTAAAATGATTCACATAGCTAATGTTACACATTTGAAGTGGGAAAACTCAGGAAATAGATTGTGGATATTATATGAGTGTTATGGTTGGGTGAATTTGTTGTAGTAAGTCTGGAGGGATGGTAATGCTGAATGCCTCCCATATAGCGTTGTTTAGTTCAAGTCCGTACATACTAGCTTATTTTTAACCACTTAATTGACAAAAAAAAATTACAAAAAAAAAAACCGCTCAGAAATTGTCGGGTTTTTTTATGACTCAACTAGAGGAAGAACATGTAATTAATCTCATCCAAAATGATTTTATTTAAAAAAAAATTTTTTTTTTTGTTATTTGTAAAAAATATATGTTTCCTTGCAAACATCGGAACATCATACAGCACCAGCGGAACATCGAACACATTGCGACCATCGTGACTTTCATTTTAATCCTAAATTCTCTTTCACCATCAATAACACCAACATTATACTGCTTTCACATCGCTAACCCGGTATTGAACCGGCTTTTGAACACGCTTGCGACCCGGGTCTGAACACGCTATACCCCTTTCACATCGCAGTTTGGAGCCGTGTTATTACCGGGTTATTCCCGGGTTGGTGCCTTTCACACTGAACCCGGTTCGCCCTGTGAAAACATTTGTGATGTCATTATAAATGGACTTTTCTGTCTCCTATTGATGAGGTTGCAAAGGTATTACAAGGAGGGGCTGGGGAGTGCTCAGTAGTGCAGCAATCATGGCCGACACAGCACATGTCTCTATAGAGTTTGTGATAGTCTCAGCTGTACTACTCTTGGATTCAGCCTGTGAGAGGATATTTGAGCTTCTCACATTCTGTAGCTTGTTCAGCAGCTATGTTATGAGGAGGAGGAGGCTGCAGTATTTGAGAGACACCACCATTCGTCGTCGGCAATACCTGCGCAGGAGGAGATCGTTTATATCTGCTTCTGTGACCACCATACTCAACCTTAACCACAGTACTCAACGAAAATTGTGGTCTAGAGAACGGCAGCATGGGCAAGTTTTTATGCAAAGTGTACTGAACTTTCAGGATGTTCAGTGGAAGTGTCACTTCAGGATGTCACGTCACACATTCCACTATCTTTTGGATTTAATGTCCCCAGCACTCTCTAGACAGACCACAAACTTCAGGTCACCAATAGAGCCAAGCAGGAGGCTAGCTATAGCATTGTGGTGGTATGCCACTCCCGGTGAATATCGCACAATTGCTTGCCTGTTTGGTGTGGGGATATCTACCGTGTGCACCATTGTACATGAAGTGACCAAAGCATTGGTGGACAACCTATACCACCGATTTATATCTCTTCCGCAAGGCCAGCGTTTGGATGAAACAATTGTGGGATTTGTGGAGTCTGGATATCCGCAGTGTGCAGGTGCAATTGATGGTACCCACATCCCTATAATCGCACCTCATGATAATCATGCCGACTACTACAACAGAAAGGGATGGCATTCCATTGTTTTGCAAGCTGTGGTGGATCATAAGTATTGGTAAGTATTGGTAATGTTCTTATCATTGTGTTTTCTTAATGCTAATTGTTTATAATTAATTTACAACTTAATATATTTTTTTATATATTTTTATATAGTTTCACTGACGTATTCATCGGCTGGCCGGGGCGGTCACATGACGCTCGAGTTCTTGCAAACTCTGATCTGTACCGGGTAGCAGAGGACAAGCAAGGGGGCTACCTTTTTCCAAGAGAGGTGATTATTTGTTTAAACATTTTAATACTTTTGAAAACATGACCAAGAAAAGATGTGTTAAAATGACAAAATGTTCATGAATCAAGCAGGTAATAGATGACTGCAATTAATTTTCATTGGGACCAATTGGCGTTACCTTCAAACATGCTTCCTATGTGCCCGCCAGCCTGCCCATCATGGAGGAGTCTGCTCATATTTGTATTCCAATTTCTTATTGCTAACGTACATTTTTTTACATCTCTATTCCTACTAGAAATCCAAATTTGTGGACGGAGTGGAGATACCGGTACACATAATTGGTGATGCAGCCTACCCGTTACGACGATGGCTCATGAAGGGGTTCACCCAACATGTCCAGCTGAGCCCCAATCAAATTACATATACACACACCCTGAGCTCGGCAAGAATGGTGGTTGAAAATGCCTTTGGACGATTAAAAGGACGTTGGCGCTGTCTTATGAAGCGCGATGATGTAGACATTAATATCATGCCTAACATTGTTGCAGCATGTTGTATTCTGCATAACTTATGTGAGTTTCAGAGGGAGGAATTCCTACCAGAGTGGACAGTGCAGGCCACTGCTGCGTACCCTGCCCTTGATTGTGAGGCCTATTTGGGCGACCATTCTGGTAGTGCAGAACAGATGAGGTCTGCTATAATGGCCAACCTTCCCTCATTACTCCGTTAATTTTTCTCAGTTTGTATATTGTATATATTGTTGTTGTTCCAAAAAAAAAACCTGTTTAGTTGACATTCTGCTACTGTGTCGATACAAATGTACAACATCAATATCCAATTTGAAATGGATGTATCAAGCATTTTGTTTGTTTGTAAGTCAAAATAGGACAAGTCCAAAGATTAACAAAAGGTCAGAGACCGTAGAATTTTAATTTGTATAAAACTTTGGAAAATAAAGTAGTGCAATCGTTACAGTAACAAGTCAAACAAGTAATAGTGCAGTAAAAACACTCCTATGAATTTAAAACCAACCTTTTTTTAAAAACAATAATATTTAAGTTAAATTACGATAAACAGGAGACTCTGTTGTTGTCTCCGTTTCAGAAGGTGATTGGGTGTGTTGAGGTTGTGTATGTCGAGGATGGGTATAGTGAGTTGGAGTTGTTGGAGGTGGGGTTTGTTGGGGTTGGTTATGGCGAGCATGGGTATGGTGTGGCGTTGGTTGAGGTGTGGTATGATTATAGTAGGGGGGTGCAGGGTATTGAGTATATGGTTGAGGGTAGTTTGGTGGCACTGTGTGCAGCCCTTCAATGCATTGAAACATTCGGTCAAATATGGACATTTGAAATTCCTGCATTTCTCTCTGACGTTCTCTTGCATCCCTATTATAGGTTTCCTGCATAGACATCAGCTGCGTCATAAATGTATTGTTCATCTCTTGCTCTGCCTGCAGAAATCGCTCGAGACGTGCATCTTCTCGATCAGCCATAGCAGCGTCCATCTCCTGTAATTTTTCAACCAGGACAGTGGTCATAATTCTTGCAGCTTGCTCCGTTTTATTTGGACGGCGCCTCCTTGGCGGAACAGTATATACTGCAGACACAAATCAAATAATATGTTATTGGAATTTGCAAAGAGCTTATATAAAATAGCAGTGTTTGCAAACGTGTTTTGTGGCCTCCTTCCACCTACACACTGCATATACTCTGCAACATTTATCCTTTTAAATTGTATGCATTTTTTTCTATGATTTAATGACGTTAATGTTTAGAGTTGTTAGTTTGTGTTTAGTTGACGTTAATTGTTCATGTTAGTTATTATGCTTTAGGATTGTTGTACTTACTGTTTCCACGCAAAGGCTGCGTTTGTGCAATTATGGCCATTTGACTTGGCCCAGCCGCTGTGTCTTCTGGCGCATCAGTGGTTTCAGTTCTGCTGGGCTCCTGTACAACTGGGTCAGGCATAGTGGTTGCCATCGGTTGCGTATCATCCAGTACGAGTAGTGGAGATGGTGGTGGTGGTGATCGGGTGTCTGGGTCCTGTGCTCGGGTGTCTGGGTCCTGTACGCTGGTGGAAGCAGCAGAGGCCTGTCTTGTTTCTGCTGCTGCTATGCTGGAGGATAAGCTAACCGGTGTTGCAAGTGGTGTGTGGCCAAATATGGTGGCACACTGCTCATAATATTGCCACTCCATACGGGCAGCACCACTTCTGTTTCTGTTGTGGTCGTGGACCTTATGGAAATTCCTTTTAAGGGCCTTTAGCTTATTGATTACCTGCTGTGAGGTACGGTGGAATCCAGAGGCTGCAAGCATCTTCGTTATGTTTTTGTATGTGATTGCATCCTTAACAGTCCCTGTCATTTGGTGGGTGATTTCCGACTCCCCTCTTATCCGCAACAGCTCCCTAACCTCATCCTCACTCCAGTTTGCCATATTTTCCAAGCACTGTACCCGTGAATGTAGAAGTATAATAAAAACACAATGTTTAAAGCGTGCTGCCTGTTTATTTCCGGGTTCAGACACGTGACATCATGCAGGGAGACAACCTATCATCTCCTTTTTAAGATTACCGGGTTGAATATAGCGGGTCTGAGGCTTCACACTGCCAAATGAACCGTTTCTGAACCGTGTAGGATCCTTCTTTTTACACGGGTTGAAATACCGGGTTGTTTGACACGGTAAATTCATAATGGCGCTTTCACACTGCACCTCAAACCGGGTTGACACGGCTCAAACTCGGCAATATACCGGGTTATTTTTGCGATGTGAAAGGGGTATTACTTTGTCCCCCAAGCACACTGCCTTGATTTAACACCTGACCCTGCCACATACAGTACATCTCCCTTTGACCTGCACTTTGCCTGATCTCTAGTAATCACTTCTCATGTCTGCATCAAGAAAATTCCCTTCCAAACCCGATCTGACTCAACCGTAGCACTTAAATCATTAAAATGCCTCTGAAATCCAAACTATTACACTACTTCGATGTATACTGACCACACAAATTCACCCTCTCACCTGTCATAATCTCCATTCTGAACATTACTCGCTCCTCTTTTTTCAGATTGGTCCTCTTCCAATTTGAAATTAATGAGCAGCCCCCCCCCCCCCCCCTATCTTTTGTTTTCTTGGCTCCATTTATTTTGTCCCTCATGTTGTATGTGTGTCCTGTGCTTCCCTACTGTCTGCACTGTGGAGCCTTAAAAAACCCAGAATAGCAGTGTTATTACTAAAGAATAAGTCACAATACAGACGCAAGTACAATATAAAAGTAATAATTTATGCCAGAGTCTGCTGGGCTGCAGGGAGGAGGGGGCACAAGTTGTGCTGTCACACAGCCCTCCTCCTCTCTTAAATCGCCCTTGAGCACCCTCAGGTTATAAATTAGATGATTTGAGAACATTGTTATTCATTTTTCTAGCTACCACTGTCGAAAAAATCTACATATATTTCTCACTTTGGGTATGAAATGTCGGTGTTCAGGATGCCGGCGGTCAGAAGACCGACTGCGGCATCCCAATGGTGGGAATCCTGACAGGGGAAAGGTAAGCATACTCACCTTTCCGCAATGGCTTCCTAACCCTCCTTACCCACAGCCTAAACTTAATCCTTCCCAGTGGTGCCTAAACCTAACCCCCCTTCCAGCAGCCTAAACCTAACCCTCCCTCCCCCACAGCCTGATCCTAACCCCAAACCCTACCCTTTCCGCAGCCTAAACCTAACCCCCCCTTCCCGCAGCCTAAACCTAACCCCCCCTTCCCGCAGCATAAACCTAACCCTCCCTCCCCCACAGCCTGATCCTAACCCCAAACCCTACCCTTTCCGAAGCCTAAACCTAACCCCCCCTTCCCGCAGCCTAAACCTAACCCCCCCTTCCCGCAGCCTAAACCTAACCCCTCCTCCCCACAGCCTAACTCTAACCTACCCTCCCCCACAACCTGTTCCTAACCCCAAACCCTCCCTTCCCGCAGCCTAAACCTAACCCCCGCTTCCTTCAGCCTAAACCTAACCCCTCCTCCCCGCAGCCTAAACCCAAACGCCCCCCCCCCCCCCCGCGCGACTTACCTACCCTATCCAGCGCCGGGCTTGTGAACCTTGTCAGGATCCCAGCACCAGGCTAGTGAACCTTGTCAGGATTTTGGCTGCTGGATCCCGACAGCCGGGATCCTAACGGGATCCCCATTTCTCTAATGCATTAAGAATAAACTGTTTTGCAGAATGTTGTGACATTGTTGCAAAAAAAAACCTAACAATAACATTCAATATCAACTTTCTTTATAAAACTTATTTGATTCCATTAACACAGGTATTTTTTTTCCACGAGAATGTAGCAGAAAGGCATATAACAATAATTTTCAAATTATTTTATTATGTGTGGAGTTTCAATTAGAAAAATAATGCAACCCCCTATTTGCCTGACAAAATCCATACACATATAATTAGCAGGTGAGGAGACTTTTTAATAGTAACATTGCCCTAAAAAAGTCTGGGTGTTACCTATTCCAGCTGTACACTTCCGGGGCATTTATTTTCCTTGGTAACTTTGTGTTTTGGACGTGTACTCCACATTTTTTTAAACTGTCATTAACACCACTTAACAGCTATTAAAAAGAATAATTACCAGCTGTTACCTAACATACTTTCCTCTAAAATACTAACACTACATTTTTAATAGCAATAAACTCTTTGTCCATTACCTCCAGGTGTGCTAGTTTAATGATGGATTACTGAATAAAGTAGGGTAAAAACACGATCCAAAATTCTAACAGCATAGCCGTACACAGATAAGGGGCATTACACATTTTGTTGATCATTGTAGAAGTTCCTTAGGTCTCAAGAGTAAATGCATATGCATTACAGAAAACGGCTGAAATTTCATTATTGCCACGTTGTGCCAGAAATAAAATACAGGTACAATGTGTAACATCCATTTAAAACAGACTGATTAGAAACAAAACAGACATAAACAATATAAAAAAGTAATATATTACTTTTGTTGTTTAATAGGTGATGCGATAGGGTGAGATTAGTAAATGGTAAGTGGAAAATTTGGAGACATGGGACATAAGCTGGAGATGATTTTACATCTCACCCAGTACATAGAATCATATGTCTTGTCAAATTACATTCTCAGGGGTTTGTGAATTATGGAAGTAACCTACAACCCGTGCGTGTATGATATATTAGGATGTCACAGTTTAGATGTGCTATGAGATGCTAATGGATTGTAGATGGCGGTAGTCGATAAGCGAATGGAATAAAGTTGAGAATTAATGAAACAGAATAAAAACATTTTTCTAAAGTTATTTCTGTAATTTTTTTTTCTTATTTTGTAATGATCTTTTTTTTTATTGGTAAAGCATGTACTAACATGTTATTTCACAGGCTTGGATGCCATAGACCCAGAGAATTATATACCTCTTTTCTGCTAAAAACCCAGGTCCAATCTGAATAATTGAACACAGGATTTAATCCGTGTCACACTGTGCAGGCTGGGCGCCAGGGTCGGACTGGCCCACAGGGGTACCAGGGAAACCACCGGTAGGCCCCACTGCCTGAGTGCCCACTCCTTCCTCTAGGGATCAGGTTCCAGACTGTGCACTTGTATTATACATAGTAGATATGTTGCATTACACTGCACTAGACTATTGTGTATTTCAAGCCTCTGTGGAGGCTGGCCACACACCCTTTATAGGCTGGCCACACCCTTAAGTATGGGCCCCTAACACTGCATTCCCCCAGTGGGCCCTTCATGCCCCAGTCCGACACTGCTGGGCGCTGTACCCAGGTTAGTGGAAGGTCTACCCTCTGCCGGTGCTTGGAGATGGCAACATTTCCGAGTACCCATGATCGGCTGTCAATAGGATTTTCACCCGTTTACACTGCACCTTTATCCGTGTCCTTCCCAGGTCCGACTCTGGTAGCTACCCATGTCGGATTTCTGGGTCACTGGGCCTGAGTTATTTTTTTAGGAACATCTTTTTACTGAGCCGCATCCTAGTATTGACCCGGCAATAACTGGGTTATTGCGGCAGTGGAAAAAGGGTAGTAGTTTACAAACAATGCCTCCTACCCCTCATGTGGGTTAAACAGCAAATGCCTCATACCTACGGTATACTGCTCAACTGTCTCAATTTTTGTCTGGACAGTTCTGTTCTACTGTCACGTTTGGGGCATTGAACAAATGCCACATGAACATACTACTGGTACCCAAGGCAGTGAAAGGGTGATTGGAAGTAATCGAAGGGGAATAATGGGGGGCCTTGTGCTTTTCATTGCCCAATTTGTGACATATATACGTGCCCTCTCCATGACTTGGCCACTACCTCTGTCCTGAAACTCTTACTAGGGTTTTCGGGAAGTATACATGTAGCTCAGGCTGACACTACTGCAGGTATTAGGTAGTAGCTAACTGAATAGCTACCATTCCTGCGGTGGTTGGACAAAACTTAGCGGCAGATTATAATTTCCAGCAGTTATGCAACAGTTTTGCAATCCGCAGGTTTACTAAAGCCAAAACCACAAAGAAAGTACAATTTAAAATAGAATAGAATTGAATATCAAAGCACCATCAATGTTTTAGACCATAGGTTCTCAAACTCGGTCCTCAGAACCCCACACAGTGCATGTTTTGCAGGTAACCCAGCAAGTGCACAAGTGTATTAATTACTCACTGACACATTTTAAAAGGTCCACAGGTGGAGCTAATTATTTCTCTTGTGATTCTGTGAGGAGACCTGCAAAACATGCACCGTGTGGGGTATAGAGGACCGAGTTTGAATACCTGTGTTTTAGACCATGGAAAGAATAGAACTTAACAGAAAACCATAATCTATCGAGGGAATTAAAAAAAAACACCATAAAACCACTGGCAAACCCGCTCAAACAATAGACCTGCCAATGGCAGGAAAGTTTGGGTAAAGCTTTTCTGCCATCAATAAGATCTGTACAGGCTTTGTTAGGTTTTTAAGTATAGACATAGATTTAAAAAAATGTATGGGGTAAAATCAATACCTGGATCTCTGAGCCTGCTATGGTATTGGAAAATAGGGTAGATAAATACCTTGGGATTCACCCTATTTTCCAATAACCAGCACCAGGACGAACCAGCTGGAGAGGGGGTAACAGTATAGTAGTGAGACACACAACGTGGGGTCCACTCCACATAATAATGTTAACCAGCCCCAAACTGGTCAGCCCAGGGCTGGAATCCATTGGATAGTCAGCCCCACAACCCCCCCCATCCCCCCTCCCGACCCAAACAAAATAAAAAAAACAGCCCTGGGTTGAAAACTATTCTCGCACCCCTGGATGATATGTATTGGGTTAATGGTTAAATAATAGTTAAATAATTTTCTTTATAGACGCCTTAAGTCCCAGCAAACCTGCCCCAACGAGATGGTACTTGGTGGACCACAAGAGTCATCATGTCTGGACATTAAGAGCCTTCTGGTCCACATAGTCTGTATGTAAAAAAATACACAATGGGGACCCAGCTTGCCATCTGCTGACATCAAATAGTAGCATCAGCATTGGTGGCAAAAGCATTCAGCTAAGATAGTGATAGGACTATTAGAGGCATATTCAATTGTTTCTTGCACCTCTGCTGGGTGTCTATAGGAATAGGCGTCTATCGGAGCTATTCAATTGTTTCTCCGATCTGGTGCCCATTAGTCACAGCAGTCATATTTTTTACGCAGTCTCAGAGGTGCGAGAAAAAATTTGTTAGAAAGTCTGTCGTTTGGATGCCCAATGTGCCCAAACCTGGACGCCCAAATAAGGTCTCTAGATGGGTTTTAGTCAATTTACATAGCTAAACCCAGAGCTGTCAGGTGTCTTTACTTCTAATGGGCGTTTGATCGGAGCAACAATTGAGTATCTCCGATAGATGCACATTCCTATAGTCTCCCAGCAGAGGGCTCAAGAAACAAATGACCTGGCCCCTCAGAGTCTGGCATCTCCTGTGCTGCCAGTGGATGGAGGGTACTATAGAGGCATATTATGTTTGCATATGTAACCTCCATCCACATAATGGGAGTTACAGGAAAGAAGCAGAGTACATATACAGTACTGTTTATTATTAAAAGATATATTAAATGTCTTATTGTTCAAATATACATAAGAAATGTACACGAGCAGAGAAGGTGCCAGAGACTTTTTTCTAGAAACTCCCTGTGCAGTTAGAAATAACTGCCATGAGGCCTGAGCAGGGGGGAGGAGCCTGCAATAGGCATCAGTTGAGGAGACTGTAGAGGTACCTGAGGAGAGCGGTACCTCAGGAGCTGAGGAGAGGATTTTACCTCATGTGAGAGACGGAGTTCGTGCTCTCAGGAGAGGAGACAGGTCCTGTATGTAAAGAGACAGGACCCTTGCAGCTTGAGGCAGCGGGAGAAGGAGCAGCAGTATAGGCGGCAGCACTGACAAGTATCAGTGACAGCCAGAACAGTGCTCAGAGGACAAGGGTGTGGAGAGGCATCAGCATTCACGTGCCTGCATTTCCCTTCTAGAGGAGCTGTACAGTAAGTTGTGGGAGCTACACAGCTAATTAATGGAGATGACCAGTGCTGCATAAAGGAGAGGTCTGTACGAACTCACTGCACATCTCACACATCAGAGGCCAGATAGTAACGGGTGGCCAGCGGTTACCTGTCTTTACCAGCAGAATTCAGTAGGCTTATAACTTGTGACTGAGCCAGCACATTGTGACAGGTTATACACTACTCTGCTGCAGAACCTGCATGTAATATAGCCCTCCACTGACTGAGTAAAAGGGCTTCTAGCCACCTGTAACACAGTACAGAGGGCTCTGCAAACTTAGGCATAGACAGAGCTGCACCTTACAGTAATATGAAAAAGAAGGCAGTGGCGGATTTAGCGGGGGGCGATTAGGGCGAACGCCCCCCTACACATACCGGCGCCGGGATAGACAGCCGGGTCCCGCCGCGGTGATCATCTGCGGCAGCCGGGCAGCACATCCGGCCGTACAGTACTTCCGCCCGGCTCCCGCCAATCAGCTGCGGCAGCCGCAGCCAGCACTGTGCTGTGGTGAAGCCGGCTACCGTAGATGATCGTCAACTTGCACCTTCTTTCACTTCCACTATAAAGCAAGTCAGAAAGGAAAGACAATCCGGGCGATTTCACAGCGGGCTTTCATTTCATCTCCTGCACCTGCAAGCCATTCTCTGGGCCAGGAAAGGCCCCTTCTGACAAGGAAAGACAGACAGCTCTCCTCTGCCTTTGTAGCTGCAGATCATCAGGGAGCACCAATGTAAGGCATGATGAAATAACAGAAACATAAACAAACTCAAAAACATTTGAAATAAATGAATAGAAGATGAGCTGTAAGAGCCGCACAGGCTGCAGGTCCGAGGAAGGGCACTCATTACATGAAAATATAGATGCAGGGTAAGCTACAAGCACTTTTACTGAATGAGTTTGCAGTGAAATCACATCCAATTTCGCTTTTCTCCTATCCACGGCGGGCAGAAGTACTGTATGACCGGGTAACGACCATCCATTCTGACCATCCATCCCGGTGCCGACTTTCCCCCACCGCCGCCGCTGAGAGTCTGAGAGCTACTTGCAAGGAGCCAGGGGCCGGGGCAAGCAGTGTGTCACTCACTGTCTTCCATGGCCTTTTCCGCTCCTCCTCAGGCTCAGTGTCATCATGCCTCTGCGCGATGACAAACACTGTCATGCACAGAAGGCATTTGAGGATGTCGTTCAGGGGCAGACTCCATTTTCACGGCAGCGGAGGAGCAGGCATGGTGATGATCCCATTCACAACCGCAGAAAGAACACAATCGACTCCTTGTGCTCACGGGCTGAATTTGTAGATTTAATAATTGTGACCCATTGCCACCCTCAGTTCTTCTCTGCTCCTCCGCCTCCTCTGCACCATGCCAACCACAGCCTCCTTATCCACCACACAGCAGACCACAGCATCCTCAGCACTGCCGCTGCTATATAGGTAATCTGCTGCCTTTCTCTTTTCCTAATCCCTACTGTATGCCCCTGTTGTCCCTCTCTCTGTCACTCTCCCTGTCCCTATGTCCCTGCTGTCACTTTCCCTGTCCCTCTGTCACTCTCCCTGTCCCTATGTCCCTACTGTCACTTTCCCTGTTCCATGTGGTATAATGGGAATTTCGTCTCATTCTGTGTGCTATAATGTGAAATTCGGCCCATACCGTGTGGTATAATGGGAATTTCAACTCATTCTGTGTGCTATAATGTTAAATGTGGCTCATTCCATGTAGTATAATGTGAATTTCAGCTCATTCTGTGTGCTATAATGTGAATTTTGGCTCATACCGTGTGCTATAATGTTAAATGTGGCTCATTATTTGTGCTATAATGTGAATTTCGGCTCATTCTGTGTGCTATAATGTGAATTTCGGCTCATTCCATGTAGTATAATGTGAATTTCAGCTCATTATGTGTGCTATAATGTGAATTTTGGCTCATACCGTGTGCTATAATGTTAAATGTGGCTCATTCTTTGTGCTATAATGTGAATTTCGGCTCATTCTGTGTGCTATAATGTGAATTTCGGCTCATTCTTTGTACTATAATGTGAGCTTTGGCTTATTCTGTGTGCTATAATGTGAATTTTGGCTTATTCTGTGTGCTATAATGTGAATTTTGGCTCATTCTGTGTGCTATAATGTGAATTTCGGCTCATACCATGTGCTATAATATGAATTTCGACTAATTCTGGGTGCTATAATGTGAATTTTGGCTCATATCGTGTGCTATAATGTTAAATGTGGCTCATTCTTTGTGCTATAATGTGAATTTCGGCTCATTCTGTGTGCTATAATGTGAATTTCGGCTCATTCTTTGTACTATAATGTGAGCTTTGGCTTATTCTGTGTGCTATAATGTGAATTTTGGCTTATTCTGTGTGCTATAATGTGAATTTCGGCTCATTCTGTGTGCTATTATGTGAATTTCGGTTCATACCATGTGCTATAATATGAATTTCGACTAATTCTGGGTGCTATAATTTGAATTTTGGCTCATATCGTGTGCTATAATGTGAATTTCAACTCATTCTGTGTGCTATAAAGTTAAATGTGGCTCATTCTGTGTGCTATAATGTGAATTTTGGCTCATACCATGTGCTATAATATGAATTTCGGCTCATTCTGGTTGCTAAAATGTGAATTTTGGCTCATACCGTGTGCTATAATGTGAATTTTGGCTCATACCATATGCTAAAATGGGAATTTCGGCTCATACCGTGTGCTATGATGTATACCATTGTTGTCCTATTACTTATGCCATCACAGGATCTATTAAAAGAAATTAGTATTTATGTAAAGCATTTTTTCCTGCTAAAATACATTTATTTAACTTTTTTTCTCTCTGAAAGTGGATTGGTAGCCCAAATCTGGGCTGCATGATTGTGCATGTGTGATCTACGAATGTGCAGATGCATGCTGGAATGGCGATTCGCCAGTCTGTATCACCAGTGCGCAGGGTTCTCTACACTAACTGGCAACATTTTATTAGTAATGGCAACAATAGAAAATTTTAGAAGCGAACAGGAGAGGCATTTCTAAGTGGGAGGGGCTATGATTAGTGGGAGGAGTCATAATTCTTAAACCGCCACCCCTAAAAGTTAAGTCTAGATCCGCCACTGAAAGAAGGGGAAACAGCTGATCTAGTTATTACCTGAAGTGAAGCAAAGAACTTACAGTATATAGAGCTAAATTACTTTCTCCAATATAACAGCACAGCAACTTCATTAGATACATCTTATTTCCAAAGACAAATCCGTGGAGCCATACGACGACAGTCCATCTAACGAGGAACCCATTTCAGTCAGGAAAGGGAGTGGAGAGCTCATTAAATATACAAATAATATATATGCATATATATGATCTACTAACTTCATATCTGAGAACCAAGTACATTCGGCATGATAATTACCAGTTCAAACATAAGTAACTGACCAAGTAAAAATGAGCTTGACATGTGGTAAGAAGTGTAACCACTTACAGTATGTCTCCAGGACTGAAAGAAATTTAGGATGATTTCTCCTACAAGGGACGTGATATGTATTAACTGAAGATGTGTCGTGTTAATGTTGTAAACGTGTAAGGGAAAAACTGTACCTGTTGTAAACTAGACATAACAGTAAATTCATGCAATAGTTGTACGTAGATATATACTTTAAACTGGTTTAACCACATTGGATAGCACTGAGTTACTGAGGTTGACCCCTGGATATATAAATGTAGGTCGCTGTTGTGTAATATAATTCTATTGCCTTATTTCCTCAGTCCTACCCAAATTTAAAGGATTGTACCCACAGTGTGTTGAAAGCTGTATCTATCTTTCACTTACTGAGGGTTTCATGTGGGTACAGTGAAACAGGGGAGTCTTAACCAAAGGACATTAATAAATCTATTCATGAAAATACAAGAGAGATTGCAAGTGGTTATATGTGTAACAATATATATATTACATGTAATATACATAGTATCTTGGCATTAAGGTAAACAATATTCATTGTTGGGTTTTCCCAAGTAGGCCCCATGATATATAAATACTTGGGTGGAGGCATTTCGTTTTAAAGGCAGCTCATTTGTTAAATTTGTAACTCATTAACCTGGTTATATGAAGAGTGGGTTACACATACTTTAAGTTCTATTCTAAAAGTCAATGACCTCAACAGTACTTTATCTACTGATAAGGTCAGACTTTCAGTAGTATTGGGAATGTCTGGGTTATAAGCGTTTCTATAATGGGTGCAGTGTGTGTGGTGCACACGGGGCCCCTAGGTACGGGGGGCCCACACCGCACACACTGCACTCATAAGGTATACTTACCCCTCCGGAGTCTCTGCAGTGCGGGCACAAATGATTTGTAAAATGTCCACCGCGACTATTTCCGAGTGATTTGCACATGCGCACTGGAGGTGTCCCTGGGAACAAGTCGCAGGCGCCATGTTCCCGGAGACCTGCACATGCGCAGTAGGCTCTGGCTGTAAGCCAGAGTCTACTAGCTGCCGGAAAGGAGGGGGCCCGTGACGGAGGCTGCATGCGGGTCCCTTCCTTTCTTAAAACGCCCCTGGTCTGGGTCATTAAAACTTGCACTATTCCTTAATTTTAGTTTGCTTTTATTAATTGTACACATACAAAAAAAGCATTTTCGATCAGTTTTGATTTATTTGGATGCTGGCTTGAATTATTCACTCATCTGCAGTGAAGACAATCTATAGTATAAACGCCATATGGCTGATAAGTATAAGAATACTTTTTTTTTTACCAACTGAACATTTCCACTAATTTTACTAGAAACTATTTTGAAACTTACATTTTACAAAAATTCTAAAACATTAGAGCTTATGAATTATGAGTGATGAAACTTGGTCTAATTTTTGGGTAATAATGACCTACCAATGCCCGGAAACTTGAAATTGGTAACAGATGCTGACATTAAAATAACTGCTAGAATTAAAATAAAAGCTAATTAAAATAAATTTAGTCTATTACAGTAATAATCCACTTAGATCAGGATATTGACTAGTCATAAACGGCCTTGGCGAGATTTCAATTTGTCCAGGTGGTTACTAATAGTAACTTAACATCCTGTACTCATTTATTTCCCAAGCTTTATTGTTTAGGCAAATTCTTACAGAATTAACATTTAATGTTAGTGTCCTAGAATTTGTTAAGAGGAACTAAGGTGTACCCATCTTCTACACACAGTGGGGGCAAACAGTTTTTGGTTTGGGAAATATGTTCCTGGGAAAGCAGCCTATAATTTAGAAGAAATTAGTTACTACCATACATGCATCAGTAATGTCACTAGTTCCCAGTGAATAGATAGTTTATAATAGGAATATTGGTTTAGACCACAAATGTAGCTTTGAACCCACTATGGGGTAAATTTACTAATATGGGAGTTCTATTTCAGATGGGATGTTGCTAATAGCAACCAATCAGATTTTACTTCTCATTTATCTAGCACCTTCTGGAAGATAATACCTGGAATCTGATTGGTTGCTATGGGCAACATCCCATCTTAAATAGCACTCCCATCTTAGTAAATTTACCCCAATGTGTCTAGTGTCTTTAGCGCAAGTGCACCAAGACTGGGCCGCATAGGTTGTGTAAGAAAGCTGTATGCATTTATGGAGGAGCAGAGATTTCCCCAAGGAGACATACTGGGCAGAGTGAATGTTTCACATATGGACCAGGGGCCTGTTTCAAAGATGGATGGAAAATCAATGATGCTTGCAAGTAACTTTGACTCTCCTTCTGATTTGAAGAAGGGACATGCAGGAGACGTCTAAGTAGAAAAGACACCTCCTGTATGTAACTGCGATCCCAGCACTGCAACCGACCTCGCAAGCTGGGATCGTTGCAATTTTCCACACAGACGGTCAGCTGAGAAAGCCTCATCTTGCGCAGCTAGCCAATGGAAGCAGCGGGGCTGCGAGACCAGGAAGTCTGTATGACTATATGCAGACCTTTGGCTCTCCCTTCCCAAAAAATTGGGGATGACACGCCCCCGTTTTCAGGAATGCAGGCATCCCCCTGCCCCTTCCCCACCCCTTCATCACTGCTGCCAGTCAATCAGGCAGAGGGGAACGCTGTGCAATAACGCAAGGCAGGTTATGCATGTGCGCAGAACGGACCTTGAGCAGCGGGAGATTCCCGATAATCAGGAATCTGCATTGGACACAATACATGTGTCCATCGCTGAATCAGGCCCTAGGTGCTCCTCCTTTTGCAGAGCATTGCAGTAATGAGGTTTATTTGCGTTTAAAGACTTTTTTTGCCATGCACCTCCAATCCCACTTCATAACCGGATGTGAATTCTGCACCTGCTGACAGAGCTCCCAGAGGAGAGATGCAGCTGAGCACTACAGGCCGGGTGCGGTACTGGATACTTCTCGTCATGAGGCCACTCACCATCACGGCACAATGGGAAGAAGGGACAGGCCCAAGGTGACTTATTGCTCTGGGAATTGCATCATCACCCCCCCATCCTGCCCATTTCTCTAGACAGTGGATGAAATGCGGGATGTTGGCCTACTATTCTGGTTCTGTGGTACTCCCACACAAATTCTGGAAGTAGGCAGGTATACCTATACTTTAAATGAGAAAAAAAACAGCCAATAAAATACATGATTAAAAAAGTCAGCATGTGTCCCCTACCAAAATTAGCCCCAGTGCCAACTGGTATCCGTTTGGATGGTCGACCATGTTATGGTCGACAGGCATTAGGTCGACCACTATTGGTCGACATTGGCATGGTCGACATGGACACATGGTCGACACGTGGAAATTGTCGACACGTGGAAGGTCGACCCATGAAAAGGTCGACATGAGTTTTTTTTTTTTTAATTTCTTTTGGGGAACTTTTCCATACTTTACGATCCACGTGGAACGGTAATCTGTGCCGAGCGCAGCGGTAGCGGAGCGAGGCACCTTGCCCGAAGCATGGCGAGCAATGCGAGCCATTCGAGGGGACGCGGTGCACTAATTGGGGTTCCCCGTCACTTTACGCAGAAAATGACACCAAAAAAAGTTAAAAAAACCTCACGTCGACCTTTCATGTGACGACCAGTTGTCCATGTCGACCAGTTGTCCATGTCGACCATGCCAATTTCGACCAATAGTGGTCGACCTAATGACTGTCGACCATAACATGGTTGACCATTCATACTGGAACCGTGCCAACTAACCATAACTGGTTTCCACTATAAAAGAGAGACTATGAAGGTGGTATCACCTTCCCAAAGCTGGGCTGGTGCGTCTATGGGAAAGTGCTGAATAACACTGAAGCATCCCCTCCCAGGCTGTAAGGCATTCATATTTATTTGTGATGGGCGAAGTGGCGAGGATTTTCTACACAAAGCCAAGGTATGATCCATGCCCCTCAGATGCACTTTGTAACTGACCTTGACTGTGAGCATGCAATGGGTGCACATAAAGAGAAATGTGATTTAAACATATTGTTCCATTTAACTCGAAATAAATAGATTTGCTTTTGTGGTTTAAACCCTGTAGGGAAATGAAAATACTAATTTCACAGATATCATTACAGACTATGCTGGAGAAATATATTGCCGGCACTGTCACCGTATGTGGTTTTCTTTAATGAATATGATAAACAAGAGGAACAAATTGAGCAAGTATATAATATAATTGTGAATATTTATGGAAGTTTAACAGATTTCTGACTGTATTAAATAGGTCAGCTGCTGTGTTGTAAATACGATAGAACATTTGTATAAACCGCTATTTGGTGGACTAACACAGCATCAATCTCTGAGACTATCTGCCATTGAGGCTTCTATTTAAACCTCTTTCATTTCCATAATTTACAGTTTCATTTTCTCCACTTAGACTATACGCAGAAAGTGATACACCAAGATAAATTATGTCGTTTACTGCATTATCTTTTTGGGAACGGAAGCGAAAAAAAAAAAAAAAATCAAATCTCACTAAATGACAATCAAGGTAAAACCACAGCCCATAAATAAGATCATCTGAAGCTGAAATAGAATTTCTATCAAATACTCTGCAAGTTTGATTTTATAATTAGTCAAGCTTGAACAATTTTAATTGTAGCTGAGATAAAGTTTTACTCAAAAGTGACCATAGTAATAAAGATTTTTTTATTTTTTTTTAGGGAAAAAATAAATTAATAAGAAACTGACGTTTTCCTACACTAACCTTGTTTAGCATCATCAAAAACAAATATTGTGAGCAATTTATCCGATATTCATCGTTTTAGATTCTGCCGCGTCAGAAGATGCGCATTGTGACTCTTTATAAGAAACAAGAGCATGTTCTATAAGACCTCGACGTACATAACTACATACAGTAGGTCCTGATTCAGAGTTGTACGGAAGCCACAAGTTTTCGCAGTTGAGAGGTTATTGGGGGTCATTCCGAGTTGATCGCTAGTTGCCGTTGTTCGCAGTGCAGTGATCAGGCTAAAAATTGGCATTTCTGCGCATGCGTATGCTCTGCAATGCGCACACTTGACTACTGGTACAATGGCATTTGTTGTTTAGCACAGGTTCTAGCGAAGTTTTCAGTTGCTCTGACCGCCGCAAGAAGATTGACAGGAAGGGGGCATTTCTGGGTGTCAACTGACCGTTTTCAGGGAGTGTTTGCAAAAAAGCAGGTGTGCCAGGGAAAACGCAGGCGTGGCTGGGCCTTCGCTGGGCGGGTGTATGACGTCAAATCCGAACACGAATAGGCTGAAGTGATCGCAAGCGCTGAGTAGGTTCAGAGCTACTCTGAAACTGCACAAACTGTTTTTGCAGAGCTCGGCTGCACAAGCGTCCGCACTTCTGCTAAGCTAAAATATACTCCCAGTGGGCGGCGGCATAGCATTTGCATGGCTGCTAAAACTAGCTAGCGAGCGATCAACTCGGAATGACCCCCATTGTCCGACTGTGCATGCATCTAAATTGCACTACGCATGTGTAGCAAAGGTCCTGCAACGTCAGTATCAAAGAGGATTTATTTGCAAATGATTGACAGTCAGGGACCATTTGGGAATGGGGAGTGTCAGTAGAAATGCATCTCAGCCTGCATGTATGATCCTGTATGCAGTAACAGCGGCTCCAGCGGCTCACTTGCTGCGTCCATACTGTGCGACCATTCTGTCAGGCTACACAAAGTTCTATAATCTACTGATCTGCGACTGACACTGCATCTTTGTGGGACTCGCAAAGCCACCGTTGGGTGTCTCAATACAAATGTAGGTGGCTGCGGTAGAGATGACCATTGACAATCGATGATTACAACCCACTGATGGTTACTGTCCAATGGTAGAGAGACCATGATGTTGTATTTATCACCTCCTACTTAATGCTGGGTATGGAGCCTAGCACCGCCCCCAACAGATACACGAAGCCCCACTCTCAGGCTCTGATTGGCTGGCAGCTTAATAATCCATAGAGCAGGGATGACCATCAGTGGGCGAAAACATCAATGCTTTCCCTGTGAATGGTTTTATCCCATCAAGGTTAACCACAAATGGTACCATCGATGGTGACATGTATAATTAACCACCAATGGCAAGGTGCAGCATATTGTGTACATGGGGGGGAGGTACTGTATGGTGTGACATATTGTATACTAAGGGCATTGTGGGGCATATTGTCTATTGGGAGGCACTGTGTAACTTATTAAGCAGAATTCAATTGATTATTACGCCCAATCTTCCATTTAAAGTAACTGGAGATTGAGTGGGCAATATTCAATTGTGTCACTCACAATTGTGTCACGTAAAGCAGCTAAACCCGGGCAAAGTTCTGGCCACGATCGCAAAAAGCGTTGTTTGTGCACCCAAATGGGTTACTTTTTGTGCATTTCAGCTCACCAACCCCGGGGGATGTGTGCTGAAATGCAGACACCAGCAGCCATCACACCAGAATGTAGCTGCAACTGAATTGCTCCATTTGGGTGCCATCTACTGGCTGCCGGCAGAAAACATTTGAATTCCGCCCATCAGGTATGGAGGGTCAAGGTGTGGCATATTGTGTACTGGGAGGGCCTGTGTGGCATATCGTGTGCTGGGAGCCACTGTGTGACATTGTGTATGGAGGAGGGTCAATGTGTGACATACTGTATGTCGTATACTGGGGGAGGCACTATATGGTGTGGCATATTGTATACTGATGGCACTGTGTGGCTTATTGTGTACTGGGTTACATGGTGTAGCATACATACCCTCCAACATTTTACATATAAAAATCGGCACAAATTAGAAAAGGGGGCGTGGCCACCGGTAAAGGGGCGTGGCCTTTACTTTCAATGGAGGTTTGGAGAGCCAAAAATCGGCACAGACCTTAAAAGAAAGGTACTGTACATGCCAAAAAGGTACAGTTAGAGGGTATGTAGCATATTTGGGGACACAAAAATTTAAAACTAAACAGGTGTTTTTTGTAATAACTAATCATTCATTTACATTTTTTACTGTACTGAATAAAAGTTTGTATAAAAATAGAAATGGTGAAGTGTGGTAGATCACAGTTTTGACCCATAAAAGTAGATCACATCCCACTAGAAGTTCAAAAAAGGCCTGCGCTGAGGGAATGGAAAACTGCCCATAAGCAGTATGTCAGCCATGTTTGGGAGTCCATGCTGAACAATATCTGCCCTGGTCGTGCATTTGGCACATGTGTACACCATATGCAGGTACATATGTGTCTGCCACTTTTAAACAGGCAGCCATAGACCCTCCAGCTGCAGTGAAACTCAGTCAGGGGTTCTGGCTGAGAGCAAAGGTGCATACACACAGTGAGATTTTGGCTATCTTCGATTTTGACTATGCGATTTCCCCTGAACTCCCCCAGAACCCAGAAGCACAGATTTTGACTATCTGTACCTTCGATTTTACTTATGGGGGTGATTCTGACCCGATCGCACGCTGCAGTTTTTCGCAGCAGTGCAATCGGGTCAGAAATGCGCATGCGCCGGCACCGTAGTGCGCCGGCGCATGGCTGCCCATCGCTGTGATACGATCGCCTCTGCCTGATTGACAGGCAGAGGCGGTCGATGGGCGGGAAGGGGCGAAACGGCGGCGTTTGGCCGCCGTTTCGTGGGCGCTGTCCGGCCAACGCAGGCGTGACCGGACCGTGCGGGAAGTGGCCTGCAGCGGCTGCGTGACATCACACGCAGCCACTGCCGGCCAGGGAGTGAAGAGTAGCTCCCGGCCAGCACACTAAAGCTGCGCTGGCCGGGAGCTACTCTTGAAGTGCAAAGGCATCGCTGGTGTGCGATGCTTTTGCACTTCTGCAGGGGGTAGGCGGCACTGACATGCGGGGCGGGCTAGCCCTGTGCTGGGCGTCCCCCCGCATGTCTGAGTTCATGATCGTATCTGTGCTAAATTTAGCACAGCTGCGATCAACTCGGAATGTGTCCTATGTGCGATTTTGAATAAGTGACAATTTTGACTATACTTTGTACTAGATAGTACACTATATAGTCAAGATTGACTTGCCTGTACAGTCTATCTAGCCTTGCAATACCGATCCCGCGGGAGTGCGCATTGGGATCGAATTGGTATCGCAAGCTGTCTAACACCTTGCGATATGCACTAACTTTCCTTGCGATTTTGACTATACAGTATAGTCAAAATAGCAAGGTAATATCGCACCATGTGTACACACCTTTATGTTTGGACACATAGGGGTCCATGGACTAACTCCTCTTACCGTGGAGATAAAGCTGCTCCTGCTTTGCCTGCTAGCGTTGCAAAGCAGGAGGCGGCTACTGCGATTGTTACTAAGAATAGGCCGCCCCTCGGCGGTGACTGCACAGACACATTTCATCCTGATTGCATTGTATGGACTCACCCCTCTCCAGAATCTGTTCCGGGCAGCTGCAGCAGAGAGAATTTGTTATTAAACAAACTTTATTGACAACCCTCCACAATGACAGAGAGCTCACTTCCTGCTTCTCCAGTTAGGAGAGGCAGATAACTGCAGCTAGAGGTGATGCAGCTGGTGCTGGAGAGGACAGCTGGTGGTAAGTGACCTCTCTCCTTAGTATCACCAGGGTCACTTAGAGCTGCTATTGATGTATATGGCAGCACGGATATTCTAGCCTGCCGTTAGTGCTAGCAGGCAGAAGACAGAGCAAATCCCTTTAGTACATATTGAGAAGCATATGTACAGGGATTTTGTCTTATTTTCTTTGGCTTCGGCCCTTGTCCCTATGACACCTCATTGGTACCCCTCACCTCTATTGGGGGATTTCAAGTGTTTTGCGTGCTAGCTGCCACTAGATGGCGCCCGACAGAGCAATTCAAGTGTTGCTCCATTCGGGCTCACACAGCCACAAGTGCTGACATTACTGTTATGTTATTTCATCATTTTGATGAGTGGTAACTAATTATACTCTATAATGCAATCATCTTTGTATTATTCTAATCATTTTTATGTGTGTAAATCTGGCTATGATACTAGCTGATGCCTCCTCTGCTATTGACGTCACTGCATGCCACTGTTTGTAGTCAGTGCTTGTAGAGGCCCCTTGGAGTAGTTTTGGCCGCTCTCCCTCTAGCGTTACATTGGGATAGTGAAGAGGGAGGGAAGGATAGTATCATTGGGGCAGATGTATTAACTTGGAGACGGCATAAGGAAGTGATAAACCAGTGATATGTGCAAGGTGATAAAGGTACTAGCCAATCAGCTCCAGTATGTAAATTAACAGTTAGGATCTGATTGGCTGGTGCCTTTATCACCTTGCGCATATCACTGGTTTATCACTTCCTTATGCTGTCTCCAGGTTAATACATCTGCCCCATTATTATTCTCTCTTGCCCAGGGGGCTAAAATGTTTAGTCATGGTTCTGGTACAGGGGCCATTTTAATAACCAGTCAGTTAGCTGATCAGGAAGGGCTAAATGCCACTATTAAGGGGCTGTTAAGCAAATGTTACACCATAAAATTAGGTCAGACAAGGCCCTATAAGATAGATTCATTCCAGCCTCATGGGTTCCCAGGTAAACAAGAAGTCATTTGTTCTGAAGAGATAGTTTATTTGATTAAGATGATTCAAGAATCTCTTGGGTCAAATAAAAAAAACCCCACTAACAAACAACTGTATTTAATAGTCTTAGGGGTATATTATATGTATCACAATCAGCATCCAAGATGCAGATGTGATATGATAAAATCACCCCAATTCACAATGCAATAATTGAATACATTGCAAGGATATATCAATTATCGCATGCAGGGACAGAGCTTGCGAGTAAAGCTCTGTACCTGCAAATGCCCTCCGCAGACTTCTCGAGGTATACCCTGACTATGTGCTGCACATGCACTGCCACTGACACCACTGCCGCCGGGTACCACCCACCCTGCACTCACCCGATGATCGGTGTCCTGGCGCGCTACTCTGGCTCTGGTCATCTAATCACCAGCTTCCAGCACTGCGACCCCAATCCCCATCATCTGATGTCTGCTGTAAACTGCTATAAATGCCGGTTTACAGCAGACATCAGAGTACTGTGTTCACAGTGCAGGAAGCCGGCAATCAGATGACCGGAGCTGGAGGAGCTCACCAGGCCACCAATCACCGCATCGGGGGGGGGGGGGGGGGATGTAAGTATTTTATTTTTAACTTTTTTTAAAATTAATGGCGATCAGCTTGTGATGTTATTAACACACAAGGCTGATCACTGGCGCTGGCTTTCGACTCTGCTCTGCCTTTCAGAGTGGAGAATGGAGCTGGGAACTGACGCAGAACTGTGGATAACGCTGTCTCAGGATAGCGTTAATATCACAGGGCTCCCTCCGGTATTTGATCACATTTTTGTTTTAGTAAATGCGCCCAGATCGCATTTCCCATTACAAGTGTAGGAAACGCAATGTAATAAGAAAAATGTGATTTAAAGGGTTTGGAGTCGTTTTTCACGAAAAATGCTCCAAAAGCCCTTTAATACATTTCAGTGAAACTTTTTTACTAAATAATGTGAAAGTGGTGTGAATACATCCCTTTTCACATTATTTTAGTAAAAATAATATTAATAAATATATGCCCATAAGGACTAACATCATTATAGTAAACAGTAAGCTCATAACCTCATCCTTAAAACTGCACAACCACCCATATGAGCCAGCTCTGTCAGTGGGGTCGATTCAATTCAGCAACAGTTGAATAGCGCCGGGAATTAGCTCCCGGCGCTATTCAATACAGCGACTAGTTACCCTCAATGGTCGGGAATTCTTCTCTCAGCCCCAGGAGGTGAGAGAAGAAAACCGACAAAAGAGCTGCAGCGAGGCTGATTCTGTCGGGAATCAACATCGCCGTGGGTAGTTAAGTCGGAGAATGCTCGTTCTCCTGACAAAACTACCTGTTAAGTCGGCGAGAACGGGCATTCTCTGACTTAACTTTAGCTGTATTGAATAGCGTCGGGAGCTAATTCCCGGCGCTATTCAACTGTTGCTGAATTGAATCGACCCCAGTGTGTAATATCTAGCCCACATGCATCACAGTATGAAACTGCTAGTGAAATGAAAATCTCTCCCTGTATCCCTATTAAACAATACAGATGTGGGCTATATATTATTTATTGTCACTTTTACATTTTTCATAAATTGCAATATGTAAGAAATATATATGTACAATTCATTCTATTCATCTGCTATTTTTTTTAAAATCTTGTTTATAGCACAATTATTGGTTTTATATATAGCGGCATCTAAACATTTTATCTAACAGCTATTACAGTATATTCATTACAAATGTTTTGCTTTGCAAATAATGAGAGAACAAATAACGCAAATGGGCTACTGGTGGGTACCCAGGTGGAAAATGAGTGGGACAGCTGGACAGTGTCTGATAAGTGGGACTCTTCTGCTGGGAATGGGTTTGTTGGATCGACCCTATTAAAGTTGACACTCATTAGGTTGACCGCTATTGGTCGACAGGCAGTAGGTCGACACCCTAAAAAGATTGCCATGGTTGATAGGTTGACATAGGAAGGGTCAACTTGGAAAAAGGTCAACATGAGTTTTTTTAGTGTTGTTGGTGTCGTTTTGTTTGTAAAGTGACCAGGAACCCCAATTAGTGCACCGTGTCCCCTTGCATGGATCGCTTCACTCGCCATGCTTCGGGCAAGGTTACTATTCCCAATCGTATGCCACGTGGATTGTAAAGTATGAAAAAGTCCCAAAAATTAAAAGAAATATGACAACCTTTTCATGTGACGACCTTTGCCATATCGACCGAATGCTCATGTCGACCTTTTCCAGGTGTTGACCTAATGCATGTCGACCAATAGTGGTCAACCTATTGAGTGTCGACCTAAGTAAGGTTGACCTAAGGACGGTATCCTGTTCCGCTGGAATTGGAACAGTTGGGAGTTATGTAATTTACTAAGCAATTCAAATAGGCTCACATACTATACTAGAATTACTGGCTACAGAAGCTGTGGAGGAACAAACACAAACCAGTGATAGTGAGGTGCATTGAATCATGTAACAGTTGCAATTTACCCCTCATGTTCTGTTAAGTGTTATGAGATCTCACTAATATGATCATGACCCTGGGCCACTAATTTAGTTTTTTTTTTTTTTTTTTAATGGTTCTGCAGCTGTCCAGTGAAACACGTCTTTCTCAGAAGACAGCCCTGGGTAAGTATATGCTGCTGTCTAATGAAAAAGTCTCAATGAACATTAAATGATTAAAGTGATGCAATTATATAACAAGATAACAATCATATCAGTGCATATACAATATATTTACACCATCTTTACCTCGACTGTTTGATCAAAACCAAATTGTGCAGCCAACATTTTTACAGCCAGTGAAAATAGCTACCAGCTTCGTTAACCCAGCACAATATGTCTTCCTTTGATGTCTAGTCACTGTGTTTTACAATTCTATTTTAAAAATGTATTAAAGATGTTTAAAAGTGGCAGAAACTTCCCATAAAATCCAACCGATCCCTAAATCAGGGTGCTGGTCTCAATTTATGCTGCCTGTTAAACAATGCTAGACCTATATAAAAATAAGTGGAAAGTAAGGAGAAAAAAAAGACTAAAACAGCAACTTTGCCAAACGTCTGTCACAAATTTTAATTTTTATTCTCATTTCTTATTTTTCAAAGCCTTGCTTAAAATGACTGTATATAATTTGCCAATTTCATTAAAAAAATGATAATAAATAATAACAACTATAATAAAACATATTGAAAAATTACTGGTATACATTTCCTATAATACAAAACATATGTATACAAAAACTGTAAATTTGTTAAATATTTGAACACAAATAAACTGTAACTGTGTTTTTGAATACATGTATAGAGGTCCTGATTCTCAGTTGGGAATAAAGTAAGAAAGAACAATTAACTTTTGCACTTTGGCAAAACCATGTTGCACTGCAGGTGGGCAAAGGTAAAATGTACAGAGAGAGTTATGGTGGGGGGAGGGGGGTGGCAGTGACGGGGGGAGTGAAGTTTCTTTACTCCCCCCGTCACCCGGCTCCATACAAGTGCAGGCATATATGGACGATCTCGTCCATATTGGCCTACATGCACAGCCGATGGGGCACCAGCGACGAACGAGATTGTTCATATCTTTGAGTCTTGTTGGCCAGTGTGTAGGGCCTATTAGACTTGGGAGGGACGTGTCCAAATGGAAATCTAAATTGCAATGTAAAAATAAAGTTGTCCAGCATTTGTGGGCTACATGCAAAAATAGATAGCATTTACCCTGCATGCAAAACAATGTATGTACTGTATTTGCACCGTTTGCTTTGCAACATGGTTTATCCAGTTACACAGTTACATGCTCTTTCTTACTTTATTCCCATCTCATAATCATTTTATTCGCTGCCCTGACCTGCAAAGTAGACGTCTGTTTCTGAGGTGCAACAAAATTAATTGTATGCATGGCTTGGCTTCACTAACTTTAATCCACTAAATGAAATCTTATTTTTTTTACAATTCTTGAAATTTGGCACACCGCTGAACGTACTCCACACTTAGCAAGGTATGCTCTAACATCACCCAATAAACAAGGCACCTAAAGGCAAGATATTTTTTTCTTCCTGGCTGTCAGCTGGAGGGTATCCGGATGGTTGGTCGACATGGTTTAAGTCAACAGTCAATAGGACAACCACTATTGGTTGATATGGACATGGTTGACATAGGAAAAAGGTTGACACAGTAAAATGGTTGACACAGGGCAGGTCGACAAATGAAAAGCTCAACATGACTTTTTTTTTTAAAATATATTTTTAAATTTTTCATACTTTACCATCTACGTGGACTCTGTGACTAAAAATAGTAATCTTGCAAACAGCGCTCACCGTGCAATTGGACGTGGTGCACTAATTGTGGTTTCTGGTCATGTTATGCAAAAAATGACACCAAAAAAGTAAAAAAAATGAGTGTTGACCTTTTTATGTGTTGACCTGTCCAGTATCGACCGTTTTAAGGTGTCAACCTTTTTCCCATTTTGACCAATTGTGGCCGACCCATTGACTGTCGACCTAATCCATGTTAACCCATTGATCCATAACCCAACTAGAGGTCCTACATTGGCAATACAACTCTTGTTTGACATACATACCGGCATGAGGAAATCAATCTATTTGGTCTTCCAGGAATTCTGGCAAAATGTAAGGAAGGATGTTGCCTCTTTCATTCAATCCTACACTACCACTGCAAGCACCAATGTTCCACAGGCTTGTCCTCTAGACTTTTGATGCTCTAGCTCATTCCACAGAGGCAATGGACTAATATATTTATGATTGTGATCATTGACTTCCTTAGCTTTCATGGTAACACTACTGTCCAGGTGGAAAAGGTGCTTTCAAAGGCAAGTCTACTTTTAGGATCTTGAAAAACTCAGGTTAGCACTTCAGCTCTCCTAAATCCACACTAAAGCTGCACGAGTTTCCCATGGAGATCATCTCCAACAGATGGCTCTATTTTGTGGTTAATTTTAAGAGGTCCATCAAGGGGCTGGGAATTCACTCCACTTATTTTACAGTTACCACCCCTAAATAAACAGACAGCATATATCACTTATCCCTTATGCATTTTATATTGTGATTTGTCTTGGATGCCCAGGATAATTGGAACCAATTTCTTGCATGGACAGATTTCCCACAGAACATCCTGGTGCACAAATGCCCATGGGTATTCCCATTCTATCATAATCATAATTTTCACACAGTAGTCATCCCATATTCTTTTGTCTCCTATGGGGTTGCTTCATTTGAAATGCATGTACAGTATTTCAAGAGGATGCGGAAGATCTTAAGATGCAGGAGTGGCAGAAAGTGGTGGCAGCTTATACAAAAGGTTTGTAGACACTGACTATTCTCAGTTGGCGGTGAAGTGAAGCTCTCCTCACACAACATTTTCCTGAAGAAAGTCCTTACTGAAAATGGGGACTGCATACATTGTGCTGTTCTCAATCAGTGGGAGTTAAATCTAGTATTGTACAGTCTGCAGATGCTACCTTCCTTCTAGATGCAACCAGCATTTCATGTCTTTCCTCTGAAACAAATCTGGAAGGACCACTTTCCAAAATGAAAAAATGGTCCTACAACTGAGTCAGAGGGACATCAGCAATAAACCATTCAGTTGATACCCCAGAGATGGGAAAGGTGTGCAGTACCTGGTGTGCTAGTAGTGGTGTGGTCCTGATTACTGCTCTTGGATTAGGTCAATTGATGTTTAAGTTTGTCAGATACATCAGACTGCATCCTGCTAAGCCTAAAATAGGGCATCCAGAGTATTCTCCTAAGAGGAAAGAGGGGACAACACCAGCTACAGACAACAGCTTACAGTGCACCATGAATACTAAAAACTGCAACCGGTGAGGAGCTGCAGATGGGGGACTTTATCTTTATGCAGTCTTTTCAAGGCCCTAACTTCTACATGTCAGGTTCTGAGTTTGTATCATACCCCGAGTTGGTGCCGCAGGGCAGGACTGACTAGAGCTAGGATGAATGAAGCAAGGTGGCTAAATTACATTTCTGTTCATAAAGTAACCAATATGGATTTGTGCGAGAACAGAGCAAATCTGGGGTTAAACAGTATGTTACCTGACAGTGGTAGCAATACCCAACAACATAGTACAAGTTATTGGTCTGTTATAAACTAGTCCCAACCATCCTCTCTCCCCTCTTACAACATTCTGCAGTGCCCCAAGTTCCTGCATGACTGCAAAGATATACCATTTTTTTTCTCTTCTGAGCAACAGGAAACCCCCCCCCCAAGGGTGCTCCTGCAAGTATGCTGTGTGCAAATTTTAAATATCCCATAGACCACCTAGAAACTAATGTTAGTGTATCTTGCCCAATAGTGTTCATTGCTCATTTTCTCTTTCGCTTATATAATATATATTTTATAACACAATACAGATACACATTAGCATTGCAAACTTTCAAGTGTAACAATTTTTCACTTTGCATTTGCAATTGTTTTACTCACACCTGTTCATGAGCTTTTTTGTCTCTAATGCACCCAGCATAATAAAAGCTGTGGTCAAGTTCTGATTACCACCAAATCTGTAATGTATCTGCGCTAAATCAGTATCGCCTTAAAAGAGCGTGGTATAGAAGATCTACAATGTCTAGGTCAACGGTCATTAGGTCGACCCAATATGGTAAACATGCATTAGGTCGGCACCGACAAAAGGTCAACATGCATTATGTCGACACTGACAAAAGGTTGATACACAAAATGGTCGACACAAAAAAAGTCTACACTTTTTTGGGGGTGTAGTTTTCACCGTCAGCGCACAGGGAACTCCAAGTAGTGTACCACGTCCCCTTGCATGGCGAGCGAAGCGGGCAAGGTGCCTCGCTCTGCTACCGTTGCACTTGGCACACATTACTATTCCCAATCGTAGTCCACGTGGATGGTACAGTATGAAAAAGGTATAAAGAAAAATGCAAAAACCCTTAAAAGTTGTAGTTACATGTGGCGCCCATATGTCTGTTGATCTTTCGAACCTGTTGAACTTTTGTACCTGTCGACCTTTTCCAGTGTCCACCTTTTCTCACTGTCGACCTAATGCATGCTGCCCTTTTGTCATGGTTGACCTAATGCATGTCGACTATACGTGTCGACTTAATGACCGTCAACCTAGACATTGTCTGTCTATCCTGTACATTGGAACTCCCTTAAAATGCAGCCTCTTGCACTGTAATCATATGAATATATTCTGGCACAGGCGCTAGTACGTTCTTGGCAATTTAGCCCAACCAGGTTGGTTCCGCATTTTAAATTATTGCAGATTTCAATCTCGCCAGTGTTTGCGATTTGCTGGCACAATAATCCATGTATTTCATAAGGATCATTCTGATCGCTCCTGGTTCTCCCGCTGTCTTAAGCAATTGTTTCCTGACTTTTAAAAGATGCCATCTTACTGCAAATATTTGAATAATAGACAGGCAAAGGCAGTGGCGCACCCAGGGGGGGGTTTCCGAGCACCCAGAAACCCCCCTCCACTAAAAAAAAAAAAAAAAAAAATGTTTTTTTTTTTTTTTTAGCTGCAAGAGTATTATTAATGACTGTCTAGCGTCCTCTGCAGCCTGCTGTCTTCCTGGTGGCACTTGTAAGTGCAATAAAAGTTTACTTTATTTTAATTATAGTACATATATATCCATGTGCATACATACACATGTATATACATGTATATACATACATACATACATACATATAAACACACACACACATATGATATATATATACATGTGTATATAATTATATGTGTACTGTATGTGTGTGTACATACATATATATATATATATATATATATATGTATGCATGTTTAATATGCTATGTATATGTGTATATGTATGTGTGTGTATGTATATATATATATATATATATATGTGTAGATATATATATATATATATATATACACACACACACACAGACACACTAGTTTTACAGACCCAGCATATACTGGGTCACCTCAGTCCCCACCCCCGTGATTGGCTCCGCCCAGTTCTGGAACCCCCCCCCATGCAAATCCTGCGTTTGCCACTGAAAGGGTATTACAAATAAAAGCAAAGGTTTTGCAGCGAGCGTCCGCATGTTTATGCTTAGCCAATGAATTCCAGTGATTATTGCGATGTACAGTATATGACTATGAATTACCCACGTTCCATCACAAAGCTCAGTGGCTTGGAAGCTTTAAACTGACTTTCACTATTCACTGCAAACTTTGTAACCTGTATAGACGATCATGGCACCTTATTGTCCAGTGCTATCATTACAATACTGTTATCATCTGAGCTTGAATCTGACACTTTTTAAGACCTTTCATATAATCCCTTAACAATGCTTCAGTACAAAACCATTCAGGGCAAATCTCTGCTTTGTGCTTGTCAGCCTTAATAGACTGGATGTCACTTTTGCCTGTAAAAAGTGCCTGCACTTTAGCTGTCAGTCAGCCGGTGTGGTGTCAGCTGTGAGCGTGGCTGCAGCCAGCTGGATTAGAGGGTAGTTACTATAGCTGTCAGACTGCTGACAACCTGACACCCACACTTCTAACATTCTGTTATTTGCTTTATATCTAAATACTTAAACCTTTCTTAAGGTGGAACACTCCGCTTTTCATATATTTCCCATGTATTCTATACTGAGTTTTTGATAGAGGTTTTCAGTCCTCTGATGTCTTAGCAAGAAAACAAATGTTAGTTTACATAAATTTCCTCTGTCACAGGAACGATATAAATAAACAAGAATTGGTGCAGATGTAGCTGGCACTTGTCATGCAATAAGTGTTCCCTATAATACCCCTTTTACACTCACACAGCCGGGTCACTCCCTGGATGCTTCCCGGGATGCATTCCCGGGACTGACCCCTTTCACACTGCACTAAGACCTGGGATCGACCCGGGACAGCCCCATTTACACTGATCCCGGGATATCCCTGCAAATGCATATGTATGTCATTAGAAATGGCCTTTCTCTGGCTCACATAGATGAGGTCACAATAGTCAACAAAGGGAGGGGTGGGGCCTGCTCACAGCATTGCTGCAGTCATGGCCGACGGAGTACCAGTGTGTATGCCGGAGCTCGTGATTCTTTCTGCTTTGCAGATGTTTCATACAGCCAGTGACAGCATGATGCAGCTTGTCACACTGTGAAGTATACTGCACATATATTTTATGAGGGAGGAGGGCGCAATTTATGGTGGATAGGGCTGCTAGTCGCCGCCAATATTTGCGCAGGAGGAGAGCCTTCATATCATCCAGGATGAGTACCATCCTGAGCGTGAGTATGGGGCCTAACCGCTCATTTTGGTCCAGAGATCGCCGGCACGGAGAAGCCTTTATGAGGACCGTGGAAGCTTACCAGGATGAAGAGTGAATGGATAATTTACGTGTGTCTCGTGCAACCTTTGATTACATCCTGGAATTACTTACCCCAGCACTTGACATGCAGACCACCATGCTTAGGAGACCCATTGAGGCACGCAGGAGGCTAGCTATTGCATTGTGGTGGTATGCTACCCCAGGAGAGTACCGCACAGTCTCATGCTTGTTCGGTTTTGCGATCTCCACCTGCTGTGTCATAGTCCACCAGGTGACTAAAGCAATTGTGTCTTCCTTATACAAGAGCTTCATATCTCTACCACAAGGACAGCGCTTACAGGATACCATCAAAGGATTTGTGAAGCGAGGCTATCTGCAGTGTGGAGGAGCGATTGATGGGACACACATCCCCATTATTGTCCCACGTGACAACCATGCTGACTATTTTAATAGGAAGGGCTGGCACTCCATCATATTACAGGCTGTTGTGGTCCACAAATATTGGTAAGTGTTTATTTTATTTTTGGGGTGGTGGGATGAGTTGCATGTGTGTGTTTTACATTCTAACTTTTTGAAATTTCACTGTTCTTTAGTTTCCTAGATGTGTTTATTGGCTGGCCAGGCCGATCTCATGACTCCCAAATTCTTGCCAATTCTGACCTGTTCAACATCATAGAGGAGAAGCAGGGTGGCTGGCTGTACCCCAAAGAGTATGCAAAGAATGTGAATTGGGTGGAGATCCCTGTCCACATCATCAGGGATGCTGCATACCCTTTACGCCCTTGGATTATGAAAGGCTACACCCAACAGGTCCAGTTAACCCCAGAGCAACAAACCTATACTCACACCCTGAGTACAGCAAGGATGGTGGTAGAGAACGCCTTTGGCAGGTTAAAAGGAAGATGGCATTGTTTGATGAAGCGCAATGATGTTGACCTAAAGAGCATGCCTAATGTAGTAGCTGCATGCTGTATACTGCACAACATGTGTGAACTGAAAAATGAGGTTTTCCTTCCTGAGTGGACTGTGCAGGACCCAGAGGTTATAAACCCACATGTGGAAGGTGCTTTGTTTGGGACTGCCTCAAACTCTGCTGCAGAACAAATACGTCACACAATTACGTCCAACCTTGCAGCACTGGTACAATAGTGTTTAAGAGTCAGCACAACATGTTTGGTGAATGAATTTTTTTTTTTTTTGTATTCCACCTTTGATCTTTGGGTTCATATTTTAGGATTTCCCCTCCCCCCCCCAAAAAAAAAAAAAAAAAAAACACATTTCCAACAACTGTGTATATATGGAGAAACAATGTTGTAGAAAACAAAGAAAACATGTTCTACTGTTACGCACATTTGGGTATGTTATGCATAGATTTGCAAACAAGTTTTGGTTGGCATAAAAAAAAAAAAACACTGGTAGGCTTGTAGATACAACACCAATGTGATTTAACCACAGTGTCCCTGCAGTATATTATTACTGTGTAAAAATTAAATAAAAAGTGCTTGAATGTAGACACTATACAAAACAGTACAGAATATAGAAAACCAATTAACAGAATGCACAAACAGTTGTGCATAAACACTGACCACACTGTGGTTATTTAACAACAATTGAAATTTCACTGTGAGTGCTAATTTTCAGCAGCCAAACAGCTCCTAACATCTGGGAGCTGTTTGGATGCTGCAAGTATTCACTTACAATGAAATGGATCACTCCTAGAAAGAATTCACGGCAAATTGCGCAATACAGTAAACTCCGAGGTTTGTGCGCTAGATGGTGCAGTATTTGTGGCATAGTATGGGCCAGGATTAAATGTGGAAAAACCCTGCTCAGGGTATTGTGAGTTGTGGTGTTGGGTTGGTGCTCTTGAGGTATTGCTCATACGTTCAAAGAACGCCATGTTCATTTGGTGCAATTCCCTGTGACGGTCATACTGCTCTCTACTCATGCGTTCCTGCATTGTCATGACTTGGGTAAGAAATGCATCATGCATTTGGCGTTCGGCCTCTAGAAACCTGTCGAGCCTTGCATCCTCCTGTGCGGATATTGCAGCATCCATCTCTCGGAGTTGGTCAACAAGGACATTTCACATGGCTTTAGCTACTTGCGCTGCTTTGCTCGGTTTCTTCCTTCTAGGCGGTACAGTGTAAACTGTGAAGAGAAGAAATACAAAATGAGCGTATATAAAAGTAGCAGCATTAGCAAACGTGTTTGTGGCATTAATCCACCTACACACTAGCTACTCTGCAACATTAATCTATATATAAAAATGCAAAGCCCCCCTGGGTGGGGGCAGAAATTGCAAAGCATGCCACTGTGCCAGCAGCGTGGCGAGAGCAGTGATCCCGCAAGGGGCTCATTTGCACTCTCCACGTTGCCGCCACGCCGGCCACTCATACTACCCACATAACCAGATGTTTAACAATTGGGGAATTGTGCTATTTGTGTTAAAAATTGTAAACATGTACTTACTGTTTTTCTGCAAAGTTGAGGTGACGGTGACGGCACTTTGTACAGTCCCACTGTCACTGGTCTGAGCATCCACGACGTCATCAATGGTGGCAGTTATGCTGTCGTCGTTTCTAGATGTGACGGGTGGGAGGATGTGTCATGTTCGCTGTCCTCAGGTGTGTCGTCAATTAACAGGGGTGATGGCAGGCAGACGTCACTGCTTGTCTGTGTATCTTCTGGAGTGCCTTCTGTAGCAGTGTACTGTGAACTGGAAGACAGACTCACCGGACTGCATATAGCTGTGTGTCCAAAGATATTTGCACTAGAGATGTGCACTTGAAATTTTTCGAGTTTTGTGTTTTGGTTTTGGGTTCGGTTCCGCGGCCGTGTTTTGGGTTCGACCGCGTTTTGGCAAAACCTCACCGAATTTTTTTTGTCGGATTCGGGTGTGTTTTGGATTCGGGTGTTTTTTTAAAAAAACACTAAAAAACAGCTTAAATCATAGAATTTGGGGGTCATTTTGATCCCAAAGTATTATTAACCTCAAAAACCATAATTTCCACTCATTTTCAGTCTATTCTGAATACCTCACACCTCACAATATTATTTTTAGTCCTAAAATTTGCACCGAGGTCGCTGGATGACTAAGCTAAGCGACCCTAGTGGCCGACACAAACACCTGGCCCATCTTGGAGTGGCACTGCAGTGTCACGCAGGATGGCCCTTCCAAAAAACACTCCCCAAACAGCACATGACGCAAAGAAAAAAAGAGGCGCAATGAGGTAGCTGTGTGAGTAAGATAAGCGACCCTAGTGGCCGACACAAACACCTGGCCCATCTAGGAGTGGCACTGCAGTGTCACGCAGGATGGCCCTTCCAAAAAACACTCCCCAAACAGCACACGACGCAAAGAAGAAAAAAAGGCGCAATGAGGTAGCTGTGTGAGTAAGCTAAGCGACCCTAGTGGCCGACACAAACACCTGGCCCATCTAGGAGTGGCACTGCAGTGTCACGCAGGATGGCCCTTCCAAAAAACACTCCCCAAACAGCACATGACGCAAAGAAGAAAAAAAGAGGCGCAATGAGGTAGCTGTGTGAGTAAGCTAAGCGACCCTAGTGGCCGACACAAACACCTGGCCCATCTAGGAGTGTCACTGCAGTGTCACGCAGGATGGCCCTTCCAAAAAACACTCCCCAAACAGCACATGACACAAAGAAGAAAAAAAGAGGCGCAATGAGGTAGCTGTGTGAGTAAGCTAAGCGACCCTAGTGGCCGACACAAACACCTGGCCCATCTAGGAGTGGCACTGCAGTGTCACGCAGGATGGCCCTTCCAAAAAACACTCCCCAAACAGCACATGACGCAAAGAAGAAAAAAAGAGGCGCAATGAGGTAGCTGTGTGAGTAAGCTAAGCGACCCTAGTGGCCGACACAAACACCTGGCCCATCTAGGAGTGGCACTGCAGTGTCACGCAGGATGGCTCTTCCAAAAAACACTCCCCAAACAGCACATGACGCAAAGAAGAAAAAAAGAGGCGCAATGAGATAGCTGTGTGAGTAAGCTAAGCGACCCTAGTGGCCGACACAAACACCTGGCCCATCTAGGAGTGGCACTGCAGTGTCACGCAGGATGGCCCTTCCAAAAAACACTCCCCAAACAGCACATGACGCAAAGAAGAAAAAAAGAGGCGCAATGAGGTAGCTGTGTGAGTAAGCTAAGCGACCCTAGTGGCCGACACAAACACCTGGCCCATCTAGGAGTGGCACTGCAGTGTCAAGCAGGATGGCCCTTCCAAAAAACACTCCCCAAACAGCACATGACGCAAAGAAGAAAAAAAGAGGCGCAATGAGGTAGCTGTGTGAGTAAGCTAAGCGACCCTAGTGGCCGACACAAACACCTGGCCCATCTAGGAGTGGCACTGCAGTGTCACGCAGGATGGCCCTTCCAAAAAACACTCCCCAAACAGCACATGACGCAAATAAAAATGAAAGAAAAAAGAGGTGCAAGATGGAATTGTCCTTGGGCCCTCCCACCCACCCTTATGTTGTATAAACAGGACATGCACACTTTAACCAACCCATCATTTCAGTGACAGGGTCTGCCACACGACTGTGACTGAAATGACGGGTTGGTTTGGACCCCCACCGAAAAAGAAGCAATTAATCTCTCCTTGCACAAACTGGATCTACAGAGGCAAGATGTCCACCTCATCATCATCCTCCGATATATCACCGTGTACATCCCGCTCCTCATAGATTATCAATTCGTCCCCACTGGAATCCACCATCTCAGCTCCCTGTGTACTTTGTGGAGGCAATTGCTGCTGGTCAATGTCTCCACGGAGGAATTGATTATAATTCATTTTAATGAACATCATCTTCTCCACATTTTCTGGAAGTAACCTCGTACGCCGATTGCTGACAAGGTGAGAGGCGGCACTAAACACTCTTTCGGAGTACACACTTGTGGGAGGGCAACTTAGGTAGAATAAAGCCAGTTTGTGCAAGGGCCTCCAAATTGCCTCTTTTTCCTGCCAGTATAAGTACGGACTGTCTGACGTGCCTACTTGGATGCGGTCACTCATATAATCCTCCACCATTCTTTCAATGGTGAGAGAATCATATGCAGTGACAGTAGACGACATGTCCGTAATCGTTGTCAGGTCCTTCAGTCCGGACCAGATGTCAGCATCAGCAGTCGCTCCAGACTGCCCTGCATCACCGCCAGCAGGTGGGCTCGGAATTCTGAGCCTTTTTCTCGCACCCCCAGTTGCGGGAGAATGTGAAGGAGGAGATGTTGACAGGTCGCGTTCCGCTTGACTTGACAATTTTGTCACCAGCAGGTCTTTGAACCCCAGCAGACTTGTGTGTGCCGGAAAGAGAGATACAACGTAGGTTTTAAATCTAGGATCGAGCACGGTGGCCAAAATGTAGTGCTCTGATTTCAACAGATTGAACACCCGTGAATCCTTGTTAAGCGAATTAAGGGCTCCATCCACAAGTCCCACATGCCTAGCGGAATCGCTCCCTTTTAGCTCCTCCTTCAATGCCTCCAGCTTCTTCTGCAAAAGCCTGATGAGGGGAATGACCTGACTCAGGCTGGCAGTGTCTGAACTGACTTCACGTGTGGCAAGTTCAAAAGGTTGCAGAACCTTGCACAACGTTGAAATCATTCTCCACTGCGCTTGAGACAGGTACATTCCACCTCCTATATCGTGCTCAATTGTATAGGTTTGAATGGCCTTTTGCAGCTCCTCCAACCTCTGAAGCATATATAGGGTTGAATTCCACCTCGTTACCACTTCTTGCTTCAGATGATGGCAGGGCAGGTTCAGGCGTTTTTGGTGGTGCTCCAGTCTTCTGTACGTGGTGCCTGTACGCCGAAAGTGTCCCGCAATTCTTCTGGCCACCGACAGCATCTCTTGCACGCCCCTGTCGTTTTTTAAAAAATTCTGCACCACCAAATTCAAGGTATGTGCAAAACATGGGACGTGCTGGAATTTGCCCATATTTAATGCACACACAATATTGCTGGCGTTGTCCGATGCCACAAATCCACAGGAGAGTCCAATTGGGGTAAGCCATTCCGCGATGATCTTCCTCAGTTGCCGTAAGAGGTTTTCAGCTGTGTGCGTATTCTGGAAACCGGTGATACAAAGCGTAGCCTGCCTAGGAAAGAGTTGGCGTTTGCGAGATGCTGCTACTGGTGCCGCCGCTGCTGTTCTTGCGGCGGGAGTCCATACATCTACCCAGTGGGCTGTCACAGTCATATAGTCCTGACCCTGCCCTGCTCCACTTGTCCACATGTCCGTGGTTAAGTGGACATTGGGTACAACTGCATTTTTTAGGACACTGGTGAGTCTTTTTTTGACGTCCGTGTACATTCTCGGTATCGCCTGCCTAGAGAAGTGGAACCTAGATGGTATTTGGTAACGGGGGCACACTACCTCAAGAAATTGTCTAGTTCCCTGTGAACTAACGGCGGATACCGGACGCACGTCTAACACCAACATGGTTGTCAAGGCCTCAGTTATCCGCTTTGCAACAGGATGACTGCTGTGATATTTCATCTTCCTCGCAAAGGACTGTTGGACAGTCAATTGCTTGGTGGAAGTAGTAAAAGTGGGCTTACGACTTCCCCTCTGGGATGACCATCAACTCCCAGCAGCAACAACAGCAGCGCCAGCAGCAGTAGGCGTTACACGCAAGGATGCATCGGAGGAATCCCAGGCAGGAGAGGACTCGTCAGAATTGCCAGTGACATGGCCTGCAGGACTATTGGCATTCCTGGGGAAGGAGGAAATTGACACTGAGGGAGTTGGTGGGGTGGTTTGCGTGAGCTTGGTTACAAGAGGAAGGGATTTACTGGTCAGTGGACTGCTTCCGCTGTCGCCCAAAGTTTTTGAACTTGTCACTGACTTATTATGAATGCGCTGCAGGTGACGTATAAGGGAGGATGTTCCGAGGTGGTTAACGTCCTTACCCCTACTTATTACAGCTTGACAAAGGCAACACACGGCTTGACAAATGTTGTCTGCATTTCTGGTGAAATACTTCCACACCAAAGAGCTGATTTTTTTGGTATTTTCACCAGGCATGTCAACGGCCATATTCCTCCCACGGACAACAGGTGTCTCCCCGGGTGCCAGACTTAAACAAACCACCTCACCATCAGAATCCTCCTTGTCAATTTCCTCCCCAGCGGCAGCAACACCCATATCCTCCTCATCCTGGGTTACTTCAACACTGACATCTTCAATCTGACTATCAGGAACTGGACTGCGGGTGCTCCTTCCAGCACTTGCAGGGGGCGTGCAAATGGTGGAAGGCGCATGCTCTTCACGTCCAGTGTTGGGAAGGTCAGGCATCGCAACCGACACAATTGGACTCTCCTTGTGGATTTGGGATTTCGAAGAACGCACAGTTCTTTGCGGTGCTTTTGCCAGCTTGAGTCTTTTCATTTTTCTAGCGAGAGGCTGAGTGCTTCCATCCTCATGTGAAGCTGAACCACTAGCCATGAACATAGGCCAGGGCCTCAGCCGTTCCTTGACACTCCGTGTGGTAAATGGCATATTGGCAAGTTTACGCTTCTCCTCCGACAATTTTATTTTAGATTTTGGAGTCCTTTTTTTACTGATATTTGGTGTTTTGGATTTTACATGCTCTGTACTAAGACATTGGGCATCGGCCTTGGCAGACGACGTTGATGGCATTTCATCGTCTCGGCCATGACTAGTGGCAGCAGCTTCAGCACGAGGTGGAAGTGGATCTTGATCTTTCCCTATTTTTGGAACCTCAACATTTTTGTTCTCCATATTTTAATAGGCACAACTAAAAGGCACCTCAGGTAAACAATGGAGATGGATGGATACTGGTATACAATTATGGATGGACGAGCGACTGCCGACACAGAGGTAGCTACAGCCGTGGACTACCGTACCGTGTCTGCTGCTAATATAGACTGGATGATAATGAGATGAAATTAATATATATATATATATATATATATATAATATCACTAGTACTGCAGCCGGACAGGTATATATATTTATTATGTAATGACTGATGACGGACCTGCTGGACACTGTCAGCTCAGCACCGCAGACTGCTACAGTAAGCTACTATAGTAGTATGTATCAAGAAGAAAGAAAAAAAAAACCACGGGTAGGTGGTATACAATTATGGATGGACGAGCGACTGCCGACACAGAGGTAGCTACAGCCGTGGACTACCGTACTGTGTCTGCTGCTAATATAGACTGGATGATAATGAGATGAAATTAATATATATATATATATAATATCACTAGTACTGCAGCCGGACAGGTATATATATTTATTATGTAATGACTGATGACGGACCTGCTGGACACTGTCAGCTCAGCACCGCAGACTGCTACAGTAAGCTACTATAGTAGTATGTATCAAGAAGAAAAAAAAAAACCACGGGTAGGTGGTATACAATTATGGATGGACGAGCGACTGCCGACACAGAGGTAGCTACAGCCGTGGACTACCGTACTGTGTCTGCTGCTAATATAGACTGGATGATAATGAGATGAAATTAATATATATATATATAATATCACTAGTACTGCAGCCGGACAGGTATTTATATTTATTATGTAATGACTGATGACGGACCTGCTGGACACTGTCAGCTCAGCACCGCAGACTGCTACAGTAAGCTACTATAGTAGTATGTATCAAGAAGAAAGAAAAAAAAAACCACGGGTAGGTGGTATACAATTATGGATGGACGAGCGACTGCCGACACAGAGGTAGCTACAGCCGTGGACTACCGTACTGTGTCTGCTGCTAATATAGACTGGATGATAATGAGATGAAATTAATATATATATATATAATATCACTAGTACTGCAGCCGGACAGGTATATATATTTATTATGTAATGACTGATGACGGACCTGCTGGACACTGTCAGCTCAGCACCGCAGACTGCTACAGTAAGCTACTATAGTAGTATGTATCAAGAAGAAAGAAAAAAAAAAACCACGGGTAGGTGGTATACAATTATGGATGGACGAGCGACTGCCGACACAGAGGTAGCTACAGCCGTGGACTACCGTACTGTGTCTGCTGCTAATATAGACTGGATGATAATGAGATGAAATTAATATATATATATATAATATCACTAGTACTGCAGCCGGACAGGTATTTATATTTATTATGTAATGACTGATGACGGACCTGCTGGTCACTGTCAGCTCAGCACCGCAGACTGCTACAGTAAGCCACTATAGTAGTATGTATCAAGAAGAAAGAAAAAAAAAAAACCACGGTTAGGTGGTATACAATTATGGATGGACGAGCGACTGCCGACACAGAGGTAGCTACAGCCGTGGACTACCGTACTGTGTCTGCTGCTAATATAGACTGGATGATAATGAGATGAAATTAATATATATATATATAATATCACTAGTACTGCAGCCGGACAGGTATATATATTTATTATGTAATGACTGATGACGGACCTGCTGGACACTGTCAGCTCAGCACCGCAGACTGCTACAGTAAGCTACTATAGTAGTATGTATCAAGAAGAAAGAAAAAAAAAACCACGGGTAGGTGGTATACAATTATGGATGGACGAGCGACTGCCGACACAGAGGTAGCTACAGCCGTGGACTACCGTACTGTGTCTGCTGCTAATATAGACTGGATGATAATGAGATGAAATTAATATATATATATATAATATCACTAGTACTGCAGCCGGACAGGTATATATATTTATTATGCAATGACGGACCTGCTGGACACTGTCAGCTCAGCACCGCAGACTGCTACAGTAAGCTACTATAGTAGTATGTATCAAGAAGAAAGAAAAAAAAAAACCACGGGTAGGTGGTATACAATTATGGATGGACGAGCGACTGCCGACACAGAGGTAGCTACAGCCGTGGACTACCGTACTGTGTCTGCTGCTAATATAGACTGGATGATAATGAGATGAAATGAATATATATATATAATATCACTAGTACTGCAGCCGGACAGGTATATATATCTATTATGTAATGACTGATGACGGACCTGCTGGACAATGTCAGCTCAGCACCGCAGACTGCTACAGTAAGCTACTATAGTAGTATGTATCAAGAAGAAAGAAAAAAAAAAAACCACGGGTAGGTGGTATACAATTATGGATGGACGAGCGACTGCCGACACAGAGGTAGCTACAGCCGTGGACTACCGTACTGTGTCTGCTGCTAATATAGACTGGATGATAATGAGATGAAATTAATATATATATATATATATAATATCACTAGTACTGCAGCCGGACAGGTATATATATTTATTATGTAATGACTGATGACGGACCTGCTGGACACTGTCAGCTCAGCACCGCAGACTGCTACAGTAAGCTACTATAGTAGTATGTATCAAGAAGAAAGAAAAAAAAAAAACCACGGGTAGGTGGTATACAATTATGGATGGACGAGCGACTGCCGACACAGAGGTAGCTACAGCCGTGGACTACCGTACTGTGTCTGCTGCTAATATAGACTGGATGATAATGAGATGAAATTAATATATATATATATAATATCACTAGTACTGCAGCCGGACAGGTATTTATATTTATTATGTAATGACTGATGACGGACCTGCTGGTCACTGTCAGCTCAGCACCGCAGACTGCTACAGTAAGCCACTATAGTAGTATGTATCAAGAAGAAAGAAAAAAAAAAACCACGGGTAGGTGGTATACAATTATGGATGGACGAGCGACTGCCGACACAGAGGTAGCTACAGCCGTGGACTACCGTACTGTGTCTGCTGCTAATATAGACTGGATGATAATGAGATGAAATTAATATATATATATATAATATCACTAGTACTGCAGCCGGACAGGTATATATATTTATTATGTAATGACTGATGACGGACCTGCTGGACACTGTCAGCTCAGCACCGCAGACTGCTACAGTAAGCTACTATAGTAGTATGTATCAAGAAGAGAGAAAAAAAAAACCACGGGTAGGTGGTATACAATTATGGATGGACGAGCGACTGCCGACACAGAGGTAGCTACAGCCGTGGACTACCGTACTGTGTCTGCTGCTAATATAGACTGGATGATAATGAGATGAAATTAATATATATATATATATATATATATAATATCACTAGTACTGCAGCCGGACAGGTATATATATTTATTATGTAATGACGGACCTGCTGGACACTGTCAGCTCAGCACCGCAGACTGCTACAGTAAGCTACTATAGTAGTATGTATCAAGAAGAAAGAAAAACAAAAAACCACGGGTAGGTGGTATACAATTATGGATGGACGAGCGACTGCCGACACAGAGGTAGCTACAGCCGTGGACTACCGTACTGTGTCTGCTGCTAATATAGACTGGATGATAATGAGATGAAATTAATATATATATATATATATATATATATAATATCACTAGTACTGCAGCCGGACAGGTATATATATTTATTATGTAATGACTGATGATGGACCTGCTGGACACTGTCAGCTCAGCACCGCAGACTGCTACAGTAAGCTACTATAGTAGTATGTATCAAGAAGAAAGAAAAAAAAAAACCACGGGTAGGTGGTATACAATTATGGATGGACGAGCGACTGCCGACACAGAGGTAGCTACAGCCGTGGACTACCGTACTGTGTCTGCTGCTAATATAGACTGGATGATAATGAGATGAAATTAATATATATATATATATATAATATCACTAGTACTGCAGCCGGACAGGTATATATATTTATTATGTAATGACTGATGACGGACCTGCTGGACACTGTCAGCTCAGCACCGCAGACTGCTACAGTAAGCTACTATAGTAGTATGTATCAAGAAGAAAGAAAATAAAAAAAACCACGGGTAGGTGGTATACAATTATGGATGGACGAGCGACTGCCGACACAGAGGTAGCTACAGCCGTGGACTACCGTACTGTGTCTGCTGCTAATATAGACTGGATGATAATGAGATGAAATTAATATATATATATATATATAATATCACTAGTACTGCAGCCGGACAGGTATATATATTTATTATGTAATGACGGACCTGCTGGACACTGTCAGCTCAGCACCGCAGACTGCTACAGTAAGCTACTATAGTAGTATGTATCAAGAAGAAAGAAAAAAAAAACCACGGGTAGGTGGTATACAATTATGGATGGACGAGCGACTGCCGACACAGAGGTAGCTACAGCCGTGGACTACCGTACTGTGTCTGCTGCTAATATAGACTGGATGATAATGAGATGAAATTAATATATATATATATAATATCACTAGTACTGCAGCCGGACAGGTATATATATTTATTATGTAATGACTGATGACGGACCTGCTGGACACTGTCAGCTCAGCACCGCAGACTGCTACAGTAAGCCACTATAGTAGTATGTATCAAGAAGAAAGAAAAAAAAAACCACGGGTAGGTGGTATACAATTATGGATGGACGAGCGACTGCCGACACAGAGGTAGCTACAGCCGTGGACTACCGTACTGTGTCTGCTGCTAATATAGACTGGATGATAATGAGATGAAATTAATATATATATATATATATAATATCACTAGTACTGCAGCCGGACAGGTATATATATTTATTATGTAATGACTGATGACGGACCTGCTGGACACTGTCAGCTCAGCACCGCAGACTGCTACAGTAAGCTACTATAGTAGTATGTATCAAGAAGAAAGAAGAAAAAAAAACCACGGGTAGGTGGTATACAATTATGGATGGACGAGCGACTGCCGACACAGAGGTAGCTACAGCCGTGGACTACCGTACTGTGTCTGCTGCTAATATAGACTAGATGATAATGAGATGAAATTAATATATATATGTATATAATATCACTAGTACTGCAGCCGGACAGGTATATATATTTATTATGTAATGACGGACCTGCTGGACACTGTCAGCTCAGCACCGCAGACTGCTACAGTAAGCTACTATAGTAGTATGTATCAAGAAGAAAGAAAAAAAAAACCACTGGTAGGTGGTATACAATTATGGATGGACGAGCGACTGCCGACACAGAGGTAGCTACAGCCGTGGACTACCGTACTGTGTCTGCTGCTAATATAGACTGGATGATAATGAGATGAAATTAATATATATATATATAATATCACTAGTACTGCAGCCGGACAGGTATATATATTTATTATGTAATGACTGATGACGGACCTGCTGGACACTGTCAGCTCAGCACCGCAGACTGCTACAGTAAGCTACTATAGTAGTATGTATCAAGAAGAAAGAAAAAAAAAACCATGGGTAGGTGGTATACAATTATGGATGGACGAGCGACTGCCGACACAGAGGTAGCTACAGCCGTGGACTACCGTACTGTGTCTGCTGCTAATATAGACTGGATGATAATGAGATGAAATTAATATATATATATATAATATCACTAGTACTGCAGCCGGACAGGTATATATATTTATTATGTAATGACTGATGACGGACCTGCTGGACACTGTCAGCTCAGCACCGCAGACTGCTACAGTAAGCTACTATAGTAGTATGTATCAAGAAGAAAGAAAAAAAAAACCACGGGTAGGTGGTATACAATTATGGATGGACGAGCGACTGCCGACACAGAGGTAGCTACAGCCGTGGACTACCGTACTGTGTCTGCTGCTAATATAGACTGGATGATAATGAGATGAAATTAATATATATATATATAATATCACTAGTACTGCAGCCGGACAGGTATTTATATTTATTATGTAATGACTGATGACGGACCTGCTGGTCACTGTCAGCTCAGCACCGCAGACTGCTACAGTAAGCCACTATAGTAGTATGTATCAAGAAGAAAGAAAAAAAAAAAACCACGGGTAGGTGGTATACAATTATGGATGGACGAGCGACTGCCGACACAGAGGTAGCTACAGCCGTGGACTACCGTACTGTGTCTGCTGCTAATATAGACTGGATGATAATGAGATGAAATTTATATATATATATAATATCACTAGTACTGCAGCCGGACAGGTATATATATTTATTATGTAATGACTGATGACGGACCTGCTGGACACTGTCAGCTCAGCACCGCAGACTGCTACAGTAAGCTACTATAGTAGTATGTATCAAGAAGAAAGAAAAAAAAACCACGGGTAAGTGGTATACAATTATGGATGGACGAGCGACTGCCGACACAGAGGTAGCTACAGCCGTGGACTACCGTACTGTGTCTGCTGCTAATATAGACTGGATGATAATGAGATGAAATTAATATATATATATATAATATCACTAGTACTGCAGCCGGACAGGTATATATATTTATTATGTAATGACGGACCTGCTGGACACTGTCAGCTCAGCACCGCAGACTGCTACAGTAAGCTACTATAGTAGTATGTATCAAGAAGAAAGAAAAAAAAAAACCACGGGTAGGTGGTATACAATTATGGATGGACGAGCGACTGCCGACACAGAGGTAGCTACAGCCGTGGACTACCGTACTGTGTCTGCTGCTATTATAGACTGGATGATAATGAGATGAAATTAATATATATATATATAATATCACTAGTACTGCAGCCGGACAGGTATATATATCTATTATGTAATGACTGATGACGGACCTGCTGGACACTGTCAGCTCAGCACCGCAGACTGCTACAGTAAGCTACTATAGTAGTATGTATCAAGAAGAAAGAAAAAAAAAAACCACGGGTAGGTGGTATACAATTATGGATGGACGAGCGACTGCCGACACAGAGGTAGCTACAGCCGTGGACTACCGTACTGTGTCTGCTGCTAATATAGACTGGATGATAATGAGATGAAATTAATATATATATATATAATATCACTAGTACTGCAGCCGGACAGGTATTTATATTTATTATGTAATGACTGATGACGGACCTGCTGGTCACTGTCAGCTCAGCACCGCAGACTGCTACAGTAAGCCACTATAGTAGTATGTATCAAGAAGAAAGAAAAAAAAAAAACCACGGGTAGGTGGTATACAATTATGGATAGACGAGCAACTGCCGACACAGAGGTAGCTACAGCCGTGGACTACCGTACTGTGTCTGCTGCTAATATAGACTGGATGATAATGAGATGAAATTAATATATATATATATAATATCACTAGTACTGCAGCCGGACAGGTATATATATTTATTATGTAATGACTGATGACGGACCTGCTGGACACTGTCAGCTCAGCACCGCAGACTGCTACAGTAAGCTACTATAGTAGTATGTATCAAGAAGAAAGAAAAAAAAAACCACGGGTAGGTGGTATACAATTATGGATGGACGAGCGACTGCCGACACAGAGGTAGCTACAGCCGTGGACTACCGTACTGTGTCTGCTGTTAATATAGACTGGATGATAATGAGATGAAATTAATATATATATATATAATATCACTAGTACTGCAGCCGGACAGGTATATATATTTATTATGTAATGACGGACCTGCTGGACACTGTCAGCTCAGCACTGCAGACTGCTACAGTAAGCTACTATAGTAGTATGTATCAAGAAGAAAGAAAAAAAAAAACCACGGGTAGGTGGTATACAATTATGGATGGACGAGCGACTGCCGACACAGAGGTAGCTACAGCCGTGGACTACCGTACTGTGTCTGCTGCTAATATAGACTGGATGATAATGAGATGAAATTAATATATATATATATATATATATATATATATAATATCACTAGTACTGCAGCCGGACAGGTATATATATTTATTATGTAATGACTGATGATGGACCTGCTGGACACTGTCAGCTCAGCACCGCAGACTGCTACAGTAAGCTACTATAGTAGTATGTATCAAGAAGAAAGAAAAAAAAAACCACGGGTAGGTGGTATACAATTATGGATGGACGAGCGACTGCCGACACAGAGGTAGCTACAGCCGTGGACTACCGTACTGTGTCTGCTGCTAATATAGACTGGATGATAATGAGATGAAATTAATATATATATATATATAATATCACTAGTACTGCAGCCGGACAGGTATATATATTTATTATGTAATGACTGATGACGGACCTGCTGGACACTGTCAGCTCAGCACCGCAGACTGCTACAGTAAGCTACTATAGTAGTATGTATCAAGAAGAAAGAAAAGAAAAAAAACCACGGGTAGGTGGTATACAATTATGGATGGACGAGCGACTGCCGACACAGAGGTAGCTACAGCCGTGGACTACCGTACTGTGTCTGCTGCTAATATAGACTGGATGATAATGAGATGAAATTAATATATATATATATATAATATCACTAGTACTGCAGCCGGACAGGTATATATATTTATTATGTAATGACGGACCTGCTGGACACTGTCAGCTCAGCACCGCAGACTGCTACAGTAAGCTACTATAGTAGTATGTATCAAGAAGAAAGAAAAAAAAAAACCACGGGTAGGTGGTATACAATTATGGATGGACGAGCGACTGCCGACACAGAGGTAGCTACAGCCGTGGACTACCGTACTGTGTCTGCTGCTAATATAGACTGGATGATAATGAGATGAAATTAATATATATATATATAATATCACTAGTACTGCAGCCGGACAGGTATATATATTTATTATGTAATGACTGATGACGGACCTGCTGGACACTGTCAGCTCAGCACCGCAGACTGCTACAGTAAGCCACTATAGTAGTATGTATCAAGAAGAAAGAAAAAAAAAAACCACGGGTAGGTGGTATACAATTATGGATGGACGAGCGACTGCCGACACAGAGGTAGCTACAGCCGTGGACTACCGTACTGTGTCTGCTGCTAATATAGACTGGATGATAATGAGATGAAATTAATATATATATATATAATATCACTAGTACTGCAGCCGGACAGGTATATATATTTATTATGTAATGACTGATGACGGACCTGCTGGACACTGTCAGCTCAGCACCGCAGACTGCTACAGTAAGCTACTATAGTAGTATGTATCAAGAAGAAAGAAGAAAAAAAAACCACGGGTAGGTGGTATACAATTATGGATGGACGAGCGACTGCCGACACAGAGGTAGCTACAGCCGTGGACTACCATACTGTGTCTGCTGCTAATATAGACTAGATGATAATGAGATGAAATTAATATATATATGTATATAATATCACTAGTACTGCAGCCGGACAGGTATATATATTTATTATGTAATGACGGACCTGCTGGACACTGTCAGCTCAGCACCGCAGACTGCTACAGTAAGCTACTATAGTAGTATGTATCAAGAAGAAAGAAAAAAAAAAACCACTGGTAGGTGGTATACAATTATGGATGGACGAGCGACTGCCGACACAGAGGTAGCTACAGCCGTGGACTACCGTACTGTGTCTGCTGCTAATATAGACTGGATGATAATGAGATGAAATTAATATATATATATATAATATCACTAGTACTGCAGCCGGACAGGTATATATATTTATTATGTAATGACTGATGACGGACCTGATGGACACTGTCAGCTCAGCACCGCAGACTGCTACAGTAAGCTACTATAGTAGTATGTATCAAGAAGAAAGAAAAAAAAAACCTCGGGTAGCTGGTATACAATTATGGATGGACGAGCGACTGCCGACACAGAGGTAGCTACAGCCGTGGACTACCGTACTGTGTCTGCTGCTAATATAGACTGGATGATAATGAGATGAAATTAATATATATATATATATATATAATATCACTAGTACTGCAGCCGGACAGGTATATATATTTATTATGTAATGACTGATGACGGACCTGATGGACACTGTCAGCTCAGCACCGCAGACTGCTACAGTAAGCTACTATAGTAGTATGTATCAAGAAGAAAGAAAAAAAAAACACGGGTAGGTGGTATACATTTATGGATGGACGAGCGACTGCCGACACAGAGGTAGCTACAGCCGTGGACTACCGTACTGTGTCTGCTGCTAATATAGACTGGATGATAATGAGATGAAATTAATATATATATATATATAATATCACTAGTACTGCAGCCGGACAGGTATATATATTTATTATGTAATGACGGACCTGCTGGACACTGTCAGCTCAGCACCGCAGACTGCTACAGTAAGCTACTATAGTAGTATGTATCAAGAAGAAAGAAAAAAAAAACCACGGGTAGGTGGTATACAATTATGGATGGACGAGCGACTGCCGACACAGAGGTAGCTACAGCCGTGGACTACCGTACTGTGTCTGCTGCTAATATAGACTGGATGATAATGAGATGAAATTAATATATATATATATATAATATCACTAGTACTGCAGCCGGACAGGTATATATATTTATTATGTAATGACTGATGACGGACCTGATGGACACTGTCAGCTCAGCACCGCAGACTGCTACAGTAAGCTACTATAGTAGTATGTATCAAGAAGAAAGAAAAAAAAAACCACGGGTAGGTGGTATACAATTATGGATGGACGAGCGACTGCCGTCACAGAGGTAGCTACAGCCGTGGACTACCGTACTGTGTCTGCTGCTAATATAGACTGGATGATAATGAGATGAAATTAATATATATATATATAATATCACTAGTACTGCAGCCGGACAGGTATATATATTTATTATGTAATGACTGATGACGGACCTGATGGACACTGTCAGCTCAGCACCGCAGACTGCTACAGTAAGCTACTATAGTAGTATGTATCAAGAAGAAAGAAAAAAAAAACACGGGTAGGTGGTATACATTTATGGATGGACGAGCGACTGCCGACACAGAGGTAGCCACAGCCGTGGACTACCGTACTGTGTCTGCTGCTAATATAGACTGGATGATAATGAGATGAAATTAATATATATATATATATAATATCACTAGTACTGCAGCCGGACAGGTATATATATTTATTATGTAATGACGGACCTGCTGGACACTGTCAGCTCAGCACCGCAGACTGCTACAGTAAGCTACTATAGTAGTATGTATCAAGAAGAAAGAAAAAAAAAACCACGGGTAGGTGGTATACAATTATGGATGGACGAGCGACTGCCGACACAGAGGTAGCTACAGCCGTGGACTACCGTACTGTGTCTGCTGCTAATATAGACTGGATGATAATGAGATGAAATTAATATATATATATATATAATATCACTAGTACTGCAGCCGGACAGGTATATATATTTATTATGTAATGACTGATGACGGACCTGATGGACACTGTCAGCTCAGCACCGCAGACTGCTACAGTAAGCTACTATAGTATGTATCAAGAAGAAAGAAAATAAAAAAACACGGGTAGGTGGTATACAATTATATATATATATATACAATTATATATATATATATTAAACTGGTGGTGATTAATTAAACTGGTTGTCAGATCACTGGTCACACTATCAGCAACTTGCAAGTAGTACTCCTAAGCAGACAATCACAATATACTGGTGGTCAGTGTGGTCACAATGGCAGTGTGGCTGGCACTCTGGCAGCAAAAGTGTGCACTGTACGTTAAAATATGTACTCCTGCTCTCAGACTCTAACTGCTCCCCACTGTCTCCCCCACAAGTCAGATATACATATACAGTCACACTACACTTCAGCAAGTAGTAGTACTCCTAAAAATGCTCCCCAAAATTACTAAATTCTGTGTCTCTCTCTACTCTAGTTTCTTCTCTATAAACGGAGAGGACGCCAGCCACGTCCTCTCCCTATCAATCTCAATGCACGTGTGAAAATGGCGGCGATGCGCGGCTCCTTATATAGAATCCGAGTCTCGCGAGAATCCGACAGCGGGATGATGACGTTCGGGCGCGCTCGGGTTAACCGAGCAAGGCGGGAGGATCCGAGTCGCTCGGACCCGTGAGAAAAAAGCTGAAGTTCGGGCGGGTTCGGATTCCGAGGAACCGAACCCGCTCATCTCTAATTTGCACAGATGTCAAAGTACTGCCAGCCGATACGGCCAACCCCGCTCTTTTTACGGTTGTTGTCATGCACCTTCAAGAACTGCTTTTTAAGAGTTTTCATTTTGTTTAACACTTGCTGTTGTGTGCGGATGATTCCTCTGGCTTTCAGCATCTTGGATATGTTTTTATAAATGACTGCACCTTTAACTGTATAAGCAAAAGGAGAGAAAAGAAGGCTCTTGTGTGGGCGCACTCATTAACTAATTGTAATCACTTTTAGTGATTAACACATTGGTTATTCTGATTACTGATAAAACACAATTTTATTGAAATAATCATTAAGATCAATGTAATTGCCCATTATCAAAAATGTGAGTGATCCAGAATAGTTATAAATAAAATGTTCTGGTCCTGCCTCAGGAAATGAGATAGAAATGGGTGAAGACACCGCAAAGTCGTACACCCATTTCACCCGACCAGTACAGACAATCTGTATTAATGAGACCAATTGGTCAATTAATTCATAATTCTGTCATAATCAAAGAAAGAATTATCAGCATTAATTAAACAGTACAAGGTTTTTTATATTGCACAAACTGTACTGATTGGAATAGTAGCTTCTAGCTATATAGTTTTTTTGGGAGGACCAAATAATGTACCTTCCCTGAAGAGAAATAGATGGAAAAACAGAAACAAGTGGTGATACTGCTGTTGAAGTCACATACCTCACATCATACAAAATGATTAAAGCTCTACAACACTGGGTATTCCCTGTGAGTCTCCTCTTCAGGTACTGACCCAACCCAACACTGTTTCGCTTCCAAGATCGGACGAGATCGGGCATTAGCAGTGTGGTTTGATAGTAGAGAAAGTGGGTCAGACTCCAATGAGAGTGCACCTATATAAGAAGGGGTGACTGTTTACGTCACAAAGGTGCAGTGTGGATCTGCTGTTTATGTTAGGCAGGAGACATCAAATCCCACCGAAGTGGTATTGTGCCCCTGGATCATAAATGAGAGTCCACGAAAAGAAAAAAGATAATGGAAATTAAGGCATAGTGTGTTCTAAATTGATATATTACATACAATAATCATCATATAAAGCTCAGAAGGTGCTGATTCAAAAGATCATTCAGAATTATTAATGGTGCAGATCGCTATTACAAGTAATAGCGATCTGCACCATTAATAATTCTGAATGATCTTTTGTCTTTAATCTCAGCACAAGTGTACATATATAATTTTTGTACGCAGATATACACCAATCTTTGAATCAGCACCTTCAGTACCTGAAGAGGAGACTCACAGGGAATACCCAGTGTTGTAGAGCTTTAATCATTTTGTATGATGTGAGGTATGTGACTTCAACAGCAGTATCACCACTTGTTTCTGTTTTTCCATCTACTTCTCTTCAGGGAAGGTACATTATTTGGTCCTCCCAAAAAAACTATATAGCTAGAAGCTACTATTCCAATCAGTACAGTTTGTGCAATATAAAAAACCTTGTACTGTTTAATTAATGCTGATAATTCTTTCTTTGATTATGACAGAATTATGAATTAATAGACCAATTGGTCTCATTAATACAGATTGTCTGTACTGGTCGGGTGAAATGGGTGTACGACTTTGCGGTGTCTTCACCCATTTCTATCTCATTTCCTGAGGCAGGACCAGAACATTTTATTTATAACTATTCTGGATCACTCACATTTTTGATAATGGGCAATAACATTGATCTTAATGATTATTTCAATAAAATTGTGTTTTATCAGTAATCAGAATAACCAATGTGTTAATCACTAAAAGTGATTACAATTAGTTAATGAGTGCGCCCACACAAGAGCCTTCTTTTCTCTCCTTTTGCTTATACATGTATTTCTGGCTCTGGGCGCACCTCCAAACTGGACACTGAACCTAAGATTTACTTATATAATTGTCCAACTTTGGTTTCTTTTGATTAAATATATACAGACCGGTGCCGGGTCGCTCCTCTTTTTGCTGCACCTTTAACTGTGCCTGTGATCTGCCTCATTATTTCCTCTACTCCCCTAATGCTCAGCAACTATCTCACCTCCTGGTCTGTCCAGGTCGCCAAGCTGCCTTCCTCCCATGCTTCCAGGACGCTCCCCTGGGCTCCGAAAGATGACATAATCTTTTCTGAGCCCAAGAAAGCTCCAATCCGAGGCCTTTTAACAGTCCCGGGTAGTGAATCCCGGGACGGGCCCTTTCACACTACACAGCTTCCCGGGGCGGTCCCGGATTCAACCCAGGTCGAGACCTGGGTTGAAATCCCGGGATGCTCGTCCCAGGAAATTGTCCCTGTACCCTTTCACACTGAGAAAAATCCTGGGATGATGCGCGTTCATGTGCAATATCCCGGGATTTTTTTGCAAGTGTAAAAAGGGTATTAATGGTGTGCCATCATACATACACTTTTATTGTATCCAGTGGTGAAACTTGTGAGTGGCGGAAGAGGTGGAAAAATTTACTTTAGTCCCCCTTCCTCTGACCCACCGCAAGTTCATAATATGCCATACGCCAGTGGGTGACAGGGAGAAACAGAGGATGACAGGTAGAAGCAATGGGTGGCAGAGAGAGGCACAGAGTTACAGGGAGAGGTAACAGGGAAAAGCAGTGGGTGACAAGGAAGGGAACAGGAGTACAATCACACAGTCCTGGAGATGAGGGGGTATGTACTTTGGTGATGGTGGGTGTTGAAAGAAGAGTGTGCTACTGCACAGACTCTAGTCTTCCTGTCCTCCAAGAAGGTCTCAGGAAGAATTCACAGCTCTGTGAATTAGAGGCAGTACGAGTCTGTGATCATCAGCCCTAAAGGGGGGTACACACGGAGAGATCCATGCTTAAATTCGAAGCAATCTGACTAGATTGTTTAGAAATTAAGCACGGATCTCTCCATGTCACTTTCGCAGGCTCTAGATTTGGCATGCATGCATGCCAAATCTAGTGAGATCGCTCATTTCACCGCTGGGTGAAATGAGCATCCCCCACACCCCCCACCCCCTTGCTCAGCACACATCGCGCTGTGTGCTGAGCGGGGGGAGAGGTGTGCACACATCTCCCCGTGTGTACGGGGCTTTGCAGACAACAGGACTACCCAGCTAATTGATCCCCTGGGGCTATACAATTAGCCCCGAAGCCTGGCTGCCAGCAGCTATTATTGGGGATTCTCTCTTGAGACCTCAGTGAGCACTGAAAAGAAAATCCCAGCTGGAAAGGCAGTTTTCACGAATCCTGCAGCGAATACACATGCCTGTGAATTTATCATGGATTCTATGGGCGGTATTCAATTGTTTTCACCCTCTTCCACACCTGTTCTGTTTCTGCTGACTGGCGTGGTATAATCATTTCAGCTCGCTACCCCTGCGGTTGCAAGGGTACCCAACCCGTTACGCAGCTAAACCTGACTACTATGGGTGCTATATGCGCGATAACGGGAACCACATTAGAAAGGAAATTGGGTGTGATATATCATTTGAATTCCCCCCTATGTGTTTTTGCCCCAAAAATGGGAGCTTATTGAATAGCCCAAAAATAAACTGAAAAAAAGAAAGAAATCGAGAAAAAATATTGGGGCTAATTGAATTCCCACCTAAGTTTTATAGCTCCCCAAATCAATCTTGTCTGTATAATAAATACTATGGCCCAGATTTATCAAGTCTTGGAGAGTGATACATTGCACAGTGATAAATCACCATCCAACCAGCTACTAACTGTCATTTTTCAAACACAGCCTGTAACATGGCAGTTAGAAGCTGGTTGGTTGGTACTTTATCACTGTGCAATGAATCACTCTCCGAGGCTTGATAAATTTCGGCCTTAATTTCTATTCTGACATAACAGATAACACAAACCGCATGCTATCTTGCCTGTTAGAACCATATCTGACTACAGCCTATACCGCATGTCAACCTCCAAACATCTCATGCAGATTGAGGTTTCAGTCTTCCAACTACAGGACACTAAATCCAGCTACTTAGGGGTAAATTTACTAAGGTGGAATTAAGTAAGGTAAATTTACTAAGGTGGGAGTTTTTTTTAGAACTGGTGATGTTGCCCATAGCAACCAATCAGATTCTATCTATTATCTTCTAGAAGCAGCTAGATAAATGTTAAGTAGAATCTGATTGGTTGCTATGAGCAACATCACCAGTTCTAAAAAAAACTCCCACCGTAGTAAATTTACTGTAGTTCTGGAAACTGCAAGTTATGTGAGGTGTTTGCTAGTCAGTACATTTCCCCATTAATGTCTTGCAAAAAAATCTGTTTTTTTTATAATCTCAACTGCAACTTTTAAGTCCTCTTTTTCATGCAAAATAATAAACACAATGATAAGAAAAAGAAATGCCTTTTCAATAAATTGGGCATGTGGGATAGTCGGCATCTCAACCATGCATGTTACCATTAAAGGTGCAATTTATTTGGTTATATGGTTAAATGGTTACTTTATATTTTTAATGCATCGTACATACTCTAAATCAGCACACTCTAAATCTACAGTATCCTTGACTTTTAATTAACATAATAAGAGAACATATGTTCTAATGAGCAGAATTTACCCTATCAAGTAGTCTGCTCAACAAGGTTATCCTAAGATCAATTAGGTGAAATAAAAAGGTATATATATATATATATGCATATATATATATATATATATATAAATAATTTTTAAATATTTCTAAAATGAATAAATAATAATAGGTTTTTTATTATTATTATTATTATTATTATTATTAATTTAGTATTTGTACTGTATCACTACGTTTGTGGCCAGATTGTATGATTACACGTGAAATGTGAAGTGATCTCTTCTGTGCGTACTCAATATACTGGACAGTATGAAGTCTGGTAATGGATGAGAGCAAATGACAATTGACAATTTACCATTTGCTCCCAAACACTGGAAAACAGACAAAAATGGTTAATCAGACAAATTGGTTAAATCCATTTGATTTAACCAATTTGTCTGAATGACTGTTTTTGTAAGTTTTACGGCATTTAGGAGCAAATGGTCAATTGTCATTTGCTCCCAGATTTACATTCCAACCAGCCAGATTTGACAATAAATTTAGGTGTATGGCCAGGTGAGATTGATCTCTCTATGTATAAATTAATTAATGAAAACATTGTTAGCTAAGAGATCTGATTGTCTTTCATTAAACGTGTATGTTTGGGTACTTTGTGTAAAAGTGCTTAGTACAGTAGCTACTATATTGAAGTACTGTAAACACCTAATTACCAACAACACAGATAAAGATGTTTCAATATGCAGCCTCTACTATTGACTTGTTGAATCAATTGTTTACTGAACCAAGTTCTAATAACTCATTTAATTGTGGGATTAAAGTAACATTGTTTTACTTATATGATGAGCAATATTTGTTACTTGCTATGTGTTGTAAGAAGGGCTTTGCCAGTTATTATGTTTACTTTGTGGTATAGAATGAAAGAAAAATAATAGAGTTTAATTTTTTGCAACTATTATGTTTATAGCAGACAACGCAAAGATCAGACATTAATAGCAATGTAAATCTTTATAGTGACTCTACAGTCAATCTGTAGTTCAGTATAATAAATTACATTTACTCATATGCTCACACATAGCATTATCTGTAACTTACCACATCCAAGATGTTTGCTAACACTTTCAAGATCCAAAATGTTTTTTATTTTTTCCAAAATGTTTTTTATTTTATTTTTCATGGATGGAGTGGATTTTCATGGATGGATGAATGGAGGTGGGGTGTGGGAAAAGAGTGACCACCGGGTCTATGATGCACCTATAGGGGACTTATACCTATCAGATTCACAGAATGTCAACCAAATAAACCACAGCTTCAAATAGTTCCTAAATTTGTCACCAGAAGATAGGATAACATTATCCATTGACCAATATAATTCTATGCTCTGAAACCAATCAATAGGGTCAGGGGCGAAGTGGATTTCCATCATAATGGAATCACAGCCTTAGCTGCACTGGGCTGGGTTCGTTTTGCTGGCAGTCAGGTACCGACTGCAGCATCCCGACAGTGAGAATCCCAACAGGGGGAAGATATGTATACTTACCTTCCCCCAATTGCCTCCTAACCCTGCCCTCCTGCAGCTCAATCCCCTTCCCCCCGCAGCCTAACAGTAACCATCCCTCACCCCTGCAACTTAACCCTAACCCTCTCGGGGGTGCCTACCCCTAACCCCCCCTCCCCATAGCCTAAACTTAAGCCCTGCCCCTCCGCGTCTAACCTGTCTTGTGTGACGGGAGAGGAGCGATCAGGATTCCCGGTGTCGGTATTCCAGCACCGGGATTCTGAACCCATTCAGGATTCTGGCACTGGTCTTCTTAGCTGTGTCAGGATCCCGGCGTCTGTATTTTGACAGCCAGGATACCAACCATTGGGATCCTGACTGGATCGTGATGCACTGTTGAAATATTTTTGAAGTGATTTCTTGTACACAAACAGCGGAATGGCACACAAATTCAAGAGATAACTCAGGCCCATCTGGAAGATCTGAGCCAAAGATCTCCCATGCTGCACACCCTATTTTTAAATATAATAAGAGGTGCTGCCATGCTGAGACTACTAGTACCACACAGGAAAAAGAAAAATACTGATGCACACTCTTAGCACTAAGAATACTGATAGTCCACATTATTTTGATAAACTCTTACATTTTACATGGAATATATACGTGAAGTTCTTAGCACAAATTTGGCCAAATATGTGGGCCCATCCACAACGTCCAGGTGAACTCATTGGCATTTCTATAATGGGTGCACACATTGCACCCACATTTTATTACCTTACCTTTATTACCAGCATTGGGTGCTGTAGTCAGTGAAAATTGCAGCCAAAATGGCTATCGCACATGTGTAGTAGTCAACTTGGTCTACAGAACATGGCGAGCACCATGTTTCCAGAGACCTGCACTTGTGCAGTAGACTCCGGCACAATACCAGAGACTACTGTGACGTGCAGAGGAGGGGGCCCACCCAGAGGTGCACATGGGCCCCCTTCTCTGTTGAAACGCCCCTGGGGGAACTTCATTAGGTTACATTGTTATGATACATCAAAACTCAGAGAAAGGATAGCTGGTGGCCGATCATGTTTACCGGAAAACACAATATCCACATCCACTTTAAAATCAAAGTATAAGGGCGGGATGCAGAGATCAAAGTAAATGGGCCATCCCTATATGTACACTTGGTTTCATAGACATCATTATCAGTGCATACTTTCACCAGCCCTATCCTTGGTGCAAAATATCCATCTGAAAGATGTAGTTACTGTATGTGTATGTACTGTACAACTCTGCATAGCCAGCCATTCTGTCTGTCCTTGTTAAACTTTGCCTGTATGCAAATGCTAAATTACAACCCACTTATACCGCTTCAGCCACAAGTGAGGATGGGACTAAGTTGCGCACAAATCAGTATCACACATGGTGTTTCTGTCATCCAGCCGGCCAATGAGCTAAATTATACTAAACAATGTACTAGTGATCAATATAACGCACTATACAAAATGTAGTGCTCAATAAGAGGTATGGTATATCACAGCCGCAGTACTCCTTGTTCAATAGACTTAACTGAAAATTCACAAAAATTAATCTGAATATATGCTGGTGCCTTCAATAAACAATGTCCAAGTAACTTGATATAAAACCTAAGCTGGCCATATACTGAATGATAGTGCAGCCAACTCGCCAACAGGGTAGAGGCAGTTTATTATTCTGTGTTTCAAATATTTAGTATAGCTGTAGCGCTGAGTGTAGCATTATACAGATCAAGCTGTGAAATTTCACACCCTTCAATCTAGGGTGTACAAAATACAGCACCTGGACCATACACAGACCACCAGGCAACTGGGAACAGGAACTTGGCTCAGCCCTCCTAGTAAGGTTCTAGTACTGTACATTACAAAACCAGACCCCCTCTGTTACATTGGTGAAAATATTCTTTATAACATAGTTGATTATTTGGGGTACATACATAGCTAATTTGTGGGACAGAGAGTTAGTGCTGCCATAGCATCAGTTGAAAGGTTTTTTGAAAGAGTAAGAGAGTAAGGGGTCTATTCATGAAGCAGTCAAAAGAGTGAAGAAGTAAGCCTGTGGAGAAGTTGCCCATGGCAACCAATCAGCTGCTCCGTACAACTGTATAGTATGCAAATTATAAATGTTTGCAATATCTTTAATTGACGCATGTGAGTTATTGATTTTATATGGATGGATTTCAACATTTTATATAATATATAGCTCAAGCTCCATTACTTTGTCACTTTCCAAAAATTAGCTACTGTAGTTTTGTCACTAACTGGGTGGTAGCATTGTTGCCTCTCAGTGCTGGGGTTGTGGGTTAGATTCAGACCAGGGGCCCATCTAAGTGGAGTTCGAATGTTCACCCCATGTTTTTGTGAGTTTCCCCCCACAGTCCAAAACCATACTGGTCAGTTGTCTTCTGAGAAAATGTATGTATGTATGTATGTATGTATGTATGTATGTATGTGCACGTGTGTTTGTGTATGTGTGTGTGCAGTGGCATCACCAGGGTAAGTGACACCCAGTGTGGCAAAAGGGGGCATGGCCTATCATGTTTACCTCAATCCAACAGCATGGCCTCGCTGGAAGGAAGCGTATCCTCACGGGAAGCCCTCCGATTACATCACTCTGTGGGCATTCCCAGCATTCCCGGAGCTGCTGGACTGCCCCCAGAGACAGTTTGGCCGCACTGCTTGCTCCTCCTTGTGACAGTTGCCAGGTACTGCTGAAGAATTCAGCACCCGGCTCCCTGCCACTGTGGAGGAGCTGGCATTTTAGTACGCACCTCACGATCAAATAGGGTTGAAGTTACCTAATGTATAAAAACGTGGAAAACTAGATGGACCAAGTGGTTCTTATCTGCCATAAAATTGTATGTTTCTATGTAACTATCATTATCCATTGCTGCATATCCCAACGGTACATAATTATGTACCTCCGCAATTAGTGATGCCGGGGCTCCACTGGGAGCACTGGTGAAAATCTCACTCATCTGTATGGATGTGTCCTGCAAGCAGTGCCGTTTCTTGCGGCGGGCGAGCCGTGCAAACGCACTGGGCGCCCGCCGCGGCACTTCTTCAGCACTAAATCCCCCCTCCCCTCTCCTCCCGAGTGCCCAGCGCGGGGGGCGGGGTTTCGCGGAATGACGCATTTGCGTTGTGACGTCACAACGCAATCGTGTCATTCCGCGAAACCCCGCCCTTCAGCTGGGCGCTCGGGAGGAGGGAGAAGGGGGAGCCAAGCCGGCCGGCGCCACACAGACGAGGGAGAGGCGGCTGAAGAGCGGGAAGAACCGCTTCAAATGTAAGTCAGCCCCTCTCCCTCTCTCTCTCTCTCTCTCTCCCTCCCTCACCACCACCTGCCGTATTGTGTAAATTGGGGACACCTGTCTTCGGAATGTGTAAAATGGGGACACTTGCCTGCCGGAATGTGTAAAATGGGGACGCAGTCTGCCGGAATGTGTAAATTGGGGACTCTTGCCTGCTGTGATGTGTAAAATGGGGACACGTGCCTGCCGCAATGTGTAAAATGGGGACACTTTCCTGCCGTACTGTGTAAAATGGGGGCACTTTCCTGCCGCAATGTGTAAAATGGGGACACTTTCCTGCCGCAATGTGTAAAATGGGGACACGTGCCTGCCGCAATGTGTAAAATGGGGGCACGTGCCTGCCGCAATGTATAAAATGGGGACACTTGCCTGCCGTACTGTGTAAAATGGGGACACTTGCCTGCCGCAATGTGTAAAATGGGGACACTTTCCTGCCGCAATGTGTAAAATAGGGGCACGTGCCTGCCGCAATGTGTAAAATGGGGACACTTTCCTGCCGCAATGTGTAAAATGGGGACATCTGCCTGCCGTGCTGTGTAAAATGGGGTTGCTTGCCTGCTGTAATGTGTAAAATGAGGACTTTTTTTTAATCCTGTGAGGCCACGCCCATCTTAAATCCATGGCTATTTTAACAAGGCAACGCCCCCTTTCCGGGAGCGCCCGCGCCGAAGGTGCGCGCATGGTTTTCCTCTTTATATCTATTGGGGGGGGGCCCATTTTTTCTTATGTGAATATGGGAGGGGGGGGGGGCGCATTTTTAAATCTCGCACTGGGAGCCAAATTGGCTAGAAATGGCCCTGCCTGCAAGGGACACATTGATTGTGGTGGTCGAGGTTAGGTCTGTGTGTGGGGACCCAGCGCTGAAGGGAGAGGCGTTTTGCAAGTTCAAAATTTTACAGATGTGCAGGGATGTTCTCTCTCGCAGAATGGAGGAAGTGATCGGCTCCATGATGACATCCACACATAGCATATGTGGTTTGATACACAGGGGATCTAGCACAGCCTTCCCAGCTTGCTTGATCTCCATTGATGAGTATAACTAAAGTCATCCTGAAATGGAGTTAGTTTTTGCTTGATAATCTAATAATTTTAAAAACTAAACAAAAGTAGTTAAGGATTTTGTACTTTATTACTTGCTTAAATTTTACCTGCTGAACGCATATATATATATTTTTACTTCACATATTTTACATCAGTTTTTTAAATTTGTGTGGAAAATATTAAAACAGTTCTTACAATAAATACCAATACAATTCAATTTTATTGATAAGTATTTTAAAAACAAAATGTTTTGTGTGCTGCCCTCATCAGTTTACTAAAGCTGCCAAACCCCCATCTGAAGTCATTGTTCATCAATGACTTAAATGCTTCTTTACCAAACCGTGAGAACCATAAAAGTGATAGGAATACTGCAATATCAATATGAAGATCAATCCAACTGGCAAGTATAAATCCGGCTGGAAGATGTCTTTGCTCTATCCTATCTACCTCAAAGAATAAATCTCAGCGCAGGGCTTTAAAGTAGAGATGAGCGGGTTCGGTTTCTCTGAATCCGAACCCGCCCGAACTTCATGTTTTTTTTCACGGGTCCGAGCGACTCGGATCTTCCCGCCTTGCTCGGTTAACCCGAGCGCGCCCCGAACGTCATCATGACGCTGTCGGATTCTCGCGAGGCTCGGATTCTATCGCGAGACTCGGATTCTATATAAGGAGCCGCGCGTCGCCGCCATTTTCACACGTGCATTGAGATTGATAGGGAGAGGACGTGGCTGGCGTCCTCTCCATTTAGATTATAAGAGAGAGAGATTTACTGGAGCTTAGGACTAGGAGGAGTACTGTAGAAGTGTAGAGAGTGCAGAGAGTTTACTAGTGAGTGACCACCAGACAGTGCAGTTTATTTAATATATCCGTTCTCTGCCTGAAAAAAGCGATACACACAGTGACTCAGTCACATACCATATCTGTGTGCACTGCTCAGGCTCAGCCCAGTGTGCTGCATCATCTATATATATTATATATCTGTCTGACTGCTCAGCTCACACAGCTTATAATTGTGGGGGAGACTGGGGAGCACTGCAGTGCCAGTTATAGGTTATAGCAGGAGCCAGGAGTGCATAATATTATATAGTGAGTGACCACCAGACAGTGCAGTTTATTTAATATATCCGTTCTCTGCCTGAAAAAAGCGATACACACAGTGACTCAGTCACATACCATATCTGTGTGCACTGCTCAGGCTCAGCCCAGTGTGCTGCATCATCTATATATATTATATATCTGTCTGACTGCTCAGCTCACACAGCTTATAATTGTGGGGGAGACTGGGGAGCACTGCAGTGCCAGTTATAGGTTATAGCAGGAGCCAGGAGTACATAATATTATATTAAAATTAAACAGTGCACACTTTTGCTGCAGGAGTGCCACTGCCAGTGTGACTGACCAGTGACCTGACCACACTGACCACCAGTATAGTTAGTAGTATACTTATATTGTGATTGCCTGAAAAAGTTAAACACTCGTCGTGTGACTTCACTTGTGTGTTGTTGTTTTTTTTATTCTATAAAAATAAAACTCATTCTGCTGACAGACAGTGTCCAGCAGGTCCGTCATTATATAATATATACCTGTCCGGCTGCAGTAGTGATATATATATATTTTTTATATCATTTATCATCCAGTCGCAGCAGACACAGTACGGTAGTTCACGGCTGTGGCTACCTCTGTGTCTGCACTCGGCAGGCAGTCCGTCCATAATTGTATACCACCTAACCGTGGTTTTTTTTTCTTCTTTATACATACATACTACTACGACATCTCTTTATCAACCAGTCTATATTAGCAGCAGACACAGTACAGTACGGTAGTTCACGGCTGTGGCTACCTCTGTGTCTGCACTCGGCAGGCAGTCCGTCCATAATTGTATACCACCTAACCGTGGTTTTTTTTTCTTTCTTCTTTATACATACATAGTTACATAGACATCTCTTTATCAACCAGTCTATATTAGCAGCAGACACAGTACAGTACGGTAGTTCACGGCTGTGGCTACCTCTGTGTCTGCACTCGGCAGGCAGTCCGTCCATAATTGTATACCACCTAACCGTGGTTTTTTTTTCTTTCTTCTTTATACATACATACTACTACGACATCTCTTTATCAACCAGTCTATATTATTAGCAGCAGACACAGTACAGTACGGTAGTTCACGGCTGTGGCTACCTCTGTGTCTGCACTCGGCAGGCAGTCCGTCCATAATTGTATACCACCTAACCGTGGTTTTTTTTTTCTTTCTTCTTTATACATACATAGTTACATAGACATCTCTTTATCAACCAGTCTATATTAGCAGCAGACACAGTACAGTACGGTAGTTCACGGCTGTGGCTACCTCTGTGTCTGCACTCGGCAGGCAGTCCATAATTGTATACTAGTATCCATCTCCATTGTTTACCTGAGGTGCCTTTTAGTTGTGCCTATTAAAATATGGAGAACAAAAATGTTGAGGTTCCAAAATTAGGGAAAGATCAAGATCCACTTCCACCTCGTGCTGAAGCTGCTGCCACTAGTCATGGCCGAGACGATGAAATGCCAGCAACGTCGTCTGCCAAGGCCGATGCCCAATGTCATAGTACAGAGCATGTCAAATCCAAAACACCAAATATCAGTAAAAAAAGGACTCCAAAACCTAAAATAAAATTGTCGGAGGAGAATCGTAAACTTGCCAATATGCCATTTACCACACGGAGTGGCAAGGAACGGCTGAGGCCCTGGCCTATGTTCATGGCTAGTGGTTCAGCTTCACATGAGGATGGAAGCACTCAGCCTCTCGCTAGAAAACTGAAAAGACTCAAGCTGGCAAAAGCACCGCAAAGAACTGTGCGTTCTTCGAAATCCCAAATCCACAAGGAGAGTCCAATTGTGTCGGTTGCGATGCCTGACCTTCCCAACACTGGACGTGAAGAGCATGCGCCTTCCACCATTTGCACGCCCCCTGCAAGTGCTGGAAGGAGCACCCGCAGTCCAGTTCCTGATAGTCAGATTGAAGATGAAGATGTTGAAGTACACCAGGATGAGGATATGGGTGTTGCTGGCGCTGGGGAGGAAATTGACCAGGAGGATTCTGATGGTGAGGTGGTTTGTTTAAGTCAGGCACCCGGGGAGACACCTGTTGTCTGTGGGAGGAATATGGCCGTTGACATGCCTGGTGAAAATACCAAAAAAATCAGCTCTTCAGTGTGGAGGTATTTCAACAGAAAAGCGGACAACAGGTGTCAAGCCGTGTGTTGCCTTTGTCAAGCTGTAATAAGTAGGGGTAAGGACGTTAACCACCTCGGAACATCCTCCCTTATACGTCACCTGCAGCGCATTCATAATAAGTCAGTGACAAGTTCAAAAACTTTGGGCGACAGCGGAAGCAGTCCACTGACCAGTAAATCCCTTCCTCTTGTAACCAAGCTCACGCAAACCACCCCACCAACTCCCTCAGTGTCAATTTCCTCCTTCCCCAGGAATGCCAATAGTCCTGCAGGCCATGTCACTGGCAATTCTGACGAGTCCTCTCCTGCCTGGGATTCCTCCGATGCATCCTTGCGTGTAACGCCTACTGCTGCTGGCGCTGCTGTTGTTGCTGCTGGGAGTCGATGGTCATCCCAGAGGGGAAGTCGTAAGCCCACTTGTACTACTTCCAGTAAGCAATTGACTGTCCAACAGTCCTTTGCGAGGAAGATGAAATATCACAGCAGTCATCCTGCTGCAAAGCGGATAACTGTGGCCTTGACAACTATGTTGGTGTTAGACGTGCGTCCGGTATCCGCCGTTAGTTCACAGGGAACTAGACAATTTATTGAGGCAGTGTGCCCCCGTTACCAAATACCATCTAGGTTCCACTTCTCTAGGCAGGCGATACCGAGAATGTACACGGACGTCAGAAAAAGACTCACCAGTGTCCTAAAAAATGCAGTTGTACCCAATGTCCACTTAACCACGGACATGTGGACAAGTGGAGCAGGGCAGGGTCAGGACTATATGACTGTGACAGCCCACTGGGTAGATGTATGGACTCCCGCCGCAAGAACAGCAGCGGCGGCACCAGTAGCAGCATCTCGCAAACGCCAACTCTTTCCTAGGCAGGCTACGCTTTGTATCACCGCTTTCCAGAATACGCACATAGCTGAAAACCTCTTACGGCAACTGAGGAAGATCATCGCGGAATGGCTTACCCAAATTGGACTCTCCTGTGGATTTGTGGCATCGGACAACGCCAGCAATATTGTGTGTGCATTAAATATGGGCAAATTCCAGCACGTCCCATGTTTTGCACATACCTTGAATTTGGTGGTGCAGAATTTTTAAAAAAACGACAGGGGCGTGCAAGAGATGCTGTCGGTGGCCAGAAGAATTGCGGGACACTTTCGGCGTACAGGCACCACGTACAGAAGACTGGAGCACCACCAAAAACTACTGAACCTGCCCTGCCATCATCTGAAGCAAGAAGTGGTAACGAGGTGGAATTCAACCCTCTATATGCTTCAGAGGTTGGAGGAGCAGCAAAAGGCCATTCAAGCCTATACAATTGAGCACGATATAGTAGGTGGAATGCACCTGTCTCAAGCGCAGTGGAGAATGATTTCAACGTTGTGCAAGGTTCTGATGCCCTTTGAACTTGCCACACGTGAAGTCAGTTCAGACACTGCCAGCCTGAGTCAGGTCATTCCCCTCATCAGGCTTTTGCAGAAGAAGCTGGAGACATTGAAGGAGGAGCTAACACGGAGCGATTCCGCTAGGCATGTGGGACTTGTGGATGGAGCCCTTAATTCGCTTAACAAGGATTCACGGGTGGTCAATCTGTTGAAATCAGAGAACTACATTTTGGCCACCGTGCTCGATCCTAGATTTAAAGCCTACCTTGGATCTCTCTTTCCGGCAGACACAAGTCTGCTGGGGTTGAAAGACCTGCTGGTGACAAAATTGTCAAGTCAAGCGGAACGCGACCTGTCAACATCTCCTCCTTCACATTCTCCCGCAACTGGGGGTGCGAGGAAAAGGCTCAGAATTCCGAGCCCACCCGCTGGCGGTGATGTAGGGCAGTCTGGAGCGACTGCTGATGCTGACATCTGGTCCGGACTGAAGGACCTGACAACGATTACGGACATGTCGTCTACTGTCACTGCATATGATTCTCTCAACATTGATAGAATGGTGGAGGATTATATGAGTGACCGCATCCAAGTAGGCACGTCACACAGTCCGTACTTATACTGGCAGGAAAAAGAGGCAATTTGGAGGCCCTTGCACAAACTGGCTTTATTCTACCTAAGTTGCCCTCCCACAAGTGTGTACTCCGAAAGAGTGTTTAGTGCCGCCGCTCACCTTGTCAGCAATCGGCGTACGAGGTTACATCCAGAAAATGTGGAGAAGATGATGTTCATTAAAATGAATTATAATCAATTCCTCCGCGGAGACATTGACCAGCAGCAATTGCCTCCACAAAGTACACAGGGAGCTGAGATGGTGGATTCCAGAGGGGACAAATTGATAATCTGTGAGGAGGGGGATGTACACGGTGATATATCGGAGGGTGATGATGAGGTGGACATCTTGCCTCTGTAGAGCCAGTTTGTGCAAGGAGAGATTAATTGCTTCTTTTTTGGGGGGGGTCCAAACCAACCCGTCATATCAGTCACAGTCGTGTGGCAGACCCTGTCACTGAAATGATGGGTTGGTTAAAGTGTGCATGTCCTGTTTTGTTTATACAACATAAGGGTGGGTGGGAGGGCCCAAGGACAATTCCATCTTGCACCTCTTTTTTCTTTTCTTTTTCTTTGCATCATGTGCTGATTGGGGAGGGTTTTTTGGAAGGGACATCCTGCGTGACACTGCAGTGCCACTCCTAAATGGGCCCGGTGTTTGTGTCGGCCACTAGGGTCGCTAATCTTACTCACACAGTCAGCTACCTCATTGCGCCTCTTTTTTTCTTTGCGTCATGTGCTGTTTGGGGAGGGTTTTTTGGAAGGGACATCCTGCGTGACACTGCAGTGCCACTCCTAGATGGGCCCGGTGTTTGTGTCGGCCACTAGGGTCGCTAATCTTACTCACACAGCTACCTCATTGCGCCTCTTTTTTTCTTTGCGTCATGTGCTGTTTGGGGAGGGTTTTTTGGAAGGGCCATCCTGCGTGACACTGCAGTGCCACTCCTAGATGGGCCCGGTGTTTGTGTCGGCCACTAGGGTCGCTAATCTTACTCACACAGCTACCTCATTGCGCCTCTTTTTTTCTTTGCGTCATGTGCTGTTTGGGGAGGGTTTTTTGGAAGGGACATCCTGCGTGACACTGCAGTGCCACTCCTAGATGTGCCCGGTGTTTGTGTCGGCCACTAGGGTCGCTTATCTTACTCACACAGCGACCTCGGTGCAAATTTTAGGACTAAAAATAATATTGTGAGGTGTGAGGTATTCAGAATAGACTGAAAATGAGTGTAAATTATGGTTTTTGAGGTTAATAATACTTTGGGATCAAAATGACCCCCAAATTCTATGATTTAAGCTGTTTTTTAGTGTTTTTTGAAAAAAACACCCGAATCCAAAACACACCCGAATCCGACAAAAAAAATTCGGTGAGGTTTTGCCAAAACGCGTTCGAACCCAAAACACGGCCGCGGAACCGAACCCAAAACCAAAACACAAAACCCGAAAAATTTCAGGCGCTCATCTCTACTTTAAAGTCAACACCACTGCTGGTGTACAGTATATGAAACTTGGCAGAGGTTCAAACACAAGTGTACATCTATTAATTACATAAAACAGATACAGCATATCGCTCAATGCCTGGAAATAGATTCAGCTATAGTGCCTGTGTTGTGCTTATGTTACTACTTGGATTTTGACCTGTGATTCTTTTAGAATTCTAATGATTGTTCTAGAATTCTAATGTCACTCCAAGGCTTGATACATCTACCCCTGGTTCTTGCTTTGGGATTTCTGGGAATTTTGCACATCTGCCATGCCTTTAAATTATGACTTAGTTCTTTTATCTGTGTCCCTGGTTTTCCTTATTCTGTCTGCCTGGACCTATATATGGAACTATCATAAACAAACCCTGGAGGCATATACCAACTAATGAGCATTACGCAATAGAAGTTCAATTCTGCTTTAGGGATTAGTAGATTAGGATGTGCCCTTGGCATTCCTGTATTACAACATATGAATGATGTCATAGAAAGCAACATTTCTTCTTTCAAAGAGCCTAAACTTTCAGAAGAAAATTTAAAAAATTGGTGGACACTTTCCCTAACCTGTACACAGCCTTTTGTGTTGTAAGGGAGGGATTCAGCAAGTACAACTTAACTTAAATATCTAGAGACAGTTAAATGACCTAGTAAAGTAGTAATAAAAAAAGAACAAAAAAAATAGTCTGAAATGCAATAAAATTATTACTATGGTTCCGTGTACAAATGTATCTTAATAATGGTGCTGTACCTAACTGCATGTATATATTTTGCTGGTGAAGATAACAATTACATGTTATTAAATAAGCATGATCCATTGTTTCAACTGAAAAAAAAGTTAATGCAACATGCAAATAATGTCTAATTGGGTAGACAATATGGGTTAATATTCTTTGATACAACTGCACTTTTTCCCCTTTTGTCCTCCACCACTACTAATGAAAATTGCGAGACCTGACAGTAATGATAAGCAGTCATTCACACGTCCTCTGTGTCAAGGCTGAAGCATTAATGCTTTCCTTCATATAACATTTTGCATAGCCTAAAGCATCTATTAAATTCCTTTGTAAAATTCATGAAACAAAAGTGGTGGGTTGAGTCTAGTGGGAGAGAAAGTAAGCTGCTTATTAGCAAAGAGTCAAAAATACAAAGCCAATTACAGATCTGAACAAGAAAGGCTAAGGGGTAGCACAGGGAGTAATTCCTTACTCAGCCCAATGGGCTCAAGTGAGAAGCATCTTGGATAAGAATATAGAAAATATTCTAAGCAGTAATTAAACTCAAATGTTTAGAGTTAGAAACAGCTCTATAACAGCAAAAGAAATACTCAAGTAAAACAGTTGTCTGGTCTCAGATAGATACTTAATTGGGGGGATTTATGAGAGTTCCCTTAAGGAATGGATGAGGGTAGTCAAGAGAAGCCAGGAGCTCAGGAGATATGTAAAAATCTGTTTGGTATTTCAAATACTATAAATTAGATGAAAAATGAGCTTTTCTACTGAAGAAGTGACATAAAACTGAATAAACCACAATAAGATTGCCCTTCTTCCGTTATAAACTTGACATTAAGCCTGTCATGTTCAATAGCATTTTAACAGACCTCATTCTTTACCCTTTGGAATGGAGAAGATTGGCAGATGCCATGATTTATTTAACATAAAAGAAATTCTTGCCAAACTGCTGGAGAAATATATACTGTCCCCAATACATCAAGCACATGGTGAAATGGTCTGCCTGTTCAGCCATGTGTCTGGTCCTCGCAGATCCGAGAAGCATTGTGAATTAATATAATAATATACTGTGCAATGCTTTTCTTTATATACATTAGGAATCAGAGTAGCAGCAAAAACCTGTGAAAAAATGCATTATAGGAAAATGAAAATCACCGCTTCAAAGCAAAGACTGTTTAAAGCAGGGCAGGGTACATAAATAGAAAAAATATGAATTGCATATGTACAAACTGAAAAACAGTAACATTTCTATCTATCTATCTATCTATCTATCTATCTATCTATCTATCTATCTATCTATCTATCTATCTATCTATCTATGAATGTATGCTTCTAATGAAAACTAGTGATTAAAATGAATGTCAGGCTCTGTCTTTATGATGTCCTGTATTATTTAATAAAAAGCCTTTCTGTATTCATATCAGAAGCTGGTTTCCTTTTCCTACTCGGAAAGGTTAGTCTAATACATGTTCCTTCTTCAACCTTGAACTACTGATCATTTCTTGGAATTGTGTGCTACCCTTCTTTTTTCACTACATGTACCTGGTACATGAATGTATGTATGTAAGTATGTGTATCTAATTTAGTGATGTGCACCGGACATTTTTCGGGTTTTGTGTTTTGGTTTTGGGTTCGGTTCCGCGGCCGTGTTTTGGATTCGGACGCGTTTTGGCAAAACCTCACCGAAAATTTTTTGTCGGATTCAGCTGTGTTTTGGATTCGGGTGTTTTTTTCAAAATACCCTAAAAAACAGCTTAAATCATAGAATTTGGGGGTCATTTTGATCCCAAAGTATTATTAACCTCAATAACCATAATTTCTACTCATTTCCAGTCTATTCTGAACACCTCACACCTCACAATATTATTTTTAGTCTTAAAATTTGCACCGAGGTCGCTGGATTGCTTAGCTAAGCGACCCAAGTGGCCGACACAAACACCTGGCCCATCTAGGAGTGGCACTGCAGTGTCAGACAGGATGGCCCTTCAAAAAAATACTCCCCAAACAGCACATGACGCAAAAAAAAAAGAGGCGCCATGAGGTAGCTGTGTGACTAAGCTAAGCGACCCTAGTGGTCGACACAAACACCTCGCCCATCTAGGAGTAGCACTGCAGTGTCACGCAGGATGGCCCTTCAAAAAAATACTCCCCAAACAGCACATGATGCAAAGAAAAAAAGAGGCGCAATGAGGTAGCTGTGTGACTAAGCTAAGCGACCCTAGTGGCCGACACAAACACCTGGCCCATCTAGGAGTGGCACTGCAGTGTCAGGCAGGATGGCACTTCAAAAAAATACTCCCCAAACAGCACATGACGCAAAGAAAAAAAGGCGCAATGAGGTAGCTGTGTGACTAAGCTAAGCGACCCTAGTGGCCGACACAAACACCTGGCCCATCTAGGAGTGGCACTGCAGTGTCACGCAGGATGGCCCTACAAAAAAATACTCCCCAAACAGCACATGACGCAAAGAAAAAAAGAGGCGCAATGAGGTAGCTGTGTGACTAAGATAAGCGACCCAAGTGGCCGACACAAACACCTGGCCCATCTAGGAGTGGCACTGCAGTGTCAGACAGGATGGCACTTCAAAAAAATTGTCCCGAAACAGCACATGATGCAAAGAAAAATGAAAGAAAAAAGAGGTGCAAGATGGAATTGTCCTTGGGCCCTCCCACCCACCCTTATGTTGTATAAACAGGACATGCACACTTTAACGAACCCATCATTTCAGCGACAGGGTCTGCCACACGACTGTGACTGAAATGACTGGTTGGTTTGGGCCCCCACCAAAAAAGAAGCAATCAATCTCTCCTTGCACAAACTGTCTCTACAGAGGCAAGATGTCCACCTCATCATCATCGTCCGATTTATCACCCCTTTCACTGTGTACATCCCCCTCCTCACAGATTATTAATTCATCCCCACTGAAATCCACCATCTCAGGTCCCCGTGCACTTTCTGGAGGCAATTGCTGCCGGTGAATGTCTCCACGTAGGAATTGATTATAATTCATTTTAATGAACATCCTCTTCTCCACATTTTCTGGAAGTAACCTCGTACGCCGATTGCTGACAAGGTGAGCGGCGACACTAAACACTCTTTCGGAGTACACACTGGAGGGAGGGCAACTTAGGTAGAATAAAGCCAGTTTCTGCAAGGGCCTCCAAATTGCCTCTTTTTCCTGCCAGTATACGTACGGACTGTCTGACGTGCCTACTTGGATGCGGTCACTCATATAATCCTCCACCATTCTTTCAATGGTGAGAGAATCATATGCAGTGACAGCAGACGACATGTCAGTAATCGTTGGCAGGTCCTTCAGTCCGGACCAGATGTCAGCACTCGCTCCAGACTGCCCTGCATCACCGCCAGCGGGTGGGCTCGAAATTCTTAGCCTTTTCCTCGCACCCCCAGTTACGGGAGAATGTGAAGGAGTAGCTGTTGACGGGTCACGTTCCGCTTGACTTGACAATTTTCTCACCAGCAGGTCTTTGAACCCCTGCAGACTTGTGTCTGCCGGAAAGAGATACAACGTAGGTTTTAAATCTAGGATTGAGCACGGTGGCCAAAATGTAGTGCTCTGATTTCAACAGATTGACCACCCGTGAATCCTGGTTAAGCGAATGAAGGGCTCCATCCACAAGTCCCACATGCCTAGCGGAATCGCTCTGTTTTAGCTCCTCCTTCAATGTCTCCAGCTTCTTCTGCAAAAGCCTGATGAGGGGAATGACCTGACTCAGGCTGGCAGTGTCTGAACTGACTTCACGTGTGGCAAGTTCAAAGGGTTGCAGAACCTTGCACAACGTTGAAATCATTCTCCACTGCGCTTGAGACAGGTGCATTCCACCTCCTTTGCCTATATCGTGGCCAGATGTATAGGCTTGAATGGCCTTTTGCTGCTCCTCCATCCTCTGAAGCATATAGAGGGTTGAATTCCACCTCGTTACCACCTCCTGATTCAGATGATGGCAGGGCAGGTTCAGGTATTTTTGGTGGTGCTCCAGTCTTCTGTACGCGGTGCCTGAACGCCGAAAGTGGCCCGCAATTCTTCGGGCCACCGACAGCATCTCTTGCACGCCCCTGTCGTTTTTTAAATAATTCTGCACCACCAAATTCAAGGTATGTGCAAAACATGGGATGTGCAGGAATTTGCCCAGATGTAATGCACGCACAATATTGCTGGCGTTGTCCGATGTCACAAATCCCCAGGAGAGTCCAATTGGGGTAAGCCATTCTGCGATGATCTTCCTCAGTTGCCGTAAGAGGTTTTCAGCTGTGTGCGTATTCTGGAAAGCGGTGATACAAAGCGTAGCCTGCCTAGGAACGAGTTGGCGTTTGCGAGATGCTGCTACTGGTGCCGCCGCTGCTGTTCTTGCAGCGGGAGGCAATACATCTACCCAGTGGGCTGTCACAGTCATATAGTCCAGAGTCTGCCCTGCTCCACTTGTCCACATGTCTGTGGTTAAGAGGACATTGGGTACAACTGCATTTTTTAGGACACTGGTGAGTCTTTTTCTGAGGTCTGTGTACATTTTCGGTATCGCCTGCCTAGAGAAATGGAACCTAGATGGTATTTGGTACCGGGGACACAGTACCTCAATCAAGTCTATAGTTGGCTCTGAAGTAACGATGGATACCGGAACCACGTTTCTCACCGCCCAGGCTGCCAAGTCCTCAGTTATCCGCTTTGCAGCAGGATGACTGCTGTGATATTTCATCTTCCTTGCAAAGGACTGTTGGACAGTCAATTGCTTACTGGAAGTAGTACAAGTGGTCTTCCGACTTCCCCTCTGGGATGCCGATCGTCTCCCAGCAGCAACAACAGCAGCGCCAGCAGCAGTAGGCGTTACACTCAAGGATGCATCGGAGGAATCCCAGGCAGGAGAGGACTCGTCACACTTGCCAGTGACATGGCCTGCAGGACTATTGGCTTTCCTGGGTAAGGAGGAAATTGACACTGAGGGAGTTGGTGGTGTGGTTTGCGGGAGTTTGGTTACAAGAGGAAGGGATTTAGTGGTCAGTGGACTGCTTCCGCTGTCGCCCAAAGTTTTTGAACTTGTCACTGACTTATGATGAATGCGCTGCAGGTGACGTATAAGTGAGGATGTTCCGAGGTGGTTAACGTCCTTACCCCTACTTATTACAGCTTGACAAAGGCAACACACGGCTTGACACCTGTTGTCCGCATTTGTGTTGAAATAATCCCACACCGAAGAGCTGATTTTTTTTTGTATTTTGACCAGGCATGTCAATGGCCATATTCGTCCCACGGACAACAGGTGTCTCCCCGGGTGCCTGACTTAAACAAACCACCTCACCATCAGAATCCTCCTTGTCAATTTCCTCCCCAGCGCCAGCAACAGCCATATCCTCATCCTGGTGTACTTCAACACTGACATCTTCAATTTGACTATCAGGAACTGGACTGCGGGTGCTCCTTCCAGCACTTGCAGGGGGCGTGCAAATGGTGGAAGGCGCAAGCTCTTCCCGTCCAGTGTTGGGAAGGTCAGGCATCGCAACCGACACAATTGGACTCTCCTTGGGGATTAGTGATTTCGAAGAACGCACAGTTCTTTGCTGTGCTTTTGCCAGCTTAAGTCTTTTCTTTTTCCTAGCGAGAGGATGAGTGCTTCCATCCTCATGTGAAGCTGAACCACTAGCCATGAACATAGGCCAGGGCCTCAGCCGTTTCTTGCCACTCCGTGTCGTAAATGGCATATTGGCAAGTTTACGCTTCTCCTCAGACGCTTTTAATTTTGATATTTGGGTCATTTTACTGATCTTTTGTGTTTTGGATTTTACATGCTCTGTACTATGACATTGGGCATCGGCCTTGGCAGACGACGTTGATGGCATTTCATCGTCTCGGCCATGACTAGTGGCAGCAGCTTCAGCACGAGGTGGAAGTGGATCTTGATCTTTCCCTATTTTTTTAACCTCCACATTTTTGTTCTCCATATTTTAATGCGCACAACTAAAAGGCACCACAGGTATACAATGTAGATGGATGGATAGTATACTTATGGACGACGAGTGATGACACAGAGGTAGGTACAGCAGTGGCCTACCGTACTGCTATGTACAGTATAATGGACCTGGTGGACACTGTCAGCAGACTGCGTTTATAGTATAAAAAAAAGACACAACAGGTATACAATGTAGATGGATGGATAGTATACTTATGGACGACGAGTGACGACACAGAGGTAGGTACAGCAGTGGCCTACCGTACTGCTATATACAGTATAATGGACCTGGTGGACACTGTCAGCAGACTGCGTTTATAGTATAAAAAAAAAGACACCACAGGTATACAATGTAGATGGATGGATAGTATACTTATGGACGACGAGTGACGACACAGAGGTAGGTACAGCAGTGGCCTACCATACTGCTATATACAGTATAATGGACCTGGTGGACACTGTCAGCAGACTGCGTTTATAGTATAAAAAAAAAGACACCACAGGTATACAATGTAGATGGATGGATAGTATACTTATGGACGACGAGTGACGACACAGAGGTAGGTACAGCAGTGGCCTACCGTACTGCTATATACAGTATAATGGACCTGGTGGACACTGTCAGCAGACTGCATTTATAGTATAATAAAAAAAAAGACACCACAGGTATACAATGTAGATGGATGGATAGTATACTTATGGACGACGAGTGACGACACAGAGGTAGGTACAGCAGTGGCCTACCGTACTGCTGTATACAGTATAATGGACCTGGTGGACACTGTCAGCAGACTGCGTTTATAGTATAAAAAAAAAGACACCACAGGTATACAATGTAGATGGATGGATAGTATACTTATGGACGACGAGTGACGACACAGAGGTAGGTACAGCAGTGGCCTACCGTACTGCTATATACAGTATAATGGACCTGGTGGACACTGTCAGCAGACTGCGTTTATAGTTTAAAAAAAAAAAGACACCACAGGTATACAATGTAGATGGATGGATAGTATACTTATGGACGACGAGTGACGACACAGAGGTAGGTACAGCAGTGGCCTACCGTACTGCTATATACAGTATAATGGACCTGGTGGACACTGTCAGCAGACTGCGTTTATAGTATATAAAAAAAAGACACCACAGGTATACAATGTAGATGGATGGATAGTATACTTATGGACGACGAGTGATGACACAGGTAGGTACAGCAGTGGCCTACCGTACTGCTATATACAGTATAATGGACCTGGTGGACACTGTCAGCAGACTGCGTTTATAGTATTAAAAAAAAAGACACCACAGGTATACAATGTAGATGGATGGATAGTATACTTATGGACGACGAGTGAGGACACAGAGGTAGGTACAGCAGTGGCCTACCGTACTGCTATATACAGTATAATGGACCTGGTGGAAACTGTCAGCAGACTGCGTTTATAGTATATAAAAAAAAGACACAACAGGTATACAATGTAGTTGGATGGATAGTATACTTATGGACGACGAGTGACGACACAGAGGTAGGTACAGCAGTGGCCTACTGTACTGCTATATACAGTATAATGGACCTGGTGGACACTGTCAGCAGACTGCGTTTATAGTATAAAAAAAGACACCACAGGTATACAATGTAGATGGATGGATAGTATACTTATGGACGACGAGTGATGACACAGAGGTAGGTACAGCAGTGGCCTACCGTACTGCTATATACAGTATAATGGACCTGGTGGACACTGTCAGCAGACTGCGTTTATAGTATAAAAAAAAGACACCACAGGTATACAATGTAGATGGATGGATAGTATACTTATGGATGACGAGTGACGACACAGAGGTAGGTACAGCAGTGGCCTACCGTACTGCTATATACAGTATAATGGACCTGGAATGGACCTGGTGGACACTGTCAGCAGACTGTGTTTATAGTATAAAAAAAAAGACACCACAGGTATACAATGTAGATGGATGGATAGTATGCTTATAGACGACGAGTGACGACACAGGTAGGTACAGCAGTGGCCTACCGTACTGCTATATACAGTATAAAGGACCTGGTGGACACTGTCAGCAGACTGCGTTTATAGTATAAAAAAAAGACACCACAGGTATACAATGTAGATGGATGGATAGTATACTTATGGACGACGAGTGACGACACAGAGGTAGGTACAGCAGTGGCCTACCGTACTGCTATATACAGTATAATGGACCTGGTGGACACAGTCAGCAGACTGCGTTTATAGTATAAAAAAAAAGACACCACAGGTATACAATGTAGATGGATGGATAGTATACTTATGGACGACGAGTGACGACACAGAGGTAGGTACAGCAGTGGCCTACCGTACTGCTATATACAGTATAATGGACCTGGTGGACACTGTCAGCAGACTGCGTTTATAGTATAAAAAAAAAGACACCACAGGTATACAATGTAGATGGATGGATAGTATACTTATGGACGACGAGTGACGACACAGAGGTAGGTACAGCAGTGGCCTACCGTACTGCTATATACAGTATAATGGACCTGGTGGACACTGTCAGCAGACTGCGTTTATAGTATAAAAAAAAGACACCACAGGTATACAATGTAGATGGATGGATAGTATACTTATGGACGACGAGTGACGACACAGAGGTAGGTACAGCAGTGGCCTACCGTACTGCTATATACAGTATAATGGACCTGGTGGACACTGTCAGCAGACTGCTAAACTAGTATAAAAAAAAGACACCACAGGAGTGTTTTTCAGGCAGACAAACATATACTGGTGGTCACTGTCAGCAAAACTGTGCACTGTACTCCTGCTATAGCTGCTCCCCAGTCCCCACAATTAAGCAGTGTGAGCACTCAGCACAGATATATCATGCAGCACACTGAGCACAGATATGGTATGGAGCGTTTTTTCAGGCAGAGAACGGATAAAAAACTGGTGGTCACTATTAGCAAAACTCTGCACTGTACTCCTCCTAACAGCTGCTCCCCAATCCTCCCCACAATAAGCTAAGCAATCAGATCAACTGTGTATATAACTATATAAACGGAGAGGACGCCAGCCACGTCCTCTCCCTATCAATCTCAATGCACGTGTGAAAATGGCGGCGACGCGCGGCTGCTTATATAGAATCTGAATCTCGCGAGAATCCGACAGCGGGATGATGACGTTCGGGCGCGCTCGGGTTAACCGAGCCATACGGGAGAATCCGAGTATGGCTCGGACCCGTGTAAAAAGGGTGAAGTTTGGGGGAATTCGGTTTCTCGGAAACCGAACCTCGCAAGAATCCGACAGCGGGATGATGACGTTCGGGCGCGCTCGGGTTAACCGAGCCATACGGGAGAATCCGAGTATGGCTCGGACCCGTGTAAAAAGGGTGAAGTTCGGGGGGGTTCGGTTTCTCGGAAACCGAACCCGCTCATCACTAAAAGAAATATGCCTGCTGTTGGTTTTAACCAGGTCCAGCGCTCAGCAAAGGGATGCAAAGCAGGGAGGCGCCAAGTGGGAGAAGCGCTCTCCCTGCTCTGCAACCCTGCTAATGTCCCCTCCCTTTTGCTGCTGGCAGCACCTGTCACACTGTATGACAGGCAGTGGTGCCGGTAGCCTGAATTTAGCGTCCATCCCCATCAGTCAGGGGTTCTCAAACTCGGTCCTCAGGGGCGCACACAGTGCATGTTTTGCAGGTCTCCTCACAGAATCACAAGTGAAATAATTAGCTCCACCTGTGGACCTTTTAAAATGTGTCTGTGAGTAATTAATACACCTGTGCACTTGCTGGGTTACCTGCAAAACATGCACTGTGTGCGCCCCTGATGACTGAGCTTGAGAACCCCTGCCATCAGTGATCAGGGACTGAAGAAGCAGAGTTTCACAGGACTGAGGTTGCGGAGCTACACAGGACCAGGGCTGCTGTGTGTCAGAGGGTGAGGATGAGCTGCTACAGATCTGGTCAGTGGAGTGGAGGGAAAGAGAGAAAGTGTGGGTGTTTATTATGTGTATAAGCAGTGCTACTACTGTGGGCATTATATATATAAGTGGCGCTACTACTGTGGGCATTATGCATATAAGCAGCACTACTACCAGGCCATTATGCATATAAGGGCTGATACTACCGTGGGAATTATGCATGTAAGGGGCGCTACAACAGTGGACATTATTTTTATAAGAGGCGCTACTACTGTGGGCATTATGTGTATAAGCAGCGCTACTACCGTGGGCATTATGCTTATAAGCCGCGTTACTACTGTGGGCATTATGTATATAACCAGCACTACTGCCATTGGCATTATGCATATAAGCAGTGCTACTACCATGGGCATTATGTGTATAAGGTGCACTACTACTGTTGGCATTATGTGTATAAGGGGTGCTACTAGTGTGGGCATTATATGTATAAGCAGTGCTACTACCGAGGGCATTATGCGTTTAAGCGACGCTACTATTGTGGGCATTATGCGTATAAGCTGCGCTACTACCGTGGGCATTATGTGTATAAGACTCGCTACTATTGTGGGTATCATGTGTATAAGTGGCGCTACTACTGTGGGTATTATGTGCATAAGGGGCACTACTACTGTGGGCATTATGTGTATAAGAGGCCCTACTAGTGGGGGCATTGTGTGTATAAGGGGCGCTATTACTGTGGGTATTATGTATATGGGGCGCTGTTGCTGTGATCATTATGTTCATAAGGGGCACTACTACTGTGGCATTATGTGCATAAGCAGTGCTACTACCATGGGCATTATGTGTATAAGGGGCACTACTAATGTGGGCATTATGTGTATAAGGGGCGCTACAAACATGGGTATTATGTGTATGAGGGGCACTACTAATCTAGTGGGGGCATTGTGTGTATAAGGGTCGCTATTACTGTGGGTATTATGTATAAAGGGCCCTGCTGCTGTGAGTATTATGTGCATAAGGGGAGCTACTACTGTGGGCATTATGTGCATAAGAGGCGCTACTGTGGGCATTATGTGTATAAGCAGTACTACTACTGTGGGCATTATGTGTTTAAGGGGCACTAATACTGTTGGCATTATGTGTATAAGGCACGCTACTACTGTGGGCATTATGTGTACAAGCAGCGCTACTACTGTGGGCATTGTGTGTATAAGGGGCGCTACTACCATGGGCATTATGTGTATAATGGCACTACTACTGTGGGCATTATGTGTGTAAGCAGCACTATTAATGTGGACATTATGTGTAAACGCAGCACTACTACTCTAAGCATTATCTGTGTAAGTAGCACTATTACTGTGGGCATTAGGGCTACTACTGTGTGTTGTAACATGAATAAGGGACACTACTATGTGGTGTAATATGAATCAAGGGCATTACATGCAGTGCAATGTATAAGATTGTGCTACTATGTGGTGTAATTTTAAATGGGGGTACTATTATGTGGCCATGCCCCCTTCCTTGTGAGACCACACCCCTTTCTTTCGGCATGTGCTCATTGACCCTTTTTGAAAGTATGGCAGGGCGCCGGTCTTAGTTTTACCTATATTAACCACTAGCTGAAGCACCCAGTGTTGTCCGGCTTTAAATCTTTAAGTGATGAAGTTATCAGTGAGTTGGATGTAACTATCAACATGTGAAAAATAATTAACAGCTTAGCAGCTCTTCCAACACACCCATGAGGTGGCTGCCCAATGTCGTTTTTTTTTTTTAGGTGGGGTGTCGCCAGTAGCCCTAATCCCCACTTATTGCTGTAGCTCACCTAGCCAACAGCAATCCACATAGTGAGCTCTTCAGCATGTCGCTGTTTCTAGACACTTCCACTTCTGGCCAAGATCTTGTATTACCATTCTGACAGCTTTACGGTAATATGTTTGATTTGCTCTCTGTAGTCCCTTCCACAAGTCTCTGTAGTCTGTCGAGGTGATCTCCTCATAAGGTATATATGACTTCATAGCATTAATATACCTGACTGTGGCCCAGATATCTGAATATTCTACCAGATTTTCTACTGCATATAGCAGCATTGGCTTAAGCAGATATTTCCTCGCCAACTTTTGATAAATAGCCTGTACGTATCTGGGGTCCTGCCAGTCACTGCCCTCTTCCAGCACCATGACCCTGCAGCCCAGGTGAGGAAGGCATCGGTTGAGACAGACTACTGCAGCAGACACAATGTCCATGTCCTGGTTGCCAAGTTTGATCATCATTAGTGAGAGGACCGGTTCTGTAATCAGCCTCTTGATGGGACTCCATGGGAACACGCGATATCTGTTAACTATAACTATTTCTCCAAATAGTACCATTGATAGCAGTTGTATGTCGTGGTGGCCAGAGTCCATAAATCTTATGATGTAGGGGAGGACTTTGTCATACTTCTTCCATGTCTTATGATGACGCATCTGTATTACTGCCAGTAATGTTTTTAGCAGCATGGGAACCAGTTCCATGTTTGCCAATTGGATTTTTTGCAGAATAGCTGTTATAAATACATTTCTGTACCTCATGGCCTGGTCTGGTGATCCCCTGGTGGAATTTGAGATGCCTTCAAGTATTTTCATGCAAATGTTGTTATCAATGTCATCCAACATGCGTAACATCTCCTTAATGATGACATCATAAAAGTGTCCAGTGATACAATCTGGATAACTCAGTAGTGCTGCACAAATAATGGTGATGGTCATTTTGTTGTGGATGATGCTAGATTTCCACAAAGGCATCAGATGATTAAAAATGTCCTTCCAGCGCTCGGTCTGCACAAGCCATTTAACATAGTCATTGGCAGATCTGCACTGTGAGAACGCTGCATCAGTTTGAGTTGGCTGAAGGAATTTGCCTGTTCCATAAGGAAGAAGTGGTGTTCCTCTTTTCTCTGTACCCAACATAGATGTTGTAGATGGGTCATCCAGCAGAGACTGTACTTGTACTGTGGCGGCCAGTATTATATCCTGATTATCAGTATTAGGCCTGCTTTGTGTTTCCCAGGTGTTCAGTAGGGCGCAGGCTCTGGTGAAATGTCCCTTTATTCCTGGCTCTAGCGCAGCAGCAGATTTCATGGCCAGCGCAGCATTGTGTATCATTATAGCCAGAGATCTCTGTGTGCTGGGATCAGTTGCAGATTCCATGAAAGAATATATCCCAGGCAACATATAACTCAGGAAATTAAGTGGCACGCTTGTATAGGATATTACAGCTGCCAGTGTGGTAAGTGCTGAAAGCGGAGGGGGGCACGAGGACGCCTGTATACAGGTCTGTAGCTCCCAGATGGTAATCAGCGTGTACTTATTGGCTAAAAGGTAGAGGACTTTACTTGCTGCAAGCCAAGGAGCATCTCTCTCCATCTGGTCGGCCTCTACCATGGAGCTTAGGACGATGGGCACTGTGTGCTCCGTAAACAGGTCAGCTGCGTCCTTCCTTATTTCTAATACGTTGCAAAAAAAGTCCAGGATTATCTGCCCCTCGTAACTGGACAGCCCCTTGCAACGTAGGACCTCACTTAGCATATCGATGGTATGGATAAGTTTCTCAGATGCCATCTTGTCAATGATCTCAGGCAAACATTCCCTTAACAGTGGGGAATAGAAGATCTTAAGCAGCTGAAGATCATTCTCCATCTTTTGGATAAATATCCTGGAGGGTGACATGATGGGTAATTTCTCCTGATCTTCTCGCAGAATCACATCCGAAGTTAGACGGACTCTATGCGTAGTGTTTTAAAAACGGTAAGATAGACTTACCAGTCGTAATCCAAATATAAATCACGAAATACTCAGAGAGTAGCGCTGTGGGATAAACTATCACCACAAATGGCCAGCCACTGACTAGCTAGCCTTTACATAGGGCTGTGTGCCTTTATGACATCACTATGAGCTCATAGGCCTGTGTGCCATTATGACATCACTGTGAGCTCGTAGGGTACACATTCCTGTTTAGCATGTGAACCATTTTCATAGAGTTACTGTGTGACTGAGTTGACATGCAGGCTTTGTAATACAAGATCAGGGACGTAAGCCAGCATATTACGCAAGTGTAGTAAAAACAATTGTTAGGGAAGAAAAATGTTGATAAAGGTTTGAAAAACTGCTGGAGCACTGAATAAACTGGATGGAATTGCTGAATATTTGTAGTTGTCCTTTGTATTGTGTTGAATGGAATCTTCCTCGCATTCATTTTCTCAATACAAATGGTTATATCATGTAACTCATAGCTCAGACTTGGTGAAACAGCAGCACCCTGGATGTGATCAAAAGGCTGAGAGATTGGAGGAAGTGGGTTTTTGATTTGTGATTTCATAAAGAACCCTCTAGATGATAATAATACCCTAAAATCTGGATCTAGTTGAGGTGGATTTGAAGTGGATTTTCTAATAAAGTATTTTCTAAAGTCTAATGCAGTAACACATGACCATAGTTCCAAATATATAAAGATGATATAACACAGCTAGGTGGTAGGGTCGTATAAGGGTATCATATCCATGACCCATCTGTACAGTCTGTGTTACATCTAGCGCAGACATCAGGGCATGGAAAGAGAAGACCTTTACAAGTGAGGGTAAAGATGCTGAAAGGTGTAGCTCGGGGGGCGTGGCTTGGACGCTATACTGAAAAGACACACTGGGCTGGAGCTCCTGCAATAAAGAGCTCTAAAATACCCTTAAGCCTGCTCATTACCACATTAAATAGCCCCTACTGTGAGCCTGTGGCCTGCTGACAGCGGTGGGCTATCTGGAGAGGAGCCCCGCACAGCTGCCGGACCATTTCTGCCGCTACGAGCCCGCGGCCTACCCGACATCCAGAAGCCGGGGCCTCGAGTTTGGAGGTATCCCGACGACGAGCTCCGGGACCCGTTCGCGGCCGCGGCGGGACCCGGCGGACCTTCTGCGGGCACCCCACACACCCTCTGGCCAGCGGAGACCCTCCCCAGACCCTCCAATACCTGCAGGGGGCCGAAAACTTCCCCCCCTGAGCCGGGAGAGGTACTTGAAAGGAGAGCCTCCTGCTGGTGACTATGGCGGCGGCCATCTTGGAAAGCACCTAAATTAGCTCTTACAGCCAGCAGCAGCAGAATTCAGGAACACTGAATAACAGCTCTGAAAAAGCCTACTAGGGACGTGGTCTGGCCAGCAAGCTGAATAGAGGTGTTTTTCAGGGGCTCCTGCTAACCCTTTAAACATTTGGCTTCTAAACTATAGTGACCGGGTTTCCCACCGACCCCATAGTATCCTGAGGCTGATCCTTAGCTCACCTGACTGGGGGATAGCGACTGCGGAGCCGGGGGACCCTTTTAAGGGTCTTTGCGGGTTGCGGCATACCCCTCCCTGTGAAGCCGGGGACTGAAGTGGAGTTCCCCCCTGGAATCTACACTCGGCCGAGTGCCGCTTACCTGCCTGGGAGCCCGGAGACGGAGCCTGCACTTATCCACGTCTGGAGGTGGTGACGCCAGGAGGCGGAGTCTGCGGGACGGAGAGACGGTGACCCCTCAGACGAGACCCGGCGACGGAGACGGCGGCCCTGAAAGCCCGCGGACCTGGCGGGGGTGACGGCTGGTAAGTTTAACTTGCCTGCTCGTCCCTCGCCGTCCGGCGGCCCTGCAACACACGCGGCGCCTCTCCCACCCGCTGACGCTCACCCACGGCTGCTCCCAGCGCGGGCCCGACAGTTGAGGCCTCCGCACCCCACATCCGAAGACCGGGGACTGGAGTTCAGAAGAGGCCCGGCCGCAAGTTCCGGGACCGGAATGAAGACACGGCGGGCCCCAAGCGCTCACCCTTAAACACCTGATCCATATATAGGACCCCTCTCCCTACCCATATACATAGTTATACATGTGCTACTCAAGCTCCCTTGCACTTGCCTGATAGAATTTGCAAAAGAGGTGGATCGCCCTCCGGGGGCCCGACGATGCGGGTGCCTCATACCTACCTCCACATTACCGAAGAGGCGGGATCCAACGCCCACTATGTGCCTGTTATCTTAATAGCGGTCATCGATTAATGGCGTGTTAGTGCCATTCCATTGGGAGTCACCATGCTGTAGGCACTTCATAACGTACCAAGCAACGCCGAAATTATGCTCATGATATCTTTTGCAATCACGTATTCATCTACTCACTTCTAAGCATGGTCAGATCCGGGAAAAAGAAATGTAATGCTGCACAACCTAAGGAGACCGCGACCCAACCGGGAATGAGATCATTCCTACAACCTACTCCTACAAGGCTTTCCGGAAACCTCTCCCCCTCCAGCCCATCTTCCTGTCATTCTGCCTCCTCAGCCTCTCCATTGACGATGGAGCAATCTACCTCACACACTCACAACGATACCGCTCTTCAAGATATCCTGCAATTTATGAAAACACTCCCCACTAAGCAGGATCTCCAAGACACCATGCGAAGAGAGCTGGCATCAATCAAACAAGATATCTCACAGCTCTCTGATAGGGTGAACACACTGGAAGAACATCGTGACTCCACTGATAACTTTCTGGGGTCCTTAACGGAGGTTATTAAAACCCAGTCAGATGAGATCAGATCACTGCGGACCCGTGTACTGGATTTGGATAATAGAGGTAGGAGGAACAATATACGGGTGAGAGGTATTCCAGAGGAGGTCCCCCAGACAGGCTTAGTAGATGCCTTGACGACAATCTTCAACACAATTTTGGGCAATGACCCAGCTGCCGTCATAACGTTCGACAGAGCCCATCGCGCTCTCAAGCCGAGGGGGCTTTCTTCCGATCGACCTCGAGATGTCATATGTCGCCTACATTATTATTCCCAGAAGGAAGAAATTATGAATAAAGCGCGTCATATAGACGACTTGGACTTTAACGGCGACCCTATCTCCATCTTTCAGGATCTCTCCTGGCATACCCTGCAACAAAGGAAGATCCTTCGCCCCCTTACGGAAGAACTCCGTAAGCGACAGCTGAAATACAGATGGGGTTTCCCTTTCAGCCTACAGGTATCATCTTCAGGCAAGATACACACTCTCCATACCCCTTCTGACCTCCCCACCTTCTGCTCAGGTCTCGGTCTCCCACCCCTGAAGGTCCCGGATTGGGACTTCATCCTCCCGGATCTACACCCACCACAGCCTGCGGGGAATGGAGCGCCATGGCAAGTGGTCGGTAGCTCTCAAAAGAAACCCTCAAAACCACTTCCCACGCGCCAGGATTCCTCCCCAGCCTGAAGATACCGCTCCCCACTACTCTACCAATTGTTTTCTTCGGGAGGACTGAGCACCCTGACTGTGATGTACCGGGTGAGGCACGTTGTATGCGGCCTTGTGTCACTTTAGCCTCGTTTTACTGTGCGTGTGTCCCCCGGTCTCATCTTCAGTCCCGGAGTTCAGTGATGTGACTCTACTAGAAGTTAGTTAATTGTTCCCGCTGGTTAATACTAGTGATAATTATAAACCTCACTTAGTTAGTATTGTTTTATTACGATGTTTATGCTAAAAAATGGTGCCTATAGGGGTGACTCCCTTACCCCAGTCCCGCATACGGCCACTGTGCCTCATGGGGATGCTGGTTAACATACCTACCTGCTTCCCCATTGCGGATGTTTCTATGTTTATGATGTTTCTATTTTCTGTGACTTGCTCTTTTTTCCACTCTTCTTCTCCTTACTGTTTTTTTCTTTTTTTCTTTGGTGAACTGTCCGAGTACTATGCTTCTTTGTGTTATAATACGATGTGATGTCTCTCCCAAGTATACTTAAATTTACCTCAATTAATGCAAAAGGGCTTAATACCCCCGAGAAACGGTCCCATTTACTTCGGACGCTACGATCTGACAGAGTAGATGTGGCTCTGATTCAGGAGACACATTTTAAGATCTCTGCTCGTGGGCCTTCCTTAGTAAATCGGAGTTTCCCCCTTGCTTTTTATTCCAACAATCCTGACAGTAAATCTAAGGGGGTCGCTATAATTTTTTCCAAAGCCCTCCAAGTGTCTAATGTCTCTGTACATAAACTAGTTCCAGGGAGATTACTTGTAGTCCAATGCAATATATTTTCCCAGGCATACACCCTCATAGCCCTCTATGCTCCAAATCAAGGACAACTATCCTTTTTTCGATCCCACCTTCCCCGACTTGAAGCCCTTATGCTGGGTATAGTGGTTCTGGGAGGCGACCTAAACTGGTCCATGGACCCCTCCATCGACACCTCCCCGCCAGCCCCTAAATTCTCTGAACACAAACATAGACAGGTTAGGAAGGTTTTCCACGAATATCAATTGGCTGACTCTTGGCGGGTTACACATCCCACTGACAGAGACTTCTCTTTTTTCTCACACCCACATCAGGTTTACTCACGCCTAGACTATTTGTTCTTAAGCCATAAACACCTCCCCCTAATAGTAGACGCCTCTATTGGCTCCATTACATGGTCAGATCATGCCCCAGTATTCTTGTCCCTATCGGCCCCCTCTCGAACCCCTGGTCCTTGGACCTGGCGTCTTAATGAATCCCTTTTGTATGATGCATATTGCAAATCGGAACTGGATAAAGCATTGTCTGATTATTTTGACATTAATGATACAGGGGAACTATCCGACATTATGATCTGGGAGGCCCACAAATGTGTTGTACGGGGTAAACTGATCCAATTAGGCTCATTTGTGAAGAGGAACAGTCAGGCTTTAGTCACCACACTACTACATAAAATTCATTCCTTAGAGTCCCGCCACAAATCCTCCCTGACCCCATCGGATCTGGTGGAGCTGTCTGCAGCCCGGGCACAACTCCGATCAACCCTTAATAATAAAACCCAAGCCTCCTTGCGTAAATGTAATAGCAAATATTATAAGTGGGGGAATAAGCCAGGTCGTCTATTAGCCCAGGCACTTAGATCCCAGAGAATGGCCTCCTTTATTCCTTCAATGAAAAACAATACGGGCTCCGTATGCTTTAAATCTCCGGAGATAGCAGCATGCTTTAAAAATTATTATAATACTTATATAACCTAGGTGACCCTTCCCAGGCCCACGACCCCCTTTCAAATATGTTGAGGTCCAGGAAATATTTAGCAGATGTGGCATTCCCTCAGCTGTCAATGTCTGACCGGGAATCCCTAGAAGCACGTTTCACTTTGACTGAGGTGGAACACGTTATCTCTACAGCTCCCCTACGTAAAAGTCCGGGCCCAGATGGCTTCACAGCCACCTACTATAAGATATTTAAAGAGGTTCTCGCTCCTAAATTACTGCGGGCCTTTAACTCTATCTCCGCTGAAACCCACTTCACCAGACAATCGCTTGAGGCCCACATTACGGTGATCCCTAAACAAGGAAAGGACCCCTCAGTATGCTCCAGTTACAGGCCAATTTCCCTGCTTAACCTAGATCTCAAATTCTTTGCGAAATTAATGGCTCTTAGGTTGAACGAATTTCTCCCGTCGCTCGTCCATAACGACCAGGTGGGCTTTGTCCCCGGCCGTGAAGCTAAAGATAATACGACTAAACTCCTGAATCTCATCCATCTGGCCTCTAGCAGCAAGACATCCACTGTGTTGTTGTCTACAGACGCCGAAAAGGCTTTCGACAGGGTGAATTGGGATTTCATGAGGGCGGTGCTGGAGCATATTGGGTTGGGCCCGCGAGCCCTCCATAGAATACTATCACTCTATACACAACCATCGGCTAAGGTACGGGTTAACGGGACCCTCTCTGACAACTTTCCTATCAGTAATGGAACGAGACAGGGCTGCCCCTTGTCCCCCCTGATTTTTGTTCTTTGTATTGAAGCCCTGGCCAGGGCTATTAGAGCAAATGACAAGATTAAGGGGCTACAAATAGGTGATATAGACTATAAACTTGCTCTATTTGCAGACGATCTGCTGACGACGGTCACAAACCCCGCGCTCTCACTTCCTAACCTGATGAGTGAATTGGACATCTTCAGCTCACTGTCAGGTTTTAAAATCAACACATCTAAATCCTATGCCCTTCATATCTCAACCCCCCACTCGGTCTTAACTGGTTTGAAAGCCACATTCCCCTTTCAATGGAGGGACTCCCACATCACATACCTGGGAGTTCAGCTGGCTAGCGACCCCTCACGTCTATTGTCCTTGAACTTCCACCCTATTCTCCAGGCTATTAGAAATGACTATTGCAGATGGCAATACCGCAATCTCTCTTGGCTAGGTAGAATCAACGTCGTAAAGATGAACACGTTACCCAAACTGCTCTATCTCCTTCAGACCTTGCCAATTCAGATCCCTGACTCCTGGTTCCGGACTGTGAGATCTTTGATCCAGCAATTTATTTGGCGTCGTAAGAGACCTAGGATTAGTAGATCCATCCTGACTCGATCACCTCAAAAAGGTGGGTTCCTGCTCCCAGATATTAAAATTTATTACCAAGCAATCCTCTTAAACAGAGTCTTAGATTGGACCAGGAGCCGGGAGATTAAACAATGGGTGGTCTTAGAAGGTCTATGCTTACAATTGTTCCCAGAAATCTTCCCTTGGCTCCCGACCTTGCCCAAACTGCCACACCCTCACCCGACTATTTCTCCTACACTTTCTTTTTGGAAGGGGACACGACGTAGATCGTGCATCTCCTCTGTTTTTGGCCCCCTCACCTCCTTTCTGAGCAACCCGACTTTCCCACCTGGCCTCTCACTGGGATATTATCAAAACTGGGCGTTAGAGGGACTCTTTAGAGTGGGTCAGCTAGTTCACCCGTCAGGGGTTAAACAGTTCTCGGAGATACGAGAGAGGTGGGAGATTCCACAGACGGACTTCTGGAAGTTCCTGCAGGTCCGACACTTTCTACACACAGATAATAGGTACCGTCAGGCGTCAAGAGAGCTGACCGCGTTTGAAAAAATGTGTGTGGCCCCCATGAATCCCTTACATACTGTGTCCTCCCTGTACAAGCTCCTATGTACGTCTGACTCCCCGACCCCTCCCCTTTTCACCCAAAAATGGGAGAGGGATTTGAACATTTCACTCTCAGACAGGGAATGGGAATCTGTCTTTCTCAAAGCCCACAAGAGCTCCATTTGTATACAGGTCAGAGAAACGCAATACAAGATCCTGATGAGATGGTACAGACATCCCACTCTCTTACACGTCATTTCCCCATCCATCTCACCTACCTGCTGGAGATGTCATGGGGACCTAGGTTCTCTACTACACATCTGGTGGACCTGCCCCCTTATTAAAAGTTTCTGGGATGATGTAATTTCTATTTCTGGTGATATTCTACATACTTCTGTCCCATCTGACCCGGCCTTTTGGTTACTGAACCACTCCACTACCCCAATCTCTACTTACAAGGTATCTTTACTACGACACCTTGGCAATGCTGCACGGGCAATAATCCCCACAATGTGGAAATCTGTTAGTCCTCCTACAAGGTATACCTGGTTCTCCAGGCTAGACTATTACATGAATATGGAAGATGTTTTATTGAGCGCTGCAGATAGACGTTCGGAATTTACTGCTATGTGGTGGCCTTGGATAGAATACAAGACATCTGAGTCGTATAAGTCTTACATTTCCTCTGCAAAGTGAAGCGGGTGGCGAGAGACACTCCATGGTTCAGTCTGTCAAAGGCCCCGGATCAATATGCTCAATTCCCAATTCATTACACATATTTTACTCTTCTTTTCTCAACATACTCGGTTCAGTCACCTCACTTTTCTGTTGTTTGCTTTTTCTTGTTATATACTTATGCTTTATCATGCTTCTTAGTTCAAAATGTTAATATAGACTATAACTATATTGAATACTCGGCTATTAATCTGTACAGGCTTAACTTGCCACTCTATTTTGCTGATGATTGATGTTCAGATATGTTTACAAGCTGGTATAAGTCTGTATTCGTTTCAATAAAAACAGATTATACAAAAAAAGAAAGGTGTAGCTCATTTGCTGCTAACTATATCGTAAGAATATATTTGACTTCTACCAAGAAGGTAATAGTGTACAGTAGGTTAAAACCAAAATTAGAATTTGTATGTAGGGAAAATGGACCTAATTCAGATGATTGACATGCGGCCATTAGAGGGCAGGGAAGGGGCAGTGATGGCCAGCATTGCTGAAAACTGGGGCATCTCGACCCTGCTTTCTGGGCATGGTGAAGCCAATGGCTGCGTCCTTCCACACAGTGTCACTGGCTTCAGCAGTATTACTTCCCCAGTTATCCTGAGTAACATGAGGGTTACTCAGATGATCAGATGCTGCATACTCAGACGCAGCAGCTGATCACAGAAGCCGGCATGAGGTGTCTATAGACACAAGACGCCCCCTGCGGCATTAGCATCTTTTAGCACAGCCACTGCGTCCATCTCTGAATCTGGCTCAATGTTACTGTTGGCAAAATGTGCTGGATTTAAGGCAACAAAGAGAGAATACGTTCACCTTATGCAGGGGCAAATACGAACCACTTTGCCCGTCTAGTCTGACCTAAACACATGTACATGCACACACTTACACACTAGGGATACTTTTTGTCCTGAGCCAATTAACCTATCAGTATAATTTTGGATTGTTGCAGGAAACCTACGCAAGCACAGGGAGAATATACAAACTCCACACAGTTAGGGCCATGGTGGGAATCGAACCCATGACCTCAGTGCTTAGAATGAACCCTCCTGAAGTAATATGTGTCAGTTGGTTGTTGCACATGATGCTATCTGAATCGTACTATGGAAATGGTTCTAAGTTACATGCAAATTTTGCCTGTGTGCACTGTGCAGAATATACACTGGAATGGGTGCAGATGCAATGCATACATGACTACTCTCTGGGAGGCTCTCCAGTGAGAGACCAGTCTCCCAGATCCTGTCCACTCCCCCCAGTGAAGTGGCCGGTCTGAGGGCTTGATGACATGATTTGCGGTGAACCATGTCTTCATGGCCACACCAATACCGTACAATGCCACAAATATTGCACCTCCCACATTGATGGCTCTTAACATTATACTCCTTTCACACCACAAAAATAACCCAGTATTGACCCGGTATATTGCCGGGTCGACACGGGTCGCTGTGCGGTGTGAAAGGGGCCATGGTCGAATTCCCGAGTCGCCTGATCCGGTAATTCAAACTGGGAATCAAGCAGTGTTATTCCTAGGTGAAATACCGGGTCAGGTGCAGTGTGAAAGGGATGGTGGGTCGATTCGACCTGGGACCCGTTCACTGCATAGGGAGAGGCGGCGCGGAAATTATGTGATTTCCCAGCGCCGGCTCCACCCATGATATCAATATTGCCGGGTAGGGGTGGCAGTGTGCAAGGGTTAAATGTTGGGTCCCACCCGGGAAGGACCCTCTCCAATTCCCGAGTGGGACCCCGACATTGCGATGTGAAAGGTGTATTAGTGAAGCCACCCTACTTCATCAAATTGGTCCCTTGTGGCCAGTCCCTACACTGACTCACAAAAACATGAGAACGGCTCGCATCCTTTGTCGCCAGCTATCACACAGATTTTAAAACAGACAGAACCTTACCCAAGCATACTGATTAATGGGCACCTGGGGAATTAGCTGGCAAGAATTGGGAAAATGGGGTGCGAGAGAAAATATGATGGTATTATAAACAATAATCTTTAATCCACAGCATTCCGTTATCTACCATGCCTGAAGTAAAGTTCACCCAGTCGGTTGGGTCTGGGGGGACTTTATATGGGGTCTGGAGGATTTTGGAAATAAGCCCCCTTGTGACTGATCGTGGGAACCAGAAAGAGGACAGAATAATGGCCCTCATTCCGAGTTGATCGGTCGCAAGGCGAATTTAGCAGAGTTACACACGCTAAGCCACCGCCTACTGGGAGTGAATCTTAGCTTCTTAAAATTGCGACCGATGTATTCGCAATATTGCGATTACTAACTACTTAGCAGTTTCAGAGTAGCTCCAGACTTACTCTGCCTGTGCGATCAGTTCAGTGCTTGTCGTTCCTGGTTGACGTCACAAACACACCCAGCGTTCGCCCAGGCACTCCCACCGTTTCTCCGGCCACTCCTGCGTTTTTTCCGGAAACGGTAGCGTTTTCAGCCACACGCCCCTGAAACGCCGTGTTTCCGCCCAGTAACACCCATTTCCTGTCAATCACATTACGATCGCCGGAGCGAAGAAAAAGCCGTGAGTAAAAATACTTTCTTCATAGTAAAGTTACTTGGCGCAGTCGCAGTGCGAACTTTGCGCATGCGTACTAAGCGGATTTTCACTGCGATGCGATGAAAAAGAACGAGCGAACAACTCGGAATGAGGGCCCATGTTTCCAGTGGGTTTCTTGATTGCGTATGGTTATATGCTATTATGCTATCCGAACTACTGGCTCTGGTACACATAAATATTATCTTTGAATAGCAATTGTCAAGTACTAACTATGGTGGTCATTCCGAGTTGTTCGCTCGTTGCCGTTTTTCGCAACGGAGCGATTAGGTGAAAAATGGTACGCAGCGCCCATGCGTTCAGTAATTTAACACAAAACTTTGGAGATTTGCACAAGCTCGAGCAACGGCCCTCATTCCGAGTCGTTCGCTCGGTATTTTTCATCGCATCGCAGTGAAATTCCGCTTAGTACGCATGCGCAATATTCGCACTGCGACTGCGCCAAGTAATTTTACAATGGAGATAGTATTTTTACTCACGGCTTTTTCATCGCTCCGGCGATCGTAGTGTGATTGACAGGAAATGGGTGTTACTGGGCGGAAACAGGCCGTTTTATGGGCGTGCGGGAAAAAACGCTACCGTTTTCGGAAAAAACGCAGGAGTGGCCGGGGAAACGGGGGAGTGTCTGGGCGAACGCTGGGTGTGTTTGTGACGTCAAACCAGGATCGACAAGCAGTGAACTGATCGCAGATGCCGAGTAAGTGTGGAGCTACTCTGAAACTGCTAAGTAGTTTGTAATCGCAATATTGCGAATACATCGTTCGCAATTTTAAGATGCTAAGATACACTCCCAGTAGGCGGCGGCTTAGCGTGAGCAACTCTGCTAAAATCGCCTTGCGAGCGATCAACTCGGAATGAGGGCCAACGTTTTTTCATCGCTCGAGTGATCGTAGTGTGATTGACAGGAAGTGGGTGTTTCTGGGCGGAAGCTGGCCGTTTTCAGGGAGTGTGCTAAAAAAACGCAGGCGTTCCAGGTAAAAACGCAGGAGTGGCTGGAGAAACGGGGGAGTGGCTGGCCGAACGCAGGGCATGTTTGTGACGTCAAACTAGGAACTAAACGGACTGAGGTGATTGCAATCTAGGAGTAGGTCTGGAGCTACTCAGAAACTGCAAGGAATTATTTAGTAGCAGTTCTGCTAATCTTTCGTTCGCTATACTGCTAAACTACGATACACTCCCAGAGGGCGGCGGCCTAGCGTTTGCAATGCTGCTAAAACGAGTTTTATGGTAAGAAATTACCTTTTTAAAAACTCTTTCTGCGAGGTACACTGGGCTCCACAAGGAGAGACATTGGGGTGTAGAGTAGGATCTTGATCTGAGGCACCAACAGGCTCAAAAGCTTTGACTGTTCCCAAGATCAGGGCCGGTTCAAGCCCACTCGGCGCCCCGGGCAGGAAACGTGGCGTGGCCTAATACAGGGGGCGTGGTCAGTTACGCCCCCTGTACATTACTAGCGCCGCTTGACTGCTGAGCGGTGCGCGATGACGTCATCGCGCACCGCTCAGCAAAGGTACACTCCACGAAGGGAAACTAGACGCTACGCATCTAGTTCCCTTCACAGGAGGCGGGGACACAGCGGGCAGTGGAGGCGGACGGGGGACACAGCGGGCAGCAGTGGCGGATCTTGCCACGGTGCGGCGCCCTCCGGATGGCGCCAGCGCCCTCCGGAAGGCGGCGCCCCGGGCAAAAGTCCTGCTTGCCCGTGGCAAGATCCGCTACTGCCCAAGATGCATAGCGCCGCCTCCTCTATAACCCCGCCTCCCTGCACAGGAGCTCAGTTTTTAGTTAACCAGCCCAATGCAGTAGCAGGAAAGTAAAATGATTGATGTCTAAAATTAATAAATACACAATCCAAAAGAATAAGTCTTGGAGTCTGAAGAGGAATGAGGTTTCTCTTGATGGATGGCTTTGGTACCATAAAAAGCTTTGAGACTCAATTCTTTTTGTCTATTTTTATGTATTTAACAGATGATTATGTGACACATATACAAATGACTAATCATGGCAATCTGTAATACCCCATCACACTGCCTGAGGCGGATCGCACTCAGGAGCCTGACACGGGAGATTGCAGGGTGCGACCCGCCTCAGGCGCTTTTCACACCACAGTTAGCAGCTCGGCATATTGCCGGGTTGCTGACGTCAGCAGTGACGTGGCGTGGGCGGCGCTTGGAGATCACATGATCTCCAAGCGCCGCCCTTACATAGAGAGTGAACGGGAAACGTGTCGCATTGACCCGGCTCCCGTTCACACCGCACATGAACACAGGTTATGCGCGCTCATGTGCCAAAAACCCGTGTTCAGAGGTGCTGGTATGAAAGGGGTAGAAGAGAGAACTTGAGGACAAACTTAGTGTTGTCTTATCATTTTTTTTCTCAGCAGAACATCATTTCTTGGTGAAGAAAACTAAAATTGATTCTTTATGGCTGTGCTAACCACTTTATACAAAGCATTAACTTTTCAAAAGATAGAAAGCATTAGTGTGACGCTGAATGCTAAAGCAGCAAAAAAACATATCTTTAGTATGTAAGGTCTCAGGTGCAGGGCCCTTCATCCTCTGGTTCATCTACCACACTATCCTTGCTTTCCCTGCTCCTTGTTTCCTTGTCCCCTTCAGCAACTCTAAATCTGTGTGCTTGCCCTTCATTGGGTACGGTCTCATTGCATCCCTCCCAACATTGTTAAACTGGAAATCGGGATCTTCCAAGTACCGGAGGCACGTGCGTTTCGAAAAGGAGGTGGGGCCTCATCGGAAGGGGTGGAGCCTAGTGGCAAACCCCCATTTGCCTCACATTGGAGGCGTCCCCAGCATTCTTCAACATACTGGGCTGTCTCTAGAGCTCTCCCTTCACTGTGAATAGATGCCATGCACATCACACGGTATCTATTCACCTGCTGCAAGCTGCAGTGACGTTGCATCCCACAACCTTTTCCCCTCCCGTGAGACACTGGGAAGGGCGGTGGGACAGTCCCAGAAAAACATGACTGTTCTGCCGCCAGCAGGACAGTTGGGAAGTATGCCATTAAGTGTTAAACTGCCACAGGGATCCCGGCGCCTGGGATTAGTAGTGCGGAGATCGTTGCTCTCCTAATCTCAGCTCTGGAGTAGGCCCTGAAGCTGCGGCCTCGATTTATTGATTAGAGATATTACTTTTATTGCGGCCGCTGCTGCATCACCGCGCCTGAGTCCTGCCGACCCTTAGCTGTCTTATACCCCTCTAGGATATTACCTTGGGCTGACAATGATGATTGCAGGCCCCGCTGCCTCTGTCTAGTGAGCCAGCTCTGGGATGGGACCCTTAGCCCGTGTGATCTACGGCTGCATGTTATCAGCCCTGAAGTGTCTGGCAACCCTTGATTAAAAGCTGCCGTGATAGCACTAGGCAAAATTTTTGGAAAGAAAATGGTAAAGAAATATGCCTGCTGTTGGTTTTAACCAGGTCCAGCGCTCAGCAAAGGGATGCAAAGCAGGGAGGCGCCAAGTGGGAGAAGCGCTCTCCCTGCTCTGCAACCCTGCTAATGTCCCCTCCCTTTTGCTGCCGGCTGCACCTGTCACACTGTATGACAGGCAGTGGTGCCGGTAGCCTGAATTTAGCGTCCATCCCCATCAGTCAGGGGTTCTCAAACTCGGTCCTCAGGGGCGCACACAGTGCATGTTTTGCAGGTCTCCTCACAGAATCACAAGTGAAATAATTAGCTCCACCTGTGGACCTTTTAAAATGTGTCTGTGAGTAATTAATACACCTGTGCACTTGCTGGGTTACCTGCAAAACATGCACTGTGTGCGCCCCTGATGACCGAGTTTGAGAACCCCTGCCATCAGTGATCAGGGACTGAAGGAGCAGAGTTTCACAGGACTGAGGTTGCGGAGCTACACAGGACCAGGGCTGCTGTGTGTCAGAGGGTGAGGATGAGCTGCTACAGATCTGGTCAGTGGAGTGGAGGGAAAGAGAGAAAGTGTGGGTGTTTATTATGTGTATAAGCAGCGCTACTACTGTGGGCATTATATATATAAGTGGCGCTACTACTGTGGGCATTATGCATATAAGCGGCACTACTACCAGGCCATTATGCATATAAGGGGTGATACTACCGTGGGAATTATGCATGTAAGGGGCGCTACTACAGTGGACATTATTTTTATAAGAGGCATTACTACTGTGGGCATTATGTGTATAAGCAGCGCTACTACCGTGGGCATTATGCTTATAAGCCGCGTTACTACTGTGGGCATTATGTATATAACCAGCACTACTGCCATTGGCATTATGCATATAAGCAGTGCTACTACCATGGGCATTATGTGTATAAGGTGCACTACTACTGTTGGCATTATGTGTATAAGGGGTGCTACTAGTGTGGGCATTATATGTATAAGCAGTGCTACTACCGAGGGCATTATGCGTTTAAGCGACGCTACTATTGTGGGCATTATGCGTATAAGCTGCGCTACTACTGTGGGCATTATGTGTATAAGACTCGCTACTACTGTGGGTATCATGTGTATAAGTGGTGCTACTACTGTGGGTATTATGTGCATAAGGGGCACTACTACTGTGGGCATTATGTGTATAAGAGGCCCTACTAGTGGGGGCATTGTGTGTATAAGGGGCGCTATTACTGTGGGTATTATGTATATGGGGCGCTGTTGCTGTGATCATAATGTTCATAAGGGGCGCTACTACTGTGGCATTATGTGCATAAGCAGTGCTACTACCATGGGCATTATGTGTATAAGGGGCACTACTACTGTGGGCATTATGTGTATAAGGGGCGCTACAAACATGGGTATTATGTGTATGAGGGGCACTACTAATCTAGTGGGGGCATTGTGTGTATAAGGGTCGCTATTACTGTGGGTATTATGTATAAAGGGCACTGCTGCTGTGAGTATGATGTGCATAAGGGGAGCTACTACTGTGGGCATTATGTGCATAAGAGGCGCTACTGTGGGCATTATGTGTATAAGCAGTGCTACTACTGTGGGCATTATGTGTTTAAGGGGAACTAATACTGTTGGCATTATGTGTATAAGGCACGCTACTACTGTGGGCATTATGTGTACAAGCAGCGCTACTACTGTGGGCATTGTGTGTATAAGGGGCGCTACTACCATGGGCATTATGTGTATAATGGCACTACTACTGTGGGCATTATGTGTGTAAGCAGCACTATTAATGTGGACATTATGTGTAAACGCAGCACTACTACTCTAAGCATTATCTGTGTAAGTAGCACTATTACTGTGGGCATTAGGGCTACTACTGTGTGTTGTAACATGAATAAGGGACACTACTATGTGGTGTAATATGAATCAAGGGCATTACATGCAGTGCAATGTATAAGATTGTGCTACTATGTGATGTAATTTAAAATGGGGGTACTATTATGTGGCCACGCCCCCTTCCTTGTGAGACCACACTCCTTTCTTTCGGCATGTGCTCATTGACCCTTTTTGAAAGTATGGCAGGGCGCCGGTCTTAGTTTTACCTATATTAACCACTAGCTGAAGCACCCAGTGTTGTCCGGCTTTAAATCTTCAAGTGATGAAGTTATCAGTGAGTTGGATGTAACTATCAACATGTGAAAAATAATTAACAGCTTAGCAGCTCTTCCAACACACCCATGAGGTGGCTGCCCAATGTCGGTTTTTTTTTTTAGGTGGGGTGTCGCCAGTAGCCCTAATCCCCACTTATTGCTGTAGCTCACCTAGCCAACAGCAATCCACATAGTGAGCTCTTCAGCATGTCGCTGTTTCTAGACACTTCCACTTCTGGCCAAGATCTTGTATTACCATTCTGACAGCTTTACGGTAATATGTTTGATTTGCTCTCTGTAGTCCCTTCCACAAGTCTCTGTAGTCTTTCGAGGTGATCTCCTCATAAGGTATATATGCCTTCATAGCATTAATATACCTGACTGTGGCCCAGATATCTGAATATTCGACCAGATTTTCTACTGCATATAGCAGCATTGGCTTAAGCAGATGTTTCCGCGCCAACTTTTGATAAATAGCCTGTACGTATCTGGGGTCCTGCCAGTCACTGCCCTCTTCCAGCACCATGACCCTGCAGCCCAGGTGAGGAAGGCATCGGTTGAGACAGACTACTGCAGCAGACACAATGTCCATGTCCTGGTTGCCAAGTTTGATCATCATTAGTGAGAGGACCGGTTCTGTAATCAGCCTCTTGATGGGACTCCATGGGAACACGCGATATCTGTTAACTATTTCTCCAAATAGTACCATTGATAGCAGTTGTATGTCGTGGTGGCCAGAGTCCATAAATCTTATGATGTAGGGGAGGACTTTGTCATACTTCTTCCATGTCTTATGTAGAGATGAGCGGGTTCGGTTTCTCTGAATCCGAACCCGCCAGAACTTCATGTTTTTTTTCACGGGTCCGAGCGACTCGGATCTTCCCGCCTTGCTCGGTTAACCCGAGCGCGCCCGAACGTCATCATGACGCTGTCGGATTCTCGCGAGGCTCGGATTCTATCGCGAGACTCGGATTCTATATAAGGAGCCGCGCGTCGCCGCCATTTTCACACGTGCATTGAGATTGATAGGGAGAGGACGTGGCTGGCGTCCTCTCCATTTAGATTATAAGAGACTGAGAGAGATTTACTGGAGCTGACTAGGAGGAGTACTGTTACTGTAGAAGTGTAGAGACTGAGTGGAGAGAGTTTACTAGTGAGGACAGTGCAGTTTACTTTATAATCCGTTCTCTGCCTGAAAAAAGCGATACACAGCACACAGTGACTCAGTCACATACCATATCTGTGTGCACTGCTCAGGCTCAGGCCAGTGTGCTGCATCATCTATTATCTATATATAATATTATATATATCTGTCTGACTGCTCAGCTCACACAGCTTATAATTGTGGGGGAGACTGGGGAGCACTACTGCAGTGCCAGTTATAGGTTATAGCAGGAGCCAGGAGTACATAATATATTATATAGTGAGTGACCACCAGACACACAGTGCAGTTTATTTAATATATCCGTTCTCTGCCTGAAAAAAGCGATACACACAGTGACTCAGTCAGTCACATACCATATCTGTGTGCACTGCTCAGGCTCAGGCCAGTGTGCTGCATCATCTATTATCTATATATAATATTATATATATCTGTCTGACTGCTCAGCTCACACAGCTTATAATTGTGGGGGAGACTGGGGAGCACTACTGCAGTGCCAGTTATAGGTTATAGCAGGAGCCAGGAGTACATAATATATTATATAGTGAGTGACCACCAGACACACAGTGCAGTTTATTTAATATATCCGTTCTCTGCCTGAAAAAAGCGATACACACAGTGACTCAGTCAGTCACATACCATATCTGTGTGCACTGCTCAGGCTCAGGCCAGTGTGCTGCATCATCTATTATCTATATATAATATTATATATATCTGTCTGACTGCTCAGCTCACACAGCTTATAATTGTGGGGGAGACTGGGGAGCACTACTGCAGTGCCAGTTATAGGTTATAGCAGGAGCCAGGAGTACATATTATATTAAAATTAAACAGTGCACACTTTTGCTGCAGGAGTGCCACTGCCAGTGTGACTGACCAGTGACCTGACCACACTGACCACCAGTATAGTTAGTAGTATACTTATATTGTGATTGCCTGAAAAAGTTAAACACTCGTCGTGTGACTTCACTTGTGTGTTTTTTTTTTTTTTATTCTATAAAAATAAAACTCATTCTGCTGACAGACAGTGTCCAGCAGGTCCGTCATTATATAATATATAATATATACCTGTCCGGCTGCAGTAGTGATATATATATATTTTTTATATCATTTATCATCCAGTCGCAGCAGACACAGTACGGTAGTTCACGGCTGTGGCTACCTCTGTGTCTCTGCACTCGGCAGGCAGTCCGTCCATAATTGTAATACCACCTAACCGTGGATTTTTTTCATTCTACTTTATACATACATAGTTACATAGACATCTTCTCTTTATCAACCAGTCTATATTAGCTGCAGACACAGTACAGTACGGTAGTTCACGGCTGTGGCTACCTCTGTGTCTGCACTCGGCAGGCAGTCCGTCCATAATTGTATACCACCTAACCGTGGTTTTTTTTCATTCTTCTTTATACATACATAGTTACATAGACATCTTCTCTTTATCAACCAGTCTATATTAGCTGCAGACACAGTACAGTACGGTAGTTCACGGCTGTGGCTACCTCTGTGTCTGCACTCGGCAGGCAGTCCGTCCATAATTGTATACCACCTAACCGTGGATTTTTTTCAGTCTTCTTTATACATACATAGTTACATAGACATCTTCTCTTTATCAACCAGTCTATATTAGCTGCAGACACAGTACAGTACGGTAGTTCACGGCTGTGGCTACCTCTGTGTCTGCAGTCGGCAGGCAGTCCATAATTGTATACTAGTATCCATCTCCATTGTTTACCTGAGGTGCCTTTTAGTTGTGCCTATTAAAATATGGAGAACAAAAATGTTGAGGTTCCAAAATTAGGGAAAGATCAAGATCCACTTCCACCTCGTGCTGAAGCTGCTGCCACTAGTCATGGCCGAGACGATGAAATGCCAGCAACGTCGTCTGCCAAGGCCGATGCCCAATGTCATAGTACAGAGCATGTCAAATCCAAAACACCAAATATCAGAAAAAAAAGGACTCCAAAACCTAAAATAAAATTGTCGGAGGAGAAGCGTAAACTTGCCAATATGCCATTTACCACACGGAGTGGCAAGGAACGGCTGAGGCCCTGGCCTATGTTCATGGCTAGTGGTTCAGCTTCACATGAGGATGGAAGCACTCAGCCTCTCGCTAGAAAAATGAAAAGACTCAAGCTGGCAAAAGCAGCACTGCAAAGAACTGTGCATTCTTCGAAATCCCAAATCCACAAGGAGAGTCCAATTGTGTCGGTTGCGATGCCTGACCTTCCCAACACTGGACGTGAAGAGCATGCGCCTTCCACCATTTGCACGCCCCCTGCAAGTGCTGGAAGGAGCACCCGCAGTCCAGTTCCTGATAGTCAGATTGAAGATGTCAGTGTTGAAGTACACCAGGATGAGGAGGATATGGGTGTTGCTGGCGCTGGGGAGGAAATTGACCAGGAGGATTCTGATGGTGAGGTGGTTTGTTTAAGTCAGGCACCCGGGGAGACACCTGTTGTCCGTGGGAGGAATATGGCCGTTGACATGCCAGGTGAAAATACCAAAAAAATCAGCTCTTCGGTGTGGAGGTATTTCACCAGAAATGCGGACAACAGGTGTCAAGCCGTGTGTTCCCTTTGTCAAGCTGTAATAAGTAGGGGTAAGGACGTTAACCACCTCGGAACATCCTCCCTTATACGTCACCTGCAGCGCATTCATAATAAGTCAGTGACAAGTTCAAAAACTTTGGGTGACAGCGGAAGCAGTCCACTGACCAGTAAATCCCTTCCTCTTGTAACCAAGCTCACGCAAACCACCCCACCAACTCCCTCAGTGTCAATTTCCTCCTTCCCCAGGAATGCCAATAGTCCTGCAGGCCATGTCACTGGCAATTCTGACGAGTCCTCTCCTGCCTGGGATTCCTCCGATGCATCCTTGCGTGTAACGCCTACTGCTGCTGGCGCTGCTGTTGTTGCCGCTGGGAGTCGATGGTCATCCCAGAGGGGAAGTCGTAAGCCCACTTGTACTACTTCCAGTAAGCAATTGACTGTTCAACAGTCCTTTGCGAGGAAGATGAAATATCACAGCAGTCATCCTACTGCAAAGCGGATAACTGAGGCCTTGACAACTATGTTGGTGTTAGACGTGCGTCCGGTATCCGCCGTTAGTTCACAGGGAACTAGACAATTTATTGAGGCAGTGTGCCCCCGTTACCAAATACCATCTAGGTTCCACTTCTCTAGGCAGGCGATACCGAGAATGTACACGGACGTCAGAAAAAGACTCACCAGTGTCCTAAAAAATGCAGTTGTACCCAATGTCCACTTAACCACGGACATGTGGACAAGTGGAGCAGGGCAGGGTCAGGACTATATGACTGTGACAGCCCACTGGGTAGATGTATGGACTCCCGCCGCAAGAACAGCAGCGGCGGCACCAGTAGCAGCATCTCGCAAACGCCAACTCTTTCCTAGGCAGGCTACGCTTTGTATCACCGCTTTCCAGAATACGCACACAGCTGAAAACCTCTTACGGCAACTGAGGAAGATCATCGCGGAATGGCTTACCCCAATTGGACTCTCCTGTGGATTTGTGGCATCGGACAACGCCAGCAATATTGTGTGTGCATTAAATATGGGCAAATTCCAGCACGTCCCATGTTTTGCACATACCTTGAATTTGGTGGTGCAGAATTTTTTAAAAAACGACAGGGGCGTGCAAGAGATGCTGTCGGTGGCCAGAAAAATTGCGGGACACTTTCGGCGTACAGGCACCACGTACAGAAGACTGGAGCACCACCAAAAACTACTGAACCTGCCCTGCCATCATCTGAAGCAAGAAGTGGTAACGAGGTGGAATTCAACCCTCTATATGCTTCAGAGGTTGGAGGAGCAGCAAAAGGCCATTCAAGCCTATACAATTGAGCACGATATAGGAGGTGGAATGCACCTGTCTCAAGTGCAGTGGAGAATGATTTCAACGTTGTGCAAGGTTCTGATGCCCTTTGAACTTGCCACACGTGAAGTCAGTTCAGACACTGCCAGCCTGAGTCAGGTCATTCCCCTCATCAGGCTTTTGCAGAAGAAGCTGGAGGCATTGAAGAAGGAGCTAAAAGGGAGCGATTCCGCTAGGCATGTGGGACTTGTGGATGCAGCCCTTAATTCGCTTAACAAGGATTCACGGGTGGTCAATCTGTTGAAATCAGAGCACTACATTTTGGCCACCGTGCTCGATCCTAGATTTAAAGCCTACCTTGGATCTCTCTTTCCGGCAGACACAAGTCTGCTGGGGTGCAAAGACCTGCTGGTGACAAAATTGTCAAGTCAAGCGGAACGCGACCTGTCAACATCTCCTCCTTCACATTCTCCCGCAACTGGGGGTGCGAGGAAAAGGCTCAGAATTCCGAGCCCACCCGCTGGCGGTGATGCAGGGCAGTCTGGAGCGACTGCTGATGCTGACATCTGGTCCGGACTGAAGGACCTGACAACGATTACGGACATGTCGTCTACTGTCACTGCATATGATTCTCTCAACATTGATAGAATGGTGGAGGATTATATGAGTGACCGCATCCAAGTAGGCACGTCACACAGTCCGTACTTATACTGGCAGGAAAAAGAGGCAATTTGGAGGCCCTTGCACAAACTGGCTTTATTCTACCTAAGTTGCCCTCCCACAAGTGTGTACTCCGAAAGAGTGTTTAGTGCCGCCGCTCACCTTGTCAGCAATCGGCGTACGAGGTTACATCCAGAAAATGTGGAGAAGATGATGTTCATTAAAATGAATTATAATCAATTCCTCCGCGGAGACATTGACCAGCAGCAATTGCCTCCACAAAGTACACAGGGAGCTGAGATGGTGGATTCCAGTGGGGACGAATTGATAATCTGTGAGGAGGGGGATGTACACGGTGATATATCGGAGGGTGAAGATGAGGTGGACATCTTGCCTCTGTAGAGCCAGTTTGTGCAAGGAGAGATTAATTGCTTCTTTTTTGGGGGGGGTCCAAACCAACCCGTCATATCAGTCACAGTCGTGTGGCAGACCCTGTCACTGAAATGATGGGTTGGTTAAAGTGTGCATGTCCTGTTTTGTTTATACAACATAAGGGTGGGTGGGAGGGCCCAAGGACAATTCCATCTTGCACCTCTTTTTTCTTTTCTTTTTCTTTGCATCATGTGCTGATTGGGGAGGGTTTTTTGGAAGGGACATCCTGCGTGACACTGCAGTGCCACTCCTAGATGGGCCCGGTGTTTGTGTCGGCCACTAGGGTCGCTAATCTTACTCACACAGTCAGCTACCTCATTGCGCCTCTTTTTTTCTTTGCGTCATGTGCTGTTTGGGGATGGTTTTTTGGAAGGGACATCCTGCGTGACACTGCAGTGCCACTCCTAGATGGGCCCGGTGTTTGTGTCGGCCACTAGGGTCGCTAATCTTACTCACACAGCTACCTCATTGCGCCTCTTTTTTTCTTTGCGTCATGTGCTGTTTGGGGAGGGTTTTTTGGAAGGGCCATCCTGCGTGACACTGCAGTGCCACTCCTAGATGGGCCCGGTGTTTGTGTCGGCCACTAGGGTCGCTAATCTTACTCACACAGCTACCTCATTGCGCCTCTTTTTTTCTTTGCGTCATGTGCTGTTTGGGGAGGGTTTTTTGGAAGGGACATCCTGCGTGACACTGCAGTGCCACTCCTAGATGGGCCCGGTGTTTGTGTCGGCCACTAGGGTCGCTTATCTTACTCACACAGCGACCTCGGTGCAAATTTTAGGACTAAAAATAATATTGTGAGGTGTGAGGTATTCAGAATAGACTGAAAATGAGTGTAAATTATGGTTTTTGAGGTTAATAATACTTTGGGATCAAAATGACCCCCAAATTCTATGATTTAAGCTGTTTTTTAGTGTTTTTTGAAAAAAACACCCGAATCCAAAACACACCCGAATCCGACAAAAAAAATTCGGTGAGGTTTTGCCAAAACGCGTTCGAACCCAAAACACGGCCGCGGAACCGAACCCAAAACCAAAACACAAAACCCGAAAAATTTCAGGCGCTCATCTCTAGTCTTATGATGACGCATCTGTATTACTGCCAGTAATGTTTTTAGCAGCATGGGAACCAGTTCCATGTTTGCCAATTGGATTTTTTGCAGAATAGCTGTTATAAATACATTTCTGTACCTCATGGCCTGGTCTGGTGATCCCCTGGTGGAATTTGTGATGCCTTCAAGTATTTTCATGCAAATGTTGTTATCAATGTCATCCAACATGCGTAACATCTCCTTAATGATGACATCATAAAAGTGTCCAGTGATACAATCTGGATAACTCAGGAGTGCTGCACAAATAATGGTGATGGTCATTTTGTTGTGGATGATGCTAGATTTCCACAAAGGCATCAGATGATTAAAAATGTCCTTCCAGCGCTCGGTCTGCACAAGCCATTTAACATAGTCATTGGCAGATCTGCACTGTGAGAACGCTGCATCAGTTTGAGTTGGCTGAAGGAATTTGCCTGTTCCATAAGGAAGAAGTGGTGTTCCTCTTTTCTCTGTACCCAACATAGATGTTGTAGATGAATCATCCAGCAGAGACTGTACTTGTACTGTGGCGGCCAGTATTATATCCTGATTATCAGTATTAGGCCTGCTTTGTGTTTCCCAGGTGTTCAGTAGGGCGCAGGCTCTGGTGAAATGTCCCTTTATTCCTGGCTCTAGCGCAGCAGCAGATTTCATGGCCAGCGCAGCATTGTGTATCATTATAGCCAGAGATCTCTGTGTGCTGGGATCAGTTGCAGATTCCATGTAAGAACATATCCTAATCCTAGGCAACATATAACTCAGGAAATTAAGTGGCACGCTTGTATAGGATATTACAGCTGCCAGTGTGGTAAGTGCTGAAAGCGGAGGGGGGCACGAGGACGCCTGTATACAGGTCTGCAGCTCCCAGATGGTAATCAGCGTGTACTTATTGGCTAAAAGGTAGAGGACTTTACTTGCTGCAAGCCAAGGAGCATCTCTCTCCATCTGGTCGGCCTCTACCATGGAGCTTAGGACGATGGGCACTGTGTGCTCCGTAAATAGGTCAGCTGCGTCCTTCCTTATTTCTAATACGTTGCAAAAAAAGTCCAGGATTATCTGCCCCTCGTAACTGGACAGCCCCTTGCAACATAGGACCTCACTTAGCATATCGATGGTAGGGATAAGTTTCTCAGTTGCCATCTTGTCAATGATCTCAGGCAAACATTCCCTTAACAGTGGGGAATAGAAGATCTTAAGCAGCTGAAGATCATTCTCCATCTTTTGGATAAATATCCTGGAGGGTGACATGATGGGTAATTTCTTCTGATCTTCTCGCAGAATCACATCCGAAGTTAGACGGACTCTATGCGTAGTGTTTTAAAAACGGTAAGATAGACTTACCAGTCGTAATCCAAATATAAATCACGAAATACTCAGAGAGTAGCGCTGTGGGATAAACTATCACCACAAATGGCCAGCCACTGACTAGCTAGCCTTTACATAGGGCTGTGTGCCTTTATGACATCACTATGAGCTCATAGGTCTGTGTGCCTGCCATTATGACATCACTGTGAGCTCGTAGGCTACACATTCCTGTTTAGCATGTGAACCATTTTCATAGAGTTACTGTGTGACTGAGTTGACATACAGGCTTTGTAATACAAGATCAGGGACGTAAGCCAGCATATTACCCAAGTGTAGTAAAAACAATTGTTAGGGAAGAAAAATGTTGATAAAGGTTTGAAAAACTGCTGGAGCACTGAATAAACTGGATGGAATTGCTGAATATTTGTAGTTGTCCTTTGTATTGTGTTGAATGGAATCTTCCTCGCATTCATTTTCTCAATACAAATGGTTATATCATGTAACTCATAGCTCAGACTTGGTGAAACAGCAGCACCTTGGATGTGATCAAAAGGCTGAGAGATTGGAGGAAGTGGGTTTTTGATTTGTGATTTCATAAAGAACCCTCTAGATGATAATAATACCCTAAAATCTGGATCTAGTTGAGGTGGATTTGAAGTGGATTTTCTAATAAAGTATTTTCTAAAGTCTAATGCAGTAACACATGACCATAGTTCCAAATATATAAAGATGATATAACACAGCTAGGTGGTAGGGTCGTATAAGGGTATCATATCCATGACCAGGGGTGTCAGACGATTTTAGGTTGGGGGGGGCAGGATATAATTTCCGTTTGGCGCCCCTTAATCGCTAAATGTCGCCCCCCTTTGTGTTATACCTCATAACAAAAATGGAGAGAGAGAGAAAGACATGAAGAGTGACAGAGAGAGATACATGGAGAGAGAGATGGAGAAAGAAAAAGGGGAGGATGGGAGGATAGACAGTGACGAGGCGGCTTAGGGGTAGCAGGAGAGATTGAGACAGACAAAGCGGGTATCAGGGAGAGAGAGAAATAGAGAGAGGAGAGAGAATTAGGGTTTCTCTGACATCCTAAGTGGATGCTGGGACTCCGTAAGGACCATGGGGATTAGCGGCTCCGCAGGAAACTGGGCACAACTAAAGAAAGCTTTAGGACTACCTGGTGTGCACTGGCTCCTCCCACTAAGACCCTCCTCCAGATCTCAGTTAGATTCTTGTGCCCGGCTGAGCTGGATGCACACTAGGGGCTCTCCTGAGCTCCTAGAAAGAAAGTATATTTAGGTTTTTTATTTTACAGTGAGATCTGCTGGCAACAGACTCACTGCAGCGAGGGACTAAGGGGAGAAGAAGCGAACCTACCTAACAGGTGGTAGTTTGGGCTTCTTAGGCTACTGGACACCATTAGCTCCAGAGGGATCGACCGCAGGACCCGACCTTGGTGTTCGTTCCCGGAGCAGCGCCGCCGTCCCCCTTACAGAGCCAGAAGCATGAAGAGTCCGGAAAATCGGCGGCAGAAGACTTCGGTTTTCACCAAGGTAGCGCACAGCACTGCAGCTGTGCGCCATTGCTCCTCATGTACACCTCACACTCCGGTCACTGATGGGTGCAGGGCGCTGGGGGGGAGGGGGGGCACCCTGAGGGCAATATATGACACCTTGGCTGGCAAATCTACATTATATATAGTCCTAGAGGCTATATAGATGTAAAATTACCCCTGCCAGTATTCCAGAAAAAGCGGGAGAAAGTCAGTTGAAAAAGGGGCGGGGCTTCTCCCTCAGCACACTGGCGCCATTTTCTCTTCACAGTGCAGCTGGAAGACAGCTCCCCAGGCTCTCCCCTGTAGTTTTCAGGCTCAAAGGGTTAAAAAGAGAGGGGGGGGGCACTAAATTTAGGCGCAATATATGTATACAAGCAGCTATTTGGGGAAAAATCACTCAGTTATAGTGTTAATCCCTGCATTATATAGCGCTCTGGTGTGTGCTGGCATACTCTCTCTCTGTCTCCCCAAAGGACTTTGTGGGGTCCTGTCCTCAGTCAGAGCATTCCCTGTGTGTGTGCGGTGTGTCGGTACGGCTGTGTCGACATGTTGGATGAGGAAGGTTACGTGGAGGCGGAGCAGAGGCCGATAAATGGGATGTCGCCCCCTGTGGGGCCGACACCAGAGTGGATGGATAGGTGGAAGGTATTAACCGACAGTGTCAACTCCTTACATAAAAGGCTGGATGACGTAACAGCTGTGGGACAGCCGGCTTCTCAGCCCGCGCCTGCCCAGGCGTCTCAAAGGCCATCAGGGGCTCAAAAAACGCCCGTTACCTCAGATGGCAGACACAGATGTCGACACGGAGTCTGACTCCAGTGGCGACGAGGTTGAGACATATACACAATCCACTAGGAACATCCGTTACATGATCTCGGCAATGAAAAATGTGTTACGCATTTTCTGACATGAACCCAAGTACCACATAAAAGGGGTTTTATTTTTGGGGAGAAAAAGCAGCCAGTGTTTTGTTTCCCCATCAGATGAATGAATGAAGTGTGTAAAGAAGCGTGGTTTCCCCCGATAAGAAACTGGTAATTTCTAAAAAGTTACTGATGGCGTACCCTTTCCCGCCAGAGGATAGGTCACGTTGGGAGATATCCCTTAGGGTGGATAGGGCGCTCACACGTTTGTCAAAAGGTGGCACTGCTGTCTTAGGATACGGCCACCTTGAAGGAACCTGCTGATAAAAAGCAGGAGGCGATCCTGAAGTCTGTATTTACACACTCAGGTTATATACTGAGACCTGCAATTGACTCAGCATAAATAGGGCTGCTGCAGCGTGGTCTGATACCCTGTCAGATAATATTAATACGCTAAGACAGGGATAATATTTTGCTAACATTGAGCATATTTAAGACGTTGTCTTATATATAAAGGATGCACAGAGGGATATTTGCCGGCTGGCATCCAGAATTAATGCAATGTCCATTCTGCCAGGAGGGTATTAGAAACCCGGCAGTGGACAGGTGATGCTGCCTGTAAAAGGCACATGGAGATTCTGCCTTATAAGGGTGAGGAATTGTTTGGGGATGGTCTCTGGGACCTCGTATCCACAGCAACAGCTGGGAAGAATTTTTTTTACCTCAGGTTTCCTCACAGCCTAAGAAAGCACCGTATTTTCAGGTACAGTCCTTTTGGCTTCAGAAAAGCAAGCGGGTCAAAGGCGCTTCCTTTCTGCACAGAGACAAGGGAAGAAGGAAAAAAGCTGCACCAGCAGCCAGTTCCCAGGATCAAAAATCTTCCCCCGCTTCCTCTGAGTCCACCGCATGACGCTGGGGCTCCACAGGTGGAGACAGGTGCGGTAGGAGCGCGTCTCGGGAACTTCAGGGACCAGTGAGCTTGCCCACAGGTGGATCTCTAGGTTCTGCAAATAGTATCACAGGGATACAGGCTGGAGTTCGAGGCGACTCCCCCTCGCCGTTACCTCACATCAGCCTTGCCGGCTGCCCTCGGAGAAAGGTAGTACTGGCGGCAATTCACAAGCTGTACTTCCAGCAGGTGAAAGCAAGGTACCCCTCCTTCAACAAGGCCGGGGTTACTATTCCAAAATGTTGTGGTACCGAAACCAGACGGTTCGGTGAGACCCATTCTAAAATTGAAAGCCTTGAACACTTATATACGAAGGTTCAAGTTCAAAATGGAATCGCTCAGGGCGATTATTGCAAGCCTGGAGAATTTCATGGTATCACTGGACATCAAGGATGATTACCTGCATGTCCCTATTTACCCTCTTCACCAGGAGTACCTCAATATTGTGGTACAGGATTGTCATTACCAATTCCAGACGTTGCCGTTGGTCTGTCCTCGGCACCGAGGTATTTACCAAGGTAATGGCCGAAATAATTATCCCGTACTTGGACGATCTCCTTATAAAGGCGAGGTCCAGGGAGCAGTTGTTCGTCGGAGTAGCACTATCTCGGGAAGTGCTACAACAGCACGGCTGGATTCTGAATATTCCAAAGTCGCAGCTGGTTCCTACGACGCGTCTACTGTTCCTGGGTATGGTTCTGGACACAGAACAGGATAAAAAGGGTTTCTCCCGGAGGAGAAGTCCAAGGAGTTGTTGTCTCTAGACAGAGACCTCCTAATACGTATACAGGTGTCGGTGCATCAATGCACGCGAGCCCTGGGAAAGATGGTAGCTTCTTACGAAGAAATTCCATTCGCCAGGTCCCATGCAAGGATTTTCCAGTGGGATCTGTTGGACAAGTGGTCCGGGTCGCATCTTCAGATGCATCGGCGGATAACCCTGTCTCCAAGGGTCAGGGTGTCGCTGTTGTGGTGGCTGCAGAGTGCTCATCTTCTAGGGGGCCGCAGATTCGGCATACAGGACTGGGTCCTGGTGACCACGGATGCCAGCCTTCGAGGCTGGGGGGCAGTCACACAGGGAAGGAACTTCCAAGGCTATAGAAAAGTCAGGAGACTTCCCTACACATAAATATTCTGGAACTGAGGGCCATTTACAATGCCCTAAGTCAGGCTAGACCCCTGCTTCAACACCGGCCGGTGCTGATCCAGTCAGACAACATCACGGCGGTCGCTCATGTAAACCGACAGGGCGGCACAAGAAGCAGGATGGCGATGGCAGAAGCCACAAGGATTCTCCGATGGGCGGAAAATCATGTGTTAGCACTGTCAGCAGTGTTCATTCCCGGAGTGGACAACTAAGAAACCTCCACCCGGGAGAGTGGGGACTTCATCCAGAAGTCTTCCAAATGATTGTACACCGTTGGGAAAGGCCACAGGTGGACATGATGGCGTCCCGCCTCAACTAAAAGTTACAAAGATATTGCGCCAGGTCAAGGACCCTCAGGCGATAGCTGTGGACGCTCTGGTAACACCGTGGGTGTACCAGTCGGTGTATGTGTTCCCTTCTCTGCCTCTCTTACCCAGGGTAATGAGAATAATAAGAAGGAGAGGAGTAAGAACTATACTCATTGTTCCGGGTTGGCCAAGAAGAGCTTGGTAACCAGAACTCCAAGAAATGATCTCAGAGGACCCATGGCCTCTGCCGCTCAGACAGGACCTGCTGCAGCAGAGGGCCTGTCTGTTCCAAGACGTACCGCGGCTGCGTTGACGGCATGGTGGTTGAACGCCGGATCCTGAAGGAAAAGGGCATTCCGGAGGAAGTTATCCCTACGCTATTTGAAGCTAGGAAAGAAGTGAACGCAAACCATTATCACCGCATATGGCGGAAATATGTTGCGTACTGTGAGGCCAGGAAGGCCCCAAAGGAGAAATTTCAGCTAGGTCGATTTCTGCACTTCCTACAGTCAGAGGTGACTATGGGCCTAAAATTGGGTTCCATTAAGGTCCAGATTTCGGCTCTATCGATTTTCTTCCAAAATTGAACTGGCTTCACTGCCTGAAGTTCAGACTTTTGTTAAGGGAGTGCTGCATAGTCAGCCCCCGTTTGTGCCTCCAGTGGCACCGTGGGATCTCAACGTGGTGTTGGATTTCCTGAAGTCGCATTGGGTTGAGCCACTTAAATCCGTGGAGCTATAATACCTCACGTGGAAAGTGGTCATTCTGTGGGCCTTGGCGTCGGCCAGGCGTGTATCAGAATTGGCGGCTTTGTCATACAAAAGCCTTTATCTGTATTTTATATGGATAAGGCGGAATTGAGGACTCGTTCCCAATTCCTTCCTAAGGTGGTATAATTTTTTAATGTGAACCAACCTATTGTGGTGCCTGCGGCTACTTGGGACTTGGAGGATTCCAAGTTACTGGATGTAGTCAGGGCCCTGAAAAGTATATGTTTCCAGGACAGCTGGAGTCAGGAAAACTGACTCGCTATTTCTCCTGTATGCACCCAACAAGCTGGGTGCTCCTGCTTCTAAGCAGACGATTGCTCGCTGGATCTGTAGCACGATTCAACTTGCACATTCTGCGGCTGGACTGCCGCACAATAATTCTGTAAAAGCCCATTCCACGAGAAAAGTGGGCTCTTCTTGGGCGGCTGCCCGAGGGGTCTCGGCTTTACAACTTTGCCGAGCTGATACTTGGTCGGGTTAAAACATTTTTGTAAGAGTCTACAAGTTTGATACCCTGGCTGAGGAGGACCTAGAGTTTGCTCATTCGGTGCTGCAGAGTCATCCGCACTCTCCCGCCCGTTTGGGATCTTTGGTATAATCCCCATGGTCCTTACGGAGTCCCAGCATCCACTTAGGACTAGAGATGAGCGCCGGAAATTTTTCGGGTTTTGTGTTTTGGTTTTGGGTTCGGTTCCGCGGCCGTGTTTTGGGTTCGACCGCGTTTTGGCAAAACCTCACCGAATTTTTTTTGTCGGATTCGGGTGTGTTTTGGATTCGGGTGTTTTTTTCCAAAAAACCTAAAAAACAGCTTAAATCATAGAATTTGGCGGTCATTTTGATCCCAAAGTATTATTAACCTCAAAAACCATAATTTCCACTCATTTTCAGTCTATTCTGAATACCTCACACCTCACAATATTATTTTTAGTCCTAAAATTTGCACCGAGGTCGCTGTGTGAGCAAGATAAGCGACCCTAGTGGCCGACACAAACACCAGGCCCATCTAGGAGTGGCACTGCAGTGTCACGCAGGATGGCCCTTCCAGAAAACCCTCCCCAAACAGCACATGACGCAATGAAAAAAAGAGGCGCAATGAGGTAGCTGTGTGAGTAAGATTAGCGACCCTAGTGGCCGACACAAACACCGGGCCCATCTAGGAGTGGCACTGCAGTGTCACGCAGGATGTCCCTTCCAAAAAACCCTCCCCAAACAGCACATGACGCAAAGAAAAAAAGAGGCGCAATGAGGTAGCTGTGTGAGTAAGATAAGCGACCCTAGTGGCCGACACAAACACCGGGCCCATCTAGGAGTGTCACTGCAGTGTCACGCAGGATGTCCCTTCCAAAAAACCCTCCCCAAACAGCACATGACGCAAAGAAAAAAAGAGGCGCAATGAGGTAGCTGTGTGAGTAAGATAAGCGACCCTAGTGGCCGACACAAACACCGGGCCCATCTAGGACTGGCACTGCAGTGTCACGCAGGATGTCCCTTCCAAAAAACCCTCCCCAAACAGCACATGACGCAAAGAAAAAGAAAAGAAAAAAGAGGTGCAAGATGGAATTGTCCTTGGGCCCTCCCACCCACCCTTATGTTGTATAAACAAAACAGGACATGCACACTTTAACCAACCCATCATTTCAGTGACAGGGTCTGCCACACGACTGTGACTGATATGACGGGTTGGTTTGGACCCCCCCCAAAAAAGAAGCAATTAATCTCTCCTTGCACAAACTGGCTCTACAGAGGCAAGATGTCCACCTCATCATCACCCTCCGATATATCACCGTGTACATCCCCCTCCTCACAGATTATCAATTCGTCCCCACTGGAATCCACCATCTCAGCTCCCTGTGTACTTTGTGGAGGCAATTGCTGCTGGTCAATGTCTCCGCGGAGGAATTGATTATAATTCATTTTAATGAACATCATCTTCTCCACATTTTCTGGATGTAACCTCGTACGCCGATTGCTGACAAGGTGAGCGGCGGCACTAAACACTCTTTCGGAGTACACACTTGTGGGAGGGCAACTTAGGTAGAATAAAGCCAGTTTGTGCAAGGGCCTCCAAATTGCCTCTTTTTCCTGCCAGTATAAGTACGGACTGTGTGACGTGCCTACTTGGATGCGGTCACTCATATAATCCTCCACCATTCTATCAATGTTGAGAGAATCATATGCAGTGACAGTAGACGACATGTCCGTAATCGTTGTCAGGTCCTTCAGTCCGGACCAGATGTCAGCATCAGCAGTCGCTCCAGACTGCCCTGCATCACCGCCAGCGGGTGGGCTCGGAATTCTGAGCCTTTTCCTCGCACCCCCAGTTGCGGGAGAATGTGAAGGAGGAGATGTTGACAGGTCGCGTTCCGCTTGACTTGACAATTTTGTCACCAGCAGGTCTTTCAACCCCAGCAGACTTGTGTCTGCCGGAAAGAGAGATCCAAGGTAGGCTTTAAATCTAGGATCGAGCACGGTGGCCAAAATGTAGTGCTCTGATTTCAACAGATTGACCACCCGTGAATCCTTGTTAAGCGAATTAAGGGCTCCATCCACAAGTCCCACATGCCTAGCGGAATCGCTCCGTGTTAGCTCCTCCTTCAATGTCTCCAGCTTCTTCTGCAAAAGCCTGATGAGGGGAATGACCTGACTCAGGCTGGCAGTGTCTGAACTGACTTCACGTGTGGCAAGTTCAAAGGGCATCAGAACCTTGCACAACGTTGAAATCATTCTCCACTGCGCTTGAGACAGGTGCATTCCACCTACTATATCGTGCTCAATTGTATAGGCTTGAATGGCCTTTTGCTGCTCCTCCAACCTCTGAAGCATATAGAGGGTTGAATTCCACCTCGTTACCACTTCTTGCTTCAGATGATGGCAGGGCAGGTTCAGTAGTTTTTGGTGGTGCTCCAGTCTTCTGTACGTGGTGCCTGTACGCCGAAAGTGTCCCGCAATTCTTCTGGCCACCGACAGCATCTCTTGCACGCCCCTGTCGTTTTTTAAAAAATTCTGCACCACCAAATTCAAGGTATGTGCAAAACATGGGACGTGCTGGAATTTGCCCATATTTAATGCACACACAATATTGCTGGCGTTGTCCGATGCCACAAATCCACAGGAGAGTCCAATTGGGGTAAGCCATTCCGCGATGATCTTCCTCAGTTGCCGTAAGAGGTTTTCAGCTGTGTGCGTATTCTGGAAAGCGGTGATACAAAGCGTAGCCTGCCTAGGAAAGAGTTGGCGTTTGCGAGATGCTGCTACTGGTGCCGCCGCTGCTGTTCTTGCGGCGGGAGTCCATACATCTACCCAGTGGGCTGTCACAGTCATATAGTCCTGACCCTGCCCTGCTCCACTTGTCCACATGTCCGTGGTTAAGTGGACATTGGGTACAACTGCATTTTTTAGGACACTGGTGAGTCTTTTTCTGAGGTCCGTGTACATTCTCGGTATCGCCTGCCTAGAGAAGTGGAACCTAGATGGTATTTGGTAACGGGGGCACACTGCCTCAATAAATTGTCTAGTTCCCTGTGAACTAACGGCGGATACCGGACGCACGTCTAACACCAACATAGTTGTCAAGGCCTCAGTTATCCGCTTTGCAGCAGGATGACTGCTGTGATATTTCATCTTCCTCGCAAAGGACTGTTGAACAGTCAATTGCTTACTGGAAGTAGTACAAGTGGGCTTACGACTTCCCCTCTGGGATGACCATCGACTCCCAGCAGCAACAACAGCAGCGCCAGCAGCAGTAGGCGTTACACGCAAGGATGCATCGGAGGAATCCCAGGCAGGAGAGGACTCGTCAGAATTGCCAGTGACATTGCCTGCAGGACTATTGGCATTCCTGGGGAAGGAGGAAATTGACACTGAGGGAGTTGGTGGGGTGGTTTGCGTGAGCTTGGTTACAAGAGGAAGGGATTTACTGGTCAGTGGACTGCTTCCGCTGTCACCCAAAGTTTTTGAACTTGTCACTGACTTATTATGAATGCGCTGCAGGTGACGTATAAGGGAGGATGTTCCGAGGTGGTTAACGTCCTTACCCCTACTTATTACAGCTTGACAAAGGGAACACACGGCTTGACACCTGTTGTCCGCATTTCTGGTGAAATACTTCCACACCGAAGAGCTGATTTTTTTTGTATTTTCACCAGGCATGTCAACGGCCATATTCCTACCACGGACAACAGGTGTCTCCCCGGGTGCCTGACTTAAACAAACCACCTCACCATCAGAATCCTCCTGGTCAATTTCCTCCCCAGCGCCAGCAACACCCATATCCTCCTCATCCTGGTGTACTTCAACACTGACATCTTCAATCTGACTATCAGGAACTGGACTGCGGGTGCTCCTTCCATCACTTGCAGGGGGCGTGCAAATGGTGGAAGGCGCATGCTCTTCACGTCCAGTGTTGGGAAGGTCAGGCATCGCAACCGACACAATTGGAGTCGGACTCTCCTTGTGGATTTGGGATTTCGAAGAACGCACAGTTCTTTGCGGTGCTACTGCTTTTGCCAGCTTTAGTCTTTTCATTTTTCTAGCCAGAGGCTGAGTGCTTCCATCCTCATGTGAAGCTGAACCACTAGCCATGAACATAGGCCAGGGCCTCAGCCGTTCCTTGCCACTCCGTGTGGTAAATGGCATATTGGCAAGTTTACGCTTCTCCTCCGACAATTTTATTTTAGGTTTTGGAGTCCTTTTTTTACTGATATTTGGTGTTTTGGATTTGACATGCTCTGTACTATGACATTGGGCATCGGCCTTGGCAGACGACGTTGCTGGCATTTCATCGTCTCGGCCATGACTAGTGGCAGCAGCTTCAGCACGAGGTGGAAGTGGATCTTGATCTTTCCCTAATTTTGGAACCTCAACATTTTTGTTCTCCATATTTTAATAGGCACAACTAAAAGGCACCTCAGGTAAACAATGGAGATGGATGGATTGGATACTAGTATACAATTATGGACGGGCTGCCGAGTGCCGACACAGAGGTAGCCACAGCCGTGAACTACCGCACTGTACTGTGTCTGCTGCTAATATAGACTGGTTGATAAAGAGATAGTATACTCGTAACTAGTATGGCTATAAAGAAAGAAAAAAAAAAACCACGGTTAGGTGGTATATACAATTATGGACGGGCTGCCGAGTGCCGACACAGAGGTAGCCACAGCCGTGAACTACCGCACTGTACTGTGTCTGCTGCTAATATATAGACTGGTTGATAAAGAGATAGTATACTCGTAACTAGTATGTATGTATAAAGAAAGAAAGAAAAAACACGGTTAGGTGGTATATACAATTATGGACGGGCTGCCGAGTGCCGACACAGAGGTAGCCACAGCCGTGAACTACCGCACTGTACTGTGTCTGCTGCTAATATAGACTGGTTGATAAAGAGATAGTATACTCGTAACTAGTATGTATGTATAAAGAAAGAAAAAAAAACCACGGTTAGGTGGTATATACAATTATGGACGGGCTGCCGAGTGCCGACACAGAGGTAGCCACAGCCGTGAACTACCGCACTGTACTGTGTCTGCTGCTAATATATAGACTGGTTGATAAAGAGATAGTATACTCGTAACTAGTATGTATGTATAAAGAAAGAAAAAAAAACCACGGTTAGGTGGTATATACAATTATGGACGGGCTGCCGAGTGCCGACACAGAGGTAGCCACAGCCGTGAACTACCGCACTGTACTGTGTCTGCTGCTAATATAGACTGGTTGATAAAGAGATAGTATACTCGTAACTAGTATGACTATAAAGAAAGAAAAAAAAACCACGGTTAGGTGGTATATACAATTATGGACGGGCTGCCGAGTGCCGACACAGAGGTAGCCACAGCCGTGAACTACCGCACTGTACTGTGTCTGCTGCTAATATATAGACTGGTTGATAAAGAGATAGTATACTCGTAACTAGTATGTATGTATAAAGAAAGAAAAAAAAACCACGGTTAGGTGGTATATACAATTATGGACGGGCTGCCGAGTGCCGACACAGAGGTAGCCACAGCCGTGAACTACCGCACTGTACTGTGTCTGCTGCTAATATAGACTGGTTGATAAAGAGATAGTATACTCGTAACTAGTATGACTATAAAGAAAGAAAAAAAAACCACGGTTAGGTGGTATATACAATTATGGACGGGCTGCCGAGTGCCGACACAGAGGTAGCCACAGCCGTGAACTACCGCACTGTACTGTGTCTGCTGCTAATATATAGACTGGTTGATAAAGAGATAGTATACTCGTAACTAGTATGTATGTATAAAGAAAGAAAAAAAAACCACGGTTAGGTGGTATATACAATTATGGACGGGCTGCCGAGTGCCGACACAGAGGTAGCCACAGCCGTGAACTACCGCACTGTACTGTGTCTGCTGCTAATATAGACTGGTTGATAAAGAGATAGTATACTCGTAACTAGTATGTATGTATAAAGAAAGAAAAAAAAACCACGGTTAGGTGGTATATACAATTATGGACGGGCTGCCGAGTGCCGACACAGAGGTAGCCACAGCCGTGAACTACCGCACTGTACTGTGTCTGCTGCTAATATAGACTGGTTGATAAAGAGATAGTATACTCGTAACTAGTATGACTATAAAGAAAGAAAAAAAAACCACGGTTAGGTGGTATATACAATTATGGACGGGCTGCCGAGTGCCGACACAGAGGTAGCCACAGCCGTGAACTACCGCACTGTACTGTGTCTGCTGCTAATATATAGACTGGTTGATAAAGAGATAGTATACTCGTAACTAGTATGTATGTATAAAGAAAGAAAAAAAAACCACGGTTAGGTGGTATATACAATTATGGACGGGCTGCCGAGTGCCGACACAGAGGTAGCCACAGCCGTGAACTACCGCACTGTACTGTGTCTGCTGCTAATATAGACTGGTTGATAAAGAGATAGTATACTCGTAACTAGTATGACTATAAAGAAAGAAAAAAAAACCACGGTTAGGTGGTATATACAATTATGGACGGGCTGCCGAGTGCCGACACAGAGGTAGCCACAGCCGTGAACTACCGCACTGTACTGTGTCTGCTGCTAATATATAGACTGGTTGATAAAGAGATAGTATACTCGTAACTAGTATGTATGTATAAAGAAAGAAAAAAAAACCACGGTTAGGTGGTATATACAATTATGGACGGGCTGCCGAGTGCCGACACAGAGGTAGCCACAGCCGTGAACTACCGCACTGTACTGTGTCTGCTGCTAATATAGACTGGTTGATAAAGAGATAGTATACTCGTAACTAGTATGACTATAAAGAAAGAAAAAAAAACCACGGTTAGGTGGTATATACAATTATGGACGGGCTGCCGAGTGCCGACACAGAGGTAGCCACAGCCGTGAACTACCGCACTGTACTGTGTCTGCTGCTAATATATAGACTGGTTGATAAAGAGATAGTATACTCGTAACTAGTATGTATGTATAAAGAAAGAAAAAAAAACCACGGTTAGGTGGTATATACAATTATGGACGGGCTGCCGAGTGCCGACACAGAGGTAGCCACAGCCGTGAACTACCGCACTGTACTGTGTCTGCTGCTAATATAGACTGGTTGATAAAGAGATAGTATACTACTAATATTATATATACTGGTGGTCAGGTCACTGGTCACTAGTCACACTGGCAGTGGCACTCCTGCAGCAAAAGTGTGCACTGTTTAATTTTAATATAATATTATGTACTCCTGGCTCCTGCTATAACCTATAACTGGCACTGCAGTGCTCCCCAGTCTCCCCCACAATTATAAGCTGTGTGAGCTGAGCACAGTCAGATATATATATACATTGATGCAGCACACTGGGCTGAGCAGTGCACACAGATATGGTATGTGACTGAGTCACTGTGTGTATCGTTTTTTTCAGGCAGAGAACGGATATATTAAATAAAACAAACAACTGCACTGTCTGGTAGTCACTGTGGTCGTCAGTCACTAAACTCTGCACTCTCTTCTACAGTATCACAGCCTCAGGTCAATCTCTCTCTCTCTCAACCCTAATCTAAATGGAGAGGACGCCAGCCACGTCCTCTCCCTATCAATCTCAATGCACGTGTGAAAATGGCGGCGACGCCCGGCTCCTTATATAGAATCCGAGTCTCGCGAGAATCCGACAGCGTCATGATGACGTTCGGGCGCGCTCGGGTTAACCGAGCAAGGCGGGAGGATCCGAGTCTGCTCGGACCCGTGAAAAAAACATGAAGTTCGTGCGGGTTCGGATTCAGAGAAACCGAACCCGCTCATCTCTACTTAGGACGTCAGAGAAAATAAGATTTTACTCACCGGTAAATCTATTTCTCGTAGTCCGTAGTGGATGCTGGGCGCCCATCCCAAGTGCGGATTGTCTGCAATACTTGTTTATAGTTATTGCCTAACTAAAGGGTTATTGTTGAGCCATCTGTTGAGAGGCTCAGTTATATTTCATTTTCATACTGTTAACTGGGTATAGTATCACGAGTTATACGGTGTGATTGGTGTGGCTGGTATGAGTCTTACCCGGGATTCAAAATCCTTCCTTATTGTGTCAGCTCTTCCGGGCACAGTATCCTAACTGAGGTCTGGAGAAGGGTCTTAGTGGGAGGAGCCAGTGCACACCAGGTAGTCCTAAAGCTTTCTTTAGTTGTGCCCAGTCTCCTGCGGAGCCGCTAATCCCCATGGTCCTTACAGAGTCCCAGCATCCACTACGGACTACGAGAAATAGATTTACCGGTGAGTAAAATCTTATTTTATTGGAAAAAGAGGGAATGAGCAAAATAGAGGAGCGAGAGAGAGAGGGTGTCAGGGAGAAAGCTGAGAGAGGGAGAAACAGTGTCAGGAGAGAGGTGGTGTCAGGGAGAGAGACAGTGTTGGCGAGTGAGAGGGAGAAAGACAGTGTCAAAGAGAGGGAGAGAGAGAGACATACAGTGTCAGGGAGAGAGAGAGAGACAGAGACACAGTGTCAGGGACAGAGAGACAGTGCCAGGGAGAGATATTTAGACAGCATCAGGGAGAGACAGTGTCACAGAGAGAGAGAAAGCTAGAGTGCCAGGGAGAGACAGACAGTGTCAGGAAGAGAGTGGGGGAGACAGTGTCAAAGAGAGAGGGTGTGGGGAGGGGACAGAGAGACAGTGTCAGGGTGAGAGCGATATAGTGTCAGGGATAGAGGAAGAGGGAAAGAGAGAGAGGGAGAGGGAGCCAGCTGGACATACACTACCTGACTACAGTACAGGTATCTTATGGGGGCGGACACTTCCCGGCATTAGGCTCCACCCCCAAATGCGCGCAAATCACGGCACTACCACTGTGAGCCAACCAGGGCAGGTAGGACAGGGACAGATCAGGCTGGGTCAGGCTTGGTATCCCCTCTCTCGCTACATCCTCCATAGCTGCAGGGCTTCCACTGTTTTGGGGTTAACCATGCCCCGTCATCAGGATAAATAGCAAAGGTTCCGCAATGCCTAAGAAAATACATAAACAAATGGGCAAGAGAAGAAAGCAATCACTTAAGGCCCATACACACTTGCCGATAAAATGAGCGACGTCGCTCATTTCCCCCCTCCCTGAGCAACGTCGCTCATTTTATCGGCAAGTGTGTATGCCGCCAGCGATGACCAATGCGCAGCCCCACGGTTCGGCAACGATCGTCGCTGTCGGCAGTGCATGCATGCAGGATCTGGACTGTTGCCTACGACCTGCATGCAGGGCTGCCGGAGGCGTGACGTCACTGAGAGATATGAGCGGTCATATCGCTCAGTGTGTACAGTCGGCCGCCGACCGGCCAGCCCAGGAGGTGAAAAATTAGACGACGTCGCTCAAAGAGCGACATCGTCTAATGTGTATGGACCTTTGCAGTACAAGACAATGTAGGACAAGTATAGGGTATATAAACATTGTTGCATCGAGGGTTAGGTAGCGATAAATAGAGTAACATAGTCTAAAAGAATTAAAATCGCATGAAGGGAGAGGGCCCTGCCCAAGAGAGTTTACTATATATATATATATATATATATATCTATATATATATACTGCACTACAAAGCACAAAGATGCTTTAACGCACTTAGCGTTTCGGGGTACGTAACTCTATCATCAGGACACACATGTTTGTATGATTGTATGATTTGGTAATGTCCTCCATTTCCTTAGTACACTGCAGAAAACCTTAAATATTTTACCTACTAGACCCTCCGCAGCAGTCTTCACATGTACGCCGTCTGACCTCTTCCGGTTGCAGCGCTGGTCTGAACAATCAGAAATGGTTTGACAGCGTACACATGGAGACAGCTGCAGGGGGTCTGGAAGGTAAGACGTTTAAGGTTTGTTTTTTGCACGGTATACTTTGCGGGTGGTATTCATGTGACCGCTGGTCAGCTGACCGACAGTCACATGACCTCCTCCGTGAGCCCGACGGCTCACTATCCCGATGGTCGGCATGCCGACCAACAGGGACTATTTCCACTCGTGGGTGTCCACGACACCCATAGAGTGGGAATAGAACCTGTGGCGACCGCAGGTCGCCACCGAGCCCGCAAGGAGCTTGCTGCACTCGCCCCTCCCCGCCGGGATCCCGGCGTCGGTATGCTGCCGGGATCCCGGCGTCGGTAAGGTGACCGGCGGTCAGGAGACCGCCGGTCACCAGTACTACACCCATACTTTGCTGTATCCTGAAGAAGGGAAGCACATCTCCAAATCATTGATGTATTAAAGAACAGATTTTTCACCATCAAAAAGTCACTAAATGATTCCCTCCATCTTTGCGGTCTATTGCGGGTGCCGTCCACCTAGGAATGGCACCAATGCAGGATTTGTCTCCTTAGGGACTGCTAGAGTGTGGGATCCTTTGTATGGTGACAAGGGGGGTCAAAGGGGACATGCGTCCCAGGCCTCACCACTGTGAGGAGCCCCAAGGTCCAGCGGCAGCAGCAGCATGGCATGGATCCAGATTTAAATAATTATACAGATTGCGGCTTCGCTGCATCATGCCAGCTGCGGCCCGCCCGCTATGTAGTAAAAGGACATTTTGGTGGTTCAGCTGCAGCGGCACCCCCGTGGTCACCACCCAGACCAGACCCAGCTCAGCTGTCTGGGGCTCCAGCAGCCAGTCCCCGTGTGCAATGACGTTGCATGGCTATACGTAAGACCCTTGTCCTTCCCTCCTCTCCACCCGCCCTGTCTATGCTCTGTGAGGAGCGGCCGAGTGGGACTGTGGCTACAGAGTGCCAGCCCGGCGTGCAGACACTCAGGCAGGCTGTCACTCATTTTTATTCTCTGGACACTGGACAACAAACATAATCAGTGACTGAGCTATAGTGATATATCAGCTCTCTCGGAGGGATGTGTGGGTCTGAGGTCAAGGGGGGTTTGGTCCGCACAGAGTTGGACTGGGGGGGCGCAAGGTTTCTGTTGCCGGCTGTGTGTGTGTGTGTGTGTGTGTGTGTGTGTGTGTGTGTGTGTGTGTGTGTATGTATGTATACATACATACATATATATACATATGTATATGTGTGTGCGTGGGGGTATGCAAAAGTGAAGGACGCAATTATGTGGTGCGCAGTCTCCCAAAAATGGGTGTGGTCACCCAAAAGGGGGCGTGTCCAGTGTAGTAGAACCCCTTATACTATCTAGTACTGGTGCCCCTTTCACCTTATAGCACACGGTACGAGCCGTAATTCACATTATAGCACATGGTACGAGCTGAAATTCACATTATAGCACAGGGTACCAGCCGAAATTCACATTATAGCACACGGTACGAGCCGAAATTTACATTATAGCACACGGTACGAGCCGAAATTCACATTATAGCACACAGAATGAGCCGAAATTCACCTTGTAGCACACTGAATGAGCCGAAATTCACATTGTAGCACACTGAATGAGCCGAAATTCACATTGTAGCACACTGAATGAGCCGAAATTCACATTGTAGCACACTGAATGAGCCGAAATTCACATTGTACCACACTGAATGAGCCGAAATTCACATTGTAGCACACTGTATGAGCCGAAATTCACATTGTAGCACACTGAATGAGCCGAAATTCACATTGTGTACTGAATGAGGTGAAATTGTGACAGCAGGGACAGGGAGAGAGAGTGACGACAGGGAGAGAGAGTGTGACTACAGGGAGAGAGAGTGACGACAGGGAGAGAGAGTGACGACAGTGACGACAGGAAGAGAGAGTGACGACAGGGAGAGAGAGTGACGACAGGGAGAGAGAGAGTGACAACAGTGACGACAGGGAGAGAGAGTGACGACAGAGAGAGAGTGACGACAGGGAGAGAGAGTGACGACAGAGAGAGAGTGACGACAGGGAGAGGGCGTGACGACACTGACGACAGGAAGAAAGTGACGACAGGGAGAGAGAGTGACGACAGGGAGAACAGGGAGAGAGTGACGACAGGGAGAGAGAGTGAAGACAGTGACGACAGGGAGAGAGAGTGACGACGGAGAGAGAGTGACGACAGGGAGAGAGCGTGACGACACTGACGACAGGGAGAGAGTGACAACAGGGGGAGAGAGTGACGACAGGGGGAGAGAGTGAAGACAGGGGGAGAGAGTGAAGACAGTGACGACAGGGAGAGAGTGTGACGGTAGGGACAGGGACGGTAACGACAGGGAGAGAGGGAGCATTACCTCATTTGTTGCGGGTGAGCGGCGGACGGCGGACGGCTGACGGCGGTGAGCGGCGGTGAGCGGCTGATGGCGGTGAGCAGCTGTGAGCTTGTACAGCGCTCTACACAGCCGCCGGCCGCCGCGCAGGGATGGGGAGCAACATGTGCAGCAGGATGGCCACTTCCCTCGCCTCCTGCTGCACTTTCATTTGCTCATTTCCGGATCAGTGGAAGAAGTGGCGGTATACCGCCCCACTTCAACCACTGTATACATATATATATATATATATATATACACATACATACAGTACATCTGTACATATGCATAGACATACATATACACACACATCTTACTTACAAGCACACGCACAGCATACATACACAAAACATACATACACACTGAGTACATACATACAGGCCCACAACCCCCCCCCCCCCCCGAATAACAGAAAGCAAAACTCCTTTTATAATAGGCTGCCCACCCTGTCATATGTCATCCCCACTCCCTGTATGTGACACAAACCTGGCTTCCACACAGTCACTGCCTCACCTGCTCAGAGGCTGCGCCTCACACGAGGATCTGTGTGAAAGCCCCATTCAAGAACTGCTTGGGATGGGAGGAGCAGCGCGCGGCCACTGCAGCTCCCCCTACATGCAGCCAGTGCTGAGCCCAGCCTCTCAGTGTCAGCCGCTGCCTCATAGCTGTGCCAGCAGCTCCGATGAATCGGCGCCGGGGAGGGGGGTTTGTAGGTACTCAGACCCCCTCCATTCCTTCCGTGCGCGTGTGGCCAGTGGCCACTGTGGTTGGGGGCGGACACAAGACGCCCCCTGCGGCATTAGCATCTTTTAGCACAGCCACTGCGTCCATCTCTGAATCTGGCTCAATGTTACTGTTGCCAAAATGTGCTGGATTTAAGGCAACAAAGAGAGAATACGTTCACCTTATGCAGGGGCAAATACGAACCACTTTGCCCGTCTAGTCTGACCTAAACACATGTACACGCACACACTTACACACTAGGGATACTTTTTGTCCTGAGCCAATTAACCTATCAGTATAATTTTGGATTGTTGCAGGAAACCTACGCAAGCACAGGGAGAATATACAAACTCCACACAGTTAGGGCCATGGTGGGAATCGAACCCATGACCTCAGTGCTTAGAATGAACCCTCCTGAAGTAATATGTGTCAGTTGGTTGTTGCACATGATGCTATCTGAATCGTACCATGGAAATGGTTCTAAGTTACATGCAAACTTTGCCTGTGTGCAGAATATACACTGGAATGGGTGCAGATGCAATGCATACATGACTACTCTCTGGGAGGCTCTCCAGTGAGAGACCAGTCTCCCAGATCCTGTCCACTCCCCCCAGTGAAGTGGCCGGTCTGAGGGCTTGATGACATGATTTGCGGTGAACCATGTCTTCATGGCCACACCAATACCGTACAATGCCACAAATATTGCACCTCCCACATTGATGGCTCTTGGAGATTATACTCCTTTCACACCACAAAAATAACCCAGTATTGACCCGGTATATTGCTGGGTCGACATGGGTCGCTGTGCGGTGTGAAAGGGGCCATGGTCGAATTCCCGAGTCGCCTGATCCGGTAATTCAAACTGGGAATCAAGCAGTGTTATTCCTAGGTGAAATACCGGGTCAGGTGCAGTGTGAAAGGGATGGTGGGTCGATTCGACCTGGGACCCGTTCACTGCATAGGGAGAGACGGCGCGGAAATTATGTGATTTCCCAGCGCCGGCTCCGCCCATGATATTAATATTGCCGGGTCGAGGTGGCAGTGTGCAAGGGTCCAATGTTGGGTCCCACCCGGGAAGGACCCTCTCCAATTCCCGAGTGGGACCCGACATTGCAATGTGAAAGGTGTATTAGTGAAGCCACCCTACTTCATCACATTGGTCCCTTGTGGCCAGTCCCTACACTGGGGTATATTTACTAACATTCGTAATTTTCGGAAAAAGGTCAAATTTCAATCACGAATGACATCGCAAGTGTAAACTTGCAACTTTTTGAATTTATTACGACTAATTTACTAAGCTGTCGTATTCTGCATTTTCATTTGTTCCGATGTCGATGTCATTCGTGTTTTTTTCCCGTTTTTTACGGCAGTGATTAGCAAAACACTGCCGACTTTATCACAATGAATCTCGGCCGGATCTGTGTGATCCGTGCTGGGGTTCATTTTTTTTTTTTTTTAAATAAACACTGTAAAATCACAAAAAAAAAATGCGTGGGGTCCCCCCTCCTAAGCATAACCAGCCTCGGGCTCTTTGAGCCGATCCTGGTTGCAGAAATATGGGGAAAAAATTGACAGGGGTTCCCCCATATTTAAGCAACCAGCATCGGGCTCTGCGCCTGGTCCTGGTTCCAAAAATACGGGGGACAAAAAGAGTAGGGGTCCCCCGTATTTTTAAAACCAGCACCGGGCTCCACTAGCTGGACAGATAATGCCACAGCCGGGGGTCACTTTTATATAGTGCCCTGCGGCCGTGGCATCAAATATCCAACTAGTCACCCCTGGCCGGGGTACCCTGGGGGAGTGGGGACCCCTTCAATCAAGGGGTCCCCCCCCCAGCCACCCAAGGGCCAGGGGTGAAGCCCGAGGCTGTCCCCCTCATCCAATGGGCTGCGGATGGGGGGCTGATAGCCTTTGTTGAAAATGTAAAGATATTGTTTTTAGTAGCAGTACTACAAGTCCCAGTAAGCCTCCCCCGCATGCTGGTACTTGGAGAACCACAAGTACCAGCATGCGGCGGAAAAACGGGCCCGCTGGTACCTGTAGTACTAATACTAAAAAAATACCTAAAAAAAGACAAGACACACACACCTTGAAAGTAAAGATTTATTACATACATCCACACAAACATACATACATACTTACCTTATGTTCACACGCAGGTCGGTCCTCTTCTCCAGTAGAATCCATGGGGTACCTGTTGAATAAATTATACTCACCAGATCCAGGGTACCAGGCTCCCTGGCGAATCCATTTGTAATCCACGTACTTGATTAAAATAAAAAAACGGAGACCCGAGCCACGCACTGAAAGGGGACCCATGTTTTTCACATGGGCCCCCTTTCCCCGAATGCCAGAAACCCACTCTGACTTCTGTCTAAGTGGGTTTCTTCAGCCAATCAGGGAGCGCCACGTTGTGGCACCCTCCTGATCGGCTGTGTGCTCCTGTACTGTCTGACAGGCGGCACACGGCAGTGTTACAATGTAGCGCCTATGCGCTCCATTGTAACCAATGGTGGGAACTTTCTGCTCAGCGGTGAGGTCACTTTCGGTCAACCGCTGAGCAGAAAGTTCCCACCATTGGTTACAATGGAGACAAGTACCTGCATGCGGGGGAGGCTTGCTGGGACTTGTAGTACTGCTACTAAAAACAATATCTTTACATTTTCAACAAAGGCTATCAGCCCCCCATCCGCAGCCCATTGGATGGGGGGGACAGCCTCGGGCTTCACCCCTGGCCCTTGGGTGGCTGGGGGGGGACCCCTTGATTGAAGGGGTCCCCACTCCCCCAGGGTACCCCGGCCAGGGGTGACTAGTTGGATATTTGATGCCACGGCCGCAGGGCACTATATAAAAGTGACCCACGGCTGTGGCATTATCTGTCCAGCTAGTGGAGCCCGGTGCTGGTTTTAAAAATACGGGGGACCCCTACTCTTTTTGTCCCCCGTATTTTTGGAACCAGGACCAGGCACAGAGCCCGAGGCTGGTTATGCTTAGGAGGGGGGACCCCACGCAATTTTTTTTTAGAAAATAACCACTTTCCCACCCCTTCCCACTGATATACATGCACGGATCTCATGGATCCCTGCATGTCTATACAATCACTGATTAAAAAAGCAGGTCTGTTTTTTCTAGCACTTTTTTACGAGTTGTAATTTTTCACGGCAGTGTTTTATTTTTTTTTGCTTTGCACTTCTTAGTAAATGACCGAGATTCATACTTAAACAGCCGCGTTTTGACCGATGGTGTATTCATTCGTAATTATTTTCATGGACTACCCAAAAAATACGAATGCCCTCATCACTGCCGTGATTTGAGTTTAGTAAATTACCGAGATGACACTTTGAAGAAAAAACGGCATCTCGGTCAAAATCGGGACCTTAGTAAATATACCCCACTGACTCACAAAAACATGAGAACGGCTCGCATCCTTTGTCGCCAGCTATCACACAGATTTTAAAACAGACAGAACCTTACCCAAGCATACTGATTAATGGGCACCTGGGGAATTAGCTGGCAAGAATTGGGAAAATGGGGTGCGAGAGAAAATATGATGGTATTATAAACAATAAGCTTTAATCCACAGCATTCCGTTATCTACCATGCCTGAAGTAAAGTTCACCCAGTCGGCTGGGTCTGGGGGGACTTTATATGGGGTCTGGAGGATTTTGGAAATAAGCCCCCTTGTGACTGATAGTGGGAACCAGAAAGAGGACAGAATAATGTTTCCAGTGGGTTTCTTGATTGCGTATGGTTATATGCTATTATGCTATCCTAACTACTGGCTCTGGTACACATAAATATTATCTTTGAATAGCAATTGTCAAGTACTAATACTAACTATGGTGGTCATTCCGAGTTGTTCGCTCGTTGCCGTTTTTCGCAACGGAGCGATTAGGTGAAAAATGGTACGCAGCGCGCATGCGTTCAGTGATTTAACACAAAACTTTGGAGATTTGCACAAGCTCGAGCAACGTTTTTTCATCGCTCGAGTGATCGTAGTGTGATTGACAGGAAGTGGGTGTTTCTGGGCGGAAGCTGGCCGTTTTCAGGGAGTGTGCTAAAAAAACGCAGGCGTTCCAGGTAAAAACGCAGGAGTGGCTGGAGAAACGGGGGAGTGGCTGGTCGAACGCAGGGCGTGTTTGTGACGTCAAACCAGGAACTAAACGGACTGAGGTGATTGCAATCTAGGAGTAGGTCTGGAGCTACTCAGAAACTGCAAGGAATTATTTAGTAGCAGTTCTGCTAATCTTTAATTCGCTATACTGCTAAACTAAGATACACTCCCAGAGGGCGGCGGCCTAGCGTTTGCAATGCTGCTAAAACGAGTTTTATGGTAAGAACTTACCTTTGTTAAAATTCTTTCTGCGAGGTACACTGGGCTCTACAAGGAGAGACATTGGGGTGTAGAGTAGGATCTTGATCCGAGGCACCAACAGGCTCAAATGCTTTGACTGTTCCCAAGATGCATAGCGCCGCCTCATCTATAACCCCGCCTCCCTGCACAGGAGCTCAGTTTTTAGTTAACCAGCCCAATGCAGTAGCAGGAAAGTAAAATGATTGATGTCTAAAATTAATAAATACACAATCCAAAAGAATAAGTCTTGGAGTCTGAAGAGGAATGAGGTTTCTCTTGATGGATGGCTTTGGTACCATAAAAAGCTTTGAGACTCAATTCTTTTTGTCTATTTTTATGTATTTAACAGATGATTATGTGACACATATACAAATGACTAATCATGGCAATCTGTAATACCCCATCACACTGCCTGAGGCGGATCGCACCCAGGAGCCTGACACGGGAGATTGCAGGGTGCGACCCGCCTCAGGCGCTTTTCACACCACAGTTAGCAGCTCGGCATATTGCCGGGTTGCTGACGTCAGCAGTGACGTGGCGTGGGCGGCGCTTGGAGATCACATGATCTCCAAGCGCTGTCCTTACATAGAGAGTGAACGGGAAACATGTCGCATTGACCCGGCTCCCGTTCACACCGCACATGAACACAGGTTATGCGCGCTCATGTGCCAAAAACCCGTGTTCAGAGGTGCTGGTATGAAAGGGGTAGAAGAGAGAACTTGAGGACAAACTTAGTGTTGTCTTATCAGTTTTTTTTCTCAGCAGAACATCATTTCTTGGTGAAGAAAACTAAAATTGATTCTTTATGGCTGTGCTAACCACTTTATACAAAGCATTAACTTTTCAAAAGATAGAAAGCATTAGTGTGACGCTGAATGCTAAAGCAGCAAAAAAACATATCTTTAGTATGTAAGGTCTCAGGTGCAGGGCCCTTCATCCTCTGGTTCATCTACCACACTATCCTTGCTGTCCCTGCTCCTTGTTTCCTTGTCCCCTTCAGCAACTCTAAATCTGTGTGCTTGCCCTTCATTGGGTACGGTCTCATTGCATCCCTCCCAACATTGTTAAACTGGAAATCGGGATCTTCCAAGTACCGGAGGCACATGCGTTTCGAAAAGGAGGTGGGGCCTCATCGGAAGGGGTGGAGCCTAGTGGCAAACCCCCATTTGCCTCACATTGGAGGCGTCCCCAGCACTCTTCAACATACTGGGCTGTCTCTAGAGCTCTCCCTTCACTGTGAATAGATGCCATGCACATCACACGGTATCTATTCACCTGCTGCAAGCTGCAGTGACGTTGCATCCCACAACCTTTTACCCCTCCCGTGAGACACTGGGAAGGGCGGTGGGACAGTCCCAGAAAAACATGCCTGTTCTGCCGCCAGCAGGACAGTTGGGAAGTATGCCATTAAGTGTTAAACTGCCACAGGGATCCCGGCGCCTGGGATTAGTAGTGCGGAGATCGTTGCTCTCCTAATCTCAGCTCTGGAGTAGGCCCTGAAGCTGCGGCCTCGATTTATTGATTAGAGATATTACTTTTATTGCGGCCGCTGCTGCATCACCGCGCCTGAGTCCTGCCGACCCTTAGCTGTCTTATACCCCTCTAGGATATTACCTTGGGCTGACAATGATTATTGCAGGTCCCGCTGCCTCTGTCTGGTGAGCCAGCTCTGGGATGGGACCCTTAGCCCGTGTGATCTACGGCTGCATGTTATCAGCCCTGAAGTGTCTGGCAACCCTTGATTAAAAGCTGCCGTGATAGCACTAGGCAAAATTTTTGGAAAGAAAATGGTAAAGAAATATGCCTGCTGTTGGTTTTAACCAGGTCCAGCGCTCAGCAAAGGGATGCAAAGCAGGGAGGCGCCAAGTGGGAGAAGCGCTCTCCCTGCTCTGCAACCCTGCTAATGTCCCCTCCCTTTTGCTGCCAGCTGCACCTGTCACACTGTATGACAGGCAGTGGTGCCGGTAGCCTGAATTTAGCGTCCATCCCCATCAGTCAGGGGTTCTCAAACTCGGTCCTCAGGGGCGCACACAGTGCATGTTTTGCAGGTCTCCTCACAGAATCACAAGTGAAATAATTAGCTCCACCTGTGGATCTTTTAAAATGTGTCTGTGAGTAATTAATACACCTGTGCACTTGCTGGGTTACCTGCAAAACATGCACTGTGTGCGCCCCTGATGACCGAGTTTGAGAACCCCTGCCATCAGTGATCAGGGACTGAAGGAGCAGAGTTTCACAGGACTGAGGTTGCAGAGCTACACAGGACCAGGGCTGCTGTGTGTCAGAGGGTGAGGATGAGCTGCTACAGATCTGGTCAGTGGAGTGGAGGGAAAGAGAGAAAGTGTGGGTGTTTATTATGTGTATAAGCAGTGCTACTACTGTGGGTATTATATATATAAGTGGCGCTACTACTGTGGGCATTATGCATATAAGCGGCACTACTACCAGGCCATTATGCATATAAGGGGTGATACTCCCGTGGGAATTATGCATGTAAGGGGCGCTACTACAGTGGACATTATTTTTATAAGAGGCGCTACTACTGTGGGCATTATGTGTATAAGCAGCGCTACTACCGTAGGCATTATGCTTATAAGCCGCGTTACTACTGTGGGCATTATGTATATAACCAGCACTACTGCCATTGGCATTATGCATATAAGCAGTGCTACTACCATGGGCATTATGTGTATAAGGTGCACTACTACTGTAGGCATTATGTGTATAAGGGGTGCTACTAGTGTGGGCATTATATGTATAAGCAGTGCTACTACCGAGGGCATTATGCGTTTAAGCGACGCTACTATTGTGGGCATTATGTGTATAAGCTGCGCTACTACTGTGGGCATTATGTGTTTAAGACTCGCTACTACTGTGGGTATCATGTGTATAAGTGGTGCTACTACTGTGGGTATTATGTGCATAAGGGGCACTACTACTGTGGGCATTATGTGTATAAGAGGCCCTACTAGTGGGGGCATTGTGTGTATAAGGGGCGCTATTACTGTGGGTATTATGTATATGGGGCGCTGTTGCTGTGATCATTATGTTCATAAGGGGCGCTACTACTGTGGCATTATGTGCATAAGCAGTGCTACTACCATGGGCATTATGTGTATAAGGGGCACTACTACTGTGGGCATTATGTGTATAAGGGGCGCTACAAACATGGGTATTATGTGTATGAGGGGCACTACTAATCTAGTGGGGGCATTGTGTGTATAAGGGTCGCTATTACTGTGGGTATTATGTATAAAGGGCACTGCTGCAGTGAGTATGATGTGCATAAGGGGAGCTACTACTGTGGGCATTATGTGCATAAGAGGCGCTACTGTGGGCATTATGTGTATAAGCAGTGCTACTACTGTGGGCATTATGTGCTTAAGGGGCACTAATACTGTTGGCATTATGTGTATAAGGCACGCTACTACTGTGGGCATTATGTGTACAAGCAGCGCTACTACTGTGGGTATTGTGTGTATAAGGGGCGCTACTACCATGGGCATTATGTGTATAATGGCACTACTACTGTGGGCATTATGTGTGTAAGCAGCACTATTAATGTGGACATTATGTGTAAACGCAGCACTACTACTCTAAGCATTATCTGTGTAAATAGCACTATTACTGTGGGCATTAGGGCTACTACTGTGTGTTGTATCATGAATAAGGGACACTACTATGTGGTGTAATATGAAACAAGGGCATTACATGCAGTGCAATGTATAAGATTGTGCTACTATGTGATGTAATTTAAAATGGGGGTACTATTATGTGGCTACGCCCCCTTCCTTGTGAGACCACACCCCTTTCTTTCGGCATGTGCTCATTGACCCTTTTTGAAAGTATGGCAGGGCGCCGGTCTTAGTTTTACCTATATTAACCACTAGCTGAAGCACCCAGTGTTGTCCGGCTTTAAATCTTCAAGTGATGAAGTTATCAGTGAGTTGGATGTAACTATCAACATGTGAAAAATAATTAACAGCTTAGCAGCTCTTCCAACACACCCATGAGGTGGCTGCCCAATGTCGTTTTTTTTTTTTAGGTGGGGTGTCGCCAGTAGCCCTAATCCCCACATATTGCTGTAGCTCACCTAGCCAACAGCAATCCACATAGTGAGCTCTTCAGCATGTCGCTGTTTCTAGACACTTCCACTTCTGGCCAAGATCTTGTATTACCATTCTGACAGCTTTACGGTAATATGTTTGATTTGCTCTCTGTAGTCCCTTCCACAAGTCTCTGTAGTCTGTCGAGGTGATCTCCTCATAAGGTATATATGCCTTCATAGCATTAATATACCTGACTGTGGCCCAGATATCTGAATATTCGACCAGATTTTCTACTGCATATAGCAGCATTGGCTTAAGCAGATGTTTCCGCGCCAACTTTTGATAAATAGCCTGTACGTATCTGGGGTCCTGCCAGTCACTGCCCTCTTCCAGCACCATGACCCTGCAGCCAAGGTGAGGAAGGCATCGGTTGAGACAGACTACTGCAGCAGACACAATGTCCATGTCCTGGTTGCCAAGTTTGATCATCATTAGTGAGAGGACCGGTTCTGTAATCAGCCTCTTGATGGGACTCCATGGGAACACGCGATATCTGTTAACTATTTCTCCAAATAGTACCATTGATAGCAGTTGTATGTCGTGGTGGCCAGAGTCCATAAATCTTATGATGTAGGGGAGGACTTTGTCATACTTCTTCCATGTCTTATGATGACGCATCTGTATTACTGCCAGTAATGTTTTTAGCAGCATGGGAACCAGTTCCATGTTTGCCAATTGGATTTTTTGCAGAATAGCTGTTATAAATACATTTCTGTACCTCATGGCCTGGTCTGGTGATCCCCTGGTGGAATTTGTGATGCCTTCAAGTACTTTCATGCAAATGTTGTTATCAATGTCATCCAACATGCATAACATCTCCTTAATGATGACATCATAAAAGTGTCCAGTGATACAATCTGGATAACTCAGTAGTGCTGCACAAATAATGGTGATGGTCATTTTGTTGTGGATGATGCTAGATTTCCACAAAGGCATCAGATGATTAAAAATGTCCTTCCAGCGCTCGGTCTGCACAAGCCATTTAACATAGTCATTGGCAGATCTGCACTGTGAGAACGCTGCATCAGTTTGAGTTGGCTGAAGGAATTTGCCTGTTCCATAAGGAAGAAGTGGTGTTCCTCTTTTCTCTGTACCCAACATAGATGTTGTAGATGAATCATCCAGCAGAGACTGTACTTGTACTGTGGCGGCCAGTATTATATCCTGATTATCAGTATTAGGCCTGCTTTGTGTTTCCCAGGTGTTCAGTAGGGCGCAGGCTCTGGTGAAATGTCCCTTTATTCCTGGCTCTAGCGCAGCAGCAGATTTCATGGCCAGCGCAGCATTGTGTATCATTATAGCCAGAGATCTCTGTGTGCTGGGATCAGTTGCAGATTCCATGTAAGAACATATCCTAGGCAACATATAACTCAGGAAATTAAGTGGCACGCTTGTATAGGATATTACAGCTGCCAGTGTGGTAAGTGCTGAAAGCGGAGGGGGGCACGAGGACGCCTGTATACAGGTCTGCAGCTCCCAGATGGTAATCAGCGTGTACTTATTGGCTAAAAGGTAGAGGACTTTACTTGCTGCAAGCCAAGGAGCATCTCTCTCCATCTGGTCGGCCTCTACCATGGAGCTTAGGACGATGGGCACTGTGTGCTCCGTAAACAGGTCAGCTGCGTCCTTCCTTATTTCTAATACGTTGCAAAAAAAGTCCAGGATTATCTGCCCCTCGTAACTGGACAGCCCCTTGCAACATAGGACCTCACTTAGCATATCGATGGTAGGGATAAGTTTCTCAGTTGCCATCTTGTCAATGATCTCAGGCAAACATTCCCTTAACAGTGGGGAATAGAAGATCTTAAGCAGCTGAAGATCATTCTCCATCTTTTGGATAAATATCCTGGAGGGTGACATGATGGGTAATTTCTTCTGATCTTCTCGCAGAATCACATCCGAAGTTAGACGGACTCTATGCGTAGTGTTTTAAAAACGGTAAGATAGACTTACCAGTCGTAATCCAAATATAAATCACGAAATACTCAGAGAGTAGCGCTGTGGGATAAACTATCACCACAAATGGCCAGCCACTGACTAGCTAGCCTTTACATAGGGCTGTGTGCCTTTATGACATCACTATGAGCTCATAGGCCTGTGTGCCATTATGACATCACTGTGAGCTCGTAGGGTACACATTCCTGTTTAGCATGTGAACCATTTTCATAGAGTTACTGTGTGACTGAGTTGACATACAGGCTTTGTAATACAAGATCAGGGACGTAAGCCAGCATATTACCCAAGTGTAGTAAAAACAATTGTTAGGGAAGAAAAATGTTGATAAAGGTTTGAAAAACTGCTGGAGCACTGAATAAACTGGATGGAATTGCTGAATATTTGTAGTTGTCCTTTGTATTGTGTTGAATGGAATCTTCCTCGCATTCATTTTCTCAATACAAATGGTTATATCATGTAAATCATAGCTCAGACTTGGTGAAATAGCAGCACCCTGGATGTGATCAAAAGGCTGAGAGATTGGAGGAAGTGGGTTTTTGATTTGTGATTTCATAAAGAACCCTCTAGATGATAATAATACCCTAAAATCTGGATCTAGTTGAGGTGGATTTGAAGTGGATTTTCTAATAAAGTATTTTCTAAAGTCTAATGCAGTAACACATGACCATAGTTCCAAATATATAAAGATGATATAACACAGCTAGGTGGTAGGGTCGTATAAGGGTATCATATCCATGACCAGGGGTGTCAGAACGTTTTTAGGTTGGGGGGGGGCAGGATATAATTTCCGTTTGGCGCCCCTTAATCGCTAAATGTCGCCCCCCTTTGTGTTATACCTCATAACAAAAATGGAGAGAGAGAGAAAGACATGAAGAGTGACAGAGAGAGATACATGGAGAGAGAGATGGAGAAAGAAAAAGAGAGGTTTATCATCAGCAGCAGAATGTGATGTGCCCAGGATAGCAGTTACCTGGAGGTCTCCGGGAGGAGGCTGCATTGCTCTCCGGCCAGGCAGTGGTTCTGCAGGAGCTATGGCGGACTCCCAGGCCATAGGCATTTGTCCGGCAAAAATTAGGTGGTCGTGGGAGGGAGGGGGAGAGATAGGCGGGAGGAGGGGAGGATGGGAGGATAGACAGTGACGAGGCGGCTTAGGGGTAGCAGGAGAGATTGAGACAGACAAAGCGGGTATCAGGGATAGAGAGAAATAGAGAGAGGAGAGAGAAATAGGGTTTCTCTGACATCCTAAGTGGATGCTGGGACTCCGTAAGGACCATGGGGATTAGCGGCTCGCAGGAGACTGGGCACAACTAAAGAAAGCTTTAGGACTACCTGGTGTGCACTGGCTCCTCCCACTAAGACCCTCCTCCAGACCTCAGTTAGATTCTTGTGCCCGGCTGAGCTGGATGCACACTAGGGGCTCTCCTGAGCTCCTAGAAAGAAAGTATATTTAGGTTTTTTTATTTTACAGTGAGATCTGCTGGCAACAGACTCACTGCAGCGAGGGACTAAGGGGAGAAGAAGCGAACCTACCTAACAGGTGGTAGTTTGGGCTTCTTAGGCTACTGGACACCATTAGCTCCAGAGGGATCGACCACAGGACCCGACCTTGGTGTTCGTTCCCGGAGCAGCGCCGCCGTCCCCCTTACAGAGCCAGAAGCATGAAGAGTCCGGAAAATCGGCGGCAGAAGACTTCGGTTTTCACCAAGGTAGCGCACAGCACTGCAGCTGTGCGCCATTGCTCCTCATGTACACCTCACACTCCGGTCACTGATGGGTGCAGGGCGCTGGGGGGGGGGGGGGGGCCCTGAGGGCAATATATGACACCTTGGCTGGCAAATCTACATCATATATAGTCCTAGAGGCTATATAGATGTAAAATTACCCCTGCCAGTATTCCAGAAAAAGCGGGAGAAAGTCAGTTGAAAAAGGGGCGGGGCTTCTCCCTCAGCACACTGGCGCCATTTTCTCTTCACAGTGCAGCTGGAAGACAGCTCCCCAGGCTCTCCCCTGTAGTTTTCAGGCTCAAAGGGTTAAAAAGAGAGGGGGGGCACTAAATTTAGGCGCAATATATGTATACAAGCAGCTATTTGGGGAAAAATCACTCAGTTATAGTGTTAATCCCTGCATTATATAGCGCTCTGGTGTGTGCTGGCATACTCTCTCTCTGTCTCCCCAAAGGACTTTGTGGGGTCCTGTCCTCAGTCAGAGCATTCCCTGTGTGTGTGCGGTGTGTCGGTACGGCTGTGTCGACATGTTGGATGAGGAAGGTTACGTGGAGGCGGAGCAGAGGCCGATAAATGGGATGTCGCCCCCTGTGGGGCCGACACCAGAGTGGATGGATAGGTGGAAGGTATTAACCGACAGTGTCAACTCCTTACATAAAAGGCTGGATGACGTAACAGCTGTGGGACAGCCGGCTTCTCAGCCCGCGCCTGCCCAGGCGTCTCAAAGGCCATCAGGGGCTCAAAAAATGCCCGTTACCTCAGATGGCAGACACAGATGTCGACACGGAGTCTGACTCCAGTGGCGACGAGGTTGAGACATATACACAATCCACTAGGAACATCCGTTACATGATCTCGGCAATGAAAAATGTGTTACGTATTTTCTGACATGAACCCAAGTACCACATAAAAGGGGTTTTATTTTTGGGGAGAAAAAGCAGCCAGTGTTTTGTTCCCCCATCAGATGAATGAATGAAGTGTGTAAAGAAGCGTGGTTTCCCCAGATAAGAAACTGGTAATTTCTAAAAAGTTACTGATGGCGTACCCTTTCCCGCCAGAGGATAGGTCACGTTGGGAGATATCCCTTAGGGTGGATAAGGCGCTCACACGTTTGTCAAAAGGTGGCACTGCCGTCTTAGGATACGGCCACCTTGAAGGAACCTGCTGATAAAAAGCAGGAGGCGATCCTGAAGTCTGTATTTACACACTCAGGTTATATACTGAGACCTGCAATTGCCTCAGCATAAATAGGGCTGCTGCAGCGTGGTCTGATACCCTGTCAGATAATATTAATACGCTAAGACAGGGATAATATTTTGCTAACATTGAGCATATTTAAGACGTTGTCTTATATATAAAGGATGCACAGAGGGATATTTGCCGGCTGGCATCCAGAATTAATGCAATGTTCATTCTGCCAGGAGGGTATTAGAAACCCGGCAGTGGACAGGTGATGCTGCCTGTAAAAGGCACATGGAGATTCTGCCTTATAAGGGTGAGGAATTGTTTGGGGATGGTCTCTGGGACCTCGTATCCACAGCAACAACTGGGAAGAATTTTTTTTACCTCAGGTTTCCTCACAGCCTAAGAAAGCACCGTATTTTCAGGTACAGTCCTTTTGGCTTCAGAAAAGCAAGCGGGTCAAAGGCGCTTCCTTTCTGCACAGAGACAAGGGAAGAAGGAAAAAAGCTGCACCAGCAGCCAGTTCCCAGGATCAAAAATCTTCCCCCGCTTCCTCTGAGTCCACCGCATGACGCTGGGGCTCCACAGGTGGAGACAGGTGCGGGAGGAGCGCTTCTCGGGAACTTCAGGGACCAGTGAGCTTACCCACAGGTGGATCTCTAGGTTCTGCAAATAGTATCACAGGGATACAGGCTGGAGTTCGAGGCGACTCCCCCTCGCCGTTACCTCACATCAGCCTTGCCGGCTGCCCTCGGAGAAAGGTAGTACTGGCGGCAATTCACAAGCTGTACTTCCAGCAGGTGAAAGCAAGGTACCCCTCCTTCAACAAGGCCGGGGTTACTATTCCAAAATGTTGTGGTACCGAAACCAGATGGTTCGGTGAGACCCATTCTAAAATTGAAAGCCTTGAACACTTATATACGAAGGTTCAAGTTCAAAATGGAATCGCTCAGGGCGATTATTGCAAGCCTGGAGAATTTCATGGTATCACTGGACATCAAGGATGATTACCTGCATGTCCCTATTTACCCTCTTCACCAAGAGTACCTCAATATTGTGGTACAGGATTGTCATTACCAATTCCAGACATTGCCGTTGTTCTGTCCCCGGCACCGAGGTATTTACCAAGGTAATGGCCGAAATAATTATCCCGTACTTGGACGATCTCCTTATAAAGGCGAGGTCCAGGGAGCAGTTGTTCGTCGGAGTAGCACTATCTCGGGAAGTGCTACAACAGCACGGCTGGATTCTGAATATTCCAAAGTCGCAGCTGGTTCCTACGACGCGTCTACTGTTCCTGGGTATGGTTCTGGACACAGAACAGGATAAAAAGGGTTTCTCCCGGAGGAGAAGTCCAAGGAGTTGTTGTCTCTAGACAGAGACCTTCTAATCGCGTGCATCAATGCACGCGAGCCCTGGGAAAGATGGTAGCTTCTTACGAAGAAATTCCATTCGCCAGGTCCCATGCAAGGATTTTCCAGTGGGATCTGTTGGACAAGTGGTCCGGGTCGCATCTTCAGATGCATCGGCGGATAACCCTGTCTCCAAGGGTCAGGGTGTCGCTGTTGTGGTGGCTGCAGAGTGCTCATCTTCTAGGGGGCCGCAGATTCGGCATACAGGACTGGGTCCTGGTGACCACGGATGCCAGCCTTCGAGGCTGGGGGGCAGTCACACAGGGAAGGAACTTCCAAGGCTATGGAAAAGTCAGGAGACTTCCCTACACATAAATATTCTGGAACTGAGGGCCATTTACAATGCCCTAAGTCAGGCTAGACCCCTGCTTCAACACCGGCCGGTGCTGATCCAGTCAGACAACATCACGGCGGTCGCTCATGTAAACCGACAGGGCGGCACAAGAAGCAGGATGGCGATGGCAGAAGCCACAAGGATTCTCCGATGGGCGGAAAATCATGTGTTAGCACTGTCAGCAGTGTTCATTCCCGGAGTGGACAACTAAGAAACCTCCACCCGGGAGAGTGGGGACTTCATCCAGAAGTCTTCCAAATGATTGTACACCGTTGGGAAAGGCCACAGGTGGACATGATGGCGTCCCGCCTCAACTAAAAGTTACAAAGATATTGCGCCAGGTCAAGGACCCTCAGGCGATAGCTGTGGACGCTCTGGTAACACCGTGGGTGTACCAGTCGGTGTATGTGTTCCCTTCTCTGCCTCTCTTACCCAGGGTAATGAGAATAATAAGAAGGAGAGGAGTAAGAACTATACTCATTGTTCCGGGTTGGCCAAGAAGAGCTTGGTAACCAGAACTCCAAGAAATGATCTCAGAGGACCCATGGCCTCTGCCGCTCAGACAGGACCTGCTGCAGCAGGGGGCCTGTCTGTTCCAAGACGTACCGCGGCTGCGTTGACGGCATGGTGGTTGAACGCCGGATCCTGAAGGAAAAGGGCATTCCGGAGGAAGTTATCCCTACGCTATTTGAAGCTAGGAAAGAAGTGAACGCAAACCATTATCACCGCATATGGCGGAAATATGTTGCGTACTGTGAGGCCAGGAAGGCCCCAAAGGAGAAATTTCAGCTAGGTCGATTTCTGCACTTCCTACAGTCAGAGGTGACTATGGGCCTAAAATTGGGTTCCATTAAGGTCCAGATTTCGGCTCTATCGATTTTCTTCCAAAATTGAACTGGCTTCACTGCCTGAAGTTCAGACTTTTGTTAAGGGAGTGCTGCATAGTCAGCCCCCGTTTGTGCCTCCAGTGGCACCGTGGGATCTCAACGTGGTGTTGGATTTCCTGAAGTCGCATTGGGTTGAGCCACTTAAATCCGTGGAGCTATAATACCTCACGTGGAAAGTGGTCATTCTGTGGGCCTTGGCGTCGGCCAGGCGTGTATCAGAATTGGCGGCTTTGTCATACAAAAGCCTTTATCTGTATTTTATATGGATAAGGCGGAATTGAGGACTCGTTCCCAATTCCTTCCTAAGGTGGTATAATTTTTTAATGTGAACCAACCTATTGTGGTGCCTGCGGCTACTTGGGACTTGGAGGATTCCAAGTTACTGGATGTAGTCAGGGCCCTGAAAAGTATATGTTTCCAGGACAGCTGGAGTCAGGAAAACTGACTCGCTATTTCTCCTGTATGCACCCAACAAGCTGGGTGCTCCTGCTTCTAAGCAGACGATTGCTCGCTGGATCTGTAGCACGATTCAACTTGCACATTCTGCGGCTGGACTGCCGCACCCTAATTCTGTAAAAGCCCATTCCACGAGAAAAGTGGGCTCTTCTTGGGCGGCTGCCCGAGGGGTCTCGGCTTTACAACTTTGCCGAGCTGATACTTGGTCGGGTTAAAACATTTTTGTAAGAGTCTACAAGTTTGATACCCTGGCTGAGGAGGACCTAGAGTTTGCTCATTCGGTGCTGCAGAGTCATCCGCACTCTCCCGCCCGTTTGGGAGCTTTGGTATAATCCCCATGGTCCTTACGGAGTCCCAGCATCCACTTAGGACGTCAGAGAAAATAAGATTTTACTCACCGGTAAATCTATTTCTCGTAGTCCGTAGTGGATGCTGGGCGCCCATCCCAAGTGCGGATTGTCTGCAATACTTGTTTATAGTTATTGCCTAACTAAAGGGTTATTGTTGAGCCATCTGTTGAGAGGCTCAGTTATATTTCATACTGTTAACTGGGTATAGTATCACGAGTTATACGGTGTGATTGGTGTGGCTGGTATGAGTCTTACCCGGGATTCAAAATCCTTCCTTATTGTGTCAGCTCTTCCGGGCACAGTATCCTAACTGAGGTCTGGAGGAGGGTCTTAGTGGGAGGAGCCAGTGCACACCAGGTAGTCCTAAAGCTTTCTTTAGTTGTGCCCAGTCTCCTGCGGAGCCGCTAATCCCTATGGTCCTTACGGAGTCCCAGCATCCACTACGGACTACGAGAAATAGATTTACCGGTGAGTAAAATCTTATTTTATTGGAAAAAGAGGGAATGAGCAAAATAGAGGAGCGAGAGAGAGAGGGTGTAAGGGAGAAAGCTGAGAGAGGGAGAAACAGTGTCAGGAGAGAGGTGGTGTCAGGGAGAGAGACAGTGTTGGCGAGTGAGAGGGAGAAAGACAGTGTCAAAGAAAGGGAGAGAGAGAGACATACAGTGTCAGGGAGAAAGAGAGACAGAGACACAGTGTCAGGGACAGAGAGACAGTGCCAGGGAGAGATATTTAGACAGCATCAGGGAGAGACAGTGTCACAGAGAGAGAGAAAGCTAGAGTGCCAGGGAGAGACAGACAGTGTCAGGAAGAGAGTGGGGGAGACAGTGTCAAAGAGAGAGGGTGTGGGGAGGGGACAGAGAGACAGTGTCAGGGAGAGAGCGATATAGTGTCAGGGACAGAGGAAGAGGGAAAGAGAGAGAGGGAGAGGGAGCCAGCTGGACATACACTACCTGACTACAGTACAGGTATCTTATGGGGGCGGACACTTCCCGGCATTAGGCTCCACCCCCAAATGCGCGCAAATCACGGCACTACCACTGTGAGCCAACCAGGGCAGGTAGGACAGGGACAGATCAGGCTGGGTCAGGCTTGGTATCCCCTCTCTTGCTACATCCTCCATAGCTGCAGGGCTTCCACTGTTTTGGGGTTAACCATGCCCCGTCATCAGGATAAATAGCAAAGGTTCCGCAATGCCTAAGAAAATACATAAACAAATGGGCAAGAGAAGAAAACAATCACTTAAGGCCCATACACACTTGCCGATAAAATGAGCGACGTCGCTCATTTCCCCCCTCCCTGAGCGACGTCGCTCATTTTATCGGCAAGTGTGTATGCCGCCAGCGATGACCAATGCGCAGCCCCACGGGTCGGCAACGATCGTCGCTGTCGGCAGTGCATGAATGCAGGATCTGGACTGTTGCCCACGACCTGCATGCAGGGCTGCCGGAGGCGTGACGTCACTGAGAGATATGAGCGGTCATATCGCTCAGTGTGTACAGTCGGCCGCCAACCGGCCAGCCCAGGAGGTGAAACATTAGACGACGTCGCTCAAAGAGCGACATCGTCTAATGTGTATGGACCTTTGCAGTACAAGACAATGTAGGACAAGTATAGGGTATATAAACAGTGTTGCATCGAGGGTTAGGTAGCGATAAATAGAGTAACATAGTCTAAAAGAATTAAAATCGCATGAAGGGAGAGGGCCCTGCCCAAGAGAGTTTACTATATATATATATATATATATATATATATATACATATATATATATATATACTGCACTACAAAGCACAAAGATGCTTTAACGCACTTAGCGTTTCGGGGTACGTAACTCTATCATCAGGACACACATGTTTGTATGATTGTATGATTTGGGGATGTCCTCCATTTCCTTAGTACACTGCAGAAAACCTTAAATATTTTACCTACTAGACCCTCCGCAGCAGTCTTCACATGTACGCCGTCAGACCTCTTCCGGTTGCTGCGCTGGTCTGAACAATCAGAAATGGTTTGACAGCGTACACATGGAGACAGCTGCAGGGGGTCTGGAAGGTAAGACGTTTAAGGTTTGTTTTTTGCACGGTATACTTTGCGGGTGGTATTCATGTGACCGCTGGTCAGCTGACCGACAGTCACATGACCTCCTCAGTGAGCCTGACGGCTCACTATCCCGATGGTCGGCATGCCGACCAACAGGGACTATTTCCACCCATAGAGTGGGAATAGAACCTGTGGCGACCGCAGGTCGCCACCGAGCCCGCAAGGGGCTTGCTGCACTCGCCCCTCCCCGCCGGGATCCCGGCGTCGGTATGCTGCCGTGATCCCGGCGTCGGTAAGGTGACCAGCGGTCAGGAGACCGCCGGTCACCAGTACTACACCCATACTTTGCTGTATCCTGAAGAAGGGAAGCACATCTCAAAATCATTGATGTATTAAAGAACAGATTTTTCACAATCAAAAAGTCACTAAATGATTCCCTCCATCTTTGCGGTCTATTGCGGGTGCCGTCCACCTAGGAATGGCACCAATGCAGGATTTGTCTCCTTAGGAACTGCTAGAGTGTGGGATCCTTTGTATGGTGACAAGGGGGGTCAACGGGGACATGCGTCCCAGGCCTCACCACTGTGAGGAGCCCCAAGGTCCAGCGGCAGCAGCAGCATGGCATGGATCCAGATTTAAATAATTATACAGATTGCGGCTTCGCTGCATCGTGCCAGCTGCGGCCCGCCCGCTATGTAGCAAAAGGACATTTTGGTGGTTCAGCTGCATTGGCACCCCCGTGGTCACCACCCAGACCAGACCCAGCTCAGCTGTCTGGGGCTCCAGCAGCCAGTCCCCGTGTGCAATGACATTGCATGGCTATACGTAAGACCCTTGTCCTTCCCTCCTCTCCACCCGCCCTGTCTATGCTCTGTGAGGAGCGGCCGAGTGGGACTGTGGCTACAGAGTGCCAGCCCGGCGTGCAGACACTCAGGCAGGCTGTCACTCATTTTTATTCTCTGGACACTGGACAACAAACATAATCAGTGACTGAGCTATAGTGATATATCAGCTCTCTCGGTGGGATGTGTGGGTCTGAGGTCAAGGGGGGTTTGGTCCACACAGAGTTGGACTGGGGGGGCGCAAGGTTTCTGTTGCCGGCTGTGTGTGTGAGTGTGTGTGTGTGTGTGTGTGTGTGTGTATGTATACATACATATATATACATATGTATATGTGTGTGCGTGGGGGTATGCAAAAGTGAAGGACGCAATTATGTGGTGCGCAGTCTCCCAAAAATGGGCGTGGTCACCCAAAAGGGGGCGTGTCCAGTGTAGTAGAAGCCCTTATACTATCTAGTACTGGTGCCCCTTTCACCTTATAGCACACGGTACGAGACGTAATTCACATTATAGCACATGGTACGAGCTGAAATTCACATTATAGCACAGGGTACCAGCCGAAATTCACATTATAGCACACGGTACGAGCCGAAATTCACATTATAGCACACAGAATGAGCCGAAATTCACCTTGTAGCACACTGAATGAGCCGAAATTCACATTGTAGCACACTGAATGAGACGAAATTCACATTATAGCACACTGAATGAGCCGAAATTCACATTGTAGCACACTGAATGAGCCGAAATTCACATTGTAGCACACTGAATGAGCCGAAATTCACATTGTACCACACTGAATGAGCCGAAATTCACATTGTAGCACACTGTATGAGCCGAAATTCACATTGTAGCACACTGAATGAGCCGAAATTCACATTGTAGCACACTGAATGAGCCGAAATTCACATTGTGTACTGAATGAGCTGAAATTGTGACAGCAGGGACAGGGAGAGAGAGTGACGACAGGGAGAGAGAGTGTGACTACAGGGAGAAAGAGTGACGACAGGGAGAGAGAGTGACGACAGTGACGACAGGGAGAGAGAGTGACGACAGGGAGAACAGGGAGAGAGTGACGACAGGGAGAGAGAGTGAAGACAGTGACGACAGGGAGAGAGAGTGACGACGGAGAGAGAGTGACGACAGGGAGAGAGCGTGACGACACTGACGACAGGGAGAGAGTGACAACAGGGGGAGAGAGTGACGACAGGGGGAGAGAGTGACGACAGGGGGAGAGAGTGAAGACAGTGACGACAGGGAGAGAGTGTGACGGTAGGGACAGGGATGGTAACGACAGGGAGAGAGGGAGCATTACCTCATTTGTTGCGGGTGAGCGGCGGACGGCTGACGGCGGTGAGCGGCGGTGAGTGGTTGGCGGCGGTGAGCGGCTGATGGCGGTGAGCAGCTGTGAGCTTGTACAGCGCTCTACACAGCCGCCGGCCGCCACGCAGGGATGGGGAGCAACATGTGCAGCAGGATGGCCACTTCCCTCGCCTCCTGCTGCACTTTCATTTGCTCATTTCCGGATCAGAGGAAGAAGTGGCGGTATACCGCCCCACTTCAACCACTGTATACATATATATATATATATATATATATATACACATACATACAGCACATCTGTACATATGCATAGACATACATATACACACACATCTTACTTACAAGCACACGCACAGCATACATACACAAAACATACATACACACTGAGTACATACATACAGGCCCACAACCCCCCCCCCCCGAATAACAGAAAGCAAAACTCCTTTTATAATAGGCTGCCCACCCTGTCATATGTCATCCCCACTCCCTGTATGTGACACAAACCTGGCTTCCACACAGTCACTGCCTCACCTGCTCAGAGGCTGCGCCTCACACGAGGATCTGTGTGAAAGCCCCATTCAAGAACTGCTTGGGATGGGAGGAGCAGCGCGCGGCCACTGCAGCTCCCCCTACATGCAGCCAGTGCTGAGCCCAGCCTCTCAGTGTCAGCCGCTGCCTCATAGCTGTGCCAGCAGCTCCGATGAATCGGCGCCGGGGAGGGGGGTTTGTAGGTACTCAGACCCCCTCCATTCCTTCCGTGCGCGTGTGGCCAGTGGTCACTGTGGTTGGGGGCGGAGCCACTGCGGGGGAGGAGGCGTTCAGGACCACCTGAGAGTGACACCCGAGGAAGCAGGAGGAGCAGCCAGCAGCGGGTATTCACCTGACCGTCTGGCGCTCCTCTGATTGGTAGATCGGCGCCTGTCTCATCTTTGCGGGGGGCGAGCTGCCCCCTTGCCCCCCCATTCCGACGCCCCTGTCCATGACCCATCTGTACAGTCTGTGTTACATCTAGCGCAGACATCAGGCCATGGAAAGAGAAGACCTTTACAAGTGAGGGTAAAGATGCTGAAAGGTGTAGCTCATTTGCTGCTAACTATATCGTAAGAATATATTTGACTTCTACCAAGAAGGTAATAGTGTACAGTAGGTTAAAACCAAAATTAGAATTTGTATGTAGGGAAAATGGACCTAATTCAGATGATTGACATGCGGCCATTAGAGGGCAGGGAAGGGGCAGTGATGACCAGCATTGCTGAAAACTGGGGCATCTCGACCCTGCTTTCTGGGCATGGTGAAGCCAATGGCTGCGTCCTTCCACACAGTGTCACTGGCTTCAGCAGTATTACTTCCCCAGTTATCCAGAGTAACATGAGGGTTACTCAGATGATCAGATGCTGCATACTCGGACGCAGCAGCTGATCACAGAAGCCGTCATGAGGTGTCTATAGACACAAGACGCCCCCTGCGGCATTAGCATCTTTTAGCACAGCCACTGCGTCCATCTCTGAATCTGGCTCAATGTTACTGTTGCCAAAATGTGCTGGATTTAAGGCAACAAAGAGAGAATACGTTCACCTTATGCAGGGGCAAATACGAACCACTTTGCCCGTCTAGTCTGACCTAAACACATGTACATGCACACACTTACACACTAGGGATACTTTTTGTCCTGAGCCAATAAACATCCTAGTGATATTTGGTGGACCCCCTTTTCCAAGTAAACCTTAGTTACCTTTTATACCAGTAAATAAAGACACGGAGACTTGATTTTGGCAGAAAAATTGCTAGCTATTTATTTGACCCTAACCATAGCAAAACCTGTAATTGGAAAAAGTTTGTTAAGATGCCGAATCAGCCGGCATAATGGTGGCAGAAAAAAGAACGGCTCTATTAAACTATTGGTAAACTTAAAATGGTAAACTGACCGAAACCGTCCAGCACCCTATCAAAACCGGTAATAGGTGTCAACACAACCCCCACAGTGACTTCCCACCGCTCCTGGGTGCCCTGCCGCTGCCTCCCGGATGGGTGGTCGAGCGGCCATTAAGTCGATGGAGGTGAGTGCACCTAAACCATATAACACTGAAACTTACTACCTATAAAAAACCATACAACTACAAACTGCCGCTCTTTTCCGCCAAAAACGAAGGACTCCATCCCAGAGTCCTCGCACCGCCACCATAACCTACCCTAACTCCTGCAACACTAGGAACAGATCCTCCAGAAAAAAACATCATCCCCTCATTGGATAGATGTACACCATCAGGCCGAAAAAGGTGTTTGTCTCGGAACCGAATCCTAGGGTGGCGAACCACTTTTCCTCCGTTGGCCAAAACCCACTTCGCCACCGCCCCATTCACCTTTATCCTGGCTTCATCTATTACGCGTCCGTCCTCCACACCTCGCCAACTCAACCTTGGCACCATCAGGGAAAATACCAATATACAATTGGTCCATGCTGCGGCCACCCTTGCCAGATCCTGTATCATGGCCCACCGTAGCTCCAAGGAAGTCCTCTTCCCTAGATCGTTGCCACCTAAGTGGACAACCAAAACCTTGGGAACTCCATGCTTCCTGGCCTGACTGACTAGTCTACTCATCAGATCTTTCCACCTCATTCCTCGCCAACCAAGCCATCTGATTCCCTGACCACCAGGAAACCTCTGAGCAGTATCAGAGGCCAAAAACCTTGCTGCCCAAAAGACATACGAGTGGCCGACCACCCAAACGGACAAGCCATCAGCGAAACAACCTGAAGGAAAGGAAAAAGGGGTAAAATGTGTTACTAGAATTCTACGCCATAAATTGTGATTGTGTTAACCTGAAGGATCTGCCAAAAAGAAAAAAATTTCATTGCTTCCTAAAGTCGCAGAAGTCACGGCCTAGCCGATCTCCCGAGCTTCTAGCCAATTTGGAGCAAAAACATTAAGACATTAAGGGAAAGGCAAAAGAAACAAAACAAAATTAAACGGGGTTGGGGGGGGGGGTATAAAAAAGAGGGAAAAACATGAAATAACTCAGCTGGAGGTGAAAGCATAAAAACCTGCTGAGGGACTTAGATTAGAACAGATCAGGCGAATTAATGATTAGAATTCAGTCCGTCAAGTCAGGCAAAAATCGCAAAATAACTCCAGACCCCCGCTGCCGGCTCACGCCCGCAGCGGCAAGTGGCTAATCCCTGAGTAGGATCACACACGGGTAAACAAACCAACATACAGCGAACATAACATATGTATAAACACAAAGCAAACATTATCTTACTCTAACTTTATCGATGCAAGCTACGCTTAAGCAAAGTATCTCAGGCGACGGGGCGAATGTACCGCTTATAACAGGACGACTTCCATCGTCCCACCGCCTGGATTTGGGCCCCCGAAAAACCCGCGGCCGCTGCCGCCGTAGCAGCCCCTATGCGGAAGGAGTGTGTACCGAAGTGGGAGGGGGAAAGGCCCAAGCTCGTCAGACAGCGACCCATCATCCACCGAAATTGGAACTTCGTTACTGGCAGCCCGTCATAGTGCAGCAACCACGACCCCCGACAGTCGGGCCTCACTGCCTCATATTGTACTGCCAACCGTACTGGGCATATGCTCTCCTCAATTGCCGGAACCAGGGTGACCCATCGGCCCTTCCCCACCTGGTCCGTCTTAGAGCGTCGCAATCTGCACAGCAAGGACCTCCCACTCACCACCATGTCCCCTACCAGCATGCGCGAATCCGTTTGCTTAGAAGGCGCTACCAACTCCGATATCCTAAAGGCACCGTGGTAAGCCATAGAGAAAGCCAATCTAAAAAGCAGCGATTCAAACATAGACGATGCGATGGCTCCAACCGACCCAATGATGCCCGGCAGCAAAGCCGCATCAATGGGCCGCCTTCTGTCAGGCGGCGTAGGCGCCACGCGCGCCCATCCTTTCATAGCCTTAAGCAGAATCCCACTTTTCGTCACATCGGGAACACCCTTAATTCTGCAGAAGAACGCAATGCCAGCCAAGTACCGGGACACCACCGCTCTAGACCTACCCGAAACATAAAGCTGCCAAATAAAAGAAAGCATCATCCGATGCCCGCTCTTACCTCGTTGCTTCCGTCCTCTAGCAAATTCTTCCCATTCGCTCCAGGCCTGTTCGTAAGCCTTAAGCGTGGATGGCGCGACCGATCGCAGTGCTAGACCCTCCAGTCCGGCTCGATGACCTGCCAGACATAACCGGGACAATGAAAACCCCGTTCGTCGGCCTCGGGAGCCAACAAGTAAAACCTATCCCATTGCCCTCGTGACAGCGCATCAGCGACCCCATTCTCCAGACCCGGGACGTGTTGTGCGCGAAACCACACGTTCCTGCGCAGGCAAGTAAGCAGCAACTGCCCTAGCACCCGTAGCACCACCAGCGATTTTGCCCTCTGGTTGTTAATCGCGTGCACCACGCCCAGATTGTCGCATCTGAACAGGATGCTGCGATGTGCTAGCCGCTCGCCCCAAATTTCAAGCGCAACCATGATGGGAAAAAGTTCCAGGAGCAGAAGGTCCTTAGTCAAACCCGCCTGGTGCCAGTCCGCCGGCCATGATGCCGCGCACCAAGATCCCTCAAGATAACAACCAAAACCGGAGGCTCCTGCCGCGTCGGTGAACAGCTGCAATCTAGCGCTGTCGACCGTTGGAGCCTGCCATATGCGCACACCGTTGAAATCCTCCAGGAACGAGGCCCATACTGCCAGATCCCTTTTTAACTCCGCGGACAAGCGTACAAAGTGGTGCGGCCTGGCACACCCCGCAGTCGCTCTTTCAAGCTTCCGGCAGAAAACCCTGCCCATCGGGATAACCCGACATGCAAAGTTAAACATGCCCAGCAAGGATTGTGCCTGCCGCAGCTTAACCTTGCGCGAACCCATGAAATGGCCAATGGCTTCGCGAAGCTTAGCCACTTTGTCCAAAGGAAGGCGACACTCGCCTGACACCGTGTCGATCTCGATTCCCAGGAATGACAGGCAAGAAACTGGCCCCTCCGTTTTGTCCTCGGCCACTGGCACTCCGAAATGCCAAAACAATGCTCGTATACTGAAAAGCAAGTTGCCGCACCGCGGCGAATCCGCCGGTCCCGTACAAAGGAAATCATCGAGGTAGTGGGCAACCCCGTGCCCACCCGACGAAGACTCCACGCACCAGTACAGGAAAGTGCTAAAACGTTCGAAATACGAGCATGAGACGGAACATCCCATCGGCAAACATTTGTCAATGAAATATTCCGATCCGATCCGGAAGCCCATAAAACGGAATGAGTCCGGATGGAGGGGCAGAAGCCTAAAAGCGGATTCAACGTCGATCTTTGCCATGAGGGCCCCAGCGCCGTAGCTGCGGACCAAATCAAGCGCCTCGTCAAACGACTGATACACTACCGAGCAATGAGCCGGAGGTATGGCGTCGTTGACCGAGGCCCCCGCTGGGTAGGAAAGGTGTTGAATCAGTCGAAAAGAACCGGGCGTTTTATTGGGGACCACCCCCACCGGGGAGATGACGAGGTCCTCCACTGGGGGTGTTGCAAACGGCCCCTCCATCCTGCCCAGCCTGACCTCTTTATCGACCTTTTCCCGCAACACTAAAGGCAAGGCCCGAGCAGACTGGAGGTTCCTCTGTGCCCGAACCGTAACATCGCTCGCAACAGGCAAGCGGAAACCAAAACTAAAACCTGAATATAAAAACCTGGCATCCTCCCTATTCGGATACCAATCCAACCATCTACCCATAGCCTCTAACCTAATTGGCGTTGGTGCCCTGTGGAGCGCTCCCGCCGGGTGCCGCTCTCGTGTAGGATTGCTTAGTACGGGGACCCTGCCGAATGCTCTTGAAGCAGGATGAGGCAGGGTGGGAACCCCCGCAATGGAGGCAAGCGTGATGGAACCGACACTGCTTGCCGTAGGAACATGCAGCGTTGTTAAACGCAAAACAGAGTCCTTTCGTTGCGGGCTGCTTCCCTGCCCGGACGGCCGACCTACCTGGCTTGGCCGACCCGCTGTCCGCGCCGGGCGCATGGGCGGACGGCCCAGCACGGTGTCCGTCCGCCCCTGCGCTCCGGGGCTCCTTGGCCTGCTGCGAGGCCCTGGTGACCTTAAGCCATACCTCCACGTCCTTGAAACCGAAGTCCATAACGTACAAACCGTCCTGCTTCTCCCGGAATTCCTCATCATACCTACGCCATTCGTTACCCGCCGACGTGCGTTGCATATCGTGCACGAGATGCAGGTACCGAATGACATTCATGTGTTCCTCTGGCCTGTCCTCAAGGTAACAAGCCGCAAAAACCCAGAAACCCGCCAGCCAGTTATCAAACGTACGGAACGCCTCGGCCCCTATGCCCTTCTTAGCGGTTGCTGCCTTAAAATCTTTTTTAGCGTCTTTAGTCAAGACGAAGACATCTACGTAGTCCCCCCTGCGAATCCTCTTGCTGCAGCTATCCCTAAGCCCCCGCATGACAGCGGTATATTCGCAGCGGACCACGCCTGGCAGGTCGCGTCGCTTCCTGGCCCTGCGAGATTCTTTGCTAAGCCGCCTTCGCCTCTTACGCCTCTCCTGCTGCCCAGCCGCCTTCCTGGCGTATTTGGTTGCCCTTTTCTTCGCCTTTGTCGTGCTACTGACGTCGGACGCTGCCGAAGAATGGGAGGAGGAGGAAGAAGAGGAAGAAGAGGAGGAAAGGGAAGAGCTGCGCGAACCCGAGGGCGTACTTGAAACCGACCCCGACTGTTCCGCCTCACCTGAAACCGTAGATTGGTCAGATCCAGATTCCTCAGGCGCGACGTACGTAACATCCTCATCTTCCGATTCCGGTACCCCTGTATCTGCTTGAACATCTGTGGGCAGAAAAGGGAGAGAGGACCCGGACACAAACAGTGGCGTGCGCCTAGCCCGTCCAGGAGTAGGCGTGCCAGATGACTACACAATCTCGTCTTGCCGCGGCTGCTGATGCAGCTGTGCCGCGGCCGCACCAAGCTCCCGGCACGCACGCGCTACCCTCTGGGCGGCTGAAACGGCACCAGCGCCCGATCCGCCCGGCACCCCCCCGGACCCGCCCTCGAGCTCCGGGGCCACGGCGAGTGGACCCAACGCCGCCACCACCGTGGCAAGGGCCGACGCAAACGCGCCTTGCGGTTCAGCGTGACCCCGGGACGTCGAGACGTCGCCTGATGGCTGCCGTGTGGGAGGCACGCGGCGATTAGAACCGCCGCTGGGCATAGGCAGCCAGGACCCATCCGCTCCGCGGCCAGGTCGGCCCTGGGGGGGGGGGTCCGCAATGTTAGGATACCTCACCCCGGATATCCACCCCTCCATCCTTCCTGCACCGACCCGCCCCGGCCCCCTGGGAGTGATGTCTGCCTCCCACTCTGCCCCTTCTCTGAGGCTCACCTGCCGCCGGACGGAGCCAGCTCGCCCAGCCGGGTTGGCCCCGCTCCGTGGATCGCTAGGTGCCCGCGATGCTGTGCCCTCAGCACCGCTGGGCTCATTCCCCCAAAAACCTGGTTGATCCCTGCCAGGCCTCCTCCCCCCCCTCGTCCTGCCGGGATCCGGCCGCAACGAGGAGGGCAGGGGGGACACAGAGCGCTGCGGCTGTGTGTGCGCGAGAGACGCCGCCGGAGCCGCGCGTGGGCGCGCGCGCACGCCGTGCGTGCGCCCCACCGCTTACAGCCCGGGCGCCCTCCGCTGAGGTCTCTGCTGGTGCGCCCGACGATCCAGCGCTGGGCCCCGCGACGGGCCTGGCCCGGATCGCGACTAACTCCCGCCCGGCTCTCACCCCCCGCCTGGGGCCTCTATCCGGCCCCGGCAAGCGTGAGTGTGCGGGAGTCGAAGTAGAGGGTGCCGAAAGGCGCCCGGCGAGGCGCGCCAGCGCGCGCCCGCGGGCGCCCGCATTCCCGGCACCCCTGGCCGACCCCGGAGGCGAGGGCTGTTGCTCGCCCCTCTCCGGGAGGCCAGACCTCCGAGCCGCCCCGGGCCGCCGACCGCGCCCGCCCGCAGAGGCAGACCCGACGCTGCCAAATAATACAGGGTCGCCAGAGGAGCGCGTTCTGCGCTCCGAACCCCCTGCCATCTGAGAGGCCCCAGGGGAAGTTACGGCCTCATCAGAGCCGGACACCCCTGCCCCGGGACCAGCCTCAACAGACTGGTAACGGGCTGGGGCACCAGCGGACCGGCGTGGGCGGCTGGAGGCCATTCTTTCCAATTTAGAAAACTTTTACAGTGAAATAAAGTAAGGGTGAAAAATCTGCAAAGCAGCACTCACCCAAGGAAATTCACAAGCAAAGAGACCCCAAAATGGCCACTCCTGCCTATATATACCCTAACCCTCCCCTTTTCCTAAGGCTGTACTACCTCACAGCTAGGTCTACCCCTCACAGGATGTTTAACTCATTCCTCTCCTATGTAGTCCATTCTCTCTCCTTAACCTATCAGTATAATTTTGGATTGTTGCAGGAAACCTACGCAAGCACAGGGAGAATATACAAACTCCACACAGTTAGGGCCATGGTGGGAATCGAACCCATGACCTCAGTGCTTAGAATGAACCCTCCTGAAGTAATATGTGTCAGTTGGTTGTTGCACATGATGCTATCTGAATCGTACCATGGAAATGGTTCTAAGTTACATGCAAACTTTGCCTGTGTGCAGAATATACACTGGAATGGGTGCAGATGCAATGCATACATGACTACTCTCTGGGAGGCTCTCCAGTGAGAGACCAGTCTCCCAGATCCTGTCCACTCCCCCCAGTGAAGTGGCCGGTCTGAGGGCTTGATGACATGATTTGCGGTGAACCATGTCTTCATGGCCACACCAATACCGTACAATGCCACAAATATTGCACCTCCCACATTGATGGCTCTTGGAGATTATACTCCTTTCACACCACAAAAATAACCCAGTATTGACCCGGTATATTGCTGGGTCGACACGGGTCGCTGTGCGGTGTGAAAGGGGCCATGGTCGAATTCCCGAGTCGCCTGATCCGGTAATTCAAACTGGGAATCAAGCAGTGTTATTCCTAGGTGAAATACCGGGTCAGGTGCAGTGTGAAAGGGATGGTGGGTCGATTCGACCTGGGACCCGTTCACTGCATAGGGAGAGACGGCGCGGAAATTATGTGATTTCCCAGCGCCGGCTCCGCCCATGATATCAATATTGCCGGGTCGAGGTGGCAGTGTGCAAGGGTCCAATGTTGGGTCCCACCCGGGAAGGACCCTCTCCAATTCCCGAGTGGGACCCAACATTGCGATGTGAAAGGTGTATTAGTGAAGCCACCCTACTTCATCAAATTGGTCCCTTGTGGCCAGTCCCTACACTGGGGTATATTTACTAACATTCGTAATTTTCGGAAAAAGGTCAAAGTTCAATCACGAATGACATCGCAAGTGTAAATTTGCAACTTTTTGAATTTATTACGACTAATTTACTAAGCTGTCGTATTCTGCATTTTCATTTGTTCCGATGTCGATGTAATTCGTGTTTTTTTCCCGTTTTTTACGGCAGTGATTAGCAAAACACTGCCGACTTTATCACAATGAATCTCGGCCGGATCTGTGTGATCCGTGCTGGGGTTCATTTTTTTTTTTTTTTTTTAAATAAACACTGTAAAATCACAAAAAAAAAATGCGTGGGGTCCCCCCTCCTAAGCATAACCAGCCTCGGGCTCTTTGAGCCGATCCTGGTTGCAGAAATATGGGGAAAAAATTGACAGGGGTTCCCCCATATTTAAGCAACCAGCATCGGGCTCTGCGCCTGGTCCTGGTTCCAAAAATACGGGGGACAAAAAGAGTAGGGGTCCCCCGTATTTTTAAAACCAGCACCGGGCTCCACTAGCTGGACAGATAATGCCACAGCCGGGGGTCACTTTTATATAGTGCCCTGCGGCCGTGGCATCAAATATCCAACTAGTCACCCCTGGCCGGGGTACCCTGGGGGAGTGGGGACCCCTTCAATCAAGGGGTCCCCCCCCCAGCCACCCAAGGGCCAGGGGTGAAGCCCGAGGCTGTCCCCCCCATCCAATGGGCTGCGGATGGGGGGCTGATAGCCTTTGTTGAAAATGTAAAGATATTGTTTTTAGTAGCAGTACTACAAGTCCCAGCAAGCCTCCCCCGCATGCTGGTACTTGGAGAACCACAAGTACCAGCATGCGGTGGAAAAACGGGCCCGCTGGTACCTGTAGTACTAATACTAAAAAAATACCTAAAAAAAGACAAGACACACACACCTTGAAAGTAAAGATTTATTACATACATCCACACAAACATACATACATACTTACCTTATGTTCACACGCAGGTCGGTCCTCTTCTCCAGTAGAATCCATGGGGTACCTGTTGAATAAATTATACTCACCAGATCCAGGGTACCAGGCTCCCTGGCGAATCCATTTGTAATCCACGTACTTGATTAAAATAAAAAAACGGAGACCCGAGCCACGCACTGAAAGGGGACCCATGTTTTCACATGGGCCCCCTTTCCCCGAATGCCAGAAACCCACTCTGACTTCTGTCTAAGTGGGTTTCTTCAGCCAATCAGGGAGCGCCACGTTGTGGCACCCTCCTGATCGGCTGTGTGCTCCTGTACTGTCTGACAGGCGGCACACGGCAGTGTTACAATGTAGCGCCTATGCGCTCCATTGTAACCAATGGTGGGAACTTTCTGCTCAGCGGTGAGGTCACTTTCGGTCAACCGCTGAGCAGAAAGTTCCCACCATTGGTTACAATGGAGACAAGTACCAGCATGCGGGGGAAGCTTGCTGGGACTTGTAGTACTGCTACTAAAAACAATATCTTTACATTTTCAACAAAGGCTATCAGCCCCCCATCCGCAGCCCATTGGATGGGGGGGACAGCCTCGGGCTTCACCCCTGGCCCTTGGGTGGCTGGGGGGGGACCCCTTGATTGAAGGGGTCCCCACTCCCCCAGGGTACCCCGGCCAGGGGTGACTAGTTGGATATTTGATGCCACGGCCGCAGGGCACTATATAAAAGTGACCCCCGGCTGTGGCATTATCTGTCCAGCTAGTGGAGCCCGGTGCTGGTTTTAAAAATACGGGGGACCCCTACTCTTTTTGTCCCCCGTATTTTTGGAACCAGGACCAGGCACAGAGCCCGATGCTGGTTGCTTAAATATGGGGGAACCCCTGTCAATTTTTTCCCCATATTTCTGCAACCAGGATCGGCTCAAAGAGCCCGAGGCTGGTTATGCTTAGGAGGGGGGACCCCACGCAATTTTTTTTTTTAGAAAATAACCACTTTCCCACCCCTTCCCACTGATATACATGCACGGATCTCATGGATCCCTGCATGCCTATACAATCACGGATTAAAAAAGCAGGTCTGTTTTTTTTTAGCACTTTTCTACGAGTTGTAATTTTTCACGGTAGTGTTTTATTTTTTTTTGCTTTGCACTTCTTAGTAAATGACCGAGATTCATACTTAAACAGCCGCGTTTTGACCGATGGTGTATTCATTCGTAATTATTTTCATGGACTACCCAAAAAATACGAATGCCCTCATCACTGCCGTGATTTGAGTTTAGTAAATTACCGAGATGACACTTTGAAGAAAAAACGGCATCTCGGTCAAAATCGGGACCTTAGTAAATATACCCCACTGACTCACAAAAACATGAGAACGGCTCGCATCCTTTGTCGCCAGCTATCACACAGATTTTAAAACAGACAGAACCTTACCCAAGCATACTGATTAATGGGCACCTGGGGAATTAGCTGGCAAGAATTGGGAAAATGGGGTGCGAGAGAAAATATGATGGTATTATAAACAATAAGCTTTAATCCACAGCATTCCGTTATCTACCATGCCTGAAGTAAAGTTCACCCAGTCGGCTGGGTCTGGGGGGACTTTATATGGGGTCTGGAGGATTTTGGAAATAAGCCCCCTTGTGACTGATCGTGGGAACCAGAAAGAGGACAGAATAATGTTTCCAGTGGGTTTCTTGATTGCGTATGGTTATATGCTATTATGCTATCCTAACTACTGGCTCTGGTACACATAAATATTATCTTTGAATAGCAATTGTCAAGTACTAACTATGGTGGTCATTCCGAGTTGTTCGCTCGTTGCCATTTTTCGCAATGGAGTGATTAGGTGAAAAATGGTACGCAGCGCGCATGCGTTCAGTAATTTAACACAAAACTTTGGAGATTTGCACAAGCTCGAGCAACGTTTTTTCATCGCTCGAGTAATCGTAGTGTGATTGACAGGAAGTGGGTGTTTCTTCTGGGCGGAAGCTGGCCGTTTTCAGGGAGTGTGCTAAAAAAACGCAGGCGTTCCAGGTAAAAACGCAGGAGTGGCTGGAGAAACGGGGGAGTGGCTGGTCGAACGCAGGGCGTGTTTGTGACGTCAAACCAGGAACTAAACGGACTGAGGTGATTGCAATCTAGGAGTAGGTCTAGAGCTACTCAGAAACTGCAAGGAATTATTTAGTAGCAGTTCTGCTAATCTTTCATTCGCTATACTGCTAAACTAAGATACACTCCCAGAGGGCGGCGGCCTAGCGTTTGCAATGCTGCTAAAACGAGTTTTATGGTAAGAACTTACCTTTGTTAAAATTCTTTCTGCGAGGTACAGTGGGCTCTACAAGGAGAGACATTGGGGTGTAGAGTAGGATCTTGATCCGAGGCACCAACAGGCTCAAAAGCTTTGACTGTTCCCAAGATGCATAGCGCCGCCTCCTCTATAACCCCGCCTCCCTGCACAGGAGCTCAGTTTTTAGTTAACCAGCCCAATGCAGTAGCAGGAAAGTAAAATGATTGATGTCTAAAATTAATAAATACACAATCCAAAAGAATAAGTCTTGGAGTCTGAAGAGGAATGAGGTTTCTCTTGATGGATGGCTTTGGTACCATAAAAAGCTTTGAGACTCAATTCTTTTTGTCTATTTTTATGTATTTAACAGATGATTATGTGACACATATACAAATGACTAATCATGGCAATCTGTAATACCCCATCACACTGCCTGAGGCGGATCGCACCCAGGAGCCTGACACGGGAGATTGCAGGGTGCGACCCGCCTCAGGCGCTTTTCACACCACATTTAGCAGCTCGGCATATTGCCGGGTTGCTGACGTCAGCAGTGACGTGGCGTGGGCGGCGCTTGGAGATCACATGATCTCCAAGCGCCGCCCTTACATAGAGAGTGAACGGGAAACGTGTCGCATTGACCCGGCTCCCGTTCACACCGCACATGAACACAGGTTATGCGCGCTCATATGCCAAAAACCCGTGTTCAGAGGTGCTGGTATGAAAGGGGTAGAAGAGAGAACTTGAGGACAAACTTAGTGTTGTCTTATCAGTTTTTTTTCTCAGCAGAACATCATTTCTTGGTGAAGAAAACTAAAATTGATTCTTTATGGCTGTGCTAACCACTTTATACAAAGCATTAACTTTTCAAAAGATAGAAAGCATTAGTGTGACGCTGAATGCTAAAGCAGCAAAAAAACATATCTTTAGTATGTAAGGTCTCAGGTGCAGGGCCCTTCATCCTCTGGTTCATCTACCACACTATCCTTGCTGTCCCTGCTCCTTGTTTCCTTGTCCCCTTCAGCAACTCTAAATCTGTGTGCTTGCCCTTCATTGGGTACGGTCTCATTGCATCCCTCCCAACATTGTTAAACTGGAAATCGGGATCTTCCAAGTACCGGAGGCACATGCGTTTAGAAAAGGAGGTGGGGCCTCATCGGAAGGGGTGGAGCCTAGTGGCAAACCCCCATTTGCCTCACATTGGAGGCGTCCCCAGCACTCTTCAACATACTGGGCTGTCTCTAGAGCTCTCCCTTCACTGTGAATAGATGCCATGCACATCACACGGTATCTATTCACCTGCTGCAAGCTGCAGTGACGTTGCATCCCACAACCTTTTCCCCTCCCGTGAGACACTGGGAAGGGCGGTGGGACAGTCCCAGAAAAACATGACTGTTCTGCCGCCAGCAGGACAGTTGGGAAGTATGCCATTAAGTGTTAAACTGCCACAGGGATCCCGGCGCCTGGGATTAGTAGTGCGGAGATCGTTGCTCTCCTAATCTCAGCTCTGGAGTAGGCCCTGAAGCTGCGGCCTCGATTTATTGATTAGAGATATTACTTTTATTGCGGCCGCTGCTGCATCACCGTGCCTGAGTCCTGCCGACCCTTAGCTGTCTTATACCCCTCTAGGATATTACCTTGGGCTGACAATGATGATTGCAGGTCCCGCTGCCTCTGTCTGGTGAGCCAGCTCTGGGATGGGACCCTTAGCCCGTGTGATCTACGGCTGCATGTTATCAGCCCTGAAGTGTCTGGCAACCCTTGATTATTTAAAAGCTGCCGTGATAGCACTAGGCAAAATTTTTGGAAAGAAAATGGTAAAGAAATATGCCTGCTGTTGGTTTTAACCAGGTCCAGCGCTCAGCAAAGGGATGCAAAGCAGGGAGGCGCCAAGTGGGAGAAGCGCTCTCCCTGCTCTGCAACCCTGCTTATGTCCCCTCCCTTTTGCTGCCGGCTGCACCTGTCACACTGTATGACAGGCAGTGGTGCCGGTAGCCTGAATTTAGCGTCCATCCCCATCAGTCAGGGGTTCTCAAACTCGGTCCTCAGGGGCGCACACAGTACATGTTTTGCAGGTCTCCTCACAGAATCACAAGTGAAATAATTAGCTCCACCTGTGGACATTTTAAAATGTGTCTGTGAGTAATTAATACACCTGTGCACTCGCTGGGTTACCTGCAAAACATGCACTGTGTGCGCCCCTGATGACCGAGTTTGAGAACCCCTGCCATCAGTGATCAGGGACTGAAGGAGCAGAGTTTCACAGGACTGAGGTTGCGGAGCTACACAGGACCAGGGCTGCTGTGTGTCAGAGGGTGAGGATGAGCTGCTACAGATCTGGTCAGTGGAGTGGAGGGAAAGAGAGAAAGTGTGGGTGTTTATTATGTGTATAAGCAGTGCTACTACTGTGGGCATTATAAGTGGCGCTACTACTGTGGGCATTATGCATATAAGCGGCACTACTACCAGGCCATTATGCATATAAGGGGTGATACTACCGTGGGAATTATGCATGTAAGGGGCGCTACTACAGTGGACATTATTTTTATAAGAGGCGCTACTACTGTGGGCATTATGTGTATAAGCAGCGCTACTACCGTGGGCATTATGCTTATAAGCCGCGTTACTACTGTGGGCATTATGTATATAACCAGCACTACTGCCATTGGCATTATGCATATAAGCAGTGCTACTACCATGGGCATTGTGTGTATAAGGTGCACTACTACTGTTGGCATTATGTGTATAAGGGGTGCTACTAGTGTGGGCATTATATGTATAAGCAGTGCTACTACCGAGGGCATTATGCGTTTAAGCGACGCTACTATTGTGGGCATTATGCGTATAAGCTGTGCTACTACTGTGGGCATTATGTGTATAAGACTCGCTACTACTGTGGGTATCATGTGTATAAGTGGTGCTACTACTGTGGGTATTATGTGCATAAGGGGCACTACTACTGTGGGCATTATGTGTATAAGAGGCCCTACTAGTGGGGGCATTGTGTGTATAAGGGGCGCTATTACTGTGGGTATTATGTATATGGGGCGCTGTTGCTGTGATCATTATGTTCATAAGGGGCGCTACTACTGTGGCATTATGTGCATAAGCAGTGCTACTACCATGGGCATTATGTGTATAAGGGGCACTACTACTGTGGGCATTATGTGTATAAGGGGCGCTACAAACATGGGTATTATGTGTATGAGGGGCACTACTAATCTAGTGGGGGCATTGTGTGTATAAGGGTCGCTATTACTGTGGGTATTATGTATAAAGGGCACTGCTGCTGTGAGTATGATGTGCATAAGGGGAGCTACTACTGTGGGCATTATGTGCATAAGAGGCGCTACTGTGGGCATTATGTGTATAAGCAGTGCTACTACTGTGGGCATTATGTGTTTAAGGGGCACTAATACTGTTGGCATTATGTGTATAAGGCACGCTACTACTGTGGGCATTATGTGTACAAGCAGCGCTACTACTGTGGGCATTGTGTGTATAAGGGGCGCTACTACCATGGGCATTATGTGTATAATGGCACTGCTACTGTGGGCATTATGTGTGTAAGCAGCACTATTAATGTGGACATTATGTGTAAACGCAGCACTACTACTCTAAGCATTATCTGTGTAAATAGCACTATTACTGTGGGCATTAGGGCTACTACTGTGTGTTGTAACATGAATAAGGGACACTACTATGTGGTGTAATATGAAACAAGGGCATTACATGCAGTGCAATGTATAAGATTGTGCTACTATGTGATGTAATTTAAAATGGGGGTACTATTATGTGACCACGTCCCCTTCCTTGTGAGACCACACCCCTTTCTTTCGGCATGTGCTCATTGACCCTTTTTGAAAGTATGGCAGGGCGCCGGTCTTAGTTTTACCTATATTAACCACTAGCTGAAGCACCCATTGTTGTCCGGCTTTAAATCTTCAAGTGATGAAGTTATCAGTGAGTTGGATGTAACTATCAACATGTGAAAAATAATTAACAGCTTAGCAGCTCTTCCAACACACCCATGAGGTGGCTGCCCAATGTCGTTTTTTTTTTTAGGTGGGGTGTCGCCAGTAGCCCTAATCCCCACATATTGCTGTAGCTCACCTAGCCAACAGCAATCCACATAGTGAGCTCTTCAGCATGTCGCTGTTTCTAGACACTTCCACTTCTGGCCAAGATCTTGTATTACCATTCTGACAGCTTTACGGTAATATGTTTGATTTGCTCTCTGTAGTCCCTTCCACAAGTCTCTGTAGTCTGTCGAGGTGATCTCCTCATAAGGTATATATGCCTTCATAGCATTAATATACCTGACTGTGGCCCAGATATCTGAATATTCGACCAGATTTTCTACTGCATATAGCAGCATTGGCTTAAGCAGATGTTTCCGCGCCAACTTTTGATAAATAGCCTGTACGTATCTGGGGTCCTGCCAGTCACTGCCCTCTTCCAGCACCATGACCCTGCAGCCAAGGTGAGGAAGGCATCGGTTGAGACAGATTACTGCAGCAGACACAATGTCCATGTCCTGGTTGCCAAGTTTGATCATCATTAGTGAGAGGACCGGTTCTGTAATCAGCCTCTTGATGGGACTCCATGGGAACACGCGATATCTGTTAACTATTTCTCCAAATAGTACCATTGATAGCAGTTGTATGTCGTGGTGGCCAGAGTCCATAAATCTTATGATGTAGGGGAGGACTTTGTCATACTTCTTCCATGTCTTATGATGACGCATCTGTATTACTGCCAGTAATGTTTTTAGCAGCATGGGAACCAGTTCCATGTTTGCCAATTGGATTTTTTGCAGAATAGCTGTTATAAATACATTTCTGTACCTCATGGCCTGGTCTGGTGATCCCCTGGTGGAATTTGTGATGCCTTCAAGTATTTTCATGCAAATGTTGTTATCAATGTCATCCAACATGCGTAACATCTCCTTAATGATGACATCATAAAAGTGTCCAGTGATACAATCTGGATAACTCAGGAGTGCTGCACAAATAATGGTGATGGTCATTTTGTTGTGGATGATGCTAGATTTCCACAAAGGCATCAGATGATTAAAAATGTCCTTCCAGCGCTCGGTCTGCACAAGCCATTTAACATAGTCATTGGCAGATCTGCACTGTGAGAACGCTGCATCAGTTTGAGTTGGCTGAAGGAATTTGCCTGTTCCATAAGGAAGAAGTGGTGTTCCTCTTTTCTCTGTACCCAACATAGATGTTGTAGATGGGTCATCCAGCAGAGACTGTACTTGTACTGTGGCGGCCAGTATTATATCCTGATTATCAGTATTAGGCCTGCTTTGTGTTTCCCAGGTGTTCAGTAGGGCGCAGGCTCTGGTGAAATGTCCCTTTATTCCTGGCTCTAGCGCAGCAGCAGATTTCATGGCCAGCGCAGCATTGTGTATCATTATAGCCAGAGATCTCTGTGTGCTGGGATCAGTTGCAGATTCCATGAAAGAATATATCCCAGGCAACATATAACTCAGGAAATTAAGTGGCACGCTTGTATAGGATATTACAGCTGCCAGTGTGGTAAGTGCTGAAAGCGGAGGGGGGCACGAGGACGCCTGTATACAGGTCTGCAGCTCCCAGATGGTAATCAGCGTGTACTTATTGGCTAAAAGGTAGAGGACTTTACTTGCTGCAAGCCAAGGAGCATCTCTCTCCATCTGGTCGGCCTCTACCATGGAGCTTAGGACGATGGGCACTGTGTGCTCCGTAAACAGGTCAGCTGCGTCCTTCCTTATTTCTAATACGTTGCAAAAAAAGTCCAGGATTATCTGCCCCTCGTAACTGGACAGCCCCTTGCAACATAGGACCTCACTTAGCATATTGATGGTAGGGATAAGTTTCTCAGTTGCCATCTTGTCAATGATCTCAGGCAAACATTCCCTTAACAGTGGGGAATAGAAGATCTTAAGCAGCTGAAGATCATTCTCCATCTTTTGGATAAATATCCTGGAGGGTGACATGATGGGTAATTTCTTCTGATCTTCTCGCAGAATCACATCCGAAGTTAGACGGACTCTATGCGTAGTGTTTTAAAAACGGTAAGATAGACTTACCAGTCGTAATCCAAATATAAATCACGAAATACTCAGAGAGTAGCGCTGTGGGATAAACTATCACCACAAATGGCTAGCCACTGACTAGCTAGCCTTTACATAGGGCTGTGTGCCTTTATGACATCACTATGAGCTCATAGGCCTGTGTGCCTGCCATTATGACATCACTGTGAGCTCGTAGGGTACACATTCCTGTTTAGCATGTGAACCATTTTCATAGAGTTACTGTGTGACTGAGTTGACATACAGGCTTTGTAATACAAGATCAGGGACGTAAGCCAGCATATTACCCAAGTGTAGTAAAAACAATTGTTAGGGAAGAAAAATGTTGATAAAGGTTTGAAAAACTGCTGGAGCACTGAATAAACTGGATGGAATTGCTGAATATTTGTAGTTGTCCTTTGTATTGTGTTGAATGGAATCTTCCTCGCATTCATTTTCTCAATACAAATGGTTATATCATGTAAATCATAGCTCAGACTTGGTGAAATAGCAGCACCCTGGATGTGATCAAAAGGCTGAGAGATTGGAGGAAGTGGGTTTTTGATTTGTGATTTCATAAAGAACCCTCTAGATGATAATAATACCCTAAAATCTGGATCTAGTTGAGGTGGATTTGAAGTGGATTTTCTAATAAAGTATTTTCTAAAGTCTAATGCAGTAACACATGACCATAGTTCCAAATATATAAAGATTATATAACACAGCTAGGTGGTAGGGTCGTATAAGGGTATCATATCCATGACCAGGGGTGTCAGAACGTTTTTAGGTTGGGGGGGGGCAGGATATAATTTCCGTTTGGCGCCCCTTAATCGCTAAATGTCGCCCCCCTTTGTGTTATACCTCATAACAAAAATGGAGAGAGAGAGAAAGACATGAAGAGTGACAGAGAGAGATACATGGAGAGAGAGATGGAGAAAGAGAAAGAGAGGTTTATCATCAGCAGCAGAATGTGATGTGCCCAGGAGAGCAGTTACCTGGAGGTCTCCGGGAGGAGGCTGCATTGCTCTCCGGCCAGGCAGTGGTTCTGCAGGAGCTATGGCGGACTCCCAGGCCATAGGCATTTGTCCGGCAAAAATTAGGTGGTCGTGGGAGGGAGGGGGAGAGATAGGCGGGAGGAGGGGAGGATGGGAGTATAGACAGTGACGAGGCGGCTTAGGGGTAGCAGGAGAGATTGAGACAGACAAAGCGGGTATCAGGGAGAGAGAGAAATAGAGAGAGGAGAGAGAAATAGGGTTTCTCTGACATCCTAAGTGGATGCTGGGACTCCGTAAGGACCATGGGGGTTAGTGGCTCCGCAGGAGACTGGGCACAACTAAAGAAAGCTTTAGGACTACCTGGTGTGCACTGGCTCCTCCCACTAAGACCCTCCTCCAGACCTCAGTTAGATTCTTGTGCCCGGCTGAGCTGGATGCACACTAGGGGCTCTCCTGAGCTCCTAGAAAGAAAGTATATTTAGGTTTTTTATTTTACAGTGAGATCTGCTGGCAACAGACTCACTGCAGCGAGGGACTAAGGGGAGAAGAAGCGAACCTACCTAACAGGTGGTAGTTTGGGCTTCTTAGGCTACTGGACACCATTAGCTCCAGAGGGATCGACCGCAGGACCCGACCTTGGTGTTCGTTCCCGGAGCAGCGCCGCCGTCCCCCTTACAGAGCCAGAAGCATGAAGAGTCCGGAAAATCGGCGGCAGAAGACTTCGGTTTTCACCAAGGTAGCGCACAGCACTGCAGCTGTGCGCCATTGCTCCTCATGTACACCTCACACTCCGGTCACTGATGGGTGCAGGGCGCTGGGGGGGGGGATGGGGGGGCGCCCTGAGGGCAATATATGACACCTTGGCTGGCAAATCTAAATTATATATAGTCCTAGAGGCTATATAGATGTAAAATTACCCCTGCCAGTATTCCAGAAAAAGCGGGAGAAAGTCAGTTGAAAAAGGGGCGGGGCTTCTCCCTCAGCACACTGGCGCCATTTTCTCTTCACAGTGCGGCTGGAAGACAGCTCCCCAGGCTCTCCCCTGTAGTTTTCAGTCTCAAAGGGTTAAAAAGAGAGGGGGGGGGGGCACTAAATTTAGGCGCAATATATGTATACAAGCAGCTATTTGGGGAAAAATCACTCAGTTATAGTGTTAATCCCTGCATTATATAGCGCTCTGGTGTGTGCTGGCATACTCTCTCTCTGTCTCCCCAAAGGACTTTGTGGGGTCCTGTCCTCAGTCAGAGCATTCCCTGTGTGTGTGCGGTGTGTCGGTATGGCTGTGTCGACATGTTGGATGAGGAAGGTTACGTGGAGGCGGAGTAGAGGCCGATAAATGGGATGTCGCCCCCTGTGGGGCCGACACCAGAGTGGATGGATAGGTGGAAGGTATTAACCGACAGTGTCAACTCCTTACATAAAAGGCTGGATGACGTAACAGCTGTGGGACAGCCGGCTTCTCAGCCCGCGCCTGCCCAGGCGTCTCAAAGGCCATCAGGGGCTCAAAAAATGCCCGTTACCTCAGGTGGCAGACACAGATGTCGACACGGAGTCTGACTCCAGTGGCGACGAGGTTGAGACATATACACAATCCACTAGGAACATCCGTTACATGATCTCGGCAATGAAAAATGTGTTACGCATTTTCTGACATGAACCCAAGTACCACATAAAAGGGGTTTTATTTTTGGGGAGAAAAAGCAGCCAGTGTTTTGTTCCCCCATCAGATGAATGAATGAAGTGTGTAAAGAAGCGTGATTTCCCCCGATAAGAAACTGGTAATTTCTAAAAAGTTACTGATGGCGTACCCTTTCCCGCCAGAGGATAGGTCACGTTGGGAAATATCCCTTAGGGTGGATAAGGCGCTCACACGTTTGTCAAAAGGTGGCACTGCCGTCTTAGGATACGGCCACCTTGAAGGAACCTGCTGATAAAAAGCAGGAGGCGATCCTGAAGTCTGTATTTACACACTCAGGTTATATACTGAGACCTGCAATTGCCTCAGCATAAATAGGGCTGCTGCAGCGTGGTCTGATACCCTGTCAGATAATATTAATACGCTAAGACAGGGATAATATTTTGCTAACATTGAGCATATTTAAGACGTTGTCTTATATATATAAGGATGCACAGAGGGATATTTGCCGGCTGGCATCCAGAATTAATGCAATGTCCATTCTGCCAGGAGGGTATTAGAAACCCGGCAGTGGACAGGTGATGCTGCCTGTAAAAGGCACATGGAGATTCTGCCTTATAAGGGTGAGGAATTGTTTGGGGATGGTCTCTGGGACCTCGTATCCACAGCAACAGCTGGGAAGAATTTTTTTTACCTCAGGTTTCCTCACAGCCTAAGAAAGCACCGTATTTTCAGGTACAGTCCTTTTGGCTTCAGAAAAGCAAGCGGGTCAAAGGCGCTTCCTTTCTGCACAGAGACAAGGGAAGAAGGAAAAAAGCTGCACCAGCAGCCAGTTCCCAGGATAAAAAATCTTCCCCCGCTTCCTCTGAGTCCACCGCATGACGCTGGGGCTCCACAGGTGGAGACAGGTGCGGTAGGAGCGCGTCTCGGGAACTTCAGGGACCAGTGAGCTTGCCCACAGGTGGATCTCTAGGTTCTGCAAATAGTATCACAGGGATACAGGCTGGAGTTCGAGGCGACTCCCCCTCGCCGTTACCTCACATCAGCCTTGCCGGCTGCCCTCGGAGAAAGGTAGTACTGGCGGCAATTCACAAGCTGTACTTCCAGCAGGTGAAAGCAAGGTACCCCTCCTTCAACAAGGCCGGGGTTACTATTCCAAAATGTTGTGGTACCGATACCAGACGGTTCGGTGAGACCCATTCTAAAATTGAAAGCCTTGAACACTTATATACGAAGGTTCAAGTTCAAAATGGAATCGCTCAGGGCGATTATTACAAGCCTGGAGAATTTCATGGTATCACTGGACATCAAGGATGATTACCTGCATGTCCCTATTTACCCTCTTCACCAGGAGTACCTCAATATTGTGGTACAGGATTGTCATTACCAATTCCAGACGTTGCCGTTGGTCTGTCCCCGGCACCGAGGTATTTACCAAGGTAATGGCCGAAATAATTATCCCGTACTTGGACGATCTCCTTATAAAGGCGAGGTCCAGGGAGCAGTTGTTCGTCGGAGTAGCACTATCTCGGGAAGTGCTACAACAGCACGGCTGGATTCTGAATATTCCAAAGTCGCAGCTGGTTCCTACGACGCGTCTACTGTTCCTGGGTATGGTTCTGGACACAGAACAGGATAAAAAGGGTTTCTCCCGGAGGAGAAGTCCAAGGAGTTGTTGTCTCTAGACAGAGACCTCCTAATACGTATACAGGTGTCGGTGCATCAATGCACGCGAGCCCTGGGAAAGATGGTAGCTTCTTACGAAGAAATTCCATTCGCCAGGTCCCATGCAAGGATTTTCCAGTGGGATCTGTTGGACAAGTGGTCCGGGTCGCATCTTCAGATGCATCGGCGGATAACCCTGTCTCCAAGGGTCAGGGTGTCGCTGTTGTGGTGGCTGCAGAGTGCTCATCTTCTAGGGGGCCGCAGATTCGGCATACAGGACTGGGTCCTGGTGACCACGGATGCCAGCCTTCGAGGCTGGGGAGCAGTCACACAGGGAAGGAACTTCCAAGGCTATGGAAAAGTCAGGAGACTTCCCTACACATAAATATTCTGGAACTGAGGGCCATTTACAATGCCCTAAGTCAGGCTAGACCCCTGCTTCAACACCGGCCGGTGCTGATCCAGTCAGACAACATCACGGCGGTCGCTCATGTAAACCGACAGGGCGGCACAAGAAGTAGGATGGCGATGGCAGAAGCCACAAGGATTCTCCGATGGGCGGAAAATCATGTGTTAGCACTGTCAGCAGTGTTCATTCCCGGAGTGGACAACTAAGAAACCTCCACCTGGGAGAGTGGGGACTTCATCCAGAAGTCTTCCAAATGATTGTACACCGTTGGGAAAGGCCACAGGTGGACATGATGGCGTCCCGCCTCAACTAAAAGTTACAAAGATATTGCGCCAGGTCAAGGACCCTCAGGCGATAGCTGTGGACGCTCTGGTAACACCGTGGGTGTACCAGTCGGTGTATGTGTTCCCTTCTCTGCCTCTCTTACCCAGGGTAATGAGAATAATAAGAAGGAGAGGAGTAAGAACTATACTCATTGTTCCGGGTTGGCCAAGAAGAGCTTGGTAACCAGGACTCCAAGAAATGATCTCAGAGGACCCATGGCCTCTGCCGCTCAGACAGGACCTGCTGCAGCAGGGGGCCTGTCTGTTCCAAGACGTACCGCGGCTGCGTTGACGGCATGGTGGTTGAACGCCGGATCCTGAAGGAAAAGGGCATTCCGGAGGAAGTTATCCCTACGCTATTTGAAGCTAGGAAAGAAGTGAACGCAAACCATTATCACCGCATATGGCGGAAATATGTTGCGTACTGTGAGGCCAGGAAGGCCCCAAAGGAGAAATTTCAGCTAGGTCGATTTCTGCACTTCCTACAGTCAGAGGTGACTATGGGCCTAAAATTGGGTTCCATTAAGGTCCAGATTTCGGCTCTATCGATTTTCTTCCAAAATTGAACTGGCTTCACTGCCTGAAGTTCAGACTTTTGTTAAGGGAGTGCTGCATAGTCAGCCCCCGTTTGTGCCTCCAGTGGCACCGTGGGATCTCAACGTGGTGTTGGATTTCCTGAAGTCGCATTGGGTTGAGCCACTTAAATCCGTGGAGCTATAATACCTCACGTGGAAAGTGGTCATTCTGTGGGCCTTGGCGTCGGCCAGGCGTGTATCAGAATTGGCGGCTTTGTCATACAAAAGCCTTTATCTGTATTTTATATGGATAAGGCGGAATTGAGGACTCGTTCCCAATTCCTTCCTAAGGTGGTATAATTTTTTAATGTGAACCAACCTATTGTGGTGCCTGCGGCTACTTGGGACTTGGAGGATTCCAAGTTACTGGATGTAGTCAGGGCCCTGAAAAGTATATGTTTCCAGGACAGCTGGAGTCAGGAAAACTGACTCGCTATTTCTCCTGTATGCACCCAACAAGCTGGGTGCTCCTGCTTCTAAGCAGACGATTGCTCGCTGGATCTGTAGCACGATTCAACTTGCACATTCTGCGGCTGGACTGCCGCACCCTAATTCTGTAAAAGCCCATTCCACGTAAAAAGTGGGCTCTTCTTGGGCGGCTGCCCGAGGGGTCTCGGCTTTACAACTTTGCCGAGCTGATACTTGGTCGGGTTAAAACATTTTTGTAAGAGTCTACAAGTTTGATACCCTGGCTGAGGAGGACCTAGAGTTTGCTCATTCGGTGCTGCAGAGTCATCCGCACTCTCCCGCCCGTTTGGGAGCTTTGGTATAATCCCCATGGTCCTTACGGAGTCCCAGCATCCACTTAGGACGTCAGAGAAAATAAGATTTTACTCATCGGTAAATCTATTTCTCGTAGTGCGTAGTGGATGCTGGGCGCCCATCCCAAGTGCGGATTGTCTGCAATACTTGTTTATAGTTATTGCCTAACTAAAGGGTTATTGTTGAGCCATCTGTTGAGAGGCTCAGTTATATTTCATTTTCATACTGTTAACTGGGTATAGTATCACGAGTTATACGGTGTGATTGGTGTGGCTGGTATGAGTCTTACCCGGGATTCAAAATCCTTCCTGATTGTGTCAGCTCTTCCGGGCACAGTATCCTAACTGAGGTCTGGAGGAGGGTCTTAGTGGGAGGAGCCAGTGCACACCAGGTAGTCCTAAAGCTTTCTTTAGTTGTGCCCAGTCTCCTGCGGAGCCGCTAATCCCCATGGTCCTTACGGAGTCCCAGCATCCACTACGGACTACGAGAAATAGATTTACCGGTGAGTAAAATCTTATTTTATTGGAAAAAGAGGGAATGAGCAAAATAGAGGAGCGAGAGAGAGAGGGTGTCAGGGAGAAAGCTGAGAGAGGGAGAAACAGTGTCAGGAGAGAGGTGGTGTCAGGGAGAGAGACAGTGTTGGCGAGTGAGAGGGAGAAAGACAGTGTCAAAGAGAGGGAGAGAGAGAGACATACAGTGTCAGGGAGAGAGAGAGACAGAGACACAGTGTCAGGGACAGAGAGACAGTGCCAGGGAGAGATATTTAGACAGCATCAGGGAGAGACAGTGTCACAGAGAGAGAGAAAGCTAGAGTGCCAGGGAGAGACAGACAGTGTCAGGAAGAGAGTGGGGGAGACAGTGTCAAAGAGAGAGGGTGTGGGGAGGGGACAGAGAGACAGTGTCAGGGTGAGAGCGATATAGTGTCAGGGATAGAGGAAGAGGGAAAGAGAGAGAGGGAGAGGGAGCCAGCTGGACATACACTACCTGACTACAGTACAGGTATCTTATGGGGGCGGACACTTCCCGGCATTAGGCTCCACCCCCAAATGCGCGCAAATCACGGCACTACCACTGTGAGCCAACCAGGGCAGGTAGGACAGGGACAGATCAGGCTGGGTCAGGCTTGGTATCCCCTCTCTCGCTACATCCTCCATAGCTGCAGGGCTTCCACTGTTTTGGGGTTAACCATGCCCCGTCATCAGGATAAATAGCAAAGGTTCCGCAATGCCTAAGAAAATACATAAACAAATGGGCAAGAGAAGAAAGCAATCACTTAAGGCCCATACACACTTGCCGATAAAATGAGCGACGTCGCTCATTTCCCCCCTCCCTGAGCGACGTCGCTCATTTTATCGGCAAGTGTGTATGCCGCCAGCGATGACCAATGCGCAGCCCCACGGGTCGGCAACGATCGTCGCTGTCGGCAGTGCATGCATGCAGGATCTGGACTGTTGCCCACGACCTGCATGCAGGGCTGCCGAAGGCGTGACGTCACTGAGAGATATGAGCGGTCATATCGCTCAGTGTGTACAGTCGGCCGCCGACCGGCCAGCCCAGGAGGTGAAACATTAGACGACGTCGCTCAAAGAGCGACATCGTCTAATGTGTATGGACCTTTGCAGTACAAGACAATGTAGGACAAGTATAGGGTATATAAACATTGTTGCATCGAGGGTTAGGTAGCGATAAATAGAGTAACATAGTCTAAAAGAATTAAGAATCGCATGAAGGGAGAGGGCCCTGCCCAAGAGAGTTTACTATATATATATATATATATATATATATATATATAGAGAGAGAGAGAGAAATACTGGCGGCACTCCACGGGTTTTCAAGAAGAGACAGCTACACAAGCTTAATGTCAACGTTTCAGGTGCTGTTTAATCACACCTTTCGTCAGGATACATGTATGTATCCTGGCGAAAGGTGTGATTAAACAGCACCTGAAACGTTGACATTAAGCTTGTGTAGCTGTCTCTTCTTGAAAACCCGTGGAGTGCCGCCAGTATTTCTCTCTCTGTGTTTGCTCCGTCTGGACCGTGGAGGGCACCCAGGTATTTAAACTTTTGTTTGGAGTGCCGGTCATATTGGAACTATATATATATATATATATATATATATATATATACTGCACTACAAAGCACAAAGATGCTTTAACGCACTTAGCGTTTCGGGGTACGTAACTCTATCATCAGGACACACATGTTTGTATGATTGTATGATTTGGGGATGTCCTCCATTTCCTTAGTACACTGTAGAAAACCTTAAATATTTTACCTACTAGACCCTCCGCAGCAGTCTTCACATGTACGCCGTCTGACCTCTTCCGGTTGCTGCGCTGGTCTGAACAATCAGAAATGGTTTGACAGCGTACACATGGAGACAGCTGCAGGGGGTCTGGAAGGTAAGACGTTTAAGGTTTGTTTTTTGCACGGTATACTTTGCGGGTGGTATTCATGTGACCGCTGGTCAGCTGACCGACAGTCACATGACCTCCTCCGTGAGCCCGACGGCTCACTATCCCGATGGTCGGCATGCCGACCAACAGGGACTATTTCCACTCGTGGGTGTCCACGACACCCATAGAGTGGGAATAGAACCTGTGGCGACCGCAGGTCGCCACCGAGCCCGCAAGGGGCTTGCTGCACTCGCCCCTCCCCGCCGGGATCCCGGCGTCGGTATGCTGCCGGGATCCCGGCGTCGGTAAGGTGACCGGCGGTCAGGAGACCGCTGGTCACCAGTACTACACCCATACTTTGCTGTATCCTGAAGAAGGGAAGCACATCTCCAAATCATTGATGTATTAAAGAACAGATTTTTCACCATCAAAAAGTCACTAAATGATTCCCTCCATCTTTGCGGTCTATTGCGGGTGCCGTCCACCTAGGAATGGCACCAATGCAGGATTTGTCTCCTTAGGGACTGCTAGAGTGTGGGATCCTTTGTATGGTGACAAGGGGGGTCAAAGGGGAAATGCGTCCCAGGCCTCACCACTGTGAGGAGCCCCAAGGTCCAGCGGCAGCAGCAGCATGGCATGGATCCAGATTTAAATAATTATACAGATTGCGGCTTCGCTGCATCATGCCAGCTGCGGCCCGCCCGCTATGTTGTAAAAGGACATTTTGGTGGTTCAGCTGCAGCGGCACCCCCGTGGTCACCACCCAGACCAGACCCAGCTCAGCTGTCTGGGGCTCCAGCAGCCAGTCCACGTGTGCAATGACGTTGCATGGCTATACGTAAGACCCTTGTCCTTCCCTCCTCTCCACCCGCCCTGTCTATGCTCTGTGAGGAGCGGCCGAGTGGGACTGTGGCTACAGAGTGCCAGCCCGGCGTGCAGACACTCAGGCAGGCTGTCACTCATTTTTATTCTCTGGACACTGGACAACAAACATAATCAGTGACTGAGCTATAGTGATATATCAGCTCTCTCGGAGGGATGTGTGGGTCTGAGGTCAAGGGGGGTTTGATCCACACAGAGTTGGACTGGGGGGGCGCAAGGTTTCTGTTGCCGGCTGTGTGTGTGTGTGTGTGTGTGTGTGTGTGTGTGTGTGTATGTATGTATACATACATACATATATATACATATGTATATGTGTGTGCGTGGGGGTATGCAAAAGTGAAGGACGCAATTATGTGGTGCGCAGTCTCCCAAAAATGGGCGTGGTCACCCAAAAGGGGGCGTGTCCATTGTAGTAGAACCACTTATACTATCTAGTACTGGTGCCCCTTTCACCTTATAGCACACGGTACGAGCCGTAATTCACATTATAGCACATGGTACGAGCTGAAATTCACATTATAGCACAGGGTACCAGCCGAAATTCACATTATAGCACACGGTACGAGCCGAAATTTACATTATAGCACACGGTACGAGACGAAATTCACATTATAGCACACAGAATGAGCCGAAATTCACCTTGTAGCACACTGAATGAGCCGAAATTCACATTGTAGCACACTGAATGAGCCGAAATTCACATTATAGCACACTGAATGAGCCGAAATTCACATTGTAGCACACTGAATGAGCCGAAATTCACATTGTACCACACTGAATGAGCCGAAATTCACATTGTAGCACACTGTATGAGCCGAAATTCACATTGTAGCACACTGAATGAGCCGAAATTCACATTGTGTACTGAATGAGCTGAAATTGTGACAGCAGGGACAGGGAGAGAGAGTGACGACAGGGAGAGAGAGTGTGACTACAGGGAGAGAGAGTGACGACAGGGAGAGAGAGTGACGACAGTGACGACAGGAAGAGAGAGTGACGACGGAGAGAGAGTGACGACAGGGAGAGAGAGAGTGACAACAGTGACGACAGGGAGAGAGAGTGACGACAGATAGAGAGTGACGACAGGGAGAGAGAGTGACGACAGAGAGAGAGTGACGACAGGGAGAGGGCGTGACGACACTGACGACAGGGAGAAAGTGACGACAGGGAGAGAGAGTGACGACAGGGAGAACAGGGAGAGAGTGACGACAGGGAGAGAGAGTGAAGACAGTGACGACAGGGAGAGAGAGTGACGACGGAGAGAGAGTGACGACAGGGAGAGAGCGTGACGACACTGACGACAGGGAGAGAGTGACAACAGGGGGAGAGAGTGACGACAGGGGGAGAGAGTGACGACAGGGGGAGAGAGTGAAGACAGTGACGACAGGGAGAGAGTGTGACGGTAGGGACAGGGATGGTAACGACAGGGAGAGAGGGAGCATTACCTCATTTGTTGCGGGTGAGCGGCGGACGGCTGACGGCGGTGAGCGGCGGTGAGTGGTTGGCGGCGGTGAGCGGCTGATGGCGGTGAGCAGCTGTGAGCTTGTACAGCGCTCTACACAGCCGCCGGCCGCCACGCAGGGATGGGGAGCAACATGTGCAGCAGGATGGCCACTTCCCTCGCCTCCTGCTGCACTTTCATTTGCTCATTTCCGGATCAGAGGAAGAAGTGGCGGTATACCGCCCCACTTCAACCACTGTATACATATATATATATATACACATACATACAGCACATCTGTACATATGCATAGACATACATATACACACACATCTTACTTACAAGCACACGCACAGCATACATACACAAAACATACATACACACTGAGTACATACATACAGGCCCACAACCCCCCCCCCCCCCCGAATAACAGAAAGCAAAACTCCTTTTATAATAGGCTGCCCACCCTGTCATATGTCATCCCCACTCCCTGTATGTGACACAAACCTGGCTTCCACACAGTCACTGCCTCACCTGCTCAGAGGCTGCGCCTCACACGAGGATCTGTGTGAAAGCCCCATTCAAGAACTGCTTGGGATGGGAGGAGCAGCGCGCGGCCACTGCAGCTCCCCCTACATGCAGCCAGTGCTGAGCCCAGCCTCTCAGTGTCAGCCGCTGCCTCATAGCTGTGCCAGCAGCTCCGATGAATCGGCGCCGGGGAGGGGGGTTTGTAGGTACTCAGACCCCCTCCATTCCTTCCGTGCGCGTGTGGCCAGTGGCCACTGTGGTTGGGGGCGGACACAAGACGCCCCCTGCGGCATTAGCATCTTTTAGCACAGCCACTGCGTCCATCTCTGAATCTGGCTCAATGTTACTGTTGCCAAAATGTGCTGGATTTAAGGCAACAAAGAGAGAATACGTTCACCTTATGCAGGGGCAAATACGAACCACTTTGCCCGTCTAGTCTGACCTAAACACTAGAGATGAGCGGGTTCGGTTCCTCGGAAACCGAACCCGCCCGAACTTCATGTTTTTTTACACGGGTCCGAGCAACTCGGATCTTCCCGCCTTGCTCGGTTAACCCGAGCGCGCCCGAACGTCATCATCCCGCTGTCGGATTCTCGCGAGGCTCGGATTCTATCGCGAGACTCGGATTCTATATAAGGAGCCGCGCGTCGCCGCCATTTTCACACGTGCATTGAGATTCATAGGGAGAGGACGTGGCTGGCGTCCTCTCCGTTTATAGAGAAGAGAGTGAGACTAGAGTAGAGAGACACAGTAGTAATTTTGGGGAGCATTAGGAGGAGTACTACTACTTGCTGAAGTGATAGATAGATAGTGTGACTGTATAATGTATATCTGACTTGTGGGGGAGACACTGACAGTGGGGAGCAGTTAGAGTCTGAGAGCAGGACTCAGGAGTACATATAATGTACAGTGCACACTTTTGCTGCCAGAGTGCCACACTGCCATTGTGACCACACTGACCACCAGTATAATATATATTGTGATTGTCTGCTTAGGAGTACTACTTGCAAGTTGCTGATAGTGTGACCAGTGACCTGACCACCAGTTTAATAATCACCACCAGTATAATATATATATATATATATATATATATATATATATATATATAATTGTATATAATATATATATAATATTGTATACCACCTACCCGTTTTTTTTTTTTCTTTCTTCTTCTTTATACATACTACTATAGTAGCTTACTGTAGCAGTCTGCGGTGCTGCTGAGCTGACAGTGTCCAGCAGGTCCGTCATCAGTCATTACATAATAAATATATATACCTGTCCGGCTGCAGTACTAGTGATATTATATATATATATATATATATTAATTTCATCTCATTATCATCCAGTCTATATTAGCAGCAGACACAGTACGGTAGTCCACGGCTGTAGCTACCTCTGTGTCGGCAGTCGCTGGTCCATCCATAAATGTATACCACCTACCCGTGTTTTTTTTTTTTTTCTTTCTTCTTGATACATACTACTATAGTAGCTTACTGTAGCAGTCTGCGGTGCTGCTGAGCTGACAGTGTCCAGCAGGTCCGTCATCAGTCATTACATAATAAATATATATACCTGTCCGGCTGCAGTACTAGTGATATTATATATATATATATATATATTAATTTCATCTCATTATCATCCAGTCTATATTAGCAGCAGACACAGTACGGTAGTCCACGGCTGTAGCTACCTCTGTGTCGGCAGTCGCTGGTCCATCCATAATTGTATGCCACCTACCCGTGTTTTTTTTTTTTTTTCTTTCTTCTTGATACATACTACTATAGTAGCTTACTGTAGCAGTCTGCGGTGCTGCTGAGCTGACAGTGTCCAGCAGGTCCGTCATCAGTCATTACATAATAAATATATATACCTGTCCGGCTGCAGTACTAGTGATATTATATATATATATATATATATATATATTAATTTAATCTCATTATCATCCAGTCTATATTAGCAGCAGACACAGTACGGTAGTCCACGGCTGTAGCTACCTCTGTGTCGGCAGTCGCTGGTCCATCCATAATTGTATACCACCTACCCGTGTTTTTTTTTTTTTCTTTCTTCTTGATACATACTACTATAGTAGCTTACTGTAGCAGTCTGCGGTGCTGCTGAGCTGACAGTGTCCAGCTGGTCCGTCATCAGTCATTACATAATAAATATATATACCTGTCCGGCTGCAGTACTAGTGATATTATATATATATATATATTAATTTCATCTCATTATCATCCAGTCTATATTAGCAGCAGACACAGTACGGTAGTCCACGGCTGTAGCTACCTCTGTGTCGGCAGTCGCTGGTCCATCCATAAGTATACTAGTATCCATCCATCTCCAGTGTTTACCTGAGGTGCCTTTTAGTTGTGCCTATTAAAATATGGAGAACAAAAATGTTGAGGTTCCAAAATTAGGGAAAGATCAAGATCCACTTCCACCTCGTGCTGAAGCTGCTGCCACTAGTCATGGCCAAGACGATGAAATGCCAGCAACGTCGTCTGCCAAGGCCGATGCCCAATGTCATAGTACAGAGCATGTAAAATCCAAAACACCAAATATCAGTAAAAAAAGGACTCCAAAATCTAAAATAAAATTGTCGGAGGAGAAGCGTAAACTTGCCAATATGCCATTTACCACACGGAGTGGCAAGGAACGGCTGAGGCCCTGGCCTATGTTCATGGCTAGTGGTTCAGCTTCACATGAGGATGGAAGCACTCAGCCTCTCGCTAGAAAAATGAAAAGACTCAAGCTGGCAAAAGCACCGCAAAGAACTGTGCGTTCTTCGAAATCCCAAATCCACAAGGAGAGTCCAATTGTGTCGTTTCGATGCCTGACCTTCCCAACACTGGACGTGAAGAGCATGCGCCTTCCACCATTTGCACGCCCCCTGCAAGTGCTGGAAGGAGCACCCGCAGTCCAGTTCCTGATAGTCAGATTGAAGATGTCAGTGTTGAAGTACACCAGGATGAGGAGGATATGGGTGTTGCTGGCGCTGGGGAGGAAATTGACCAGGAGGATTCTGATGGTGAGGTGGTTTGTTTAAGTCAGGCACCCGGGGAGACACCTGTTGTCCGTGGGAGGAATAGGGCCGTTGACATGCCTGGTGAAAATACCAAAAAAATCAGCTCTTTGGTGTGGAAGTATTTCACCAGAAATGCGGACAACATTTGTCAAGCCGTGTGTTGCCTTTGTCAAGCTGTAATAAGTAGGGGTAAGGACGTTAACCACCTCGGAACATCCTCCCTTATACGTCACCTGCAGCGCATTCATAATAAGTCAGTGACAAGTTCAAAAACTTTGGGCGACAGCGGAAGCAGTCCACTGACCAGTAAATCCCTTCATCTTGTAACCAAGCTCACGCAAACCACCCCACCAACTCACTCAGTGTCAATTTCCTCCTTCCCCAGGAATGCCAATAGTCCTGCAGGCCATGTCACTGGCAATTCTGACGAGTCCTCTCCTGCCTGGGATTCCTCCGATGCATCCTTGCGTGTAACGCCTACTGCTGCTGGCGCTGCTGTTGTTGCTGCTGGGAGTCGATGGTCATCCCAGAGGGGAAGTCGTAAGCCCACTTTTACTACTTCCACCAAGCAATTGACTGTCCAACAGTCCTTTGCGAGGAAGATGAAATATCACAGCAGTCATCCTGTTGCAAAGCGGATAACTGAGGCCTTGACAACTATGTTGGTGTTAGACGTGCGTCCGGTATCCGCCGTTAGTTCACAGGGAACTAGACAATTTGTTGAGGTAGTGTGCCCCCGTTACCAAATACCATCTAGGTTCCACTTCTCTAGGCAGGCGATACCGAGAATGTACACGGACGTCAGAAAAAGACTCACCAGTGTCCTAAAAAATGCAGTTGTACCCAATGTCCACTTAACCACGGACATGTGGACAAGTGGAGCAGGGCAGGGTCAGGACTATATGACTGTGACAGCCCACTGGGTAGATGTATGGACGCCCGCCGCAAGAACAGCATCGGCGGCACCAGTAGCAGCATCTCGCAAACGCCAACTCTTTCCTAGGCAGGCTACGCTTTGTATCACCGGTTTCCAGAATACGCACACAGCTGAAAACCTCTTACGGCAACTGAGGAAGATCATCGCGGAATGGCTTACCCCAATTGGACTCTCCTGTGGATTTGTGGCATCGGACAACGCCAGCAATATTGTGTGTGCATTAAATATGGGCAAATTCCAGCACGTCCCATGTTTTGCACATACCTTGAATTTGGTGGTGCAGAATTTTTTAAAAAACGACAGGGGCGTGCAAGAGATGCTGTCGGTGGCCAGAAGAATTGCGGGACACTTTCGGAGGACAGGCACCACGTACAGAAGACTGGAGCACCACCAAAAACGCCTGAACCTGCCCTGCCATCATCTGAAGCAAGAAGTGGTAACGAGGTGGAATTCAACCCTATATATGCTTCAGAGGTTGGAGGAGCAGCAAAAGGCCATTCAAGCCTATACAATTGAGCACGATATAGGAGGTGGAATGTACCTGTCTCAAGCGCAGTGGAGAATGATTTCAACGTTGTGCAAGGTTCTGCAACCTTTTGAACTTGCCACACGTGAAGTCAGTTCAGACACTGCCAGCCTGAGTCAGGTCATTCCCCTCATCAGGCTTTTGCAGAAGAAGCTGGAGGCATTGAAGGAGGAGCTAAAAGGGAGCAATTCCGCTAGGCATGTGGGACTTGTGGATGGAGCCCTTAATTCGCTTAACAAGGATTCACGGGTGGTCAATCTGTTGAAATCAGAGCACTACATTTTGGCCACCGTGCTCGATCCTAGATTTAAAACCTACCTTGGATCTCTCTTTCCGGCAGACACAAGTCTGCTGGGGTTCAAAGACCTGCTGGTGACAAAATTGTCAAGTCAAGCGGAACGCGACCTGTCAACATCTCCTCCTTCACATTCTCCCGCAACTGGGGGTGCGAGGAAAAGGCTCAGAATTCCGAGCCCACCCGCTGGCGGTGATGCAGGGCAGTCTGGAGCGACTGCTGATGCTGACATCTGGTCCGGACTGAAGGACCTGACAACGATTACGGACATGTCGTCTACTGTCACTGCATATGATTCTCTCCCCATTGAAAGAATGGTGGAGGATTATATGAGTGACCGCATCCAAGTAGGCACGTCAGACAGTCCGTACTTATACTGGCAGGAAAAAGAGGCAATTTGGAGGCCCTTGCACAAACTGGCTTTATTCTACCTAAGTTGCCCTCCCACAAGTGTGTACTCCGAAAGAGTGTTTAGTGCCGCCGCTCACCTTGTCAGCAATCGGCGTACGAGGTTACTTCCTGAAAATGTGGAGAAGATGATGTTCATTAAAATGAATTATAATCAATTCCTCCGTGGAGACATTGACCAGCAGCAATTGCCTCCACAAAGTAGTACACAGGGAGCTGAGATGGTGGATTCCAGTGGGGACGAATTGATAATCTGTGAGGAGCGGGATGTACACGGTGATATATCGGAGGATGATGATGAGGTGAACATCTTGCCTCTGTAGAGCCAGTTTGTGCAAGGAGAGATTAATTGCTTCTTTTTCGGTGGGGGTCCAAACCAACCCGTCATTTCAGTCACAGTCGTGTGGCAGACCCTGTCACTGAAATGATGGGTTGGTTAAAGTGTGCATGTCCTGTTTATACAACATAAGGGTGGGTGGGAGGGCCCAAGGACAATTCCATCTTGCACCTCTTTTTTCTTTCATTTTTATTTGCGTCATGTGCTGTTTGGGGAGTGTTTTTTTGGAAGGGCCATCCTGCGTGCCACTCCTAGATGGGCCAGGTGTTTGTGTCGGCCACTAGGGTCGCTTATCTTACTCACACAGCTACCTCATTGCGCCTCTTTTTTTCTTCTTTGCGTCATGTGCTGTTTGGGGAGTGTTTTTTGGAAGGGCCATCCTGCGTGACACTGCAGTGCCACTCCTAGATGGGCCAGGTGTTTGTGTCGGCCACTAGGGTCGCTTATCTTACTCACACAGCTACCTCATTGCGCCTCTTTTTTTCTTTGCGTCATGTGCTGTTTGGGGAGTGTTTTTTGGAAGGGCTATCCTGCGTGCCACTGCAGTGCCACTCCTAGATGGGCCAGGTGTTTGTGTCGGCCACTAGGGTCGCTTATCTTACTCACACAGCTACCTCATTGCGCCTCTTTTTTTCTTCTTTGCGTCATGTGCTGTTTGGGGAGTGTTTTTTGGAAGTGCCATCCTGCGTGACACTGCAGTGCCACTCCTAGATGGGCCAGGTGTTTGTGTCGGCCACTAGGGTCGCTTATCTTACTCACACAGCTACCTCATTGCGCCTCTTTTTTTCTTCTTTGCGTCATGTGCTGTTTGGGGAGTGTTTTTTGGAAGGGCCATCCTGCGTGACACTGCAGTGCCACTCCTAGATGGGCCAGGTGTTTGTGTCGGCAACTAGGGTCGCTTATCTTACTCACACAGCTACCTCATTGCGCCTCTTTTTTTCTTTGCGTCATGTGCTGTTTGGGGAGTGTTTTTTGGAAGGGCCATCCTGCGTGCCACTGCAGTGCCACTCCTAGATGGGCCAGGTGTTTGTGTCGGCCACTAGGGTCGCTTATCTTACTCACACAGCTACCTCATTGCGCCTCTTTTTTTCTTCTTTGCGTCATGTGCTGTTTGGGGAGTGTTTTTTGGAAGGGCCATCCTGCGTGACACTGCAGTGCCACTCCTAGATGGGCCAGGTGTTTGTGTCGGCCACTAGGGTCGCTTAGCTTAGTCATCCAGCGACCTCGGTGCAAATTTTAGCACTAAAAATAATATTGTGAGGTATTCAGAATAGACTGAAAATGAGTGGAAATTATGGTTTTTGAGGTTAATCAGGGACGTGCAGTCAGGGGAGGCAGTGCCTCACCTGTCATACTACACAGTTTTTATTATAAAAATAATCTGGAAAATACAAAGTAATTATTTCTAACTTATAAATATAATCATATATAATCTTTGTAGTCTTCAAATCATTTTTATAGTGTAAACTCACAAATGCTGCACTGCTCCAGGAAGACACAGAGAGTCGTGAGGCAACATGCAGCCCCCTCCACTGTGATAATAAGAACGACCTGGTGCAGAGGGGGCGGGGCTCCACAGCAGCCAATAATCCCGCAGAGAAAACGGACCACTAGAGGCAGCTACTACATCTGCCTCAATGATGATCAGGTGACCTGTCCAGGACGTAACCAGGAAGTTCAGACTTCAGACAGCTCACTTCAGAGACAGAGCACTGCTGCTGCGGTGATGCTCCTAAGCCTCCTGTGCCCTGGCTAGGTAAGGTCCTGTAACACATTTTGTGTGCCTCAGCTCTGTGTACTCACAGTTCCCCAAAGTGAGTGAGTATGCTGCGCACTGTTAGCACACAGCTGATCAATCATTCTCTCCTCTGTGACATGAGCCTGCCTGCTGCCCTACACTGGTGCAGAGGTCAAGGCTCATGGGCACTGACAGCCCACCCCTGTGCACAGCATGCAGCAGTCTCTGTGTGATGCTGCTGGCTGAGAGCTCTGCACAGGGGAACCACAGGACTTTGGCTCTGCAATATCATACTCACCCATCTTGTTATTTTGATAAAAATCTGCACATCAGGAGCTGCCCTGACTGTAATCTGGTATATACAGTACTACATGTAGCATACTCTGCACATTTATACTGTATGTGATTAGTGGCAGTGACCAATCTGAATTGCCCAGGTGGGACCTTTAGCTACAGTATGTGTATTTAATATAGAATGCAGTTAATGTGTGTATAGAACACTTTAAGTTGTTGTTTTGTAGTGTTGCCCTCTGAAACTGGAATAACATTAACTGCAATTTTTGGTATTATTTTTAGTTTTGTGTGTGGTTTTATCACATAATTGCCAACATGTACTTTTTTTTTAATCTACACAGCAGTACTGGAATAAAAAGTACTGTAACTTTACTTTGTATGCTCCCTCTTCCCTCCTCCTCTCTTCAGTGCCGGGTCATTTTGCCGGGACCTGCCTGACTCCCCTTTCACATAGACGTGCAAATTACCGGTTCGAGAATTTCGACCCGGTAATTTGTAGATCAAGACGGGTATTTTGTCTGTGTGAAACGGTCAACCCGTGTCGAAATTCCAGTGTCTCCGACCCTGGTAGATTCCAGGGTCGAAGTCTCGGAAATTACTACACGGGTCGACCCTTTCAGACAGAAAAAGGACCCTGGTGTTTCATGAAATTACCGGGTGGAACTGCTTCATCCGGTAATTTCATTTTCTGTCTGGTATTATATTAGCGTAGGTATCACTGCATGCTGGCTGTGAGATGATCAGCTGCTGATGGGCTGTACACTCACTGGGTGTTTTAGGGGTCATTAATATAGCTGTCTAATGATTACTTCTCCAGATTCCAAAGTGTGTGTAGGTTCCTCTATACTCTTCTCTTACAAAGCCGGCAAAAAGGTCACATCTAGTTTTGTGTGTTCATTTAGGTATGCTGCAGTTGTTTTATGTGAAAAAGTTGTATGTGTGTCAGACTGGTAACCGGATAAATACAGTAATGATTTATAGTAAACGTCAGAGGCAGGACAGACTTTACATATTTATTTATTGCTAGCCAGACTTTTTAATTCTGTAAATCATCCTGAGGTTTCGGTTCTGACCATACAGCGGCACCAGCTTGCAAGTTAAGTGACAGACAAACCCTCCAAAATGTTACATTGACTGTAATACATACACAACATGCTTGGTAAAAGGGATGCAGTGAGGATACCGACTGACGGGATCCCGGCACTGGAAAAACTGACGACGGAATCCCGTACGCAGCTAGAACACCGGCGTTGACATCCAGACAGGACTCGGGATCCCGGCATCTAAATACCGATGCCCGTAATCCTGATCCTTCTATCAGCGGGATGCAATCACGTGGGAGGGGGGGAAAGGGGGGTTAGGTTTAGCCGTCAGAAGAGGGTTTAGGGTTAGGGTACAGTACTCCTCTATTGGGCTCATATATGCGTGTGTAAATCTGGCTCTGATACAAGCCAGTGCCTCCCCAGCCATTTACCTCACCGCACGTCACTGAGGTTAATAATACTTTGGGATCAAAATGACCCCCAAATTCTATGATTTAAGCTGTTTTTTAGTGTTTTTTGAAAAAAACACCCGAATCCAAAACACACCCGAATCCGACAAAAAAAATTCGGTGAGGTTTTGCCAAAACGCGGTCGAACCCAAAACACGGCCGCGGAACCGAACCCAAAACCAAAACACAAAACCCGAAAAATTTCAAGTGCACATCTCTACTAAACACATGTACATGCACACACTTACACACTAGGGATACTTTTTGTCCTGAGCCAATTAACCTATCAGTATAATTTTGGATTGTTGCAGGAAACCTACGCAAGCACAGGGAGAATATACAAACTCCACACAGTTAGGGCCATGGTGGGAATCGAACCCATGACCTCAGTGCTTAGAATGAACCCTCCTGAAGTAATATGTGTCAGTTGGTTGTTGCACATGATGCTATCTGAATCGTACCATGGAAATGGTTCTAAGTTACATGCAAACTTTGCCTGTGTGCAGAATATACACTGGAATGGGTGCAGATGCAATGCATACATGACTACTCTCTGGGAGGCTCTCCAGTGAGAGACCAGTCTCCCAGATCCTGTCCACTCCCCCCAGTGAAGTGGCCGGTCTGAGGGCTTGATGACATGATTTGCGGTGAACCATGTCTTCATGGCCACACCAATACCGTACAATGCCACAAATATTGCACCTCCCACATTGATGGCTCTTGGAGATTATACTCCTTTCACACCACAAAAATAACCCAGTATTGACCCGGTATATTGCTGGGTCGACACGGGTCGCTGTGCGGTGTGAAAGGGGCCATGGTCGAATTCCCGAGTCGCCTGATCCGGTAATTCAAACTGGGAATCAAGCAGTGTTATTCCTAGGTGAAATACCGGGTCAGGTGCAGTGTGAAAGGGATGGTGGGTCGATTCGACCTGGGACCCGTTCACTGCATAGGGAGAGACGGCGCGGAAATTATGTGATTTCCCAGCGCCGGCTCCGCCCATGATATCAATATTGCCGGGTCGAGGTGGCAGTGTGCAAGGGTCCAATGTTGGGTCCCACCCGGGAAGGACCCTCTCCAATTCCCGAGTGGGACCCGACATTGCAATGTGAAAGGTGTATTAGTGAAGCCACCCTACTTCATCAAATTGGTCCCTTGTGGCCAGTCCCTACACTGGGGTATATTTACTAACATTCGTAATTTTCGGAAAAAGGTCAAAGTTCAATCACGAATGACATCGCAAGTGTAAACTTGCAACTTTTTGAATTTATTACGACTAATTTACTAAGCTGTCGTATTCTGCATTTTCATTTGTTCCGATGTCGATGTCATTCGTGTTTTTTTCCCGTTTTTTACGGCAGTGATTAGCAAAACACTGCCGACTTTATCACAATGAATCTCGGCCGGATCTGTGTGATCCGTGCTGGGGTTCATTTTTTTTTTTTTTTAAATAAACACTGTAAAATCACACAAAAAAAATGCGTGGGGTCCCCCCTCCTAAGCATAACCAGCCTCGGGCTCTTTGAGCCGATCCTGGTTGCAGAAATATGGGGGAAAAATTGACAGGGGTTCCCCCATATTTAAGCAACCAGCATCGGGCTCTGCGCCTGGTCCTGGTTCCAAAAATACGGGGGACAAAAAGAGTAGGGGTCCCCCGTATTTTTAAAACCAGCACCGGGCTCCACTAGCTGGACAGATAATGCCACAGCCGGGGGTCACTTTTATATAGTGCCCTGCGGCCGTGGCATCAAATATCCAACTAGTCACCCCTGGCCGGGGTACCCTGGGGGAGTGGGGACCCCTTCAATCAAGGGGTCCCCCCCCCAGCCACCCAAGGGCCAGGGGTGAAGCCCGAGGCTGTCCCCCCCCATCCAATGGGCTGCGGATGGGGGGCTGATAGCCTTTGTTGAAAATGTAAAGATATTGTTTTTAGTAGCAGTACTACAAGTCCCAGCAAGCCTCCCCCGCATGCTGGTACTTGGAGAACCACAAGTACCAGCATGCGGCGGAAAAACGGGCCCGCTGGTACCTGTAGTACTAATACTAAAAAAATACCTAAAAAAAGACAAGACACACACACCTTGAAAGTAAAGATTTATTACATACATCCACACAAACATACATACATACTTACCTTATGTTCAAACGCAGGTCGGTCCTCTTCTCCAGTAGAATCCATGGGGTACCTGTTGAATAAATTATACTCACCAGATCCAGGGTACCAGGCTCCCTGGCGAATCCATTTGTAATCCACGTACTTGATTAAAATAAAAAAAACGGAGACCCGAGCCACGCACTGAAAGGGGACCCATGTTTTCACATGGGCCCCCTTTCCCCGAATGCCAGAAACCCACTCTGACTTCTGTCTAAGTGGGTTTCTTCAGCCAATCAGGGAGCGCCACGTTGTGGCACCCTCCTGATCGGCTGTGTGCTCCTGTACTGTCTGACAGGCGGCACACGGCAGTGTTACAATGTAGCGCCTATGCGCTCCATTGTAACCAATGGTGGGAACTTTCTGCTCAGCGGTGAGGTCACTTTCGGTCAACCGCTGAGCAGAAAGTTCCCACCATTGGTTACAATGGAGACAAGTACCAGCATGCGGGGGAGGCTTGCTGGGACTTGTAGTACTGCTACTAAAAACAATATCTTTACATTTTCAACAAAGGCTATCAGCCCCCCATCCGCAGCCCATTGGATGGGGGGGGACAGCCTCGGGCTTCACCCCTGGCCCTTGGGTGGCTGGGGGGGGACCCCTTGATTGAAGGGGTCCCCACTCCCCCAGGGTACCCCGGCCAGGGGTGACTAGTTGGATATTTGATGCCACGGCCGCAGGGCACTATATAAAAGTGACCCCCGGCTGTGGCATTATCTGTCCAGCTAGTGGAGCCCGGTGCTGGTTTTAAAAATACGGGGGACCCCTACTCTTTTTGTCCCCCGTATTTTTGGAACCAGGACCAGGCACAGAGCCCGATGCTGGTTGCTTAAATATGGGGGAACCCCTGTCAATTTTTTCCCCATATTTCTGCAACCAGGATCGGCTCAAAGAGCCCGAGGCTGGTTATGCTTAGGAGGGGGGACCCCACGCAATTTTTTTTTAGAAAATAACCACTTTCCCACCCCTTCCCACTGATATACATGCACGGATCTCATGGATCCCTGCATGCCTATACAATCACGGATTAAAAAAGCAGGTCTGTTTTTTTTTAGCACTTTTTTACGAGTTGTAATTTTTCACGGCAGTGTTTTATTTTTTTTTGCTTTGCACTTCTTAGTAAATGACCGAGATTCATACTTAAACAGCCGCGTTTTGACCGATGGTGTATTCATTCGTAATTATTTTCATGGACTACCCAAAAAATACGAATGCCCTCATCACTGCCGTGATTTGAGTTTAGTAAATTACCGAGATGACACTTTGAGAAAAAACGGCATCTCGGTCAAAATCGGGACCTTAGTAAATATACCCCACTGACTCACAAAAACATGAGAACGGCTCGCATCCTTTGTCGCCAGCTATCACACAGATTTTAAAACAGACAGAACCTTACCCAAGCATACTGATTAATGGGCACCTGGGGAATTAGCTGGCAAGAATTGGGAAAATGGGGTGCGAGAGAAAATATGATGGTATTATAATAAACAATAAGCTTTAATCCACAGCATTTCGTTATCTACCATGCCTGAAGTAAAGTTCACCCAGTCGGCTGGGTCTGGGGGGACTTTATATGGGGTCTGGAGGATTTTGGAAATAAGCCCCCTTGTGACTGATCGTGGGAACCAGAAAGAGGACAGAATAATGTTTCCAGTGGGTTTCTTGATTGCGTATGGTTACATGGTATAAGAGCTCCATTGGTTTATTCCCAATTAACTCGTTAACCTTTATAAACTAAACCACATTTACCCTTAATAAGAAATATCCAACCCTGTGCACTTACCCATAACCTTAATCAAGTAACTTAAACCCTAATGAAATAAAGACACTGACACAAGATACGGCTTGGCTTAAAGGTCACAGCTTTTTATTCAATTATAATTAACCTAACGAGGAGAAGGGTGGCCAGGAGACGCTGCACTCTCAGTTCCAGCCTTATTGCTATATCAATTTAAAGGTGACGACTACACCGTCACCCTACTGACGCACTTGCGTCGTGGGGACTCACCTGACCTCCCGGACAAAGTCCGAGCGCTCCCGCACAAAAAGCGCCCAGGTCCCTCGCACAGAGCAGGACAAACTCGTCAAGTAGTTAGAGGCAGGTGCCCCACAACGATATCTTACGTCACAGAAAGCCACTGAGATGCAGCGCTCTCCCGCCGAGCTGCGCCTCCCCTAAATGGAAAAAGAGGCAAAACAAAGCAGTGACAAAACAAGGTTTTGGGCGGGAGGGTGGGCTCCAAGGCAATTATCCAAGAGGCTGTCCGCACAGAACAGCCCACCATAAATACCCTTAACCAAACGACACACCCACAGAGCCCTTATTGGCTCTCAACCTTTGATTGACAACATCACACTACTAGCCTAACTCTGCCTAGTAACAAAGGCTGCCACATCCAGCCATCAGAAAAAAACCCGGATTCTTATTTATCCTTACGTTTATTCAACGTTCGTCTATATTAAGAGCTCCATTGGTTTATTCCCAATTAACTCGTTAACCTTTATAAACTAAACCACATTTACCCTTGATAAGAAATATCCAACCCTGTGCACTTACCCATAACCTTAATCAAGTAACTTAAACCCTAATGAAATAAAGACACTGACACAAGATACGGCTTGGCTTAAAGGTCACAGCTTTTTATTCAATTATAATTAACCTAACGAGGAGAAGGGTGGCCAGGAGACGCTGCACTCTCAGTTCCAGCCTTATTGCTATATCAATTTAAAGGTGACGACTACACCGTCACCCTACTGACGCACTTGCGTCGTGGGGACTCACCTGACCTCCCGGACAAAGTCCGAGCGCTCCCGCACAAAAAGCGCCCAGGTCCCTCGCACAGAGCAGGACAAACTCGTCAAGTAGTTAGAGGCAGGTGCCCCACAACGATATCTTACGTCACAGAAAGCCACTGAGATGCAGCGCTCTCCCGCCACAGCCAAGGCGCCCTAAGCCGTGGCCCGCCACCAAAACCGAGAAACAAACTAATCCAAAAAAGACAACAGATCTTTAATGAACAAACCAAGACCCAAATTATTAAGATGCACTCCATCGGACCTAAAATACCGTGAGGGGTCAGACCCCAAAAACCGATGCTGCACCACCTTCCCACCAGAGGCCACAACAACACGAGAGACTGCCACATTAACCTTCCTCCGCGCCCTGTCCAAAGACTTGTGCTTACGGGCATCCCTCCAAACCAACCGCGGCATCACCTCCGACCAGACGATGGTGGCCTCCGGCCACATAGTCCTGATATCTGTCAGCAACCCCCGTAAACGCACAATAAGCTCCACACCTTTCAATTGACCAACGTCATTTCCTCCAACATGCAACACCAACCAGTCAGGGACGCCCCATGTCTCAGCCGCCGAAAGCAGCAAAGCCATCAATCCTTCACAACGAAGGCCCCGAACCCCGAGCCACCGCACACGGCGGCCACCCAACAACAGCTCAGCACGCTGAGCAAGCCCATGCCGCTCAGCCCAGTAAATATAGGAATGGCCGACAAGCCAAACCTGCTCCAAACGCTCCTCTTCTGCTGCAAAAGAAAACCTGAAAATGAGCCACCGCACCAAAACCAAGTTATAATGAAAGAAAAACCAACACAACAAAATGGAACAGCAACTACGCGCCTAGCCAAGGAAGGGAAACATGTAACCCGAGTGAAAGGGCAAAACAAAACAACCTCCCGTGAACCAAAAGGGGCCGAATCATGGCTCCCGGGAGGAAAAACAAAAAGCCCCTGCACACCCCCATTTGTCGAACGCTAACCGTTCCACAAATGGAGAGTAAACTAATGTTTTCGGGTTGGCGCAGGAAGCGCAACTATGCCTGATTGCAGCGCACATAAGACTTGTAAGCCGAAGACTTCCATCTCCCGATCGCCTGAATGACAGAAGGCGGGGCCCCAGCCGCTGCAGCGACCGTCGCGGCCCCAATCCGAAAGGAATGCGTCCCGTAAGATTTGGCATCCAGCCCCAAAGCCGTCAAACATCGCTGGAGGACCGCTGCAAACTGAAACTGGGAGAGAGGCGTCAAATCGGCATGGATCAACCACTGAAGGCCGCCAGAAGGGCGACCAACAAAGTAAGCCCCAGCAAGGGACACCGGACAAATAGACACATCGGCGTGCGCAGGAAGTGTAACCCAGCGCCCCCTACCCGCTTGATCCGTCTTAGAGGAACGGAGCTTGCAAAGCACTGATGAATCTCGCAGCAAAACATCCCTGAAAAGCAAACCAGAAGATACAGACGCCCTGCTCGACGCAACAAGCTCACTAACGCGAAAAGCGCCAAAAAAGGCAGCCGAAAAGGCCAAACGGAAAAGGGCCGCTTCGAAAGCATCCAGAGCCACACCAGGAACAACGCCAATCAACGCCCGCAACAGCTGCAAATCAATAGGCTTGCGTGAATCGGCCCGCGACGGGCGCAACCTAGCCCAACCCTTTAAAGCCCTGGAAAGCACAAACGACCTAGTAGGGTCAGAGACGCTACGCAACCTGCTATAAAACGAAATCCCCGCTAGCGCAGCCGCCATAGAGGCCTTGGAGCGGCCTTGTTGATAGTGCCCCCACACAAAAGCTAACAATAGGTCATGCACGGACTTACCCTCCACCGGACAACGCGCGAGGTAAGCTTCCCAATCCCGCCAAGCAGCACCGTACGACCGCAAAGTCGCCGGGGCCAAGGACCGCTGCGCCAGAGACTCTAAACCGGCCTGATAATCTGCCAAACAAATGGGGGGCAAGGTAACCCAACTGCAGAGGCCTGCGGAGCCAGCGCGCGGAAACAAACAAAATCAAAGCGTGATAGAGCATCAGCAACCTCATTATTAACCCCAGGTACATGACGAGCCCTAAAACGAATATTTGCCTCCAAACAGCGCAAGACCAAATGCCGCAACAGCCGCAAAGCCATTGGAGAAGAGGACCTCTGATTATTAACGGCATGCACCACGCCTAGGTTATCACACCAGAAAATAATATGTTGATTCGCCAAAGCCCCAGACCACAATTCCACAGCCACAACAATCGGAAAAAGCTCAAGAAGCAACATATTGGCGGTGAGACCCTCCAAAACCCAGGCAGCAGGCCACGGGGCCGCACACCATTCCCCGTTGAAGTAGGCCCCAAATCCGGACCCCCCCGCCGCATCAGTAAAAAGTTGTAAGACAGCATTGGCTACAGGCAGTTCCGGCCAAATCCTCTCCCCATTAAAATCGGCCAAGAACCGCGCCCAAACCCGAAGGTCATCTCTAATCTCAGAACACAACCGAATGTGATGATGCGGCAGGGTAGCCCCAACCGTGGCCCTCTCCAACTTCCTACAAAACACCCGTCCCATGGGGATGACGCGGCAGGCAAAATTAAAAGAACCCAATAACGACTGCACCGCCCGAAGACGAACAGACTTGGACGCCAGACAACCCTCAATCTGCTGAAGCAACTTCAACACCTTCTCCGCCGGTAACCGGCAGCACTCAGCTGCAGTGTCCACCTCAATCCCCAGATAGGATAAGCAAGTAGAAGGGCCCTCAGTTTTGTCCTTAGCAACAGGGACACCTGATAGTGTAGGAGCTTCCGCAGTTTAGTATATATATATATATTGATTCACGTTTTTCGCATTTATTAAGATATTTACTGTTAATCACAAAATGAGTTGATATGTCCTTAAGAAAAATGTGCAGAGCTGGTCAGAATGTTGTATTTGCTGAATAATCTTGTTTTAAGGCATGACTTGTACAAGACAAATGCAACATTAAATGTATTGGAAATGTATCTAGGACGGACAAAGCAACACCAGATATATCCAAGGCTAATTGAGAAGAATAAAGAAAGAAATCTTTTGAGTTTATGTCCGAAAGACTGATAAACGAAACAATAACCATTTTCAAGGCTGTCCTAGTTGCCACTTCTAACATTGTATAACAATCGATGTATTTTCAAGACATACATGGTGTATTCTGATTGGCTAAATATATTGGCAAGCATAAACCCTTTGTGTTCAAGCTATAAATAATAAAGCCATGACGGCCCCCAAACAGATCAACTATGAACTGCTTAGGTTACACAATGATCCGGTGTCACTTATTCATTCACTGATCTCCAACCGGTTGCTAAGGGAAACAGCATTCTGACTGATGACTGAAGAGAGTTCATAATCAGACCTATTGTTAACATACCCTATCACACCCAAAACCCGAAACAAAGCTTGAGCCGAAAATAGGACGTCCGCACAGACATCACTACCTCCTGGCCCAACGAAAAGAAAATCGTCTAAGTAGTGTGCAATGCCAGCATGACCAGTGCCCGCAAAAACACACCAATGCAAAAACGAACTGAAAACCTCAAAATAGGCACAAGACACTGCACACCCCATTGGCAAACATTTATCAACATAAAAACCACCAGCAATCCGAAAACCCATAAAGCGAAAGGAATCCGGATGCAATGGCATCAGCCGAAATGCCGACTCGATATCCAATTTTGCCAACAAAGCGCCCGAGCCGAAGCCCCGGATAAGCTCCAAAGCCTCGTCAAAGGACTGGTACACGACCCTGCAGGCCGCCGCAGGAATGGCATCATTGACGGAAGCACCCCGGGGGTAAGATAAATACTGAATGAGGCGAAACTTTCCCGGGGCCTTCTTAGGGACGACCCCGAGAGGAGAAACACAAAGGTCAGGAAGCGGAGCCGTAGGAAAAGGACCAGCCATCCTGCCCAAAGAAACCTCAGCATCTACCTTAGCCCGGGCAACCTCCGGCAATTCCCTGGCAGACCTCAAATTCCGAGGCGCCCGCACCACCAGCGAAACTGTAATCGGTAAACAAAAACCCAAAGAGAAACCCTGTAGCAAAAACTCTGCAGCACCCTTATCCGGATAACGGTCCAACCAGCTAGCCAACTGGTGCACCTTAATTGGAGAGGGCGCTTTAGCTAGGCTCAACCCGGGGTTCCCCTCTATCCGCGACTGCCCCTCTTGCTGCTTTACGGCAGTCCTTGGCGGGGTGTTCCCCCCCGCAAACGCGGCAGGAGTGGCGAAATCGACACGCCGTCCCGCGAGTGCAATGGGAATCATTATAAGCGAAACACTTCCCTTTCGCTATACCTGCCCCCGCCTGCCGAGAGGGAGGCTGGGGCTTTCGCGCCAGCACCACCTCTGCGGGTGGCTTGCGCTGCTGCGATACATCAAGCCAAACCTCAGCGTCCTTCGCACCAAATGGCAGGACAGCGACCCCATCATGCTTACGCCTGAACTGAACGTCATACTCACGCCATGCCGCCCCTTTAGAACGCATAGACATATCATGAACCAAATAAATGTACTTAAGAACATTCAAATGCTCCGCGGGGCGCGTGTCAGTATAACAAGCCGCAAACACAAGTGCGCCCTTCAGCCACAAATTATAACAGCAATACGACTCCTCACCAACACCTCCCTGCTTCTTAGCCTTAGACAACCCTTTTTTCATCTCATCTGTGAGAGAGAAAAAATCCACAAACCGACCTTTGCGGATTTTGTCCCGCACGCTCTTGCGCAAACCCCGAAGGATCGCAGTGTTGGCCACATGAACAGCATCGGAGACACCCGGCAACACCGACGGCTCGCGCGCAACCTCTACAGCAGCTGCCTTCAGCCCCGGGACAGAACCAGCCTTCCTATGCAACCGACGCGCAATTAACTTAGCAAGCTTACGCCGACCACCCCCGGAACCTGACGAGCGCGAACCCAAGCTAGAGGAGGAACTTGAAACAGATGTAGAATCACAAGCAGCAAGCAAATCATACTCACCGGCACCAGACGCCCCCGGAACCGCGGAAACCGCAACTTCAGGCGGAGGAGCCACACCTCCGGCCGGAGGGGCCACCACAACGCCCGCAGGAACCCCACTCGCTGAAGATGCGACAACCTCCGGAGCACCAGCCGCTGCAGGAACCACTGAAACTAAAATAGAAGCATCAGATAACACTGCAGGAGAAGCTACGGAAGCCGCAGGAAGGGAGGGGGCACCCACTGAAACCCGGGGGGGCTCCGCAGGCGCGGGGGGTTGAGCAACGGGGGAGGGCGGAAGAAAGGGGCGCATGGGGGAATGCAAGCCCACCCCCCCAGGGGCCTGAGAGCTCCCTGCCGGAGCAACAGAAGGAACCCAAGGGGGCGAAGCTGTAAAAGGGGGAAACACGGGGTACCCCTGCGGACCCGGGAGAGGGGGGGGGTGCGAACCAGGGTGAGGGACCCGAAAGGGCCGGGGGCCAATACGGGAAAGAATACGCAGATGGGGGGGGGGGGAGCCCAGCAGACACCGAGGCTGAGGGGGACACTGAGGTGGAGGGGTACACCGGCGGCGCGAAACCCGCGCTCCAAGATGCCTGCGGCCAGGAAATAGTGGCAGGCGAGGGGGCCACCAGGGGGCCCCGAGGGGAGACCCCCGGCCAACTAATAGGAGGCCAGGAACCGCAGGCAGGGGGGTTGGGGGGCGAGAAGGACATCCCAGCCGAGATGCCCGAGCCCCTGGGCAACAACCCAGGCAACCCTGTGGAAAAAGGGGTGCCCGAAGCTGATGAAACGGCCCCCCCAAGCCAGGGATGGCCGTCCCCCCCTAGAGCCGGGACACCTAAAATGGCCGCCGGGGCCGCCGCACTGGCCGGGCCCACGGAAGAAGCAGGAGCCCCAATCAGAGACCCCAGGTCAGACATTGCTGGCGTCTGCACCGTGAAGCCACCCGCACGGAGGTAAGCAGTGCAGCGGGCGGCGAGCTGACAGTGGGAGCCGCGGTCACGTGCGCTACAGCAGGCGCATCGTGAGCCGCGGCAGGGAGAGAGGACACGGCGGGCCGAGGTGAGGCAGCAGGGCGGCATGCAGCTGGGGACAAGGCAGGGCGCCGCTGACGGGTCGTCCTCGGGCGAGCTGCCGGGAGCGGCAGATGACCCGCCAGCCGGCGCGGGGGGGGAGCAGTGCGTCGGGGACGGGGCATAATGCTGGACAGAGTTGCCTCACGGCCCAAGGGGGGGAAGCAAAGCCAGGGGGGGGGGGAATGCACAGCCTGGTGGGGTGGGGGGTGGGTGAGGAGTAGGCCAAGGACAATTAAGTTAAAACAACTAAAATTAATAACGAAGGAAGAGAAAAATCGACTTAGCCAGCAAAGGACCCTGTCAGCCAGACTCCAAGGCAATTATCCAAGAGGCTGTCCGCACAGAACAGCCCACCATAAATACCCTTAACCAAACGACACACCCACAGAGCCCTTATTGGCTCTCAACCTTTGATTGACAACATCACACTACTAGCCTAACTCTGCCTAGTAACAAAGGCTGCCACATCCAGCCATCAGAAAAAACCCGGATTCTTATTTATCCTTACGTTTATTCAACGTTCGTCTATATTTATGCTATCCTAACTACTGGCTCTGGTACACATAAATATTATCTTTGAATAGCAATTGTCAAGTACTAACTATGGTGGTCATTCCGAGTTGTTCGCTCGTTGACGTTTTTCGCAACGGAGCAATTAGGTGAAAAATGGTACGCAGCGCGCATGCGTTCAGTAATTTAACACAAAACTTTGGAGATTTGCACAAGCTCGAGCAACGTTTTTTCATCGCTCGAGTGATCGTAGTGTGATTGACAGGAAGTGGGTGTTTCTGGGCGGAAGCTGGCCGTTTTCAGGGAGTGTGCTAAAAAAACGCAGGCTTTCCAGGTAAAAACGCAGGAGTGGCTGGAGAAACGGGGGAGTGGCTGGTCGAACGCAGGGCGTGTTTGTGACGTCAAACCAGGAACTAAACGGACTGAGGTGATTGCAATCTAGGAGTAGGTCTGGAGCTACTCAGAAACTGCAAGGAATTATTTAGTAGCAGTTCTGCTAATCTTTCATTCGCTATACTGCTAAACTAAGATGCACTCCCAGAGGGCGGCGGCCTAGCGTTTGCAATGCTGCTAAAACGAGTTTTATGGTAAGAACTTACCTTTGTTAAAATTCTTTCTGTGAGGTACACTGGGCTCTACAAGGAGAGACATTGGGGTGTAGAGTAGGATCTTGATCCGAGGCACCAACAGGCTCAAAAGCTTTGACTGTTCCCAAGATGCATAGCGCCGCCTCCTCTATAACCCCGCCTCCCTGCACAGGAGCTCAGTTTTTAGTTAACCAGCCCAATGCAGTAGCAGGAAAGTAAAATGATTGATGTCTAAAATTAATAAATACACAATCCAAAAGAATAAGTCTTGGAGTCTGAAGAGGAATGAGGTTTCTCTTGATGGATGGCTTTGGTACCATAAAAAGCTTTGAGACTCAATTCTTTTTGTCTATTTTTATGTATTTAACAGATGATTATGTGACACATATACAAATGACTAATCATGGCAATCTGTAATACCCCATCACACTGCCTGAGGCGGATCGCACCCAGGAGCCTGACACGGGAGATTGCAGGGTGCGACCCGCCTCAGGCGCTTTTCACACCACAGTTAGCAGCTCGGCGTATTGCCGGGTTGCTGACGTCAGCAGTGACGTGGCGTGGGCGGCGCTTGGAGATCACATGATCTCCAAGCGCCGCCCTTACATAGAGAGTGAACGGGAAACGTGTCGCATTGACCCGGCTCCCGTTCACACCGCACATGAACACAGGTTATGCGCATTCATGTGCCAAAAACCCGTGTTCAGAGGTGCTGGTATGAAAGGGGTAGAAGAGAGAACTTGAGGACAAACTTAGTGTTGTCTTATCAGTTTTTTTTCTCAGCAGAACATCATTTCTTGGTGAAGAAAACTAAAATTGATTCTTTATGGCTGTGCTAACCACTTTATACAAAGCATTAACTTTTCAAAAGATAGAAAGCATTAGTGTGACGCTGAATGCTAAAGCAGCAAAAAAACATATCTTTAGTATGTAAGGTCTCAGGTGCAGGGCCCTTCATCCTCTGGTTCATCTACCACACTATCCTTGCTTTCCCTGCTCCTTGTTTCCTTGTCCCCTTCAGCAACTCTAAATCTGTGTGCTTGCCCTTCATTGGGTACGGCTCATTGTATCCCTCCCAACATTGGTAAACTGGAAATCGGGATCTTCCAAGTACCGGAGGCACGTGCATTTCGAAAAGGAGGTGGGGCCTCATCGGAAGGGGTGGAGCCTAGTGGCAAACCCCCATTTGCCTCACATTGGAGGCGTCCCCAGCACTCTTCAACATACTGGGCTGTCTCTAGAGCTCTCCCTTCACTGTGAATAGATGCCATGCACATCACACGGTATCTATTCACCTGCTGCAAGCTGCAGTGACGTTGCATCCCACAACCTTTTCCCCTCCCGTGAGACACTGGGAAGGGCGGTGGGACAGTCCCAGAAAAACATGACTGTTCTGCCGCCAGCAGGACAGTTGGGAAGTATGCTATTAAGTGTTAAACTGCCACAGGGATCCCGGCGCCTGGGATTAGTAGTGCGGAGATCGTTGCTCTCCTAATCTCAGCTCTGGAGTAGGCCCTGAAGCTGCGGCCTCGATTTATTGATTAGAGATATTACTTTTATTGCGGCCGCTGCTGCATCACCGCGCCTGAGTCCTGCCGACCCTTAGCTGTCTTATACCCCTCTAGGATATTACCTTGGGCTGACAATGATGATTGCAGGTCCCACTGCCTCTGTCTGGTGAGCCAGCTCTGGGATGGGACCCTTAGCCCGTGTGATCTACGGCTGCATGTTATCAGCCCTGAAGTGTCTGGCAACCCTTGATTAAAAGCTGCCGTGATAGCACTAGGCAAAATTTTTGGAAAGAAAATGGTAAAGAAATATGCCTGCTGTTGGTTTTAACCAGGTCCAGCGCTCAGCAAAGGGATGCAAAGCAGGGAGGCGCCAAGTGGGAGAAGCGCTCTCCCTGCTCTGCAACCCTGCTAATGTCCCCTCCCTTTTGCTGCCGGCTGCACCTGTCACACTGTATGACAGGCAGTGGTGCCGGTAGCCTGAATTTAGCGTCCATCCCCTTCAGTCAGGGGTTCTCAAACTCGGTCCTCAGGGGCGCACACAGTGCATGTTTTGCAGGTCTCCTCACAGAATCACAAGTGAAATAATTAGCTCCACCTGTGGACCTTTTAAAATGTGTCTGTGAGTAATTAATACACCTGTGCACTTGCTGGGTTACCTGCAAAACATGCACTGTGTGCGCCCCTGATGACCGAGTTTGAGAACCCCTGCCATCAGTGATCAGAGACTGAAGGAGCAGAGTTTCACAGGACTGAGGTTGCGGAGCTACACAGGACCAGGGCTGCTGTGTGTCAGAGGGTGAGGATGAGCTGCTACAGATCTGGTCAGTGGAGTGGAGGGAAAGAGAGAAAGTGTGGGTGTTTATTATGTGTATAAGCAGTGCTACTACTGTGGGCATTATATATATAAGTGGCGCTACTACTGTGGGCATTATGCATATAAGCGGCACTACTACCAGGCCATTATGCATATAAGGGGTGATACTACCGTGGGAATTATGCATGTAAGGGGCGCTACTACAGTGGACATTATTTTTATAAGAGGCGCTACTACTGTGGGCATTATGTGTATAAGCAGCGCTACTACCGTGGGCATTATGCTTATAAGCCGCGTTACTACTGTGGGCATTATGTATATAACCAGCACTACTGCCATTGGCATTATGCATATAAGCAGTGCTACTACCATGAGCATTATGTGTATAAGGTGCACTACTACTGTTGGCATTATGTGTATAAGGGGTGCTACTAGTGTGGGCATTATATGTATAAGCAGTGCTACTACCGAGAGCATTATGCGTTTAAGCGACGCTACTATTGTGGGCATTATGTGTATAAGCTGCGCTACTACTGTGGTCATTATGTGTATAAGACTCGCTACTACTGTGGGTATCATGTGTATAAGTGGTGCTACTACTGTGGGTATTATGTGCATAAGGGGCACTACTACTGTGGGCATTATGTGTATAAGAGGCCCTACTAGTGGGGGCATTGTGTGTATAAGGGGCGCTATTACTGTGGGTATTATGTATATGGGGCGCTGTTGCTGTGATCATTATGTTCATAAGGGGCGCTACTACTGTGGCATTATGTGCATAAGCAGTGCTACTACCATGGGCATTATGTGTATAAGGGGCACTACTACTGTGGGCATTATGTGTATAAGGGGCGCTACAAACATGGGTATTATGTGTATGAGGGGCACTACTAATCTAGTGGGGGCATTGTGTGTATAAGGGTCGCTATTACTGTGGGTATTATGTATAAAGGGCACTGCTGCTGTGAGTATGATGTGCATAAGGGGAGCTACTACTGTGGGCATTATGTGCATAAGAGGCGCTACTGTGGGCATTATGTGTATAAGCAGTGCTACTACTGTGGGCATTATGTGTTTAAGGGGCACTAATACTGTTGGCATTATGTGTATAAGGCACGCTACTACTGTGGGCATTATGTGTACAAGCAGCGCTACTACTGTGGGTATTGTGTGTATAAGGGGCGCTACTACCATGGGCATTATGTGTATAATGGCACTACTACTGTGGGCATTATGTGTGTAAGCAGCACTATTAATGTGGACATTATGTGTAAACGCAGCACTAATACTCTAAGCATTATCTGTGTAAATAGCACTATTACTGTGGGCATTAGGGCTACTACTGTGTGTTGTAACATGAATAAGGGACACTACTATGTGGTGTAATATGAAACAAGGGCATTACATGCAGTGCAATGTATAAGATTGTGCTACTATGTGATGTAATTTAAAATGGGGGTACTATTATGTGACCACGCCCCCTTCCTTGTGAGACCACACCCCTTTCTTTCGGCATGTGCTCATTGACCCTTTTTGAAAGTATGGCAGGGCGCCGGTCTTAGTTTTACCTATATTAACCACTAGCTGAAGCACCCAGTGTTGTCCGGCTTTAAATCTTCAAGTGATGAAGTTATCAGTGAGTTGGATGTAACTATCAACATGTGAAAAATAATTAACAGCTTAGCAGCTCTTCCAACACACCCATGAGGTGGCTGCCCAATGTCGTTTTTTTTTTTTTAGGTGGGGTGTCGCCAGTAGCCCTAATCCCCACATATTGCTGTAGCTCACCTAGCCAACAGCAATCCACATAGTGAGCTCTTCATCATGTCGCTGTTTCTAGACACTTCCACTTCTGGCCAAGATCTTGTATTACCATTCTGACAGCTTTACGGTAATATGTTTGATTTGCTCTCTGTAGTCCCTTCCACAAGTCTCTGTAGTCTGTCGAGGTGATCTCCTCATAAGGTATATATGCCTTCATAGCATTAATATACCTGACTGTGGCCCAGATATCTGAATATTCGACCAGATTTTCTACTGCATATAGCAGCATTGGCTTAAGCAGATGTTTCCGCGCCAACTTTTGATAAATAGCCTGTACGTATCTGGGGTCCTGCCAGTCACTGCCCTCTTCCAGCACCATGACCCTGCAGCCCAGGTGAGGAAGGCATCGGTTGAGACAGACTACTGCAGCAGACACAATGTCCATGTCCTGGTTGCCAAGTTTGATCATCATTAGTGAGAGGACCGGTTCTGTAATCAGCCTCTTGATGGGACTCCATGGGAACACGCGATATCTGTTAACTATTTCTCCAAATAGTACCATTGATAGCAGTTGTATGTCGTGGTGGACAGAGTCCATAAATCTTATGAGGTAGGGGAGGACTTTGTCATACTTCTTCCATGTCTTATGATGACGCATCTGTATTACTGCCAGTAATGTTTTTAGCAGCATGGGAACCAGTTCCATGTTTGCCAATTGGATTTTTTGCAGAATAGCTGTTATAAATACATTTCTGTACCTCATGGCCTGGTCTGGTGATCCCCTGGTGGAATTTGTGATGCCTTCAAGTACTTTCATGCAAATGTTGTTATCAATGTCATCCAACATGCATAACATCTCCTTAATGATGACATCATAAAAGTGTCCAGTGATACAATCTGGATAACTCAGTAGTGCTGCACAAATAATGGTGATGGTCATTTTGTTGTGGATGATGCTAGATTTCCACAAAGGCATCAGATGATTAAAAATGTCCTTCCAGCGCTCGGTCTGCACAAGCCATTTAACATAGTCATTGGCAGATCTGCACTGTGAGAACGCTGCATCAGTTTGAGTTGGCTGAAGGAATTTGCCTGTTCCATAAGGAAGAAGTGGTGTTCCTCTTTTCTCTGTACCCAACATAGATGTTGTAGATGAATCATCCAGCAGAGACTGTACTTGTACTGTGGCGGCCAGTATTATATCCTGATTATCAGTATTAGGCCTGCTTTGTGTTTCCCAGGTGTTCAGTAGGGCGCAGGCTCTGGTGAAATGTCCCTTTATTCCTGGCTCTAGCGCAGCAGCAGATTTCATGGCCAGCGCAGCATTGTGTATCATTATAGCCAGAGATCTCTGTGTGCTGGGATCAGTTGCAGATTCCATGTAAGAACATATCCTAGGCAACATATAACTCAGGAAATTAAGTGGCACGCTTGTATAGGATATTACAGCTGCCAGTGTGGTAAGTGCTGAAAGCGGAGGGGGGCACGAGGACGCCTGTATACAGGTCTGCAGCTCCCAGATGGTAATCAGCGTGTACTTATTGGCTAAAAGGTAGAGGACTTTACTTGCTGCAAGCCAAGGAGCATCTCTCTCCATCTGGTCGGCCTCTACCATGGAGTTTAGGACGATGGGCACTGTGTGCTCCGTAAACAGGTCAGCTGCGTCCTTCCTTATTTCTAATACGTTGCAAAAAAAGTCCAGGATTATCTGCCCCTCGTAACTGGACAGCCCCTTGCAACATAGGACCTCACTTAGCATATCGATGGTAGGGATAAGTTTCTCAGTTGCCATCTTGTCAATGATCTCAGGCAAACATTCCCTTAACAGTGGGGAATAGAAGATCTTAAGCAGCTGAAGATCATTCTCCATCTTTTGGATAAATATCCTGGAGGGTGACATGATGGGTAATTTCTTCTGATCTTCTCGCAGAATCACATCCTAAGTTAGACGGACTCTATGCGTAGTGTTTTAAAAACGGTAAGATAGACTTACCAGTCGTAATCCAAATATAAATCACGAAATACTCAGAGAGTAGCGCTGTGGGATAAACTATCACCACAAATGGCCAGCCACTGACTAGCTAGCCTTTACATAGGGCTGTGTGCCTTTATGACACCACTATGAGCTCATAGGCCTGTGTGCCTGCCATTATGACATCACTGTGAGCTCGTAGGGTACACATTACTGTTTAGCATGTGAACCATTTTCATAGAGTTACTGTGTGACTGAGTTGACATACAGGCTTTGTAATACAAGATCAGGGACGTAAGCCAGCATATTACCCAAGTGTAGTAAAAACAATTGTTAGGGAAGAAAAATGTTGATAAAGGTTTGAAAAACTGCTGGAGCACTGAATAAACTGGATGGAATTGCTGAATATTTGTAGTTGTCCTTTGTATTGTGTTGAATGGAATCTTCCTCGCATTCATTTTCTCAATACAAATGGTTATATCATGTAAATCATAGCTCAGACTTGGTGAAATAGCAGCACCCTGGATGTGATCAAAAGGCTGAGAGATTGGAGGAAGTGGGTTTTTGATTTGTGATTTCATAAAGAACCCTCTAGATGATAATAATACCCTAAAATCTGGATCTAGTTGAGGTGGATTTGAAGTGGATTTTCTAATAAAGTATTTTCTAAAGTCTAATGCAGTAACACATGACCATAGTTCCAAATATATAAAGATGATATAACACAGCTAGGTGGTAGGGTCGTATAAGGGTATCATATCCATGACCAGGGGTGTCAGAACGTTTTTAGGTTGGGGGGGGCAGGATATAATTTCCGTTTGGCGCCCCTTAATCGCTAAATGTCGCCCCCCTTTGTGTTATACCTCATAACAAAAATGGAGAGAGAGAGAAAGACATGAAGAGTGACAGAGAGAGATACATGGAGAGAGAGATGGAGAAAGAGAAAGAGAGGTTTATCATCAGCAGCAGAATGTGATGTGCCCAGGATAGCAGTTACCTGGAGGTCTCCGGGAGGAGGCTGCATTGCTCTCCGGCCAGGCAGTGGTTCTGCAGGAGCTATGGCGGACTCCCAGGCCATAGGCATTTGTCCGGCAAAAATTAGGTGGTCGTGGGAGGGAGGGGGAGAGATAGGCGGGAGGAGGGGAGGATGGGAGGATAGACAGTGACGAGGCGGCTTAGGGGTAGCAGGAGAGATTGAGACAGACAAAGCGGGTATCAGGGAGAGAGAGAAATAGAGAGAGGAGAGAGAAATAGGGTTTCTCTGACATCCTAAGTGGATGCTGGGACTCCGTAAGGACCATGGGGATTAGCGGCTCCGCAGGAGACTGGGCACAACTAAAGAAAGCTTTAGGACTACCTGGTGTGCACTGGCTCCTCCCACTAAGACCCTCCTCCAGACCTCAGTTAGATTCTTGTGCCCGGCTGAGCTGGATGCACACTAGGGGCTCTCCTGAGCTCCTAGAAAGAAAGTATATTTAGGTTTTTTTATTTTACAGTGAGATCTGCTGGCAACAGACTCACTGCAGCGAGGGACTAAGGGGAGAAGAAGCGAACCTACCTAACAGGTGGTAGTTTGGGCTTCTTAGGCTACTGGACACCATTAGCTCCAGAGGGATCGACCGCAGGACCCGACCTTGGTGTTCGTTCCCGGAGCAGCGCCGCCGTCCCCCTTACAGAGCCAGAAGCATGAAGAGTCCGGAAAATCGGCGGCAGAAGACTTCGGTTTTCACCAAGGTAGCGCACAGCACTGCAGCTGTGCGCCATTGCTCCTCATGTACACCTCACACTCCGGTCACTGATGGGTGCAGGGCGCTGGGGGGGGGGGCGCCCTGAGGGCAATATATGACACCTTGGCTGGCAAATCTACATCATATATAGTCCTAGAGGCTATATAGATGTAAAATTACCCCTGCCAGTATTCCAGAAAAAGCGGGAGAAAGTCAGTTGAAAAAGGGGCGGGGCTTCTCCCTCAGCACACTGGCGCCATTTTCTCTTCACAGTGCAGCTGGAAGACAGCTCCCCAGGCTCTCCCCTGTAGTTTTCAGGCTCAAAGGGTTAAAAAGAGAGGGGGGGCACAACATTTAGGCGCAATATATGTATACAAGCAGCTATTTGGGGAAAAATCACTCAGTTATAGTGTTAATCCCTGCATTATATAGCGCTCTGGTGTGTGCTGGCATACTCTCTCTCTGTCTCCCCAAAGGACTTTGTGGGGTCCTGTCCTCAGTCAGAGCATTCCCTGTGTGTGTGCGGTGTGTCGGTACGGCTGTGTCGACATGTTGGATGAGGAAGGTTACGTGGAGGCGGAGCAGAGGCCGATAAATGGGATGTCGCCCCCTGTGGGGCCGACACCAGAGTGGATGGATAGGTGGAAGGTATTAACCGACAGTGTCAACTCCTTACATAAAAGGCTGGATGACGTAACAGCTGTGGGACAGCCGGCTTCTCAGACCGCGCCTGCCCAGGCGTCTCAAAGGCCATCAGGGGCTCAAAAAACGCCCGTTACCTCAGATGGCAGACACAGATGTCGACACGGAGTCTGACTCCAGTGGCGACGAGGTTGAGACATATACACAATCCACTAGGAACATCCGTTACATGATCTCGGCAATGAAAAATGTGTTACGCATTTTCTGACATGAACCCAAGTACCACATAAAAGGGGTTTTATTTTTGGGGAGAAAAAGCAGCCAGTGTTTTGTTCCCCCATCAGATGAATGAATGAAGTGTGTAAAGAAGCGTGGTTTCCCCCGATAAGAAACTGGTAATTTCTAAAAAGTTACTGATGGCGTACCCTTTCCCGCCAGAGGATAGGTCACGTTGGGAGATATCCCTTAGGGTGGATAAGGCGCTCACACGTTTGTCAAAAGGTGGCACTGCCGTCTTAGGATACGGCCACCTTGAAGGAACCTGCTGATAAAAAGCAGGAGGCGATCCTGAAGTCTGTATTTACACACTCAGGTTATATACTGAGACCTGCAATTGCCTCAGCATAAATAGGGCTGCTGCAGCGTGGTCTGATACCCTGTCAGATAATATTAATACGCTAAGACAGGGATAATATTTTGCTAACATTGAGCATATTTAAGACGTTGTCTTATATATAAAGGATGCACAGAGGGATATTTGCCTGCTGGCATCCAGAATTAATGCAATGTTCATTCTGCCAGGAGGGTATTAGAAACCCGGCAGTGGACAGGTGATGCTGCCTGTAAAAGGCACATGGAGATTCTGCCTTATAAGGGTGAGGAATTGTTTGGGGATGGTCTCTGGGACCTCGTATCCACAGCAACAGCTGGGAAGAAAATTTTTTACCTCAGGTTTCCTCACAGCCTAAGAAAGCACCGTATTTTCAGGTACAGTCCTTTCGGCTTCAGAAAAGCAAGCGGGTCAAAGGCGCTTCCTTTCTGCACAGAGACAAGGGAAGAAGGAAAAAAGCTGCACCAGCAGCCAGTTCCCAGGATCAAAAATCTTCCCCCGCTTCCTCTGAGTCCACCGCATGACGCTGGGGCTCCACAGGTGGAGACAGGTGCGGTAGGAGCGCTTCTCGGGAACTTCAGGGACCAGTGAGCTTGCCCACAGGTGGATCTCTAGGTTCTGCAAATAGTATCACAGGGATACAGGCTGGAGTTCGAGGCGACTCCCCCTCGCCGTTACCTCACATCAGCCTTGCCGGCTGCCCTCAGAGAAAGGTAGTACTGGCGGCAATTCACAAGCTGTACTTCCAGCAGGTGAAAGCAAGGTACCCCTCCTTCAACAAGGCCGGGTTTACTATTCCAAAATGTTGTGGTACCGAAACCAGATGGTTCGGTGAGACCCATTCTAAAATTGAAAGCCTTGAACACTTATATACGAAGGTTCAAGTTCAAAATGGAATCGCTCAGGGCGATTATTGCAAGCCTGGAGAATTTCATGGTATCACTGGACATCAAGGATGATTACCTGCATGTCCCTATTTACTCTCTTCACCAGGAGTACCTCAATATTGTGGTACAGGATTGTCATTACCAATTCCAGACATTGCCGTTGGTCTGTCCCCGGCACCGAGGTATTTACCAAGGTAATGGCCGAAATAATTATCCCGTACTTGGACGATCTCCTTATAAAGGCGAGGTCCAGGGAGCAGTTGTTCGTCGGAGTAGCACTATCTCGGGAAGTGCTACAACAGCACGGCTGGATTCTGAATATTCCAAAGTCGCAGCTGGTTCCTACGACGCGTCTACTGTTCCTGGGTATGGTTCTGGACACAGAACAGGATAAAAAGGGTTTCTCCCGGAGGAGAAGTCCAAGGAGTTGTTGTCTCTAGACAGAGACCTCCTAATACGTATACAGGTGTCGGTGCATCAATGCACGCGAGCCCTGGGAAAGATGGTAGCTTCTTACGAAGAAATTCCATTCGCCAGGTCCCATGCAAGGATTTTCCAGTGGGATCTGTTGGACAAGTGGTCCGGGTCGCATCTTCAGATGCATCGGCGGATAACCCTGTCTCCAAGGGTCAGGGTGTCGCTGTTGTGGTGGCTGCAGAGTGCTCATCTTCTAGGGGGCCGCAGATTCGGCATACAGGACTGGGTCCTGGTGACCACGGATGCCAGCCTTCGAGGCTGGGGGGCAGTCACACAGGGAAGGAACTTCCAAGGCTATGGAAAAGTCAGGAGACTTCCCTACACATAAATATTCTGGAACTGAGGGCCATTTACAATGCCCTAAGTCAGGCTAGACCCCTGCTTCAACACCGGCCGGTGCTGATCCAGTCAGACAACATCACGGCGGTCGCTCATGTAAACCGACAGGGCGGCACAAGAAGCAGGATGGCGATGGCAGAAGCCACAAGGATTCTCCGATGGGCGGAAAATCATGTGTTAGCACTGTCAGCAGTGTTCATTCCCGGAGTGGACAACTAAGAAACCTCCACCCGGGAGAGTGGGGACTTCATCCAGAAGTCTTCCAAATGATTGTACACCGTTGGGAAAGGCCACAGGTGGACATGATGGCGTCCCGCCTCAACTAAAAGTTACAAAGATATTGCGCCAGGTCAAGGACCCTCAGGCGATAGCTGTGGACGCTCTGGTAACACCGTGGGTGTACCAGTCGGTGTATGTGTTCCCTTCTCTGCCTCTCTTACCCAGGGTAATGAGAATAATAAGAAGGAGAGGAGTAAGAACTATACTCATTGTTCCGGGTTGGCCAAGAAGAGCTTGGTAACCAGAACTCCAAGAAATGATCTCAGAGGACCCATGGCCTCTGCCGCTCAGACAGGACCTGCTGCAGCAGGGGGCCTGTCTGTTCCAAGACGTATCGCGGCTGCGTTGACGGCATGGTGGTTGAACGCCGGATCCTGAAGGAAAAGGGCATTCCGGAGGAAGTTATCCCTACGCTATTTGAAGCTAGGAAAGAAGTGAACGCAAACCATTATCACCGCATATGGCGGAAATATGTTGCGTACTGTGAGGCCAGGAAGGCCCCAAAGGAGAAATTTCAGCTAGGTCGATTTCTGCACTTCCTACAATCAGAGGTGACTATGGGCCTAAAATTGGGTTCCATTAAGGTCCAGATTTCGGCTCTATCGATTTTCTTCCAAAATTGAACTGGCTTCACTGCCTGAAGTTCAGACTTTTGTTAAGGGAGTGCTGCATAGTCAGCCCCCGTTTGTGCCTCCAGTGGCACCGTGGGATCTCAACGTGGTGTTGGATTTCCTGAAGTCGCATTGGGTTGAGCCACTTAAATCCGTGGAGCTATAATACCTCACGAGGAAAGTGTTCATTCTGTGGGCCTTGGCGTCGGCCAGGCGTGTATCAGAATTGGCGGCTTTGTCATACAAAAGCCCTTATCTGTATTTTATATGGATAAGGCGGAATTGAGGACTCGTTCCCAATTCCTTCCTAAGGTGGTATAATTTTTTAATGTGAACCAACCTATTGTGGTGCCTGCGGCTACTTGGGACTTGGAGGATTCCAAGTTACTGGATGTAGTCAGGGCCCTGAAAAGTATATGTTTCCAGGACAGCTGGAGTCAGGAAAACTGACTCGCTATTTCTCCTGTATGCACCCAACAAGCTGGGTGCTCCTGCTTCTAAGCAGACGATTGCTCGCTGGATCTGTAGCACGATTCAACTTGCACATTCTGCGGCTGGACTGCCGCACCCTAATTCTGTAAAAGCCCATTCCACGAGAAAAGTGGGCTCTTCTTGGGCGGCTGCCCGAGGGGTCTCGGCTTTACAACTTTGCCGAGCTGATACTTGGTCGGGTTAAAACATTTTTGTAAGAGTCTACAAGTTTGATACCCTGGCTGAGGAGGACCTAGAGTTTGCTCATTCGGTGCTGCAGAGTCATCCGCACTCTCCCGCCCGTTTGGGAGCTTTGGTATAATCCCCATGGTCCTTACGGAGTCCCAGCATCCACTTAGGACGTCAGAGAAAATAAGATTTTACTCACCGGTAAATCTATTTCTCGTAGTCCGTAGTGGATGCTGGGCGCCCATCCCAAGTGCGGATTGTCTGCAATACTTGTTTATAGTTATTGCCTAACTAAAGGGTTATTGTTGAGCCATCTGTTGAGAGGCTCAGTTATATTTCATTTTCATACTGTTAACTGGGTATAGTATCACGAGTTATACGGTGTGATTGGTGTGGCTGGTATGAGTCTTACCCGGGATTCAAAATCCTTCCTTATTGTGTCAGCTCTTCCGGGCACAGTATCCTAACTGAGGTCTGGAGGAGGGTCTTAGTGGGAGGAGCCAGTGCACACCAGGTAGTCCTAAAGCTTTCTTTAGTTGTGCCCAGTCTCCTGCGGAGCCGCTAATCCCCATGGTCCTTACGGAGTCCCAGCATCCACTACGGACTACGAGAAATAGATTTACCGGTGAGTAAAATCTTATTTTATTGGAAAAAGAGGGAATGAGCAAAATAGAGGAGCGAGAGAGAGAGGGTGTCAGGGAGAAAGCTGAGAGAGGGAGAAACAGTGTCAGGAGAGAGGTGGTGTCAGGGAGAGAGACAGTGTTGGCGAGTGAGAGGGAGAAAGACAGTGTCAAAGAGAGGGAGAGAGAGAGACATACAGTGTCAGGGAGAAAGAGAGACAGAGACACAGTGTCAGGGACAGAGAGACAGTGCCAGGGAGAGATATTTAGACAGCATCAGGGAGAGACAGTGTCACAGAGAGAGAGAAAGCTAGAGTGCCAGGGAGAGACAGACAGTGTCAGGAAGAGAGTGGGGGAGACAGTGTCAAAGAGAGAGGGTGTGGGGAGGGGACAGAGAGACAGTGTCAGGGAGAGAGCGATATAGTGTCAGGGACAGAGGAAGAGGGAAAGAGAGAGAGGGAGAGGGAGCCAGCTGGACATACACTACCTGACTACAGTACAGGTATCTTATGGGGGCGGACACTTCCCGGCATTAGGCTCCACCCCCAAATGCGCGCAAATCACGGCACTACCACTGTGAGCCAACCAGGGCAGGTAGGACAGGGACAGATCAGGCTGGGTCAGGCTTGGTATCCCCTCTCTCGCTACATCCTCCATAGCTGCAGGGCTTCCACTGTTTTGGGGTTAACCATGCCCCGTCATCAGGATAAATAGCAAAGGTTCCGCAATGCCTAAGAAAATACATAAACAAATGGGCAAGAGAAGAAAGCAATCACTTAAGGCCCATACACACTTGCCGATAAAATGAGCGACGTCGCTCATTTCCCCCCTCCCTGAGCGACGTCGCTCATTTTATCGGCAAGTGTGTATGCCGCCAGCGATGACCAATGCGCAGCCCCACGGGTCGGCAACGATCGTCGCTGTCGGCAGTGCATGCATGCAGGATCTGGACTGTTGCCCACGACCTGCATGCAGGGCTGCCGGAGGCGTGACGTCACTGAGAGATATGAGCGGTCATATCGCTCAGTGTGTACAGTCGGCCGCCGACCGGCCAGCCCAGGAGGTGAAACATTAGACGACGTCGCTCAAAGAGCGACATCGTCTAATGTGTATGGACCTTTGCAGTACAAGACAATGTAGGACAAGTATAGGGTATATAAACATTGTTGCATCGAGGGTTAGGTAGCGATAAATAGAGTAACATAGTCTAAAAGAATTAAAATCGCATGAAGGGAGAGGGCCCTGCCCAAGAGAGTTTACTATATATATATATATATATCTATATATATATATATATATATATATATACTGCACTACAAAGCACAAAGATGCTTTAACGCACTTAGCGTTTCGGGGTACGTAACTCTATCATCAGGACACACATGTTTGTATGATTATATGATTTGGGGATGTCCTCCATTTCCTTAGTACACTGCAGAAAACCTTAAATATTTTACCTACTAGACCCTCCGCAGCAGTCTTCACATGTACGCCGTCTGACCTCTTCCGGTTGCAGCGCTGGTCTGAACAATCAGAAATGGTTTGACAGCGTACACATGGAGACAGCTGCAGGGGGTCTGGAAGGTAAGACGTTTAAGGTTTGTTTTTTGCACGGTATACTTTGCGGGTGGTATTCATGTGACCGCCGGTCAGCTGACCGACAGTCACATGACCTCCTCCGTTAACCCGACGGCTCACTATCCCGATGGTCGGCATGCCGACCAACAGGGACTATTTCCACTCGTGGGTGTCCACGACACCCATAGAGTGGGAATAGAACCCGTGGCGACCGCAGGTCGCCACCGAGCCCGCAAGGGGCTTGCTGCACTCGCCCCTCCCCGCCGGGATCACGGCGTCGGTAAGGTGACCGGCGGTCAGGAGACCGCCGGTCACCAGTACTACACCCATACTTTGCTGTATCCTGAAGAAGAGAAGCACATCTCCAAATCATTGATGTATTAAAGAGCAGATTTTTCACCATCAAAAAGTCACTTAATGATTCCCTCCATCTTTGCGGTCTATTGCGGGTGCCGTCCACCTAGGAATGGCACCAATGCAGGATTTGTCTCCTTAGGGACTGCTAGAGTGTGGGATCCTTTGTATGGTGACAAGGGGGGTCAAAGGGGACATGCGTCCCAGGCCTCACCACTGTGAGGAGCCCCAAGGTCCAGCGGCAGCAGCAGCATGGCATGGATCCTGCTTTAAATAATTATACTGATTGCGGCTTCGCTGCATCGTGCCAGCTGCGGCCCGCCCGCTATGTAGTAAAAGGACATTTTGGTGGTTCAGCTGCAGCGGCACCCCCGTGGTCACCACCCAGACCAGACCCAGCTCAGCTGTCTGGGGCTCCAGCAGCCAGTCCCCGTGTGCAATGACGTTGCATGGCTATACGTAAGACCCTTGTCCTTCCCTCCTCTCCACCCGCCCTGTCTATGCTCTGTGAGGAGCGGCCGAGTGGGACTGTGGCTACAGAGTGCCAGCCCGGCGTGCAGACACTCAGGCAGGCTGTCACTCATTTTTATTCTCTGGACACTGGACAACAAACATAATCAGTGACTGAACTATAGTGATATATCAGCTCTCTCGGAGGGATGTGTGGGTCTGAGGTCAAGGGGGGTTTGGTCCACACAGAGTTGGACTGGGGGGGCGCAAGGTTTCTGTTGCCGGCTGTGTGTGTGTGTGTGTGTGTGTATGTATTGTATGTATACATACATACATATATATACATATGTATATGTGTGTGCGTAGGGGTATGCAAAAGTGAAGGACGCAATTATGTGGTGCGCAGTCTCCCAAAAATGGGCGTGGTCACCCAAAAGGGGGCGTGTCCAGTGTAATAGAACCCCTTATACTATCTAGTACTGGTGCCCCTTTCACCTTATAGCACACGGTACGAGCCGTAATTCACATTATAGCACATGGTACGAGCTGAAATTCACATTATAGCACAGGGTACCAGCCGAAATTCACATTATAGCACACGGTACGAGCCGAAATTCACATTATAGCACACGGTACGAGCCGAAATTCACATTATAGCACACAGAATGAGCCGAAATTCACCTTGTAGCACACTGAATGAGCCGAAATTCACATTGTAGCACACTGAATGAGCCGAAATTCACATTATAGCACACTGAATGAGCCGAAATTCACATTGTAGCACACTGAATGAGCCGAAATTCACATTGTAGCACACTGAATGAGCCGAAATTCACATTGTACCACACTGAATGAGCCGAAATTCACATTGTAGCACACTGTATGAGCCGAAATTCACATTGTAGCACACTGAATGAGCCGAAATTCACATTGTGTACTGAATGAGCTGAAATTGTGACAGCAGGGACAGGGAGAGAGAGTGACGACAGGGAGAGAGAGTGTGACTACAGGGAGAGAGAGTGACGACAGGGAGAGAGAGTGACGACAGTGATGACAGGGAGAGAGAGTGACGACAGGGAGAGAGAGTGATGACAGGGAGAGAGAGAGTGACAACAGTGACGACAGGGAGAGAGAGTGACGATAGAGAGAGAGTGACGACAGGGAGAGAGAGTGACGACAGAGAGAGAGTGACGACAGGGAGAGGGCGTGACGACACTGACGACAGGGAGAAAGTGACGACAGGGAGAGAGAGTGACGACAGGGAGAACAGGGAGAGAGTGACGACAGGGAGAGAGAGTGAAGACAGTGACGACAGGGAGAGAGAGTGACGACGGAGAGAGAGTGACGACAGGGAGAGAGCGTGACGACACTGACGACAGGGAGAGAGTGACAACAGGGGGAGAGAGTGACGACAGGGGGAGAGAGTGACGACAGGGGGAGAGAGTGAAGACAGTGATGACAGGGAGAGAGTGTGACGGTAGGGACAGGGACGGTAACGACAGGGAGAGAGGGAGCATTACCTCATTTGTTGCGGGTGAGCGGTGGACGGCGGACGGCTGACGGCGGTGAGCGGCGGTGAGTGGTTGGCGGCGGTGAGCGGCTGATGGCGGTGAGCAGCTGTGAGCTTGTACAGCGCTCTACACAGCCGCCGGCCGCCGCGCAGGGATGGGGAGCAACATGTGCAGCAGGATGGCCACTTCCCTCGCCTCCTGCTGCACTTTCATTTGCTCATTTCCGGATCAGTGGAAGAAGTGGCGGTATACCGCCCCACTTCAACCACTGTATACATATATATATATATATATATATACACATACATACAGTACATCTGTACATATGCATAGACATACATATACACACACATCTTACTTACAAGCACACGCACAGCATACATACACAAAACATACATACACACTGAGTACATACATACAGGCCCACAACCCCCCCCCCCCCGAATAACAGAAAGCAAAACTCCTTTTATAATAGGCTGCCCACCCTGTCATATGTCATCCCCACTCCCTGTATGTGACACAAACCTGGCTTCCACACAGTCACTGCCTCACCTGCTCAGAGGCTGCGCCTCACACGAGGATCTGTGTGAAAGCCCCATTCAAGAACTGCTTGGGATGGGAGGAGCAGCGCGCGGCCACTGCAGCTCCCCCTACATGCAGCCAGTGCTGAGCCCAGCCTCTCAGTGTCAGCCGCTGCCTCATAGCTGTGCCAGCAGCTCCGATGAATCGGCGCCGGGGAGGGGGGTTTGTAGGTACTCAGACCCCCTCCATTCCTTCCGTGCGCGTGTGGCCAGTGGCCACTGTGGTTGGGGGCGGACACAAGACGCCCCCTGCGGCATTAGCATCTTTTAGCACAGCCACTGCGTCCATCTCTGAATCTGGCTCAATGTTACTGTTGCCAAAATGTGCTGGATTTAAGGCAACAAAGAGAGAATACGTTCACCTTATGCAGGGGCAAATACGAACCACTTTGCCCGTCTAGTCTGACCTAAACACATGTACATGCACACACTTACACACTAGGGATACTTTTTGTCCTGAGCCAATTAACCTATCAGTATAATTTTGGATTGTTGCAGGAAACCTACGCAAGCACAGGGAGAATATACAAACTCCACACAGTTAGGGCCATGGTGGGAATCGAACCCATGACCTCAGTGCTTAGAATGAACCCTCCTGAAGTAACATGTGTCAGTTGGTTGTAGCACATGATGCTATCTGAATCGTACCATGGAAATGGTTCTAAGTTACATGCAAACTTTGCCTGTGTGCAGAATATACACTGGAATGGGTGCAGATGCAATGCATACATGACTACTCTCTGGGAGGCTCTCCAGTGAGAGACCAGTCTCCCAGATCCTGTCCACTCCCCCCAGTGAAGTGGCCGGTCTGAGGGCTTGATGAAATGATTTGCGGTGAACCATGTCTTCATGGCCACACCAATACCGTACAATGTCACAAATAGTGCACCTCCCACATTGATGGCTCTTGGAGATTATACACCTTTCACACCACAAAAATAACCCAGTATACCCGGTATATTGCCGGGTCGACACGGGTCGCTGTGCGGTGTGAAAGGGGCCGTGGTCGAATTCCCGAGTCGCCTGATCCGGTAATTCAAACTGGGAATCAAGCAGTGTTATTCCTAGGTGAAATACCGGGTCAGGTGCAGTGTGAAAGGGATGGTGGGTCGATTCGACCTGGGACCCGTTCACTGCATAGGGAGAGACGGCGCGGAAATTATGTGATTTCCCAGCGCCAGCTCCGCCCATGATACCAATATTGCCGGGTCTAGGTGGCAGTGTGCAAGGGTCCAATGTTGGGTCCCACCCGGGAAGGACCCTCTCCAATTCCCGAGTGGGACCCGACATTGCGATGTGAAAGGTGTATTAGTGAAGCCACCCTACTTCATCAAATTGGTCCCTTGTGGCCAGTCCCTACACTGACTCACAAAAACATGAGAACGGCTCGCATCCTTTGTCGCCAGCTATCACACAGATTTTAAAACAGACAGAACCTTACCCAAGCATACTGATTAATGGGCACCTGGGGAATTAACTGGCAAGAATTGGGAAAATGGGGTGCGAGAGAAAATATGATGGTATTATAACCAATAAGCTTTAATCCACAGCATTCCGTTATCTACCATGCCTGAAGTAAAGTTCACCCAGTCGGCGGGGTCTGGGGGGACTTTATATGGGGTCTGGAGGATTTTGGAAATAAGCCCCCTTGTGACTGATCGTGGGAACCAGAAAGAGGACAGAATAATGTTTCCAGTGGGTTTCTTGATTGCGTATGGTTATATGCTATTATGCTATCCTAACTAGAGATGAGCGGGTTCGGTTCCTCGGAAACCGAACCCGCCCGAACTTCATGTTTTTTTACACGGGTCCGAGCGACTCGGATCTTCCCGCCTTGCTCGGTTAACCAGAGCGCGCCCGAACGTCATCATCCCGCTGTCGGATTCTCGCGAGGCTCGGATTCTATCGCGAGACTCGGATTCTATATAAGGAGCCGCGCGTCGCCGCCATTTTCACACGTGCATTGAGATTCATAGGGAGAGGACGTGGCTGGCGTCCTCTCCGTTTATAGAGAAGAGAGTGAGACTAGAGTAGAGAGAGACACAGTAGTAATTTTGGGGAGCATTAGGAGGAGTACTACTACTTGCTGAAGTGATAGATAGATAGATAGTGTGACTGTATAATGTATATCTGACTTGTGGGGGAGACACTGACAGTGGGGAGCAGTTAGAGTCTGAGAGCAGGACTCAGGAGTACATATAACGTACAGTGCACACTTTTGCTGCCAGAGTGCCACACTGCCATTGTGACCACACTGACCACCAGTATTATATATATTGTGATTGTCTGCTTAGGAGTACTACTTGCAAGTTGCTGATAGTGTGACCAGTGACCTGACCACCAGTTTAATAATCACCACCAGTTTAATATATATATATATATAGAAAAAACAGATAAGATCAGAGCGACCACCGGTGGTAAAAACAGTATAAAACTAGAGATGTATATTTAAATAAAAAGACGGGATTTATTTATAACGAACGTAGTCAGTAAAAAATTTTTTAGACATACATGGCAATATATAAAATGCGTGTTTTCCTAAAAAAGTTTTTAGGTTAAAAATAAACCATAAAAAATTCAGAAAAAGGCATGAAAAGACCCAGATGTGTACTAAAAACAGGTCCTTATAGACATAAAAAAAGTACCATGTGAGGCATAAATGTATCTAAAAAGTATTTAAAAAAGAGGTAATGAATAGAATGAATAGCTTATCTTGAGGATTTTCAGTGATAACAGGAATCACCCAACGCGTTTCGTCTGGTTTGACTTCATCAAGGGGTAGTGAGCACAGTGGGACATGTCATCTATTTATACCCCTATGGGTCAGGAAGTAATTGGTGACATCACTTCCTGTGACAGGATGTACAAAATACATAGTAAGTTTTAATATTAAAAAATACAATTTAAATGATATCTGCAGTGAGGGGTGTTTGTAACATATAAAGCGCCTCAGTTGCGCCGAGATATTGTGTCCAGAATCTTTGTATGAACCAGAATACTTTCATAATTGCTGCAGTCCGGTTTTGACGCGAATTGCGTCATTTCCGCCCCACTTCCGGTGTCCGTAGGTCCTCTCCGCGCATGCGCCGGTTGTTTTGAGAGGAAGTGCGGCGGCCATTTTCTTGGAGTCCGTTTAGAGAGACTGTTGTCTTTGCTGGAAGCAAATGCCGGCGGCCATGTTTTCACAGTTTATATGTATATGTTTATGCAGTTAAGAAACGCTGACTCCGTCTCCACACAGGAAGCCCCACATGTAAATAGGAGAAACGAGAGTCAGTGATGCTGCAGATAATTCTGTAAGCATGGCATATCAATGCCTCATTTATAAATAACACTTATTGATTATAAATTGTGTTTGGAATATGCATTATAACACTGGTCAATAAATATAAAGTTGCTTCAGTTCAAATACCGATTGATATCTATTTTGCGGTATCAGACATATTCTATAGGTCTGCGTTTAGTTAGTAGCATATAAATTGAATGGAGAGGAATTAAAAGGTGAGATCGGCGTTATGATTAAATTCATAAATGTATGTATAGTTAAAAAACCATAAAAATACTAACTTCAGTTTAGGTGAAGGATAAGTTGAAATCGTGAATAGGATGGGATATGGAAGAAGGAAGGAAAATGGGAAGTAGGGAGGTGACGAAACACACAAGAAGGGGGGTAGTAGAAAGAACACCGACCCATGTTCTAGTTGTTATTACAGTACCCGGTCTTCTTGGGATGTTCCCATACCCAATACTGGCCGGGCCAACACTGCTTGGCTTCCAAGATCGGACGAATTTGGGCATATCCAGTGTGGTATGACTGTAATCTGAGGTCAGGGTAGTGAGAGAAGTGGTCCAGAGGTTGGGGAGCCCATCGCTCCGTGTTCCAACCTGGACTCAGCTAGATAAAACGGGGGGGGGGGGGGAAAGGGGGGAAAAAGGGGGGGGGAAGAGGGGTGCGCGGATATATAATGGTGGGGAATGCGAGCTTACGTTTACAGAAAGGGGGCTATTTCATAGCCTTCATTCAGTCCATACGGATGGAGGGATCTCAATTCATGTATCCAGAACATCTCTCTTCTTGACAAGAGGTTGGAGAGGTCCCCCCCTCTTTCTCCTAATGTCACCAGTTCCAGGCCTTTGAATGTGAGTTCTTCCGGGTTGGAACCGTGATGTTGTAGGAAGTGTCTGGAAACCGCGTGTGTTTGGACCCGGTTCTTTATATTCCTAATATGTTCTTGTATGCGGATTTTCAGTGGTCGTTTAGTCTTTCCGATGTATTTCATCTTGCACGTGCATTCCAGGAGGTAGATGACGGAGCATGTATTGCAATTAATAAAATGCTTGATTTTGTACTCCTTGGTTTCACCTGCGTTTTTAAAGGTTTTTCTATTGGGGTTCACAAATTTGCAAATGTTGCAGTGGCCACATTTAAAACATCCCACACATCTCGGTAGTGTGTTTCTTGGAGTCTCATGATTTCTTATCATGCTTGGTGCTAGGAGGTCCTTTAGATTTTGTGATTTCTTGAAAACCACTTGGGGTTCGTTTGGTAAATAATCTTTGAGAATGGGGTCCATTAACAATATGTTCCAATGTGATTTAAGTGTTTGTTTGATCAGGTTGTCATGTTTACTGTAGGTGGTAATGAATCTAACCGTGTCTTTAGCAGTTTCCTTGGGTTTGTATTCCAGGAGTTTATTTCTTTCCAGGGTTTTTGCTTTTGTATTTGCAGCTGCTGTGATGTGTTCAGGGTACCCTTTTTCTTTGAATCTCTCTGTGTAGACTGTCAGTTGGGCATCACGATCATCCTTCTTCGTGCAGTTCCGTGCAATCCTTGTAAACTGGGAAAGGGGAATATTATTCTTCCATCGTTTAAGGTGGTTGCTACGGTAGTGGACGTAGCTGTTTGTATCCACCTTTTTGATGAAATTTTTTGAAATAATTTCCTTCCCTTGGTGAGTCAATATTAGATCTAGGAACTCTATCTGTTCCGTACTATTGTTGGAGGTGAATTTCAAGTTCCTGGTATTGTCAGATATATATGTAAGGAAGTTATTGAACGAGGTTTCATCTCCGTCCCATATAATTAGGATGTCATCAATATATCTTTTATAAAAAATTAGTTTTGCGTTGAAGGGATGATCCGTGTAGATATATTCATCTTCCCAGTGGCCCATAAAGAGATTGGCGAAACTGGGCGCGAAAATTGTTCCCATCGCCGTCCCGCAGGTCTGGAGATAAAATTGGTCCTGGAATTTAAAATAATTGTGTTTTAAAATGAAGTTCATAATATCGCAAATAAAAAGCCGGTGGTCGTCCTTAATAAAAGGGTCCTTACTCATAAAAAAGTTGCATGCTTGGATCCCTTGGTCATGTTTGATGCACGTATATAAGGACTGTACATCTACAGTAGCCCACCTGTAAGTGTCCTTCCATACTTGTAATTCCATTAGGTTCAGAACTGATGTAGTGTCTTTAAGATACGCGGGTAAGTCCATAACATATTTTCTGAGGAAAATATCCACGTATTCCGACAGGTGGGATGTTAGGGAGTCAATTCCTGCCACAATTGGCCTCCCTGGTGGGTTGGTTATTGATTTGTGCACTTTTGGGAGGAAGTAAAAAATGGGGGTGACGGGGTTGGTGTTAAGGAGATATTGGTATTCCTCCTTAGTGAGTGTCTCGTTCCTGAGGCCTTTAAGGAGGATCGCTCTGAGTTCCTCCACGAATGATTCCTTCGGATCTGCTGCTAGTGGTTTATAAGATGATTCATCTCCCAGTAGTCTTTCTGCTTCCACAATGTATGCCGTACGATCCATAATCACCAAACCCCCCCCCTTATCAGCCGGTTTTAAAATGATGTCTTTATTTCCCTGGATTTGTTTAATTGCTTGTCTTTCTTTATTGGTTAGATTCTTCTCTTTAATAGGTTGGATCTCAGCTTCACATAGGTCTTTTGCCACTAGGTCGTAAAACATGCCTATGTTGTTTCCCTTGGATTCCAGGGGATAAAATTTAGAGATCGGTTTTAATCCTGATTTTGATTGATCATAGTTTCTTACAACCGCGTCATCCTTCTTTAAAAAATGTCGTTTCAGGGTGAGTTTCCTCACAAATTTGTTTAAATCTATAAACGTTTCGAATTTATTCATCCCTTTTGTGGGTGCAAATGACAACCCTTTATTCAAAAGGGAGATTTCGTGCGTGGTTAGGTCGTGTTTAGATAGATTGAAGATGCCTTTGGGTGCGGCGTCTTCTACTGCAGGTACCTCCGTTTGAAACGGCTTTTTTCTGCCACTCCCCCGGCATCCTCTTCTTCTAGGTGCCTTTTTCGTGGTGATGCGTAGCTCGCTCCCTCCTTGGTGGTTGTGGTCGTATCCCTGATCTTTGTGTTTGGTCCTTGGGATAAAAAAACCTCTCCTGTTGAGTCTAGCTTGCGTAGTGCTGTGAATCTGTTGGAAGTTTGTGTGTGTCTCTTTTCTTGCATGGCTTGGCTAGGTAGTCTCCTTTTCCCTTTTTGTGGTACTGATTGCCAGTAATCCTTTCTCACCTTCTGTTCTTGTGGTCCCTCTTGGTTGAACCTGTTCCAGTTCTTTACTTTATTGTTTTCGTAATCCTGTTTGTCCCTGTTGAACTTTTTTTCTTTATTCCTGATTACTGTGTCCTCAATGTGTTCAAGTTTCTTATTCAAAACCTTCTCATTAATTTTGAAGTCTTCCTTATCCTTGAAGGTCTCAAAACCCTTTTCGGTTTCATTAATTTCTGTTTCTAGGTTTACAAGAATGCGTTTTTTCTCCGATACGAGCAGTCTCATTAAATTAATGGAGCAATTGTGTAGGATGGTATCCCATTCTTTCATGAAAGCCTGGTTTTCAGTGCCAAAGGTGGGTTGCTTTAGAATCCTGAGGCCTCTAGGGACTCTATCCACACTAACATAGTGTTCTAGACCTTTGATGTCCCACCATGCCTTTATTTCCTTAACAAGAAGTTTCTCAATGTCCCAAAACATATTGTCCAGGTTACCTGATGTGGGTATTTCCTCTGGTTTATTGGTTTCATTGAAGATTTTATTGCACAAATTGCTCCTTTTATCTGTACGTTCGTTTAATCTGAACATGCTGTGTAAATCCACTGACCCAATTTAAGGCGGCTGTAAGAAATAGTACAGAGATATGTGTATATGGGGTGAACTGACAGCGCCAAAAAAATAGTAGAGATAGTTTTTCACAGTATGTCTAGTATATTCCCCTGTTTAATCTCTATAGTACCACTCCCCTTTCTTTATGGGGTGTCTGCTCAATCTTAAATAAAACCTACACTTGTACGTGTGTAGGATAAAAGAAATGTAGAAAAAACAGATAAGATCAGAGCGACCACCGGTGGTAAAAACAGTATAAAACTAGAGATGTATATTTAAATAAAAAGACGGGATTTATTTATAACGAACGTAGTCAGTAAAAAATTTTTTAGACATACATGGCAATATATAAAATGCGTGTTTTCCTAAAAAAGTTTTTAGGTTAAAAATAAACCATAAAAAATTCAGAAAAAGGCATGAAAAGACCCAGATGTGTACTAAAAACAGGTCCTTATAGACATAAAAAAAGTACCATGTGAGGCATAAATGTATCTAAAAAGTATTTAAAAAAGAGGTAATGAATAGAATGAATAGCTTATCTTGAGGATTTTCAGTGATAACAGGAATCACCCAACGCGTTTCGTCTGGTTTGACTTCATCAAGGGGTAGTGAGCACAGTGGGACATGTCATCTATTTATACCCCTATGGGTCAGGAAGTAATTGGTGACATCACTTCCTGTGACAGGATGTACAAAATACATAGTAAGTTTTAATATTAAAAAATACAATTTAAATGATATCTGCAGTGAGGGGTGTTTGTAACATATAAAGCGCCTCAGTTGCGCCGAGATATTGTGTCCAGAATCTTTGTATGAACCAGAATACTTTCATAATTGCTGCAGTCCGGTTTTGACGCGAATTGCGTCATTTCCGCCCCACTTCCGGTGTCCGTAGGTCCTCTCCGCGCATGCGCCGGTTGTTTTGAGAGGAAGTGCGGCGGCCATTTTCTTGGAGTCCGTTTAGAGAGACTGTTGTCTTTGCTGGAAGCAAATGCCGGCGGCCATGTTTTCACAGTTTATATGTATATGTTTATGCAGTTAAGAAACGCTGACTCCGTCTCCACACAGGAAGCCCCACATGTAAATAGGAGAAACGAGAGTCAGTGATGCTGCAGATAATTCTGTAAGCATGGCATATCAATGCCTCATTTATAAATAACACTTATTGATTATAAATTGTGTTTGGAATATGCATTATAACACTGGTCAATAAATATAAAGTTGCTTCAGTTCAAATACCGATTGATATCTATTTTGCGGTATCAGACATATTCTATAGGTCTGCGTTTAGTTAGTAGCATATAAATTGAATGGAGAGGAATTAAAAGGTGAGATCGGCGTTATGATTAAATTCATAAATGTATGTATAGTTAAAAAACCATAAAAATACTAACTTCAGTTTAGGTGAAGGATAAGTTGAAATCGTGAATAGGATGGGATATGGAAGAAGGAAGGAAAATGGGAAGTAGGGAGGTGACGAAACACACAAGAAGGGGGGTAGTAGAAAGAACACCGACCCATGTTCTAGTTGTTATTACAGTACCCGGTCTTCTTGGGATGTTCCCATACCCAATACTGGCCGGGCCAACACTGCTTGGCTTCCAAGATCGGACGAATTTGGGCATATCCAGTGTGGTATGACTGTAATCTGAGGTCAGGGTAGTGAGAGAAGTGGTCCAGAGGTTGGGGAGCCCATCGCTCCGTGTTCCAACCTGGACTCAGCTAGATAAAACGGGGGGGGGGGGGGGAAAGGGGGGAAAAAGGGGGGGGGAAGAGGGGTGCGCGGATATATAATGGTGGGGAATGCGAGCTTACGTTTACAGAAAGGGGGCTATTTCATAGCCTTCATTCAGTCCATACGGATGGAGGGATCTCAATTCATGTATCCAGAACATCTCTCTTCTTGACAAGAGGTTGGAGAGGTCCCCCCCTCTTTCTCCTAATGTCACCAGTTCCAGGCCTTTGAATGTGAGTTCTTCCGGGTTGGAACCGTGATGTTGTAGGAAGTGTCTGGAAACCGCGTGTGTTTGGACCCGGTTCTTTATATTCCTAATATGTTCTTGTATGCGGATTTTCAGTGGTCGTTTAGTCTTTCCGATGTATTTCATCTTGCACGTGCATTCCAGGAGGTAGATGACGGAGCATGTATTGCAATTAATAAAATGCTTGATTTTGTACTCCTTGGTTTCACCTGCGTTTTTAAAGGTTTTTCTATTGGGGTTCACAAATTTGCAAATGTTGCAGTGGCCACATTTAAAACATCCCACACATCTCGGTAGTGTGTTTCTTGGAGTCTCATGATTTCTTATCATGCTTGGTGCTAGGAGGTCCTTTAGATTTTGTGATTTCTTGAAAACCACTTGCGCGGAGAGGACCTACGGACACCGGAAGTGGGGCGGAAATGACGCAATTCGCGTCAAAACCGGACTGCAGCAATTATGAAAGTATTCTGGTTCATACAAAGATTCTGGACACAATATCTCGGCGCAACTGAGGCGCTTTATATGTTACAAACACCCCTCACTGCAGATATCATTTAAATTGTATTTTTTAATATTAAAACTTACTATGTATTTTGTACATCCTGTCACAGGAAGTGATGTCACCAATTACTTCCTGACCCATAGGGGTATAAATAGATGACATGTCCCACTGTGCTCACTACCCCTTGATGAAGTCAAACCAGACGAAACGCGTTGGGTGATTCCTGTTATCACTGAAAATCCTCAAGATAAGCTATTCATTCTATTCATTACCTCTTTTTTAAATACTTTTTAGATACATTTATGCCTCACATGGTACTTTTTTTATGTCTATAAGGACCTGTTTTTAGTACACATCTGGGTCTTTTCATGCCTTTTTCTGAATTTTTTATGGTTTATTTTTAACCTAAAAACTTTTTTAGGAAAACACGCATTTTATATATTGCCATGTATGTCTAAAAAATTTTTTACTGACTACGTTCGTTATAAATAAATCCCGTCTTTTTATTTAAATATACATCTCTAGTTTTATACTGTTTTTACCACCGGTGGTCGCTCTGATCTTATCTGTTTTTTCTACATTTCTTTTATCCTACACACGTACAAGTGTAGGTTTTATTTAAGATTGAGCAGACACCCCATAAAGAAAGGGGAGTGGTACTATAGAGATTAAACAGGGGAATATACTAGACATACTGTGAAAAACTATCTCTACTATTTTTTTGGCGCTGTCAGTTCACCCCATATACACATATCTCTGTACTATTTCTTACAGCCGCCTTAAATTGGGTCAGTGGATTTACACAGCATGTTCAGATTAAACGAACGTACAGATAAAAGGAGCAATTTGTGCAATAAAATCTTCAATGAAACCAATAAACCAGAGGAAATACCCACATCAGGTAACCTGGACAATATGTTTTGGGACATTGAGAAACTTCTTGTTAAGGAAATAAAGGCATGGTGGGACATCAAAGGTCTAGAACACTATGTTAGTGTGGATAGAGTCCCTAGAGGCCTCAGGATTCTAAAGCAACCCACCTTTGGCACTGAAAACCAGGCTTTCATGAAAGAATGGGATACCATCCTACACAATTGCTCCATTAATTTAATGAGACTGCTCGTATCGGAGAAAAAACGCATTCTTGTAAACCTAGAAACAGAAATTAATGAAACCGAAAAGGGTTTTGAGACCTTCAAGGATAAGGAAGACTTCAAAATTAATGAGAAGGTTTTGAATAAGAAACTTGAACACATTGAGGACACAGTAATCAGGAATAAAGAAAAAAAGTTCAACAGGGACAAACAGGATTACGAAAACAATAAAGTAAAGAACTGGAACAGGTTCAACCAAGAGGGACCACAAGAACAGAAGGTGAGAAAGGATTACTGGCAATCAGTACCACAAAAAGGGAAAAGGGGACTACCTAGCCAAGCCATGCAAGAAAAGAGACACACACAAACTTCCAACAGATTCACAGCACTACGCAAGCTAGACTCAACAGGAGAGGTTTTTTTATCCCAAGGACCAAACACAAAGATCAGGGATACGACCACAACCACCAAGGAGGGAGCGAGCTACGCATCACCACGAAAAAGGCACCTAGAAGAAGAGGATGCCGGGGGAGTGGCAGAAAAAAGCCGTTTCAAACGGAGGTACCTGCAGTAGAAGACGCCGCACCCAAAGGCATCTTCAATCTATCTAAACACGACCTAACCACGCACGAAATCTCCCTTTTGAATAAAGGGTTGTCATTTGCACCCACAAAAGGGATGAATAAATTCGAAACGTTTATAGATTTAAACAAATTTGTGAGGAAACTCACCCTGAAACGACATTTTTTAAAGAAGGATGACGCGGTTGTAAGAAACTATGATCAATCAAAATCAGGATTAAAACCGATCTCTAAATTTTATCCCCTGGAATCCAAGGGAAACAACATAGGCATGTTTTACGACCTAGTGGCAAAAGACCTATGTGAAGCTGAGATCCAACCTATTAAAGAGAAGAATCTAACCAATAAAGAAAGACAAGCAATTAAACAAATCCAGGGAAATAAAGACATCATTTTAAAACCGGCTGATAAGGGGGGGGGGTTTGGTGATTATGGATCGTACGGCATACATTGTGGAAGCAGAAAGACTACTGGGAGATGAATCATCTTATAAACCACTAGCAGCAGATCCGAAGGAATCATTCGTGGAGGAACTCAGAGCGATCCTCCTTAAAGGCCTCAGGAACGAGACACTCACTAAGGAGGAATACCAATATCTCCTTAACACCAACCCCGTCACCCCCATTTTTTACTTCCTCCCAAAAGTGCACAAATCAATAACCAACCCACCAGGGAGGCCAATTGTGGCAGGAATTGACTCCCTAACATCCCACCTGTCGGAATACGTGGATATTTTCCTCAGAAAATATGTTATGGACTTACCCGCGTATCTTAAAGACACTACATCAGTTCTGAACCTAATGGAATTACAAGTATGGAAGGACACTTACAGGTGGGCTACTGTAGATGTACAGTCCTTATATACGTGCATCAAACATGACCAAGGGATCCAAGCATGCAACTTTTTTATGAGTAAGGACCCTTTTATTAAGGACGACCACCGGCTTTTTATTTGCGATATTATGAACTTCATTTTAAAACACAATTATTTTAAATTCCAGGACCAATTTTATCTCCAGACCTGCGGGACGGCGATGGGAACAATTTTCGCGCCCAGTTTCGCCAATCTCTTTATGGGCCACTGGGAAGATGAATATATCTACACGGATCATCCCTTCAACGCAAAACTAATTTTTTATAAAAGATATATTGATGACATCCTAATTATATGGGACGGAGATGAAACCTCGTTCAATAACTTCCTTACATATATATCTGACAATACCAGGAACTTGAAATTCACCTCCAACAATAGTACGGAACAGATAGAGTTCCTAGATCTAATATTGACTCACCAAGGGAAGGAAATTATTTCAAAAAATTTCATCAAAAAGGTGGATACAAACAGCTACGTCCACTACCGTAGCAACCACCTTAAACGATGGAAGAATAATATTCCCCTTTCCCAGTTTACAAGGATTGCACGGAACTGCACGAAGAAGGATGATCGTGATGCCCAACTGACAGTCTACACAGAGAGATTCAAAGAAAAAGGGTACCCTGAACACATCACAGCAGCTGCAAATACAAAAGCAAAAACCCTGGAAAGAAATAAACTCCTGGAATACAAACCCAAGGAAACTGCTAAAGACACGGTTAGATTCATTACCACCTACAGTAAACATGACAACCTGATCAAACAAACACTTAAATCACATTGGAACATATTGTTAATGGACCCCATTCTCAAAGATTATTTACCAAACGAACCCCAAGTGGTTTTCAAGAAATCACAAAATCTAAAGGACCTCCTAGCACCAAGCATGATAAGAAATCATGAGACTCCAAGAAACACACTACCGAGATGTGTGGGATGTTTTAAATGTGGCCACTGCAACATTTGCAAATTTGTGAACCCCAATAGAAAAACCTTTAAAAACGCAGGTGAAACCAAGGAGTACAAAATCAAGCATTTTATTAATTGCAATACATGCTCCGTCATCTACCTCCTGGAATGCACGTGCAAGATGAAATACATCGGAAAGACTAAACGACCACTGAAAATCCGCATACAAGAACATATTAGGAATATAAAGAACCGGGTCCAAACACACGCGGTTTCCAGACACTTCCTACAACATCACGGTTCCAACCCGGAAGAACTCACATTCAAAGGCCTGGAACTGGTGACATTAGGAGAAAGAGGGGGGGACCTCTCCAACCTCTTGTCAAGAAGAGAGATGTTCTGGATACATGAATTGAGATCCCTCCATCCGTATGGACTGAATGAAGGCTATGAAATAGCCCCCTTTCTGTAAACGTAAGCTCGCATTCCCCACCATTATATATCCGCGCACCCCTCTTCCCCCCCCCTTTTTCCCCCCCTTTCCCCCCCCCCCCCCCGTTTTATCTAGCTGAGTCCAGGTTGGAACACGGAGCGATGGGCTCCCCAACCTCTGGACCACTTCTCTCACTACCCTGACCTCAGATTACAGTCATACCACACTGGATATGCCCAAATTCGTCCGATCTTGGAAGCCAAGCAGTGTTGGCCCGGCCAGTATTGGGTATGGGAACATCCCAAGAAGACCGGGTACTGTAATAACAACTAGAACATGGGTCGGTGTTCTTTCTACTACCCCCCTTCTTGTGTGTTTCGTCACCTCCCTACTTCCCATTTTCCTTCCTTCTTCCATATCCCATCCTATTCACGATTTCAACTTATCCTTCACCTAAACTGAAGTTAGTATTTTTATGGTTTTTTAACTATACATACATTTATGAATTTAATCATAACGCCGATCTCACCTTTTAATTCCTCTCCATTCAATTTATATGCTACTAACTAAACGCAGACCTATAGAATATGTCTGATACCGCAAAATAGATATCAATCGGTATTTGAACTGAAGCAACTTTATATTTATTGACCAGTGTTATAATGCATATTCCAAACACAATTTATAATCAATAAGTGTTATTTATAAATGAGGCATTGATATGCCATGCTTACAGAATTATCTGCAGCATCACTGACTCTCGTTTCTCCTATTTACATGTGGGGCTTCCTGTGTGGAGACGGAGTCAGCGTTTCTTAACTGCATAAACATATACATATAAACTGTGAAAACATGGCCGCCGGCATTTGCTTCCAGCAAAGACAACAGTCTCTCTAAACGGACTCCAAGAAAATGGCCGCCGCACTTCCTCTCAAAACAACCGGCGCATGCGCGGAGAGGACCTACGGACACCGGAAGTGGGGCGGAAATGACGCAATTCGCGTCAAAACCGGACTGCAGCAATTATGAAAGTATTCTGGTTCATACAAAGATTCTGGACACAATATCTCGGCGCAACTGAGGCGCTTTATATGTTACAAACACCCCTCACTGCAGATATCATTTAAATTGTATTTTTTAATATTAAAACTTACTATGTATTTTGTACATCCTGTCACAGGAAGTGATGTCACCAATTACTTCCTGACCCATAGGGGTATAAATAGATGACATGTCCCACTGTGCTCACTACCCCTTGATGAAGTCAAACCAGACGAAACGCGTTGGGTGATTCCTGTTATCACTGAAAATCCTCAAGATAAGCTATTCATTCTATTCATTACCTCTTTTTTAAATACTTTTTAGATACATTTATGCCTCACATGGTACTTTTTTTATGTCTATAAGGACCTGTTTTTAGTACACATCTGGGTCTTTTCATGCCTTTTTCTGAATTTTTTATGGTTTATTTTTAACCTAAAAACTTTTTTAGGAAAACACGCATTTTATATATTGCCATGTATGTCTAAAAAATTTTTTACTGACTACGTTCGTTATAAATAAATCCCGTCTTTTTATTTAAATATACATCTCTAGTTTTATACTGTTTTTACCACCGGTGGTCGCTCTGATCTTATCTGTTTTTTCTACATTTCTTTTATCCTACACACGTACAAGTGTAGGTTTTATTTAAGATTGAGCAGACACCCCATAAAGAAAGGGGAGTGGTACTATAGAGATTAAACAGGGGAATATACTAGACATACTGTGAAAAACTATCTCTACTATTTTTTTTGGCGCTGTCAGTTCACCCCATATACATATATATATATATATATATATATAATTGTATATAATATATATATAATATTGTATACCACCTACCCGTTTTTTTTTTTTCTTTCTTCTTCTTTATACATACTACTATAGTTGCTTACTGTAGCAGTCTGCGGTGCTGCTGAGCTGACAGTGTCCAGCAGGTCCGTCATCAGTCATTACATAATAAATATATATACCTGTCCGGCTGCAGTACTAGTGATATTATATATATATATATATATATATATATTAATTTCATCTCATTATCATCCAGTCTATATTAGCAGCAGACACAGTACGGTAGTCCACGGCTGTAGCTACCTCTGTGTCGGCAGTCGCTGGTCCATCCATAATTGTATACCACCTACCCGTGTTTTTTTTTTTCTTTCTTCTTGATACATACTACTATAGTAGCTTACTGTAGCAGTCTGCGGTGCTGCTGAGCTGACAGTGTCCAGCAGGTCCGTCATCAGTCATTATATAATAAATATATATACCTGTCCGGCTGCAGTACTAGTGAATTATATATATATATATATATATATAAATTTCATCTCATTATCATCCAGTCTATATTAGCAGCAGACACAGTACGGTAGTCCACGGCTGTAGCTACCTCTGTGTCGGCAGTCGCTGGTCCATCCATAATTGTATACCACCTACCCGTGTTTTTTTTTTTTCTTTCTTCTTGATACATACTACTATAGTAGCTTACTGTAGCAGTCTGCGGTGCTGCTGAGCTGACAGTGTCCAGCGGGTCCGTCATCAGTCATTACATAATAAATATATATACCTGTCCGGCTGCAGTACTAGTGATATTATATATATATATATATATACATGTGGGGAATAAAGGCGGCACTCACGCAGATTTTTGCTGAAGTAGAAAAGTTGTCAGTTTTATTAGACCGACATGTTTCGGGGACTCGCCCCGTCCTCAGGGCATTAACCCGTTAATGCCCTGAGGACGGGGCGAGTCCCCGAAACATGTCGGTCTAATAAAACTGACAACTTTTCTACTTCAGCAAAAATCTGCGTGAGTGCCGCCTTTATTCCCCACATGTATCTATGAGGTAACCCCTCAGGGAAGGCACCGCAGTATCTTCACTTTGTGGAAAGAGTGCCGGGACCATTTGTCTATATATATATATATATATATATATATATTAATTTCATCTCATTATCATCCAGTCTATATTAGCAGCAGACACAGTACGGTAGTCCACGGCTGTAGCTACCTCTGTGTCGGCAGTCGCTGGTCCATCCATAATTGTATACCACCTACCCGTGGTTTTTTTTTTCTTTCTTCTTGATACATACTACTATAGTAGCTTACTGTAGCAGTCTGCGGTGCTGCTGAGCTGACAGTGTCCAGCAGGTCCGTCATCAGTCATTACATAATAAATATATATACCTGTCCGGCTGCAGTACTAGTGATATTATATATATATATATATATTAATTTCATCTCATTATCATCCAGTCTATATTAGCAGCAGACACAGTACGGTAGTCCACGGCTGTAGCTACCTCTGTGTCGGCAGTCGCTGGTCCATCCATAAGTATACTAGTATCCATCCATCTCCATTGTTTACCTGAGGTGCCTTTTAGTTGTGCCTATTAAAATATGGAGAACAAAAATGTTGAGGTTCCAAAATTAGGGAAAGATCAAGATCCACTTCCACCTCGTGCTGAAGCTGCTGCCACTAGTCATGGCCGAGACGATGAAATGCCAGCAACGTCGTCTGCCAAGGCCGATGCCCAATGTCATAGTACAGAGCATGTAAAATCCAAAACACCAAATATCAGTAAAAAAAGGACTCCAAAACCTAAAATAAAATTGTCGGAGGAGAAGCGTAAACTTGCCAATATGCCATTTACCACACGGAGTGGCAAGGAACGGCTGAGGCCCTGGCCTATGTTCATGGCTAGTGGTTCAGCTTCACATGAGGATGGAAGCACTCAGCCTCTCGCTAGAAAAATGAAAAGACTCAAGCTGGCAAAAGCACCGCAAAGAACTGTGCGTTCTTCGAAATCCCAAATCCACAAGGAGAGTCCAATTGTGTCGTTTGCGATGCCTGACCTTCCCAACACTGGACGTGAAGAGCATGCGCCTTCCACCATTTGCACGCCCCCTGCAAGTGCTGGAAGGAGCACCCGCAGTCCAGTTCCTGATAGTCAGATTGAAGATGTCAGTGTTGAAGTACACCAGGATGAGGAGGATATGGGTGTTGCTGGCACTGGGGAGGAAATTGACCAGGAGGATTCTGATGGTGAGGTGGTTTGTTTAAGTCAGGCACCCGGGGAGACACCTGTTGTCCGTGGGAGGAATAGGGCCGTTGACATGCCTGGTGAAAATACCAAAAAAATCAGCTCTTTGGTGTGGAAGTATTTCACCAGAAATGCGGACAACATTTGTCAAGCCGTGTGTTGCCTTTGTCAAGCTGTAATAAGTAGGGGTAAGGACGTTAACCACCTTGGAACATCCTCCCTTATACGTCACCTGCAGCGCATTCATAATAAGTCAGTGACAAGTTCAAAAACTTTGGGCGACAGCGGAAGCAGTCCACTGACCAGTAAATCCCTTCCTCTTGTAACCAAGCTCACGCAAACCACCCCACCAACTCCCTCAGTGTCAATTTCCTCCTTCCCCAGGAATGCCAATAGTCCTGCAGGCCATGTCACTGGCAATTCTGACGAGTCCTCTCCTGCCTGGGATTCCTCCGTTGCATCCTTGCGTGTAACGCCTACTGCTGCTGGCGCTGCTGTTGTTGCTGCTGGGAGTCGATGGTCATCCCAGAGGGGAAGTCGTAAGCCCACTTTTACTACTTCCTCCAAGCAATTGACTGTCCAACAGTCCTTTGCGAGGAAGATTAAATATCACAGCAGTCATCCTGTTGCAAAGCGGATAACTGAGGCCTTGACAACTATGTTGGTGTTAGACGTGCGTCCGGTATCCGCCGTTAGTTCACAGGGAACTAGACAATTTCTTGAGGTAGTGTGCCCCCGTTACCAAATACCATCTAGGTTCCACTTCTCTAGGCAGGCGATACCGAGAATGTACACGGACGTCAGAAAAAAACTCACCAGTGTCCTAAAAAATGCAGTTGTACCCAATGTCCACTTAACCACGGACATGTGGACAAGTGGAGCAGGGCAGGGTCAGGACTATATGACTGTGACAGCCCACTGGGTAGATGTATGGATGCCCGCCGCAAGAACAGCAGCGGCGGCACCAGTAGCAGCATCTCGCAAACGCCAACTCTTTCCTAGGCAGGCTACGCTTTGTATCACCGGTTTCCAGAATACGCACACAGCTGAAAACCTCTTACGGCAACTGAGGAAGATCATCGCGGAATGGCTTACCCCAATTGGACTCTCCTGTGGATTTGTGGCATCGGACAACGCCAGCAATATTGTGTGTGCATTAAATATGGGCAAATTCCAGCACGTCCCATGTTTTGCACATACCTTGAATTTGGTGGTGCAGAATTTTTTTAAAAACGACAGGGGCGTGCAAGAGATGCTGTCGGTGGCCAGAAGAATTGCGGGACACTTTCGGAGGACAGGCACCACGTACAGAAGACTGGAGCACCACCAAAAACGCCTGAACCTGCCCTGCCATCATCTGAAGCAAGAAGTGGTAACGAGGTGGAATTCAACCCTATATATGCTTCAGAGGTTGGAGGAGCAGCAAAAGGCCATTCAAGCCTATACAATTGAGCACGATATAGGAGGTGGAATGTACCTGTCTCAAGCGCAGTGGAGAATGATTTCAACGTTGTGCAAGGTTCTGCAACCTTTTGAACTTGCCACACGTGAAGTCAGTTCAGACACTGCCAGCCTGAGTCAGGTCATTCCCCTCATCAGGCTTTTGCAGAAGAAGCTGGAGGCATTGAAGGAGGAGCTAAAAGGGAGCGATTCCGCTAGGCATGTGGGACTTGTTGATGGAGCCCTTAATTCGCTTAACAAGGATTCACGGGTGGTCAATCTGTTGAAATCAGAGCACTACATTTTGGCCACCGTGCTCGATCCTAGATTTAAAACCTACCTTGGATCTCTCTTTCCGGCAGACACAAGTCTGCTGGGGTTCAAAGACCTGCTGGTGACAAAATTGTCAAGTCAAGCGGAACGCGACCTGTCAACATCTCCTCCTTCACATTCTCCCGCAACTGGGGGTGCGAGGAAAAGGCTCAGAATTCCGAGCCCACCCGCTGGCGGTGATGCAGGGCAGTCTGGAGCGACTGCTGATGCTGACATCTGGTCCGGACTGAAGGACCTGACAACGATTACGGCCATGTCGTCTACTGTCACTGCATATGATTCTCTCCCCATTGAAAGAATGGTGGAGGATTATATGAGTGACCGCATCCAAGTAGGCACGTCAGACAGTCCGTACTTATACTGGCAGGAAAAAGAGGCAATTTGGAGGCCCTTGCACAAACTGGCTTTATTCTACCTAAGTTGCCCTCCCACAAGTGTGTACTCCGAAAGAGTGTTTAGTGCCGCCGCTCACCTTGTCAGCAATCGGCGTACGAGGTTACTTCCAGAAAATGTGGAGAAGATGATGTTCATTAAAATGAATTATAATCAATTCCTCCGTGGAGACATTGACCAGCAGCAATTGCCTCCACAAAGTAGTACACAGGGAGCTGAGATGGTGGATTCCAGTGGGGACGAATTGATAATCTGTGAGGAGCGGGATGTACACGGTGATATATCGGAGGATGATGATGAGGTGGACATCTTGCCTCTGTAGAGCCAGTTTGTGCAAGGAGAGATTAATTGCTTCTTTTTCGGTGGGGGTCCAAACCAACCCGTCATTTCAGTCACAGTCGTGTGGCAGACCCTGTCACTGAAATGATGGGTTGGTTAAAGTGTGCATGTCCTGTTTATACAACATAAGGGTGGGTGGGAGGGCCCAAGGACAATTCCATCTTGCACCTCTCTTTTCTTTCATTTTTATTTGCGTCATGTGCTGTTTGGGGAGTGTTTTTTGGAAGGGCCATCCTGCGTGCCACTGCAGTGCCACTCCTAGATGGGCCAGGTGTTTGTGTCGGCCACTAGGGTCGCTTAGCTTAGTCATCCAGCGACCTCGGTGCAAATTTTAGGACTAAAAATAATATTGTGAGGTGTGAGGTATTCAGAATAGACTGAAAATGAGTGGAAATGATGTTTTTTGAGGTTAATAATACTTTGGGATCAAAATGACCCCCAAATTCTATGATTTAAGCTGTTTTTTAGTGTTTTTTGAAAAAAACACCCGAATCCAAAACACACCCGAATCCGACAAAAAAAATTCGGTGAGGTTTTGCCAAAACGCGGTCGAACCCAAAACACGGCCGCGGAACCGAACCCAAAACCAAAACACAAAACCCGAAAAATTTCAAGTGCACATCTCTAATCCTAACTACTGGCTCTGGTACACATAAATATTATCTTTGAATAGCAATTGTCAAGTACTAACTATGGTGGTCATTCCGAGTTGTTCGCTCGTTGCCGTTTTTCGCAACGGAGCGATTAGGTGAAAAATGGTACGCAGCGCGCATGCGTTCAGTAATTTAATACAAAACTTTGGAGATTTGCACAAGCTCGAGCAACGTTTTTTCATCGCTCGAGTGATCGTAGTGTGATTGACAGGAAGTGGGTGTTTCTGGGCGGAAGCTGGCCGTTTTCAGGGAGTGTGCTAAAAAAACGCAGGCGTTCCAGGTAAAAACGCAGGAGTGGCTGGAGAAACGGGGGAGTGGCTGGCCGAACGCAGGGCGTGTTTGTGACGTCAAACCAGGAACTAAACGGACTGAGGCGATTGCAATCTAGGAGTAGGTCTGGAGCTACTCAGAAACTGCAAGGAATTATTTAGTAGCAGTTCTGCTAATCTTTCGTTCGCTATACTGCTAAACTAAGATACACTCCCAGAGGGCGGCGGCCTAGCGTTTGCAATGCTGCTAAAACGAGTTTTATGGTAAGAACTTACCTTTGTTGAAACTCTTTCTGCGAGGTACACTGGGCTCCACAAGGAGAGACATTGGGGTGTAGAGTAGGATCTTGATCCGAGGCACCAATAGGCTCAAAAGCTTTGACTGTTCCCAAGATGCATAGCGCCGCCTCCTCTATAACCCCGCCTCCCTGCACAGGAGCTCAGTTTTTAGTTAACCAGCCCAATGCAGTAGCAGGAAAGTAAAATGATTGATGTCTAAAATTAATAAATACACAATCCAAAAGAATAAGTCTTGGAGTCTGAAGAGGAATGAGGATTTTCTTGATGGATGGCTTTGGTACCATAAAAAGCTTTGAGACTCAATTCTTTTTGTCTATTTTTATGTATTTAACAGATGATTATGTGTAGTGATGAGCGGGTTCGGATCCTCGGGATCCGAACCCGCCCGAACTTCACCTTTTTTTTCACGGGTCCGAGCGACTCGGATCCTCCCGCCTTGCTCGGTTAACCCGAGCGCGCCTGAACGTCATCATCCCACTGTCGGATTCTCGCGAGATTCGGATTCTATATAAGGAGCCGCGCGTCGCCGCCATTTTCACACGTGCATTGAGATTGATAGGGAGAGGACGTGGCTGGCGTCCTCTCCGTTATAGTAGAAAAGAGTAAAGACTGAGTGACTTAGTTATAATTGTGGGGAGGATTGGGGACGGGGAGCAGCTGTTAGGGAGTACAGTGCAGGGTTTTGATTATACCACCAGTGAGTTTAATCCGTTGTTTCTCTGCCTGAAAAAAAACGCTCCACCATATCTGTGCTCACTCAGTGTGCTGCACTGCTACATATATCTGTGCTGAGTGCACTGCTCACACTGCCTAATTGTGGGGACTGGGGAGCAGTTATAGCAGGAGTACAGTGCACAGTTTTGCTGACAGTGACCACCAGTCCAGTATACGTTTGTCTGCCTGAAAAACACTCCTGTGGTGGCTTTTTTTTTCTTCATACTAGTTTAGCAGTCTGCTGACAGTGTCCACCAGGTCCATTATTATTATACAGTATATTATTTATTATATATATATATGTAGCAGTACGTTAGGCCTCGGCTGTACCTACCTCTGTGTCGTCAGTGCACTCGTCGTCCATAAGTAATATAATACTATACTATCCATCCATCTACATTGTATACCTGTGGTGGCTTTTTTTTTCTTCATACTAGTTTAGCAGTCTGCTGACAGTGTCCACCAGGTCCGTTATTATTATTATACAGTATATTATATATATAAGCAGTACGGTAGGCCACGGCTGTACCTACCTCTGTGTCGTCAGTGCACTCGTCGTCCATAAGTAATATAATACTATACTATCCATCCATCTACATTGTATACCTGTGGTGGCTTTTTTTTTCTTCATACTAGTTTAGCAGTCTGCTGACAGTGTCCACCAGGTCTGTTATTATTATTATACAGTATATTATATATATATATAGCAGTACGGTAGGCCACGGCTGTACCTACCTCTGTGTCGTCAGTGCACTCGTCGTCCATAAGTAATATAATACTATACTATATCCATCCATCTACATTGTATACCTGTGGTGGCTTTTTTTTTCTTCATACTAGTTTAGCAGTCTGCTGACAGTGTCCACCAGGTCCGTTATTATTATTATACAGTATATTATATATATAAGCAGTACGGTAGGCCACGGCTGTACCTACCTCTGTGTCGTCAGTGCACTCGTCGTCCATAAGTAATATAATACTATACTATCCATCCATCTAAATTGTATACCTGTGGTGGCTTTTTTTTTCTTCATACTAGTTTAGCAGTCTGCTGACAGTGTCCACCAGGTCCTTTATTATTATTATACAGTATATTATATATATAAGCAGTACGGTAGGCCACGGCTGTACCTACTTCTGTGTCGTCAGTGCACTCGTCGTCCATAAGTAATATAATACTATACTATCCATCCATCTACATTGTATACCTGTGGTGGCTTTTTTTTTCTTCATATTAGTTTAGCAGTCTGCTGACAGTGTCCACCAGGTCCGTTATTATTATTATACAGTATATTATATATATATATATATATATATATATATATATATATATAGCAGTATGGTAGGCCACGGCTGTACCTACCTCTGTGTCGTCAGTGCACTCGTCGTCCATAAGTAATATAATACTATACTATAGTATCCATCGATCTACATTGTATACCTGTGGTGGCTTTTTTTTTCTTCATACTAGTTTAGCAGTCTGCTGACAGTGTCCACCAGGTCCGTTATTATTATTATACAGTATATTATATATATATATATAGCAGTACGGTAGGCCACGGCTGTACCTACCTCTGTGTCGTCAGTGCACTCGTCGTCCATAAGTAATATAATACTATACTATCCATCCATCTACATTGTATACCTGTGGTGGCTTTTTTTTTCTTCATACTAGTTTAGCAGTCTGCTGATAGTGTCCACCAGGTCCGTTATTATTATTATACAGTATATTATATATATATAGCAGTATGGTAGGCCACGGCTGTACCTACCTCTGTGTCGTCAGTGCACTCGTCATCCATAAGTAATATAATACTATACTATAGTATCCATCCATCTACATTGTATACCTGTGGTGGCTTTTTTTTTCTTCATACTAGTTTAGCAGTCTGCTGACAGTGTCCACCAGGTCCGTTATTATTATTATACAGTATATTATATATATATATATATATATATATATATATATATAGCAGTACGGTAGGCCACAGCTGTACCTACCTCTGTGTCGTCAGTGCACTCGTCGTCCATAAGTAATATAATACTATAGTATCCATCCATCTACATTGTATACCTGTGGTGGCTTTTAGTTGTGCGCATTAAAATATGGAGAACAAAAATGTGGAGGTTAAAAAAATAGGGAAAGATCAAGATCCACTTCCACCTCGTGCTGAAGCTGCTGCCACTAGTCATTTCCGAGACGATGAAATGCCATCAACGTCGTCTGCCAAGGCCGATGCCCAATGTCATAGTACAGAGCATGTAAAATCCAAAACACAAAAGATCAGTAAAATGACCCAAAAATCAAAATTAAAAGCGTCTGAGGAGAAGCGTAAACTTGCCAATATGCCATTTACGACACGGAGTGGCAAGGAACGGCTGAGGCCCTGGCCTATGTTCATGGCTAGTGGTTCAGCTTCACATGAGGATGGAAGCACTCATCCTCTCGCTAGAAAAAAGAAAAGACTTAAGCTGGCAAAAGCACAGCAAAGAACTGTGCGTTCTTCGAAATCACAAATCCCCAAGGATGTCCAATTGTGTTGGTTGCGATGCCTGACCTTCCCAACACTGGACGGGAAGAGCTTGCGCCTTCCACCATTTGCACGCCCCCTGCAAGTGCGCCTCTTTTTTTCTTTGCGTCATGTGCTGTTTGTGGAGTATTTTTTTGAAGGGCCATCCTGTCTGACACTGCAGTGCCACTCCTAGATGGGCTAGGTGTTTGTGTCGGCCACTTGGGTCGCTGAGCTTAGTCACACAGCTACCTCATTGTGCCTCTTTTTTTCTTTGCGTCATGTGCTGTTTGGGGAGTATTTTTTTGAAGGGCCATCCTGCGTGACACTGCAGTGCCACTCCTAGATGGGCCAGGTGTTTGTGTCAGCCACTAGGGTCGCTTAGCTTAGTCACACAGCTACCTCATTGCGCCTCTTTTTTTCTTTGCGTCATGTGCTGTTTGGGGAGTATTTTTTTGAAGGGCCATCCTGTCTGACACTGCAGTGCCACTCCTAGATGGGCCAGGTGTTTGTGTCGGCCACTAGGGTCGCTTAGCTTAGTCACACAGCTACCTCATTGCGCCTCCTTTTTTCTTTGCGTCATGTGCTGTTTGGGGAGTATTTTTTTGAAGGGCCATCCTGCGTGACACTGCAGTGCCACTCCTAGATGGGCCAGGTGTTTGTGTCGGCCACTTGGGTCGCTTATCTTAGTCACACAGCTACCTCGGTGCAAATTTTAGGACTAAAAATAATATTGTGAGGTGTTCAGAATAGACTGAAAATGAGTGGAAATTATGGTTATTGAGGTTAATAATACTATGGGATCAAAATGACCCCCAAATTCTATGGTTTAAGCTGTTTTTTAGGGTTTTTTGAAAAAAACACCCGAATCCGACAAAAAAAATTCGGTGAGGTTTTGCCAAAACGCGTTCGAACCCAAAACACGGCCTTGGAAACAAACCCAAAACCAAAACACAAAACCCGAAAAATTTCCGGTGCACATCACTAATTATGTGACACATATACAAATGACTAATCATGGCAACCTGTAATACCCCATCACACTGCCTGAGGCGGATCGCACCCAGGAGCCTGACACGGGAGATTGCAGGGTGCGACCCGCCTCTGGCGCTTTTCAGCCGGGTTGCTGACGTCAGCAGTGACGTGGCGTGGGCGGCGCTTGGAGATCACATGATCTCCAAGCGCCGCCCTTACATAGAGAGTGAACGGGAAACGTGTCGCATTGACCCGGCTCCCGTTCACACCGCACATGAACACAGGTTATGCGCGCTCATGTGCCAAAAACCCGTGTTCAGAGGTGCTGGTATGAAAGGGGTAGAAGAGAGAACTTGAGGACAAACTTAGTGTTATCAGTTTTTTTTCTCAGCAGAACATCATTTCTTGGTGAAGAAAACTAAAATTGATTCTTTATGGCTGTGCTAACCACTTTATACAAAGCATTAACTTTTCAAAAGATAGAAAACATTAGTGTGACGCTGAATGCTAAAGCAGCAAAAAAACATATCTTTAGTATGTAAGGTCTCAGGTGTAGGGCCCTTCATCCTCTGGTTCATCTACCACACTATCCTTGCTGTCCCTGCTCCTTGTTTCCTTGTCCCCTTCAGCAACTCTAAATCTGTGTGCTTGCCCTTCATTGGGTACGGTCTCATTGCATCCCTCCCAACATTGTTAAACTGGAAATCGGGATCTTTCAAGTACCGGAGGCACGTGCGTTTCGAAAAGGAGTTGGGGCCTCATCGGAAGGGGTGGAGCCTAGTGGCAAACCCCCATTTGCCTCACATTGGAGGCGTCCCCAGCACTCTTCAACATACTGGGCTGTCTCTAGAGCTCTCCCTTCACTGTGAATAGATGCCATGCACATCACACGGTATCTATTCACCTGCTGCAAGCTGCAGTGACGTTGCATCCCACAACCTTTTCCCCTCCCGTGAGACACTGGGAAGGGCGGTGGGACAGTCTCAGAAAAACATGACTGTTCTGCCGCCAGCAGGACAGTTGGGAAGTATGCCATTAAGTGTTAAACTGCCACAGGGATCCCGGCGCCTGGGATTAGTAGTGCGGAGATCGTTGCTCTCCTAATCTCAGCTCTGGAGTAGGCCCTGAAGCTGCGGCCTCGATTTATTGATTAGAGATATTACTTTTATTGCGGCCGCTGCTGCATCACCGCGCCTGAGTCCTGCCGACCCTTAGCTGTTTTATACCCTTCTAGGATATTACCTTGGGCTGACAATGATGATTGCAGGTCCCGCTGCCTCTGTCTGGTGAGCCAGCTCTGGGATGGGACCCTTAGCCCGTGTGATATACGGCTGCATGTTATCAGCCCTGAAGTGTCTGGCAACCCTTGATTAAAAGCTGCCGTGATAGCACTAGGCAAAATTTTTGGAAAATAAATGGTAAAGAAATTAGTGATGTGCACCGGAAATTTTTCGGGTTTTGTGTAGAGATGAGCGGGTTCGGTTCCTCGGAATCCGAACCCGCCTGAACTTCAGTTTTTTTTACACGGGGCCGAGCGACTCGGATCTTCCCGCCTTGCTCGGTTAACCCGAGCGCGCCCGAACGTCATCATCCCACTGTCGAATTCTCGCGAGGCTCGGATTCTATCGCGAGACTCGGATTCTATATAAGGAGCCGCGCGTCGCCGCCATTTTCACACGTGCATTGAGATTGATAGGGAGAGGACGTGGCTGGCGTCCTCTCCGTTTATAGAGAAGAGAGTGAGACTAGAGTAGAGAGAGACACAGTATTTACTTTAGTAATTTTGGGGAGCATTAGGAGGAGTACTACTACTTGCTGAAGTGATAGTGTGACTGTATATCTGACTTGTGGGGGAGACAGTGGGGAGCAGTTAGAGTCTGAGAGCAGGAGTACATATTTTAACGTACAGTGCACACTTTTGCTGCCAGAGTGCCACACTGCCATTGTGACCACACTGACCACCAGTATATATTGTGATTGTCTGCTTAGGAGTACTACTTGCAAGTTGCTGATAGTGTGACCAGTGACCTGACCACCAGTTTAATTAATCACCACCAGTTTAATATATATATATATATATATATATATATATAATTGTATATAATATATATATAATTGTATACCACCTACCCGTGTTTTTTTTTTTTTTTCTTTCTTCTTGATACATACTACTATAGTAGCTTACTGTAGCAGTCTGCGGTGCTGCTGAGCTGACAGTGTCCAGCAGGTCCGTCATCAGTCATTACATAATAAATATATATACCTGTCCGGCTGCAGTACTAGTGATATTATATATATATATATTAATTTCATCTCATTATCATCCAGTCTATATTAGCAGCAGACACAGTACGGTAGTCCACGGCTGTAGCTACCTCTGTGTCGGCAGTCGCTCGTCCATCCATAATTGTATACCACCTACCCGTGTTTTTTTTTTTTCTTTCTTCTTGATACATACTACTATAGTAGCTTACTGTAGCAGTCTGCGGTGCTGCTGAGCTGACAGTGTCCAGCAGGTCCGTCATCAGTCATTACATAATAAATATATATACCTGTCCGGCTGCAGTACTAGTGATATTATATATATATATATTAATTTCATCTCATTATCATCCAGTCTATATTAGCAGCAGACACAGTACGGTAGTCCACGGCTGTAGCTACCTCTGTGTCGGCAGACGCTCGTCCATCCATAATTGTATACCACCTACCCGTGGTTTTTTTCTTTTCTTTCTTCTTGATACATACTACTATAGTAGCTTACTGTAGCAGTCTGCGGTGCTGCTGAGCTGACAGTGTCCAGCAGGTCCGTCATCAGTCATTACATAATAAATATATATACCTGTCCGGCTGCAGTACTAGTGATATTATATATATATATATTAATTTCATCTCATTATCATCCAGTCTATATTAGCAGCAGAAACAGTACGGTAGTCCACGGCTGTAGCTACCTCTGTGTCGGCAGTCGCTGGTCCATCCATAAGTATACTAGTATCCATCCATCTCCATTGTTTACCTGAGGTGCCTTTTAGTTGTACCTATTAAAATATGGAGAACAAAAATGTTGAGGTTCCAAAATTAGGGAAAGATCAAGATCCACTTCCACCTCGTGCTGAAGCTGCTGCCACTAGTCATGGCCGAGACGATGAAATGCCAGCAACGTCGTCTGCCAAGGCCGATGCCCAATGTCATAGTACAGAGCATGTAAAATCCAAAACACCAAATATCAGTAAAAAAAGGACTCCAAAATCTAAAATAAAATTGTCGGAGGAGAAGCGTAAACTTGCCAATATGCCATTTACCACACGGAGTGGCAAGGAACGGCTGAGGCCCTGGCCTATGTTCATGGCTAGTGGTTCAGCTTCACATGAGGATGGAAGCACTCAGCCTCTCGCTAGAAAAATGAAAAGACTCAAGCTGGCAAAAGCACCGCAAAGAACTGTGCGTTCTTCGAAATCCCAAATCCACAAGGAGAGTCCAATTGTGTCGGTTGCGATGCCTGACCTTCCCAACACTGGACGTGAAGAGCATGCGCCTTCCACCATTTGCACGCCCCCTGCAAGTGCTGGAAGGAGCACCCGCAGTCCAGTTCCTGATAGTCAGATTGAAGATGTCAGTGTTGAAGTACACCAGGATGAGGAGGATATGGGTGTTGCTGGCGCTGGGGAGGAAATTGACAAGGAGGATTCTGATGGTGAGGTGGTTTGTTTAAGTCAGGCACCCGGGGAGACACCTGTTGTCCGTGGGAGGAATATGGCTGTTGACATGCCTGGTGAAAATACCAAAAAAAATCAGCTCTTCGGTGTGGAAGTATTTAAACAGAAATGCGGACAACATTTGTCAAGCCGTGTGTTGCCTTTGTCAAGCTGTAATAAGTAGGGGTAAGGACGTTAACCACCTCGGAACATCCTCCCTTATACGTCACCTGCAGCGCATTCATAATAAGTCAGTGACAAGTTCAAAAACTTTGGGCGACAGCGGAAGCAGTCCACTGACCAGTAAATCCCTTCCTCTTGTAACCAAGCTCACGCAAACCACCCCACCAACTCCCTCAGTGTCAATTTCCTCCTTCCCCAGGAATGCCAATAGTCCTGCAGGCCATGTCACTGGCAATTCTGACGATTCCTCTCCTGCCTGGGATTCCTCCGATGCATCCTTGCGTGTAACGCCTACTGCTGCTGGCGCTGCTGTTGTTGCTGCTGGGAGTCGATGGTCATCCCAGAGGGGAAATCGTAAGACCACTTTTACTACTTCCACCAAGCAATTGACTGTCCAACAGTCCTTTGCGAGGAAGATGAAATATCACAGCAGTCATCCTGCTGCAAAGCGGATAACTGAGGCCTTGACAACTATGTTGGTGTTAGACGTGCGTCCGGTATCCGCCGTTAGTTCACAGGGAACTAGACAATTTCTTGAGGTAGTGTGCCCCCGTTACCAAATACCATCTAGGTTCAACTTCTCTAGGCAGGCGATACCGAGAATGTACACGGACGTCAGAAAAAGACTCACCAGTGTCCTAAAAAATGCAGTTGTACCCAATGTCCACTTAACCACGGACATGTGGACAAGTGGAGCAGGGCAGGGTCAGGACTATATGACTGTGACAGCCCACTGGGTAGATGTATGGACTCCCGCCGCAAGAACAGCAGCGGCGGCACCAGTAGCAGCATCTCGCAAACGCCAACTCTTTCCTAGGCAGGCTACGCTTTGTATCACCGGTTTCCAGAATACGCACACAGCTGAAAACCTCTTACGGCAACTGAGGAAGATCATCGCGGAATGGCTTACCCCAATTGGACTCTCCTGTGGATTTGTGGCATCGGACAACGCCAGCAATATTGTGTGTGCATTAAATATGGGCAAATTCCAGCACGTCCCATGTTTTGCACATACCTTGAATTTGGTGGTGCAGAATTTTTAAAAAAACGACAGGGGCGTGCAAGAGATGCTGTCGGTGGCCAGAAGAATTGCGGGACACTTTCGGCGTACAGGCACCACGTACAGAAGACTGGAGCAACACCAAAAACGCCTGAACCTGCCCTGCCATCATCTGAAGCAAGAAGTGGTAACGAGGTGGAATTCAACCCTATATATGCTTCAGAGGTTGGAGGAGCAGCAAAAGGCCATTCAAGCCTATACAATTCAGCACGATATAGGAGGTGGAATGCACCTGTCTCAAGCGCAGTGGAGAATGATTTCAACGTTGTGCAAGGTTCTGCTGCCCTTTGAACTTGCCACACGTGAAGTCAGTTCAGACACTGCCAGCCTGAGTCTGGTCATTCCTCTCATCAGGCTTTTGCAGAAGAAGCTGGAGACATTGAAGGAGGAGCTAACACGGAGCGATTCCGCTAGGCATGTGGGACTTGTGGATGGAGCCCTTAATTCGCTTAACAAGGATTCACGGGTGGTCAATCTGTTGAAATCAGAGCACTACATTTTGGCCACCGTGCTCGATCCTAGATTTAAAACCTACCTTGGATCTCTCTTTCCGGCAGACACAAGTCTGCTGGGGTTCAAAGACCTGCTGGTGAGAAAATTGTCAAGTCAAGCGGAACGCGACCTGTCAACATCTCCTCCTTCACATTCTCCCGCAACTGGGGGTGCGAGGAAAAGACTCAGAATTCCGAGCCCACCCGCTGGCGGTGATGCAGGGCAGTCTGGAGCGACTGCTGATGCTGACATCTGGTCCGGACTGAAGGACCTGACAACAATTACGGACATGTCGTCTACTGTCACTGCATATGATTCTCTCCCCATTGAAAGAATGGTGGAGGATTATATGAGTGACCGCATCCAAGTAGGCACGTCACACAGTCTGTACTTATACTGGCAGGAAAAAGAGGCAATTTGGAGGCCCTTGCACAAACTGGCTTTATTCTACCTAAGTTGCCCTCCCACAAGTGTGTACTCCGAAAGAGTGTTTAGTGCCGCCGCTCACCTTGTCAGCAATCGGCGTACGAGGTTACTTCCAGAAAATGTGGAGAAGATGATGTTCATTAAAATGAATTATAATCAATTCCTCCGTGGAGACATTGACCAGCAGCAATTGCCTCCACAAAGTACACAGGGAGCTGAAATGGTGGATTCCAGTGGGGACGAATTGATAATCTGTGAGGAGGGGGATGATGAGGTGGACATCTTGCCTCTGTAGAGCCAGTTTGTGCAAGGAGAGATTAATTGCTTCTATTTTGGTGGGGGTCCAAACCAACCCGTCATTTCAGTCACAGTCGTGTGGCAGACCCTGTCACTGAAATGATGGGTTGGTTAAAGTGTGCATGTCCTGTTTATACAACATAAGGGTGGGTGGGAGGGCCCAAGGACAATTCCATCTTGCACCTCTTTTTTCTTTTTTTCTTCTTTGCGTCATTTGCTGTTTGGGGAGTGTTTTTTGGAAGGGCCATCCTGCGTGACACTGCAGTGCCACTCCTAGATGGGCCAGGTGTTTGTGTCGGCCACTAGGGTCGCTTATCTTACTCACACAGCTACCTCATTGCGCCTCTTTTTTTCTTTGCGTCATGTGCTGTTTGGGGAGTGTTTTTTGGAAGGGCCATCCTGCGTGACACTGCAGTGCCACTCCTAGATGGGCCAGGTGTTTGTGTCGGCCACTAGGGTCGCTTTTCTTACTCACACAGCTACCTCATTGCGCCTCTTTTTTTCTTTGCGTCATGTGCTGTTTGGGGAGTGTTTTTTGGAAGGGCCATCCTGCGTGACACTGCAGTGCCACTCCTAGATGGGCCAGGTGTTTGTGTCGGCCACTAGGGTCGCTTATCTTACTCACACAGCTACCTCATTGCGCCTCTTTTTTTCTTTGCGTCATGTGCTGTTTGGGGAGTGTTTTTTGGAAGGGCCATCCTGTGTGACACTGCAGTGCCACTCCTAGATGGGCCAGGTGTTTGTGTCGGCCACTAGGGTCGCTTATCTTACTCACACAGCTACCTCATTGCGCCTCTTTTTTTCTTTGCGTCATGTGCTGTTTGGGGAGTGTTTTTTGGAAGGGCCATCCTGCGTGACACTGCAGTGCCACTCCTAGATGGGCCAGGTGTTTGTGTCGGCCACTAGGGTTGCTTATCTTACTCACACAGCTACCTCATTGCGCCTCTTTTTTTCTTTGCGTCATGTGCTGTTTGGGGAGTGTTTTTTGGAAGGGCCATCCTGCGTGACACTGCAGTGCCACTCCTAGATGGGTCAGGTGTTTGTGTCGGCCACTAGGGTCGCTTATCTTACTCACACAGCTACCTCATTGCGCCTCGTTTTTCCTTTGCGTCATGTGCTGTTTGGGGAGTGTTTTTTGGAAGGGCCATCCTGCGTGACACTGCAGTGCCACTCCTAGATGGGCCAGGTGTTTGTGTCGGCCACTAGGGTCGCTTAGCTTAGTCATCCAGCGACCTCGGTGCAAATTTTAGGACTAAAAATAATATTGTGAGGTGTGAGGTATTCAGAATAGACTGAAAATGAGTGGAAATTATGGTTTTTGAGGTTAATAATACTTTGGGGTCAAAATGACCCCCAAATTCTATGATTTAAGCTGTTTTTTAGTGTTTTTTGAAAAAAACACCCGAATCCAAAACACACCCGAATCCGACAAAAAAAATTCGGTGAGGTTTTGCCAAAACGTGGTCGAACCCAAAACACGGCCGCGGAACCGAACCCAAAACCAAAACACAAAACCCGAAAAATTTCAAGTGCACATCTCTAGTTTTGTGTTTTAGTTTTGGGTTCGGTTCCACGGCCGTGTTTTGGATTCAGACGCGTTTTGGCAAAACCTCACTGAAATTTTTTTGTCGGATTCGGGTGTGTTTTGGATTTGGGTGTTTTTTTCAAAAAACCCTAAAAACAGCTTAAATCATAGAATTTGGGGGTCATTTTGATTCCAAAGTATTATTAACCTCAATAACCATAATTTCCACTCATTTCCAGTCTATTCTGAACACCTCACACCTCACAATATTATTTTTAGTCCTAAAATTTGCACCGAGGTCGCTGGATGGCTAAGCTAAGCGACCCTAGTGGCCGACACAAACACCTGGCCCATCTAGGAGTGGCACTGCAGTGTCACGCAGGATGGCCCTTCAAAAAAATACTCCCCAAACAGCACATGATGCAAAGAAAAAAAGAGGCTCAATGAGGTAGCTGTGTGACTAAGCTAAGTGACCCTAGTGGCCGACACAAACACCTGGCCCATCTAGGAGTGGCACTGCAGTGTCACGCAGGATTGCCCTTCAAAAAAATACTCCCCAAACAGCACATGACGCAAAGAAAAAAAGAGGCGCAATGAGGTAGCTGTGTGACTAAGCTAAGCCACCCTTGTGGCTGACACAAACACCTGGCCCATCTAGGAATGGCACTGCAGTGTCACGCAGGATGGCCCTTCAAAAAAAAACTCCCCAAACAGCACATGACGCAAAGAAAAAAAGAGGCGCAATGAGGTAGCTGTGTGACTTAGCTAAGCGACCCTAGTGGCCGACACAAACACCTGGCTCATCTAGGAGAGGCACTGCAGTGTCACGCAGGATGGCCCTTCAAAAAAATACTCCCCAAACAGCACATGATGCAAAGAAAAAAAGAGGCGCAATGAGGTAGCTGTGTGACTAAGATAAGCGACCCAAGTGGCTGACACAAACACCTGGCCCATCTAGGAGTGGCACTGCAGTGTCAGACAGGATGGCACTTTGAAAAAATTGTCCCCAAACAGCACATGATGCAAAGAAAAATGAAAGAAAAAAGAGGGGCAAGATGGAATTGTCCTTGGGCCCTCCCACCCACCCTTATGTTGTATAAACAGGACATGCACACTTTAATGAACCCAGCATTTCAGCGACAGGGTCTGCCACACGACTGTGACTGAAATGACTGGTTGGTTTGGGCCCCCACCAAAAAAGAAGCAATCAATCTCTCCTTGCACAAACTGGCTCTACAGAGGCAAGATGTCCACCTCATCATCATCGTCCGATTCATCACCCCTTTCACTGTGTACATCCCCCTCCTCACAGATTATTAATTCATCCCCACTGAAATCCACCATCTCAGGTCCCCGTGCACTTTCTGGAGGCAATTGCTGCAGGTGAATGTCTCCACGGAGGAATTGATTATAATTCATTTTAATGAACATCATCTTCTCCACATTTTCTGGAAGTAACCTCGTACGCCGATTACTGACAAGGTGAGCGGCGGCACTAAACACTCTTTCGGAGTACACACTGGAGGGAAGGCAACTTAGGTAGAATAAAGCCAGTTTCTGCAAGGGCCTCCAAATTGCCTCTTTTTCTTGCCAGTATACGTACGGACTGTCTGACGTGCCTACTTGGATGCGGTCACTCATATAATCCTCCACCATTCTTTCAATGGTGACAGAATCATATGCAGTGACAGTAGACGACATGTCAGTAATCGTTGGCAGGTCCTTCAGTCCGGACCAGATGTCAGCACTCGCTCCAGACTGCCCTGCATCACCGCCAGCGGGTGGGCTCGGAATTCTTAGCCTTTTCCTCGCACCCCCAGTTGCGGGAGAATTTGAAGGAGAAGCTGTTGACGGGTCACGTTCCGCTTGACTTGACAATTTTCTCACCAGCAGGTCTTTGAACCCCTGCAGACTTGTGTCTGCCGGAAAGAGAGATACAATGTAGGTTTTAAATCTAGAATCGAGCACAGTGGCCAAAATGTAGTGCTCTGATTTCAACAGATTGAACACCCGTGAATCCTGGTTAAGCGAATTAAGGGCTCCATCCACAAGTCCCACATGCCTAGCGGAATCGCTCTGTTTTAGCTCCTCCTTCAATGTCTCCAGCTTCTTCTGCAAAAGCCTGATGAGGGGAATGACCTGACTCAGGCTGGCAGTGTCTGAACTGACTTCACGTGTGGCAAGTTCAAAGGGTTGCAGAACCTTGCACAACGTTGAAATCATTCTCCACTGCGCTTGAGACAGGTGCATTCCACCTCCTTTGCCTATATCGTGGCCAGATGTATAGGCTTGAATGGCCTTTTGCTGCTCCTCCATCCTCTGAAGCATATAGAGGGTTGAATTCCACCTCGTTACCACCTCCTGCTTCAGATGATGGCAGGGCAGGTTCAGGTATTTTTGGTGGTGCTCCAGTCTTCTGTACGCGGTGCCTGAACGCCGAAAGTGGCCCGCAATTCTTCGGGCCACCGACAGCATCTCTTGCACGCCCCTGTCGTTTTTTAAATAATTCTGCACCACCAAATTCAAGGTATGTGCAAAACATGGGACGTGCAGGAATTTGCCCAGATGTAATGCACGCACAATATTGCTGGCGTTGTCCGATGTCACAAATCCCCAGGAGAGTCCAATTGGGGTAAGCCATTCTGCGATGATCTTCCTCAGTTGCCGTAAGAGGTTTTCAGCTGTGTGCGCATTCTGGAAAGCAGTGATACAAAGCGTAGCCTGCCTAGGAACGAGTTGGCATTTGCGAGATACTGCTACTGGTGCCGCCGCTGCTGTTCTTGGAGTGGGAGGCAATACATCTACCCAGTGGGCTGTCACAGTCATATAGTCCTGAGTCTGCCCTGCTCCACTTGTCCACATGTCCGTGGTTAAGTGGACATTGGGTACAACTGCATTTTTAAGGACACTGGTGAGTCTTTTTCTGAGGTCTGTGTACATTTTCGGTATCGCCTGCCTAGAGAAATGGAACCTAGATGGTATTTGGTACCGGGGACACAGTACCTCAATCAAGTCTATAGTTGGCTCTGAAGTAACGATGGATACCGGAACCACATTTCTCACCGCCCAGGCTGCCAAGGCCTCAGTTATCCGCTTTGCAGCAGGATGACTGCTGTGATATTTCATCTTCCTCGCAAAGGACTGTTGGACAGTCAATTGCTTACTGGAAGTAGTAGAAGTGGTCTTCCGACTTCCCCTCTGGGATGCCGATCGTCTCCCAGCAGCAACAACAGCAGCGCCAGCAGCAGTAGGCGTTACACTCAAGGATGCATCGGAGGAATCCCAGGCAGGAGAGGACTCGTCACACTTGCCAGTGACATGGCCTGCAGGACTATTGGCTTTCCTGGGTAAGGAGGAAATTGACACTGAGGGAGTTGGTGGTGTGGTTTGCGGGAGCTTGGTTACAAGAGGAAGGGATTTAGTGGACAGTGGACTGCTTCCGCTGTCACCCAAAGTTTTTGAACTTGTCACTGACTTATGATGAATGCGCTGCAGGTGACGTATAAGTGAGGATGTTCCGAGGTGGTTAACGTCCTTACCCCTACTTATTACAGCTTGACAAAGGCAACACACGGCTTGACACCTGTTGTCCGCATTTGTGTTGAAATAATTCCACACCGAAGAGCTGATTTTTTTTTGTATTTTGACCAGGCATGTCAATGGCCATATTCGTCCCACGGACAACAGGTGTCTCCCCGGGTGCCTGACTTAAACAAACCACCTCACCATCAGAATCCTCCTGGTCAATTTCCTCCCCAGCGCCAGCAACACCCATATCCTCCTCATCCTGGTGTACTTCAACACTGACATCTTCAATTTGACTATCAGGAACTGGACTGCGGGTGCTCCTTCCAGTCCTCAGCCGTCCCTTGCCACTCCGTGTCGTAAATGGCATATTGGCAAGTTTACGCTTCTCCTCAGACGCTTTTAATTTAGATTTTTGGGTCATTTTACTGATCTTTTGTGTTTTGGATTTTACATGTTCTGTACTATGACATTGGGCATCGGCCTTGGCAGACGACGTTGATGGCATTTCATCGTCTCGGCCATGACTGGTGGCAGCAGCTTCAGCACTAGGTGGAAGTGGATCTTGATCTTTCCCTATTTTTTTAACCTCCACATTTTTGTTCTCCATATTTTAATGCGCACAACTAAAAGGCACCACAGGTATACAATGTAGATGGATGGATAGTATACTTTATGGATGACGAGTGACGACACAGAGGTAGGTACAGCAGTGGCCTACCGTACTGCTATATACAGTATAATGGACCTGGTGGACACTGTCAGCAGACTGCGTTTATAGTATAAAAAAAAGACACCACAGGTATACAATGTAGATGGATGGATAGTATACTTATGGACAACGAGTGACGACACAGAGGTAGGTACAGCAGTGGCCTACCGTACTGCTATATACAGTATAATGGACCTGGTGGACACTGTCAGCAGACTGCGTTTATAGTATAAAAAAAAGACACCACAGGTATACAATGTAGATGGATGGATAGTATACTTATGGACGACGAGTGACGACACAGAGGTAGGTACAGCAGTGGCCTACCGTACTGCTATATACAGTATAATGGACCTGGTGGACACTGTCAGTAGACTGCGTTTATAGTATAAAAAAAAAAAGACACCACAGGTATACAATGTAGATGGATGGATAGTATACTTATGGACGACGAATGACGACACAGAGGTAGGTACAGCAGTGGCCTACCGTACTGCTATATACAGTATAATGGACCTGGTGGACACTGTCAGCAGACTGCGTTTATAGTATAAAAAAAAGACACAACAGGTATACAATGTAGATGGATGGATAGTATACTTATGGACGACGAGTGACGACACAGAGGTAGGTACAGCAGTGGCCTACCGTACTGCTATATACAGTATAATGGACCTGGTGGACACTGTCAGCAGACTGCGTTTATAGTATAAAAAAAAAGACACCACAGGTATACAATGTAGATGGATGGATAGCATACTTATGGACTACGAGTGACGACACAGAGGTAGGTACAGCAGTGGCCTACCGTACTGCTATATACAGTATAATGGACCTGGTGGACACTGTCAGCAGACTGCGTTTATAGTATAAAAAAAAGACACCACAGGTATACAATGTAGATGTATGGATAGTATACTTATGGACGACGAGTGACGACACAGAGGTAGGTACAGCAGTGGCCTACCGTACTGCTATATACAGTATAATGGACCTGGTGGACACTGTCAGCAGACTGCGTTTATAGTATAAAAAAAAAGACACCACAGGTATACAATGTAGATGGATGGATAGTATACTTATGGACGACGAGTGACGACACAGAGGTAGGTACAGCAGTGGCCTACCGTACTGCTATATACAGTATAATGGACCTGGTGGACACTGTCAGCAGACTGCGTTTATAGTATAAAAAAAAAGACACCACAGGTATACAATGTAGATGGATGGATAGTATACTTATGGACGACGAGTGACGACACAGAGGTAGGTACAGCAGTGGCCTACCGTACTGCTATATACAGTATAATGGACCTGGTGGACACTGTCAGCAGACTGCGTTTATAGTATAAAAAAAAAGACACCACAGGTATACAATGTAGATGGATGGATAGCATACTTATGGACTACGAGTGACGACACAGAGGTAGGTACAGCAGTGGCCTACCGTACTGCTATATACAGTATAATGGACCTGGTGGACACTATCAGCAGACTGCGTTTATAGTATAAAAAAAAAAGACACCACAGGTATACAATGTAGATGGATGGATAGTATACTTATGGACGACGAGTGACGACACAGAGGTAGGTACAGCAGTGGCCTACCGTACTGCTATATACAGTATAATGGACCTGGTGGACACTATCAGCAGACTGCGTTTATAGTATAAAAAAAAAAGACACCACAGGTATACAATGTAGATGGATGGATAGTATACTTATGGACGACGAGTGACGACACAGAGGTAGGTACAGCAGTGGCCTACCGTACTGCTATATACAGTATAATGGACCTGGTGGACACTGTCAGCAGACTGCGTTTATAGTATTAAAAAAAAAGACACCACAGGTATACAATGTAGATGGATGGATAGTATACTTATGGACGACGAGTGACGACACAGAGGTAGGTACAGCAGTGGCCTACCGTACTGCTATATACAGTATAATGGACCTGGTGGACACTGTCAGCAGACTGCGTTTATAGTATAAAAAAAAGACACCACAGGTATACAATGTAGATGGATGGATAGTATACTTATGGACAACGAGTGACGACACAGAGGTAGGTACATCAGTGGCCTACCGTACTGCTATATACAGTATAATGGACCTGGTGGACACTGTCAGCAGACTGCGTTTATAGTATAAAAAAAAGACACCACAGGTATACAATGTGGATGGATGGATAGTATACTTATGGACGACGAGTGACGACACAGAGGTAGGTACAGCAGTGGCCTACCGTACTGCTATATACAGTATAATGGACCTGGTGGACACTGTCAGCAGACTGCGTTTATAGTATAAAAAAAAAAGGCACCACAGGTATACAATGTAGATGGATGGATAGTATACTTATGGATGACGAGTGACTACACAGAGGTAGGTACAGCAGTGGCCTACCGTACTGCTATATACAGTATAATGGACCTGGTGGACACTGTCAGCAGACTGCGTTTATAGTATAAAAAAAAGACACCACAGGTATACAATGTAGATGGATGGATAGTATACTTATGGACGACGAGTGACGACACAGAGGTAGGTACAGCAGTGGCCTACCGTACTGCTATATACAGTATAATGGACCTGGTGGACACTGTCAGCAGACTGCGTTTATAGTATAAAAAAAAGACACCACAGGTATACAATGTAGATGGATGGATAGCATACTTATGGACTACGAGTGACGACACAGAGGTAGGTACAGCAGTGGCCTACCGTACTGCTATATACAGTATAATGGACCTGGTGGACTCTGTCAGCAGACTGCGTTTATAGTATAAAAAAAAAAAGACACCACAGGTATACAATGTAGATGTATGGATAGTATACTTATGGACGACGAGTGACGACACAGAGGTAGGTACAGCAGTGGCCTACCGTACTGCTATATACAGTATAATGGACCTGGTGGACACTGTCAGCAGACTGCGTTTATAGTATAAAAAAAAAAGACACCACAGGTATACAATGTAGATGGATGGATAGTATACTTATGGACGACGAGTGACGACACAGAGGTAGGTACAGCAGTGGCCTACCGTACTGCTATATACAGTATAATGGACCTGGTGGACACTGTCAGCAGACTGCGTTTATAGTATAAAAAAAAAGACACCACAGGTATACAATGTAGATGGATGGATAGTATACTTATGGACGACGAGTGACGACACAGAGGTAGGTACAGCAGTGGCCTACCGTACTGCTATATACAGTATAATGGACCTGGTGGACACTGTCAGCAGACTGCGTTTATAGTATAAAAAAAAAGACACCACAGGTATACAATGTAGATGGATGGATAGCATACTTATGGACTACGAGTGACGACACAGAGGTAGGTACAGCAGTGGCCTACCGTACTGCTATATACAGTATAATGGACCTGGTGGACACTATCAGCAGACTGCGTTTATAGTATAAAAAAAAAAGACACCACAGGTATACAATGTAGATGTATGGATAGTATACTTATGGACGACGAGTGACGACACAGAGGTAGGTACAGCAGTGGCCTACCGTACTGCTATATACAGTATAATGGACCTGGTGGACACTGTCAGCAGACTGCGTTTATAGTATTAAAAAAAAAGACACCACAGGTATACAATGTAGATGGATGGATAGTATACTTATGGACGACGAGTGACGACACAGAGGTAGGTACAGCAGTGGCCTACCGTACTGCTATATACAGTATAATGGACCTGGTGGACACTGTCAGCAGACTGTGTTTATAGTATAAAAAAAAGACACCACAGGTATACAATGTAGATGGATGGATAGTATACTTATGGACAACGAGTGACGACACAGAGGTAGGTACATCAGTGGCCTACCGTACTGCTATATACAGTATAATGGACCTGGTGGACACTGTCAGCAGACTGCGTTTATAGTTTAAAAAAAAGACACCACAGGTATACAATGTAGATGGATGGATAGTATACTTATGGATGACGAGTGACGACACAGAGGTAGGTACAGCAGTGGCCTACCGTACTGCTATATACAGTATAATGGACCTGGTGGACACTGTCAGCAGACTGCGTTTATAGTATAAAAAAAAAAGGCACCACAGGTATACAATGTAGATGGATGGATAGTATACTTATGGATGACGAGTGACTACACAGAGGTAGGTACAGCAGTGGCCTACCGTACTGCTATATACAGTATAATGGACCTGGTGGACACTGTCAGCAGACTGCGTTTATAGTATAAAAAAAAGACACCACAGGTATACAATGTAGATGGATGGATAGTATACTTATGGACGACGAGTGACGACACAGAGGTAGGTACAGCAGTGGCCTACCGTACTGCTATATACAGTATAATGGACCTGGTGGACACTGTCAGCAGACTGCGTTTATAGTATAAAAAAAAGACACCACAGGTATACAATGTAGATGGATGGATAGCATACTTATGGACTACGAGTGACGACACAGAGGTAGGTACAGCAGTGGCCTACCGTACTGCTATATACAGTATAATGGATCTGGTGGACTCTGTCAGCAGACTGCGTTTATAGTATAAAAAAAAAGACACCACAGGTATACAATGTAGATGTATGGATAGTATACTTATGGACGACGAGTGACGACACAGAGGTAGGTACAGCAGTGGCCTACCGTACTGCTATATACAGTATAATGGACCTGGTGGACACTGTCAGCAGACTGCGTTTATAGTCTAAAAAAAAAAAGACACCACAGGTATACAATGTAGATGGATGGATAGTATACTTATGGACGACGAGTGACGACACAGAGGTAGGTACAGCAGTGGCCTACCGTACTGCTATATACAGTATAATGGACCTGGTGGACACTGTCAGCAGACTGCGTTTATAGTATAAAAAAAAAGACACCACAGGTATACAATGTAGATGGATGGATAGTATACTTATGGACGACGAGTGACGACACAGAGGTAGGTACAGCAGTGGCCTACCGTACTGCTATATACAGTATAATGGACCTGGTGGACACTGTCAGCAGACTGCGTTTATAGTATAAAAAAAAGACACCACAGGTATACAATGTAGATGGATGGATAGTATACTTATGGACGACGAGTGACGACACTGAGGTAGGTACAGCAGTGGCCTACCGTACTGCTATATACAGTATAATGGACCTGGTGGACACTGTCAGCAGACTGCGTTTATAGTATAAAAAAAAAGACACCACAGGTATACAAATGTAGATGGATGGATAGTATACTTATGGACAACGAGTGACGACACAGAGGTAGGTACAGCAGTGGCCTACCGTACTGCTATATACAGTATAATGGACCTGGTGGACACTGTCAGCAGACTGCGTTTATAGTATATAAAAAAAGACACCACAGGTATACAATGTAGATGGATGGATAGTATACTTATGGATGACGAGTGACGACACAGAGGTAAGTACAGCAGTGGCCTACCGTACTGCTATATACAGTATAATGGACCTGGTGGACACTGTCAGCAGACTGCGTTTATAGTATAAAAAAAAGACACCACAGGTATACAATGTAGATGGATGGATAGTATACTTATGGACGACGAGTGACGACACAGAGGTAGGTACAGCAGTGGCCTACCGTACTGCTATATACAGTATAATGGACCTGGTGGACACTGTCAGCAGACTGCGTTTATAGTATAAAAAAAAAGACACCACAGGTATACAATGTAGATGGATGGATAGTATACTTATGGACGACGAGTGACGACACAGAGGTAGGTACAGCAGTGGCCTACTGTACTGCTATATACAGTATAATGGACCTGGTGGACACTGTCAGCAGACTGCGTTTATAGTATAAAAAAAAGACACCACAGGTATACAATGTAGATGGATGGATAGTATACTTATGGACGACGAGTGACGACACAGAGGTAGGTACAGCAGTGGCCTACCGTACTGCTATTTACAGTATAATGGACCTGGTGGACACTGTCAGCAGACTGCGTTTATAGTATAACAAAAAAAAGACACCACAGGTATACAATGTAGATGGATGGATAGTATACTTATGTACGACGAGTGACGACACAGAGGTAGGTACAGCAGTGGCCTACCGTACTGCTATATACAGTATAATGGACCTGGTGGACACTGTCAGCAGACTGCTAAACTAGTATAAAAAAAAGACACCACAGGAGTGTTTTTCAGGCAGACAAACGTATACTGGTGGTCACTGTCAGCATAACTGTGCACTGTACTCCTGCTATAGCTGCTCCCCAGTCCCCACAATTAAGCAGTGTGAGCACTCAGCACAGATATATCATGCAGCACACTGAGCACAGATATGGTATGGAGCGTTTTTTTCAGGCAGAGAATGGATAAAAAACTGGTGGTCACTATTAGCAAAACTCTGCACTGTACTCCTCCTAACAGCTGCTCCCCAATCCTCCCCACAATAAGCTAAGCAATCAGATCAACTGTGTATATAACTATATAAATGGAGAGGACGCCAGCCACGTCCTCTCCCTATCAATCTCAATGCACGTGTGAAAATGGCGGCGACGCGCAGCTGCTTATATAGAATCCGAATCTCGCGAGAATCCGACAGCGGGATGATGACGTTCGGGCGCGCTCGGGTTAACCGAGCCATACGGGAGAATCCAAGTATGGCTCGGACCCGTGTAAAAAGGGTGAAGTTCGGGGGGGGTTCGGTTTCTCGGAAACCGAACCCGCTCATCACTAGTATCTATCTATCTATCTATCTATCTATCTATCTATCTATCTATCTATCTATCTATCTATCTATCTATCTGTATATATACAGTATATATATATATATATATATATATAAAAAAATGCACTCTTAATTTGCGCTTTATCAAAAGCAGCACTAAGGATAGGACTCCTGTTAGTCGGGACCTTTAGAGATCATACAACAACACACAAATATCCTTGTGCGCTAATACATATATGACTGTATATTCAGTGTCACACAAAGTTATAGAAGACTTCGCCACAGTGTATACCAGAGACCTTTATTGAGGCATAGCAGATGCGGAGCACCCTAGAATAAAACCCTCTCACCAGGAAAAATCACCATAACAGATAATAACCGTTAGTGGTCAAATATTGATGTTTTATTTGTTTTACACTTTTTTAAAAAACAATAGCATAAAATATTGCAACACCAAGCAAATTTATATAGATGTCAATGTACAGAAGGTGGTATAAATCTCCCCTCACCTTAGCAAAGGTGTGAGCTCAGGGTGGAGATTATCAATTCAGCGACACAATGAGTGAGATTGGTGAACCCTACGCGTTTCATCACAATGACTTCGTCAGGGGTATGATGCAATATGGCCTTAAAGAGAGTGTATAAGGATAGCCACTCCTCAATTCGTTTTGTAGACAGTCATAAAATCATTTGGTATAAAGATAAAAAAATAATAATGGAAGAATCACTCTTGCACAAGCTCCAGGTATGTGCATATGTACAGATCACTAGTCAGACTAGTGATCCCAACTGCCGGTCACCCGAACCCAACCCACAAACAGTACCCTAGTCTGGAGAATGCTCTGCAAAGACACAGATCCCTAACACAAGCTTTTATACTGTATTACTTTGTAGCAGTAACATTGGATAGTAAATAACTAACGAATGTTATACAGTACAATGCCATTAGAATTACGGGTACAATTAGAATTTAGTGCTAATTGTTAAGAAGCTAGGAATTAAGTTTGCCTTAACACCCATTTGTGAATTTGATAACACAATAGAAAGGAGTACTGCACAAAATATTTGAAGAGAATTATCATCTTAGGAGTGGATGACATAATTAATAGATAAAACATCTATATTAAAGCTTAAGTAATATGCAATTGAGTACCACTATATGTAAAGTAATAGGAGTTCTCACACTCGGGTGGTATTCATGTGACCAGCGGTTGGGAGACCGACAGTCACATGACCACCACCAAAATCCCGACCCCTCACTATCCCGATGGTCGTCATGCTGACCAACAGGGACTATTTCCACTCGTGGGTGTCCACAACATGTCGCCACCGAGCCTGCAGTGAGCCCGCAAGGGGCTTGCTGCACTCGCCCCTCCAGGGATACCAGCGTCGGTATGCTGCCAGGATCCCAGCGTTGGTATGCTGACCAGCGGTCTCCTGACCACCGGTCAGCCATGCTACACCTCTCACACCCTGCCAGCAGCAACCTATGCAGTGTGCCCTACATAGCTGCCTCGGATGGTTCCTCCGTGGGCAGGGTGTGCTTCATTTGGATCTTTCTGTGCAGGGTATAGCATACTACTACACACATGTCTGTTTGCCCTTGTTTGGCTCATCTCCCACAGTGTAACCTTCGCAGTGCACCCAACATGAATGCGTCATCTGGTGCGCTTGTGGATGGGATGAAAAATACCTGATGGTTTTGTTGGAACCCTACTCTGAACTTTAGGACTCTGCAATTTCCTCATTGTGCGTTATCTCTTCTAGGGGTAGACTATTCCACTCTGGGTAATCCTATGTAGTGCGCCCAAGATGGCTGCCGCACCCGGTACCTTGTGAGGGTGGAATACACAACCCTTGGAAGTTATTACCCAAAATGTCTTCACTAATCATGCATTATGCTTACTGTGTGCTCAAGGTTTTCTTTTATGTCTGTGTGGCTTATCTATTGCTGCTTACTTAAAATCTTCTGTATTATGTGCATTGTTTTTGATGTCTGTAAAGCGCCTTGAGTCCTGCTGGAGAAAGAGTGCTATATAAATAAAATTATTATTTTCTCTTACGTCCTAGAGGATGCTGGGGACTCCGTAAGGACCATGGGGTATAGACGGGCTCCGCAGGAGATAGGGCACCTAAAAAGAACTTTGACTATGGGTGTGCACTGGCTCCTCCTTCTATGCCCCTCCTCCAGACCTCAGTTAGATCTTGTGCCCAGAGGAGAATGGGTGCACTGCAGAGAGCTCTCCAGAGTTTTCTGTGGAAGAAGAATTTTGTTAGGTTTTTTATTTTCAGGGAGTCCTGTTGGCAACAGGCTCCCTGCATCGTGGGACCGAGGAGAGAGAAGCAGAGCTGGCTTGTCAAGTTGGGCACTGCTTCTAAGGCTACTGGACACCATTAGCTCCAGAGGGAGTCGGAACACAGGTCTCACCTGGGGTTCATCCCGGAGCCGCGCCGCCGTCCTCCTCACAGATGCCGAAGATAGAAGCCGAATAGAGAAGGCAGAAGACATCTTAGGCGGCAGAAGATATCAGATCTTCATGAGGTAAGGCACGCAGCGGTAAGCTGCGCGCCATTGCTCCCAGTCACACACACACACAGAGCAGCACTAAACCTCACATTTTGTCACAAAACAGTTTGATTAGACTGCGGAGGCAGTAAATCTATGATCCCCCGCCATTTTATTGAAAAATCACTGGGACCGAAGCCCGCCGTCGGGTGGGCGGGGCTTGATCCTCAGCACTAACCAGTGCCATTTTCTCCACAGAAGCTGCATGAGGAAAACGCTGGCTCCCTGGTCTCTCCCCTGCTGAACTTCACAGGCTGGAAAAAAGAGGAGGGGGGCACATTAGCGACGCAGTGAGTGGGAATTGGCATATTATAGATAAAAAAGCGCTATCTGGACATATTTTTCCAGTGTTTTTAAGCGCTGGTGTGTGCTGGCATACTCTCTCTCTGTCTCTCCTTAGCGCCTGGTTGGGGTTTTGTCCCCTTATAGGTTAATCCCTGTGTGTGTGGGGTGTCGGTACGTGTGTGTCGACATGTGTGAGGCGGAAGGCTTCTCCAACGAGGAGGTGGAGCAAATGAGTGGTGTGTCCCCGTCGGTGGTGCCGACTCCAGATTGGATGGACATGTGGCATATGTTGAATGCAAGTGTGGCATCTTTACATAAAAGGCTTGATAAGGCTGATTTAGGGGGGACATCAGGGGGTCAATCCTTGGATTGGACCGACTCACGGGGCCCGTCGGGGTCTCAAAAGCGTCCCTTAACACAAGACACTACTACCAACACGGATTCTGATTCCAGTGTCGACTATGACGAAGTAAAATTGCACCCTAGGGTGACTAAAACCATTCAGTGTATGATTGTGGCAATAAGGGATGTGTTGCATATTGTGGATGAACCCTCGGTCCCCGACACAAGGGTACACATGTTTAAGGAAAAGAAACAGATTATTAACTTTCCCACATCTCATGAATTAAATGAATTCTTTGGAAAAGCTTGGGAGACTCCGGATAAGAGACCGCAGATCCCCAAAAGAATTTATATGGCATACCCTTTCCCTAAGCAGGACAGGGAGATTTGGGAATCACCCCCCACTGTGGACAAGGCCCTGACGCGCTTGTCCAAGAAAGTGGCGCTACCGTCTCCTGACACAGCAGCCCTTAAGGACCCTGCAGATCGCAGGCAAGAAACTACCTTAAAGTGTATTTATTCTCATACGGGTGCTGTGCTAAGAGCGACAATTGCGTCGGCATGGGTGTGTAGCGCAATTGCAGCTTGGACAGATGAGCTGACAGATCAATTTGATAATATGGATAAGGATACTAGGGCCCTCATTCCGAGTTGTTCGCTCGGTATTTTTCATCGCATCGCAGTGAAATTCCGCTTAGTACGCATGCGCAATGTTCGCACTGCGACTGCGCCAAGTAACTTTACTATGAAGAAAGTAATTTTACTCACGGCTTTTTCTTCGCTCCGGCGATCGTAATGTGATTGACAGGAAATGGGTGTTACTGGGCGGAAACACGGCGTTTCAGGGGCGTGTGGCTGAAAACGCTACCGTTTCCGGAAAAAACGCAGGAGTGGCCGGGGAAACGGTGGGAGTGCCTGGGCGAACGCTGGGTGTGTTTGTGACGTCAACCAGGAACGACAAGCACTGAAATGATCGCACAGGCAGAGTAAGTCTGGAGCTACTCAGAAACTGCTAAGTAGTTAGTAATCGCAATATTGCGAATACATCGGTCGCAATTTTAAGAAGCTAAGATTCACTCCCAGTAGGCGGCGGCTTAGCGTGTGTAACTCTGCTAAATTCGCCTTGCGACCGATCAACTCGGAATGAGGGCCAATATTCCTAACTCTAGCCCATATTAAAGACGCAGTCTTATTTATGAGGGATGCTCAAAGGGACATTGGATTGCTAGCTTCTAGGGCCAATGCCAGGTCTGTCTCAGCGAGAAGATCATTATGGACTCACCAATGGACGGGTGATGCGGATTCCAAGAAACATATGGAAGTACTACCCTATAAGGGTGATGTATTGTTTGGGGATGGGCTGACGGACCTGGTTTCCACAGCTACAGCAAGTAAATCAAATTTTTTACCATATATTCCCCAACAGCAAAAGAAAGTAACACCTTATCAGATGCAGTCCTTTCGGTCGCACAAGTCCAAAAGAGGTCGGGGATCCTCTTTCCTCGCCAGAGGTAAGGGCAGAGGCAAGAGAGCACCTGCTTCGGCAGGTGCCCAGGAACAAAAGTCCTCCCCGGCTGCTCCAAAACCCACAGCATGACGCTGGGGCTCCCCTGAGGGAGTCCGCACCGGTGGGGGCACGTCTTAGACTTTTCAGTCATGCCTGGGCCAGTTCGGACCTGAATCCCTGGGTGTTGGAAATAGTTTCCCAGGGTTACAAATTGGAATTCGAGGAGGTGCCCCCGCGCCGATTTTTCAAATCGGCCCTACCAGCTTCCACATCGGAAAGGGATGTAGTGTTAGCTGCAATTCAAACGCTGTGTATACAGCAAGTGATAATCAAGGTTCCCCTGCACCAGCAGGGAAGAGGTTACTACTCAACCCTATTTGTAGTCCCGAAACCGGACGGTTCGGTCAGACCTATTTTGAATCTGAAATCCCTAAACCTGTACATAAAAAGATTCAAATTCAAAATGGAATCTCTCAGAGCGATAATAGCCAACATGGAGGAGGGGGAGTTTATGGTGTCTCTGGACATAAAGGATGCGTACCTTCATGTCCCCATATATGCCCCCCATCAGGAATACCTGAGATTCGCTGTACAGGATTGTCATTACCAATTTCAGACGTTGCCGTTTGGACTCTCCACAGCCCCGAGGATTTTCACCAAGATAATGGCGGAAATGATGGTGGTCCTGCACAAGCATGGAGTCACAATTATCCCATACTTGGACGATCTCCTGATAAAAGCGAGATCAAGGGAGAAATTGCTGAGCAGTGTGGCGCTCTCGCTGAGAGTGCTCCAGCAACACGGTTGGATTCTAAATCTACCAAAGTCACAGTTGATTCCGACAACTCGACTACTGTTCCTAGGTATGATACTGGATACGGAACAAATGAAGGTCTTCCTCCCAATAGAGAAAGCCCAAGACATACAGAACATGGTCAGAGACCTGCTAAAACCGAAAATGGTGTCAGTTCACCAATGCACTCGAGTTCTGGGGAAAATGGTGGCGGCCTACGAGGCCATTCCCTTCGGAAGGTTCCATGCAAGGACTTTTCAATGGGACCTTCTGGACAAGTGGTCCGGGTCCCATCTGCACTTACATCGGAAAATAACTCTGTCCCCAGGGACCAGAGTGTCCCTCCTGTGGTGGTTGCAAAGTGCTCACCTCCTGGAGGGTCGCAGGTTCGGAATTCAGGATTGGATCCTGGTTACCACGGACGCGAGCCTCCGAGGATGGGGAGCGGTCACACAGGGAAAAATTTTTCAGGGTCTTTGGTCAGACCAGGAGTCCTGTCTACACATCAATGTGTTGGAACTCAGGGCCATTTACAACGGCCTTCGACAAGCGGAGAGTTATCTTCGAAACCTACCGGTTCTGATTCAATCAGACAATGTCACAGCAGTGGCTCATGTGAACCGCCAAGGCGGGACAAAAAGCAGAGTCGCGATGGCGGAAGCCACAAGGATCCTTCGCTGGGCGGAAAATAATGTAAGCGCTCTGTCAGCTGTCTTCATTCCGGGAGTGGACAACTGGGAAGCAGACTTCCTCAGCAGACACGATCTCCATCCAGGAGAGTGGGGACTTTATCAAGAAGTCTTTGCAGACGTAACACGTATTTGGGGAACTCCTCAAATAGACATGATGGCGTCACGCCTAAACAAAAAACTTCGGAGGTACTGCGCCAGGTCTCGGGACCCTCAGGCAATAGCAGTAGACGCTCTGGTAACACCGTGGGTGTTCAAATCGGTCTATGTGTTTCCTCCTCTTCCTCTCATCACAAAAGTGTTGAGGATCATAAGACGAAGAAGAGTACGAATGATACTCGTTGTCCCAGACTTCCTCGAAGGGCCTGGTACTCGGATCTACAAGAGATGCTCACAGGAGATCCCTGGTCTCTTCCTCTGAGGGAAGACCTGTTGCAGCAGGGGCCCTGTGTATTTCAAGACTTACCGCGGTTACGTTTGACGGCATGGCGGTTGAACGCAGAATCCTAGCAAAAAAGGGGATTCCGGATGAGGTCATCCCTACTTTAATAAAGGCTAGGAAGGAGGTGACGGTTAAGCATTATCACCGTATCTGGCGAAAGTATGTGTCTTGGTGTGAAACCAAGAATGCACCTACGGAAGATTTTCATCTGGGTCATTTTCTCCACTTCCTACAGACAGGAGTGGATATGGGCCTGAAATTAGGCTCTGTTAAGGTACAGATTTCGTCCCTCTCGATTTTCTTTCAGAAGGAATTGGCTTCTCTTCCAGAAGTCCAGACGTTTGTAAAGGGAGTGCTGCACATCCAGCCCCCTTTTGTGCCTCCAGTGGCACCATGGGACCTGAACGTGGTGTTGCAGTTCCTAAAATCACACTGGTTTGAACCGCTTAACAAGGTTGAGTTGAAATTTCTTACCTGGAAGGTGGTCATGTTGTTGGCCTTAGCATCAGCAAAAGATATTTAATAAAAAAATATACCAATAAATCAGTATACTTTTTCTCCGGGCGCTTTAACAGGGCTGTCTTCCTAAAGCAGCTGTTAAATAAGGTGATAGTCAGTCACCACATGAAGCAAAACAAAACAATAAATAAACAGCGCTACTTATTAAACAGCGCTGTTTATTTATTGTTTTGCTTAGCATCAGCAAGGCTAGTGTCAGAATTGGCGGCTTTGTCACACAAGAGCCCATACTTGATTTTTCATGTGGATCGAGCTGAATTGAGGACACGTCCGCAATTTTTGCCTAAAGTGGTTTTCTTGTTCCATATGAATCAACCTATTGTGGTGCCTGTGGCTACAAGTGACCTGGAGGATTCCAGATCCCTGGACGTAGTCAGGGCCTTAAAAATGTATGTAGCCAGGACGGCTAGAATTAGGAAAACAGAGGCTCTGTTTGTCCTGTATGCGGCCAATAAGATTGGCGCTCCTGCTTCGAAGCAGACTATTGCTCGCTGGATCTGTAATACGATTCAGCAGACTCACTCTACGGCTGGATTGCCGGTACCAAATTCGGTTAAGGCCGATTCCACTAGGAAGGTGGTCTCTTCTTGGGCGGCTGCCCGAGGTGTCTCGGCATTACAACTTTGCCGAGTGGCGACTTGGTCGGGGTCAAACACTTTTGCTAAATTCTACAAGCTTGATACCCTGGCTGATGAGGACCTAGCGTTTGCTCAGTCGGTGTTGCAGAGTCATACGCACTCTCCCGCCCGATTGGATGCTTTGGTATAAACCCCATGGTCCTTGCGGAGTCCCCAGCATCCTCTAGGACGTAAGAGAAAATAAGATTTTAAACCTACCGGTAAATCTATCTCTCCTAGTCCGTAGAGGATGCTGGGCGCCCGTCCCAGTGTGGAAACTCTGCAAGACTTGTATATAGTTGTTGCTTACATAAGGGTTATGTTACAGTTGACATCGATCTTGGGCCGTTACTGTCGTTTGTTCATACTGTTAACTGGTTATGTATGTTCCAGGTTACATGGTATGATTGGTGTGGGCTGGTATGAATCTTGCCCTTGGATTGCTAAATCCTGCCTTGTATTGTCCATCTCCTCTGGGCACAGTTCTCTAACTGAGGTCTGGAGGAGGGGCATAGAGGGAGGAGCCAGTGCACACCCATAGTCAAAGTTCTTTTTAGGTGCCCTATCTCCTGCGGAGCCCGTCTATACCCCATGGTCCTTACGGAGTCCCCAGCATCCTCTACGGACTAGGAGAAATAGATTTACCGGTAGGTTTAAAATCTTATTATTATTATTATTTATTATTAATCACAACTTTGACAATATACAGTATAATAAGGGTAACCCTCTTTTGTATCATTAGGATATATGCACAGCATAAAGATATTCAAATATGTAACTGAAAAATACGCCATAATATTCTCTGGGCTCATAACAGATAACTAATAATATTGGAATGTACAATTCTGTGCATGTTATTGATCCAGTAAAATAATAAGATTTTACTCACCGGTAAATCTATTTCTCGTAGTCCGTAGTGGATGCTGGGAACTCCGTAAGGACCATGGGGAATAGCGGCTCCGCAGGAGACTGGGCACAACTAAAGAAAGCTTTAGGACTACCTGGTGTGAACTGGCTCCTCCCACTATGACCCTCCTCCAGACCTCAGTTAGGATACTGTGCCCGGAAGAGCTGACACAATAAGGAAGGATTTTGAATCCCGGGTAAGACTCATACCAGCCACACCAATCACACCGTATAACTCGTGATACTATACCCAGTTAACAGTATGAAACATAACTGAGCCTCTCAACAGATGGCTCATAACAATAACCCTTTAGTTAGGCAATAACTATATACAAGTATTGCAGACAATCCGCACTTGGGATGGGCGCCCAGCATCCACTACGGACTACGAGAAATAGATTTACCGGTGAGTAAAATCTTATTTTCTCTGACGTCCTAGTGGATGCTGGGAACTCCGTAAGGACCATGGGGATTATACCAAAGCTCCCAAACGGGCGGGAGAGTGCGGATGACTCTGCAGCACCGAATGAGAGAACTCAAGGTCCTCCTCAGCCAGGGTATCAAATTTGTAGATTTTTGCAAACGTGTTTGACCCTGACCAAGTAGCAGCTCAGCAAAGTTGTAAAGCCGAGACCCCTCGGGCAGCCGCCCAAGAAGAGCCCACCTTCCTCGTGGAATGGGCTTTCACTGATTTAGGATGCGGCAGTCCAGCCGCAGAATGCGCAAGCTGAATTGTGCTACAAATCCAGCGAGCAATCGTCTGCTTCGAAGCAGGAGCACCCAGCTTGTTGGGTGCATACAGGATAAATAGCGAGTCAGTTTTCCTGACTCCAGCCGTCCTGGAAACCTTAAATTTTCAAGGCCCTGACTACGTCCAGTAACTTGGAATCCTCCAAGTCCCTAGTAGCCGCAGGCACTACGATAGGTTGGTTCAAGTGAAACGCTGATACCACCTTAGGGAGAAACTGGGGACGAGTCCTCAATTCTGCCCTGTCCATATGGAAAATCAGATAAGGGCTTTTACATGACAAAGCCGCCAATTCTGACACACGCCTGACCAAAGCCAAGGCCAAAAGCATTACCACTTTTCTCGTGAGATATTTTAGATCCGCGGTTTTAAGTGGCTCGAACCAATGTGACTTTAGGAAACTCAACACCACGGTGAGATCCCAAGGTGCCACCGGAGACACAAAAAGAGGCTGAGTATGCAGCACTCCCTTAACAAAAGTCTGAACTTCAGGCAGTGAAGCCAGTTCTTTTTGGAAGAAAATGTACAGAGCCGAAATCTGGACCTTAATGGAAGCCAATGTTAGGCCCATAGTCACTCCTGACTGTAGGAAGTGCAGAAATCGACCCAGTTGAAATTCTTCTGTTGGGGCCTTCCTGGCCTCACACCAAGCAACATATTTTCACCATATGCGGTGATAATGTTGTGCGGTCACTAGTGATGAGCGGGTTCGGTTCCTCGGAATCCGAACCCGCCCGAACTTCAGCTTTTTTTACACGGATCCGAGCGACTCGGATCTTCCCGCCTTGCTCGGTTAACCCGAGCGCGCCCGAACGTCATCATGACGCTGTCGGATTCTCGCGAGGCTCGGATTCTATCGCGAGACTCGGATTCTATATAAGGAGCCGCGCGTCGCCGCCATTTTACACGTGCATTGAGATTGATAGTGAGAGGACGTGGCTGGCGTCCTCTCCGTTTAGAGAAGAAATAGATAGGAGAGTGAGAGTGAGACAGTGACACTTCATTTACTGGAGCTTAGGAGGAGTACTCAGACAGAGAGTGCAGAATTTTGCTGATAGTATTAGTTAGTTATACTAGTGACAGAGTGAGACAGTGACACTTCATTTACTGGAGCTTAGGAGGAGTACTCAGACAGAGAGTGCAGAATTTTGCTGATAGTATTAGTTAGTTATACTAGTGACTGACCAGTGACCACCAGTGCAGTTTTATATTATTTAATATAATCCGTTCTCTGCCTGAAAAAACGATACACAGTGACTCAGTCACATACCATATCTGTGCTCAGCCCAGTGTGCTGCTGCATCATCTATGTATAATATCTGACTGTGCTCACACAGCTTAATTGTGGGGGAGACTAGGGAGCAGTTAGGTTATAGCAGGAGCCAGGAGTACATATTAAAATTAAACAGTGCACACTTTTTTTCTGCAGGAGTGCCACTGCCAGTGTGACTGACCAGTGACCTGACCACCAGTATATAGTATACTATATTGTATTGTGAATGTCTGCCTGTAAAAGTTAAACACACGTCGTGTGACTTGTGTGGTGTTTTTTTATTCTATAAAATAAAAAACTCATTCTGCTGACAGACAGTGTCCAGCAGGTCCGTCATTATATAATATATACCTGTCCGGCTGCAGTAGTGATATATATATATTTTTTATATCATTATTTATCATCCAGTCGCAGCAGACACAGTACGGTAGTTCACGGCTGTAGCTACCTCTGTGTCGGCACTCGGCAGTCCATCCATAATTGTATACCACCTACCCGTGGTTTTTTTTTTCTTTCTTCTTTATACATACTACATCTCATTATCATCCAGTCTATATTAGCAGCAGACACAGTACAGTACGGTAGTCCACGGCTGTAGCTACCTCTGTGTCGGCACTCGGCAGTCCGTCCATAATTGTATACCACCTACCCGTGGTTTTTTTTTTTCTTTCTTCTTTATACATACTACATCTCATTATCAACCAGTCTATATTAGCAGCAGACACAGTACGGTAGTCCACGGCTGTAGCTACCTCTGTGTCGGCACTCGGCAGTCCATCCATAATTGTATACCACCTACCCGTGGTTTTTTTTTCTTTCTTCTTTATACATACTACATCTCATTATCATCCAGTCTATATTAGCAGCAGACACAGTACAGTACGGTAGTCCACGGCTGTAGCTACCTCTGTGTCGGCACTCGGCAGTCCATCCATAATTGTATACCACCTACCCGTGGTTTTTTTTTCTTTCTTCTTTATACATACATACTACATCTCTTTATCAACCAGTCTATATTAGCAGCAGACACAGTACGGTAGTCCACGGCTGTAGCTACCTCTGTGTCGGCACTCGGCAGTCCATCCATAATTGTATACCACCTACCCGTGGTTTTTTTTTCTTTCTTCTTTATACATACATACTACATCTCTTTATCAACCAGTCTATATTAGCAGCAGACACAGTACGGTAGTCCACGGCTGTAGCTACCTCTGTGTCGGCACTCGGCAGTCCGTCCATAATTGTATACCACCTACCCGTGGTTTTTTTTTCTTTCTTCTTTATACATACATACTACATCTCTTTATCAACCAGTCTATATTAGCAGCAGACACAGTACGGTAGTCCACGGCTGTAGCTACCTCTGTGTCGGCACTCGGCAGTCCATCCATAATTGTATACCACCTACCCGTGGTTTTTTTTTTCTTTCTTCTTTATACATACTACATCTCATTATCATCCAGTCTATATTAGCAGCAGACACAGTACAGTACGGTAGTCCACGGCTGTAGCTACCTCTGTGTCGGCACTCGGCAGTCCATCCATAATTGTATACCACCTACCCGTGGTTTTTTTTTCTTTCTTCTTTATACATACATACTACATCTCTTTATCAACCAGTCTATATTAGCAGCAGACACAGTACGGTAGTCCACGGCTGTAGCTACCTCTGTGTCGGCACTCGGCAGTCCGTCCATAATTGTATACCACCTACCCGTGGTTTTTTTTTCCTTTCTTCTTTATACATACATACTACATCTCTTTATCAACCAGTCTATATTAGCAGCAGACACAGTACGGTAGTCCACGGCTGTAGCTACCTCTGTGTCGGCACTCGGCAGTCCATCCATAATTGTATACCACCTACCCGTGGTTTTTTTTTCTTTCTTCTTTATACATACTACATCTCATTATCATCCAGTCTATATTAGCAGCAGACACAGTACAGTACGGTAGTCCACGGCTGTAGCTACCTCTGTGTCGGCACTCGGCAGTCCATCCATAATTGTATACTAGTATCCATCCATCTCCATTGTTTACCTGAGGTGCCTTTTAGTTGTGCCTATTAAAATATGGAGAACAAAAATGTTGAGGTTCCAAAATTAGGGAAAGATCAAGATCCACTTCCACCTCGTGCTGAAGCTGCTGCCACTAGTCATGGCCGAGACGATGAAATGCCAGCAACGTCGTCTGCCAAGGCCGATGCCCAATGGCATAGTACAGAGCATGTCAAATCCAAAACACCAAATATCAGTAAAAAAAGGACTCCAAAACCTAAAATAAAATTGTCGGAGGAGAAGCGTAAACTTGCCAATATGCCATTTACCACACGGAGTGGCAAGGAACGGCTGAGGCCCTGGCCTATGTTCATGGCTAGTGGTTCAGCTTCACATGAGGATGGAGGCACTCAGCCTCTCGCTAGAAAAATGAAAAGACTCAAGCTGGCAAAAGTAGTAGCACCGCAAAGAACTGTGCGTTCTTCGAAATCCCAAATCCACAAGGAGAGTCCAATTGTGTCGGTTGCGATGCCTGACCTTCCCAACACTGGACGTGAAGAGCATGCGCCTTCCACCATTTGCACGCCCCCTGCAAGTGCTGGAAGGAGCACCCGCAGTCCAGTTCCTGATAGCCAGATTGAAGATGTCAGTGTTGAAGTACACCAGGATGAGGAGGATATGGGTGTTGCTGGCGCTGGGGAGGAAATTGACCAGGAGGATTCTGATGGTGAGGTGGTTTGTTTAAGTCAGGCACCCGGGGAGACACCTGTTGTCCGTGGGAGGAATATGGCCGTTGACATGCCTGGTGAAAATACCAAAAAAATCAGCTCTTCGGTGTGGAAGTATTTCACCAGAAATGCGGACAACATTTGTCAAGCCGTGTGTTCCCTTTGTCAAGCTGTAATAAGTAGGGGTAAGGACGTTAACCACCTCGGAACATCCTCCCTTATACGTCACCTGCAGCGCATTCATAATAAGTCAGTGACAAGTTCAAAAACTTTGGCCGACAGCGGAAGCAGTCCACTGACCAGTAAATCCCTTCCTCTTGTAACCAAGCTCATGCAAACCACCCCACCAACTCCCTCAGTGTCAATTTCCTCCTTCCCCAGGAATGCCAATAGTCCTGCAGGCCATGTCACTGGCAATTCTGACGAGTCCTCTCCTGCCTGGGATTCCTCCGATGCATCCTTGCGTGTAACGCCTACTGCTGCTGGCGCTGCTGTTGTTGCTGCTGGGAGTCGATGGTCATCCCAGAGGGGAAGTCGTAAGCCCACTTGTACTACTTCCAGTAAGCAATTGACTGTCCAACAGTCCTTTGCGAGGAAGATGAAATATCACAGCAGTCATCCTGCTGCAAAGCGGATAACTGAGGCCTTGACAACTATGTTGGTGTTAGACGTGCGTCCGGTATCCGCCGTTAGTTCACAGGGAACTAGACAATTTATTAAGGCAGTGTGCCCCCGTTACCAAATACCATCTAGGTTCCACTTCTCTAGGCAGGCGATACCGAGAATGTACACGGACGTCAGAAAAAGACTCACCAGTGTCCTAAAAAATGCAGTTGTACCCAATGTCCACTTAACCACGGACATGTGGACAAGTGGAGCAGGGCAGGGTCAGGACTATATGACTGTGACAGCCCACTGGGTAGATGTATGGACTCCCGCCGCAAGAACAGCAGCGGCGGCACCAGTAGCAGCATCTCGCAAACGCCAACTCTTTCCTAGGCAGGCTACGCTTTGTATCACCGCTTTCCAGAATACGCACACAGCTGAAAACCTCTTACGGCAACTGAGGAAGATCATCGCGGAATGGCTTACCCCAATTGGACTCTCCTGTGGATTTGTGGCATCGGACAACGCCAGCAATATTGTGTGTGCATTAAATATGGGCAAATTCCAGCACGTCCCATGTTTTGCACATACCTTGAATTTGGTGGTGCAGAATTTTTTAAAAAACAACAGGGGCGTGCAAGAGATGCTGTCGGTGGCCAGAAGAATTGCGGGACACTTTCGGCGTACAGGCACCACGTACAGAAGACTGGAGCACCACCAAAAACTACTGAACCTGCCCTGCCATCATCTGAAGCAAGAAGTGGTAACGAGGTGGAATTCAACCCTCTATATGCTTCAGAGGTTGGAGGAGCAGACTGCTGATGCTGACATCTGGTCCGGACTGAAGGACCTGACAACGATTACGGACATGTCGTCTACTGTCACTGCATATGATTCTCTCAACATTGAAAGAATGGTGGAGGATTATATGAGTGACCGCATCCAAGTAGGCACGTCACACAGTCCGTACTTATACTGGCAGGAAAAAGAGGCAATTTGGAGGCCCTTGCACAAACTGGCTTTATTCTACCTAAGTTGCCCTCCCACAAGTGTGTACTCCGAAAGAGTGTTTAGTGCCGCCGCTCACCTTGTCAGCAATCGGCGTACGAGGTTACATCCAGAAAATGTGGAGAAGATGATGTTCATTAAAATGAATTATAATCAATTCCTCCGTGGAGACATTGACCAGCAGCAATTGCCTCCACAAAGTACACAGGGAGCTGAGATGGTGGATTCCAGTGGGGACGAATTGATAATCTGTGAGGAGGGGGATGTACACGGTGATATATCGGAGGATGATGATGAGGTGGACATCTTGCCTCTGTAGAGCCAGTTTGTGCAAGGAGAGATTAATTGCTTCTTTTTTGGGGGGGGTCCAAACCAACCCGTCATATCAGTCACAGTCGTGTGGCAGACCCTGTCACTGAAATGATGGGTTGGTTAAAGTGTGCATGTCCTGTTTATACAACATAAGGGTGGGTGGGAGGGCCCAAGGACAATTCCATCTTGCACCTCTTTTTTCTTTTATTTTTCTTTGCGTCATGTGCTGTTTGGGGAGGGTTTTTTGGAAGGGCCATCCTGCGTGACACTGCAGTGCCACTCCTAGATGGGCCCGGTGTTTGTGTCGGCCACTAGGGTCGCTTATCTTACTCACACAGTCAGCTACCTCATTGCGCCTCTTTTTTTCTTTGCGTCATGTGCTGTTTGGGGAGGGTTTTTTGGAAGGGACATCCTGCGTGACACTGCAGTGCCACTCCTAGATGGGCCCGGTGTTTGTGTCGGCCACTAGGGTCGCTTATCTTACTCACACAGTCAGCTACCTCATTGCGCCTCTTTTTTTCTTTGCGTCATGTGCTGTTTGGGGAGGGTTTTTTGGAAGGGACATCCTGCGTGACACTGCAGTGCCACTCCTAGATGGGCCCGGTGTTTGTGTCGGCCACTAGGGTCGCTTATCTTACTCACACAGTCAGCTACCTCATTGCGCCTCTTTTTTTCTTTGCGTCATGTGCTGTTTGGGGAGGGTTTTTTGGAAGGGACATCCTGCGTGACACTGCAGTGCCACTCCTAGATGGGCCCGGTGTTTGTGTCGGCCACTAGGGTCGCTTATCTTACTCACACAGTCAGCTACCTCATTGCGCCTCTTTTTTTCTTTGCGTCATGTGCTGTTTGGGGAGGGTTTTTTGGAAGGGACATCCTGCGTGACACTGCAGTGCCACTCCTAGATGGGCCCGGTGTTTGTGTCGGCCACTAGGGTCGCTTATCTTACTCACACAGCGACCTCGGTGCAAATTTTAGGACTAAAAATAATATTGTGAGGTGTGAGGTATTCAGAATAGACTGAAAATGAGTGTAAATTATGGTTTTTGAGGTTAATAATACTTTGGGATCAAAATGACCCCCAAATTCTATGATTTAAGCTGTTTTTTAGGGTTTTTTGAAAAAAACACCCGAATCCAAAACACACCCGAATCCGACAAAAAAAATTCGGTGAGGTTTTGCCAAAACGCGGTCGAACCCAAAACACGGCCGCGGAACCGAAACCAAAACACAAAACCCGAAAAATTTCCGGCGCTCATCTCTAGCGGTCACATCTTTCCTAGCCCCAATCAGCGTAGGAATGACTTCCTCCGGAATGCCTTTTTCCTTTAGGATCCGGTGTTCAACCGCCATGCCGCCAAACGCAGCCGCGGTAAGTCTTGGAACAGACAGGGCCCCTACTGCAGCAGGTCCTGTCTGAGCGGCAGAGACCATGGGTCCTCTGAGATCATTTCCTGAAGTTCTGGGTACCAAGCTCTTCTTGGCCAATCCGGAACCACGAGTATAGTTCTTACTCCTCTCCTTCTTATTATTCTCAGTACCTTAGGTATGAGAGGCAGAGGAGGGAACACATACACTGACTGGTACACCCACGGTGTCACCAGAGCGTCCCCAGCTATCGCCTGAGGGTCCCTTGACCGGGCGCAATATCTTTTTAGCTTTTTGTTGAGGCAGGACGCCATCATGTCCACCTGTGGCCTTTCCCAATGGTGTACAATCATTTGGAAGACTTCTGGATGAAGTCCCCACTCTCCCGGGTGGAGGTCGTGTCTGCTGAGAAAATCTGCTTCCCAGTTTCCACTCCGGGAATGAACACTGATTTTCCGCCCATCGGAGAATCCTTGTGGCTTCTGCCATCGCCATCCTGCTTCTTGTGCCGCCCTGTTGGTTTACATGGGCGACCGCCGTGATGTTGTCTGACTGAATCAGTACCGGCTGGTTTTGAAGCAGGGGTCTTGCTTGACTTAGGGCATTGTAAATGGCCCTCAGTTCCAGAATGTTTATGTGTAGGGAAATCTCCTGATTCGACCATAGTCCCTGGAAGTTTTTTCCCTGTGTGACTGCCCCCCAGCCTCGAAGGCTGGCATCCGTGGTCACCAGAACCCAGTCCTGTATGCCGAATCTGCGGCCCTCTCGAAGATGAGCACCCTGCAGTCACCACGGCAGAGATACCCTGGTCCTTGGAAACAGGGTTATCAGCCGATGCATCTGAAGATGCGATCCGGACCACTTGTCCAACAGGTCCCACTGAAAAGCTCTTGCATGGAACCTGCCGAATGGCATTGCTTCGTAGGAAGCTACCATTTTTCCCAGGACTCGCGTGCAGTGATGCACCGACACCTGTTTTGGTTTCAGGAGGTCTCTGACTAGAGATGACAGCTCCTCGGCTTTCTCCTCCGGGAGAAACCCTTTTTTCTGGTCTGTGTCCAGAACCATCCCCAGGAACAGTAGACGTGTCGTAGGAACCAGCTGTGCTGTTGTAGCACTTCCCGAGATAGTGCTACCCCGACCAATAACTGCTCCTTGGACCTCGCCTTTATCAGGAGATCGTCCAAGTACGGGATAATTAAAAACTCCCTTTTTTTGAAGGAGTATCATAATTTCGGCCATTACCTTGGTAAATACTCTCGGTGCCGTGGACAGACCAAACGGCAACGTCTGGAATTGGTAACGACAAACCTGTACCACAAAACTGAGGTACTCCTGGTGAGGATGGCTAATGGGGACATACAGGTAAGCATCCTTGATGTCCAGAGATACCATGTAATCTCCCTCGTCCAGGCTTGCAATAACCGCCCTGAGCGATTTCATTTTTAACTTGAACCTTCGTATATAAGTGTTCAAGGATTTTAATTTTAAAATGGGTTTCACCGAACCGTCTGGTTTTGGTACCACAACATTGTGGAATAGTAACCCCGGCCTTGTTGAAGGAGGGGTACCTTGATTTTCACCTGCTGGAAGTACAGCTTGCTGATTTGAGGTAACGGCGAGAGGGAGTCGCCTCGAACTCCAGCTTGTATCCCTGTGATACTACATGCAGAACCCAGGGATCCACCTGTGAGCGAGCCCACTGGACGCTGAAGTTCTCGAGACGGGCCCCCCACCGCACCTGGCTACACCTGTGGAGCCCCCGTGTCATGCGGTGGACTCAGAGGAAGCGGGGGAAGAATTTTGATCCTGGGAACTGGCTGACTGGTGCAGCTTTTTCCCTCTTCCCTTGTCTCTGTGCAGAAAGGAAGCGCCTTTGACCCGCTTGCTTTTCTGAAGCCGAAAGGACTGTACCTGATAATACAGTGCTTTCTTAGGCTGTGAGGAAAACCTGAGGTAAAAATTTTTTTCTTCCCAGCTGTTGCTGTGGATATGAGGTCCCAGAGACCAACCCCAAACAATTCCTCACTCTTATAAGGCAGAATCTCTATGTGCCTTTTAAAGTCAGCATCACCTGTCCAGTGCCGGGTCTCTAATACCTGCCTGGCAGAATGGACATTGCATTAATTCAGGATGCCAGCCGGCAAAATATCCCTCTGTGCATCCCTCATATATAAGACGACGTCTTTAATATGCTCTTATGTTAGTAAAATAGTATCCCTGTCTGACAGGGTCACAGACCACGCTGCAGCAGCACTATCCATGCTGAGGCAATTGCAGGTCTCAGTCTAGTACCTGAGTGTGTAAATACAGACTTCAGGATAGCCTCCTGCTTTTTATCAACAGGTACCTTCAAAGTGGCCGTATCCTAAGACGGCAGTGCCACCTTTTTTGACAAATGTGTGAGTGCCTTATCCACCCTAGGGGATATCTCCCAGCGTAACCTATCCTCTGGCGGGAAAGGGTACGCCATCAGTAACTTTTTTAGAAATTACCAATTTCTTATCGGGGGAACCCACGCTTTTTCACACACTTCATTCACTCATCTGATGGGGGAACAAAACACTGCCTGCTTTTCCTCCCCAAACATAAAACCCTTTTTTAGTGGTACTTGGGTTAATGTCAGAAATGTGTAACACATTTTTTATTGCCGGGATCATGCAACGGATGTTCCTAGTGGATTGTGTAAATGTCTCAACCTCGTCGACACTGGAGTCAGACTCCGTGTCGACATCTGTGTCTGCCATCTGAGGTAACGGACGTTTTTTGAGCCCCTGATGGCCTTTGAGACGCCTGGGCAGGCGCGGGCTGAGAAGCCGGCTGTCCCACAGCTGTTACGTCATCCAGCCTTTTATGTAAGGAGTTGACACTGTTGGTTAATACCTTCCACCTATCCATCCACTCTGGTGTCGGCCCCACAGGGGCAACATCACATTTATCGGCATCTGCTCCGCCTCCACATAAGCCTCCTCATCAAACATGTCGACACAGCCGTACCGACACACCGCACACACACAGGGAATGCTCTTACTGAGGACAGGACCCCACAAAGCCCTTTGGGGAGACAGAGAGAGAGTATGCCAGCACACACCAGAGCGCTATATAATGTAGGGATTAACACTATAACTGAGTGAATTTTCCCCAATAGCTGCTTGTATAAACAATATTGCGCCTAAATTTAGTGCCCCCCCCTCTCTTTTTAACCCTTTGAGCCTGAAAACTACAGGGATGAGCCTGGGGAGCTGTCTGCCAGCTGCACTGTGAAGAGAAAATGGCGCCAGTGTGCTGAGGGAGATAGCCCCGCCCCTTTTTCGGCTGACTTTTCTCCCGATTTTTTATGGATTCTGGCAGGGGTATTTATCACATATATAGCCTCTGGGACTATATATTGTGATTATTTTGCCAGCCAAGGTCTCAATATTGCTGCTCAGGGCGCCCCCCCCCAGCGCCCTGCACCCATCTGTGACCGGAGTGTGAGGTGTGCATGAGGAGCAAAGGCGCACAGCTGCAGTGCTGTGCGCTACCTTGGTGAAGACTGAAGTCTTCTGCCGCCGATTTTCCGGAACACTTCTTGCTTCTGCCTCTGTAAGGGGGCCGGCGGCGCGGCTCCGGGACCGAACATCAAGGCCGGTTCCTGCGGTCGATCCCTCTGGAGCTAATGGTGTCCAGTAGCCTAAGAAGCCTAAGCTACCACCAGTTAGGTAGGTTCGCTTCTTCTCCCCTTAGTCCCTCGCTGCAGTGAGTCTGTTGCCAGCAGATCTCACTGTAAAATAAAAAACATAAATATACTTTCTTTCTAGGAGCTCAGGAGAGCCCCTAGTGTGCATCCAGCTCAGCCGGCACAAGATTCTAACTGAGGTCTGGAGGAGGGTCATAGTGGGAGGAGCCAGTGCACACCAGGTAGTCCTAAAGCTTTCTTTAGTTGTGCCCAGTCTCCTGCGGAGCCGCTATTCCCCATGGTCCTTACGGAGTTCCCAGCATCCACTAGGACGTCAGAGAAATATTGTGATCTGAGAATATCCTTATGTGCATGGTGTAGTGTTACTATACTCACAGCATTATATCCGGATCTGGGCATACCATTTTCTGGATAATTAAAATTTGCCCCAGTTTATTTATGAGGTTAATTAAAGAGAAGAGGTACTCTGTATAGAAATATTTGAACCATACTGATATTTTAATATTTTTGCACCATAAAAGTAATACTAAATTGGAGTCTTTACGCCTACCTTTACTTTATATACTTCTATATGAAAAAAATAGTGGTACTTTGACACCGATAATATTAATACTACCTGCATGAGCTAAGTACCATTTTGAAAACCTGATTTATGACACATAGGGCCTAATTCCGACCTGATCGCTCGCTAGCTATTTTTTGCAGCGCTGCGATCAGATAGTCGCCGCCTATAGGGGAGTGTATTTTTGCTTTGCAAGTGTGCGATCGCATGTGCAGCTGAGCACTACAAAAAAGTTTTGTGCAGTTTCTGAGTTGCCCAGAACTTACTCAGCCGCTGCGATCACTTCCATCTGTCAGGTCCCGGAATTGACGTCAGACACCCGCCCTGCAAACGCTTGGACACGCCTGTGTTTTTCCAAACACTCCCAGAAAACGGTCAGTTGCCACCCACAAATGCCTTCTTCCTGTCAATCTCCTTGCGATCAGCTGTGCGAATGGATTCTTCGTAAAAACCCATCGCACAGCAATGTTCCACTTTGCACCCGTACGACGTGCCTGCGCATTGCGGTGCATAGTTACGCATGCACAGTTTTGACCTGATCGCAGCACAGCGAAAAAATCTAGTGTACGATCAGGTCTGAATAACCCCCATTACTCCTTGAAATGTGTGGCCCTCTCTAACTGTTCAGGTGGATGAAAAATAACCAATTGACACAACCAATATCAATGATGTAATAATAAATAAGAAATATCATATATAAAAAAGAAAGAAAATGACTCTTTTTCGTTTTTATAAGCACATTTTTTTGTTTGACATAATACAGGTTGAGTATCCCTTATCCAAAATGCTTGGGACCAGAGGTATTTTGGATATGGGATTTTTCCGTATTTTGGAATAATTGCATACCATAATGAGATATCAAGGTGAAGGGACCTAAGTCTAAGCACAGAATGCATTTATGTTACATATACACCTTATACACACAGCCTGAAGTCATTTTAGCCAATTTTTTTTGTAACTTTGTGCATTGAACAAAGTGTATCTACATTCACACAATTCATTTATGTTTCATATACACCTTATACACACAGCCTGAAGGTCATTTAATACAATATTTTGAATAACTTTGTGTATTAAACAAAGTTTGTGTACATTGAGCCATCAGAAAACAAAGGTTTCACTATCTCACTCTCACTCAAAAAAGTCCGTATTTCGGAATATTCCGTATTTCGGAATATTTGGATATGGGATACCCAACCTGTATTTAACTGTTGTTGAAGTAGCCTCCATCTTTTTCTTTCTTTCTTTTTTTTTTTTTATAAAAAATAATCCTGCACCAGCTGGTGAGGAAGAAGAATTAATGTAACCTCTCTCTGGGTTTACCTTTATATAATCAAACATAGACTAAGGGTATACTCTAGGTGGAGTCTTTCCAGGAATGGGGACAGTCCAGTCCCTATATGGTGGTAAAGTCTCTGTAGGCTTGCCTGTTGAATACATCTTAATACTCCCAATAGGGAGGAGGAATGGCTGATGACATCGAAACCGTGGTAGAACATTATGGAAGTATACATTAAAGACACCACTCTGAACAAGCTGATCCTGAAACCGGAACTTGGGGAGTTGCTCAGTAGATGTGCGGATTGTGTTGCTGAAGCCATGGGAACCTGAGAAGAAGTAGATTTGAGACCTTAGGGATAAAGAGAAAGGATATAGGGGTCTATTTACTAAGGCTTGTATGGAGATAACGTGGACGGAGATTGGGGAGGTCTATTTACTAAGCCTTGGATAGAGATAAAGTGGACGGAGATAAAGTGCCAACCAGTCAGCTGCTAACTTTCATGTTACAGGCTGGGTTTGAAAAATGACAGGAGCTGACTGACTGGTACCTTATCTCCCTACACTTCACCTCCATCCAAGGCTTAGTACATTAAATAGAACCCAGTGTACGAGCCAACCATCTCCTAACTATCATTTTTCAAATACAGGGATCTATTTACTAGAGATGAGCGGGTTCGGTTCCTCTGAATCCGAACCCGTCCGAACTTCAGTTTTTTCTTCACGGGTCCGAGCGACTCGGATCTTCCCGCCTTGCTCGGTTAACCCGAGCGCGCCCGAACGTCATCATCCCGCTGTCGGATTCTCGCGAGGCTCGGATTCTATCGCGAGACTCGGATTCTATATAAGGAGCCGCGCGTCGCCGCCATTTTCACACGTGCATTGAGATTCATAGGGAGAGGACGTGGCTGACGTCCTCTCCGTTTAGAGAAGAGAGTGAGACAGTAGAGAGAGACACAGTAGTAGTAATTTTGGGGAGCATTATTAGGAGGAGTACTACTATACTACTACTACTTGCTGAAGTAATATAGATTAGATAGTGTGACTGTATTAATTATCTGACTTGTGGGGGAGACACTGACAGTGGGGAGCAGTTAGAGTCTGAGAGCAGGACTCAGGAGTACATATAACGTACAGTGCACACTTTTGCTGCCAGAGTCAGTGCCACACCGCCATTGTGACCACACTGACCACCAGACCAGTATAATATATTTTGTTATTGTCTGCTTAGGAGTACTACTTGCAAGTTGCTGATAGTGTGACCAGTGACCTGACCACCAGTTTAATAATCAATCACCACCAGTTTAATATATATATATATATATATATATATATAATTGTATATAATATATATATATATATAATATTGTATACCACCTACCCGTGGTTTTTTTTTTTCTTTCTTCTTTGTACATACTACTATAGTATAGTAGCTTACTGTAGCAGTCTGCGGTGCTGCTGAGCTGACAGTGTCCAGCAGGTCCGTCATCAGTCATTACATAATAAATATACATACCTGTCCGGCTGCAGTACTAGTGATATTATATTGATTTCATCTCATTATCATCCAGTCTATATTAGCAGCAGACACAGTACGTTAGTCCACGGCTGTAGCTACCTCTGTGTCGGCACTCGGCAGTCCATCCATAATTGTATACCACCTCCCCGTGGTTTTTTTTTTTCTTTCTTCTTTGCACATACTACTATAGTATAGTAGCTTACTGTAGCAGTCTGCGGTGCTGCTGAGCTGACAGTGTCCAGCAGGTCCGTCATCAGTCATTACATAATAAATATACATACCTGTCCGGCTGCAGTACTAGTGATATTATATTGATTTCATCTCATTATCATCCAGTCTATATTAGCAGCAGACACAGTACGGTAGTTCACGGCTGTAGCTACCTCTGTGTCGGCACTCGGCAGTCCATCCATAATTGTATACCACCTCCCCGTGGTTTTTTTTTTTTCTTTCTTCTTTGTACATACTACTATAGTATAGTAGCTTACTGTAGCAGTCTGCGGTGCTGCTGAGCTGACAGTGTCCAGCAGGTCCGTCATCAGTCATTACATAATAAATATACATACCTGTCCGGCTGCAGTACTAGTGATATTATATTGATTTCATCTCATTATCATCCAGTCTATATTAGCAGCAGACACAGTACGGTAGTCCACGGCTGTAGCTACCTCTGTGTCGGCACTCGGCAGTCCATCCATAATTGTATACCACCTACCCGTGGTTTTTTTTTTTCTTTCTTCTTGATACATACTACTATAGTAGCTTACTGTAGCAGTCTGCGGTGCTGCTGAGCTGACAGTGTCCAGCAGGTCCGTCATCAGTCATTACATAATAAATATATATACCTGTCCGGCTGCAGTACTAGTGATATTATATATATATATATATTGATTTCATCTCATTATCATCCAGTCTATATTAGCAGCAGACACAGTACGGTAGTCCACGGCTGTAGCTACCTCTGTGTCGGCAGTCGCTCGTCCATCCATAAGTATACTAGTATCCATCCATCTCCATTGTTTACCTGAGGTGCCTTTTAGTTGTGCCTATTAAAATATGGAGAACAAAAATGTTGAGGTTCCAAAATTAGGGAAAGATCAAGATCCACTTCCACCTCGTGCTGAAGCTGCTGCCACTAGTCATGGCCGAGATGATGAAATGCCAGCAACGTCGTCTGCCAAGGCCGATGCCCAATGTCATAGTACAGAGCATGTAAAATCCAAAACACCAAATATCAGTTTAAAAAGGACTCCAAAATCTAAAATAAAATTGTCGGAGGAGAAGCGTAAACTTGCCAATATGCCATTTACCACACGGAGTGGCAAGGAACGGCTGAGGCCCTGGCCTATGTTCATGGCTAGTGGTTCAGCTTCACATGAGGATGGAAGCACTCAGCCTCTCGCTAGAAAACTGAAAAGGCTCAAGCTGGCAAAAGCACCGCAAAGAACTGTGCGTTCTTCGAAATCCCAAATCCACAAGGAGAGTCCAATTGTGTCGGTTGCGATGCCTGACCTTCCCAACACTGGACGTGAAGAGCATGCGCCTTCCACCATTTGCACGCCCCCTGCAAGTGCTGGAAGGAGCACCCGCAGTCCAGTTCCTGATAGTCAGATTGAAGATGTCAGTGTTGAAGTACACCAGGATGAGGAGGATATGGGTGTTGCTGGCGCTGGGGAGGAAATTGACAAGGAGGATTCTGATGGTGAGGTGGTTTGTTTAAGTCAGGCACCCGGGGAGACACCTGTTGTCCGTGGGAGGAATAGGGCCGTTGACATGCCTGGTGAAAATACCAAAAAAATCAGCTCTTCGGTGTGGAAGTATTTCACCAGAAATGCGGACAACATTTGTCAAGCCGTGTGTTGCCTTTGTCAAGCTGTAATAAGTAGGGGTAAGGACGTTAACCACCTCGGAACATCCTCCCTTATACGTCACCTGCAGCGCATTCATAATAAGTCAGTGACAAGTTCAAAAACTTTGGGCGACAGCGGAAGCAGTCCACTGACCAGTAAATCCCTTCCTCTTGTAACCAAGCTCACGCAAACCACCCCACCAACTCCCTCAGTGTCAATTTCCTCCTTCCCCCGGAATGCCAATAGTCCTGCAGGCCATGTCACTGGCAATTCTGACGAGTCCTCTCCTGCCTGGGATTCCTCCGATGCATCCTTGCGTGTAATGCCTACTGCTGCTGGCGCTGCTGTTGTTGCTGCTGGGAGTCGATGGTCATCCCAGAGGGGAAGTCGTACTCGTAAGCCCACTTTTACTACTTCCACCAAGCAATTGACTGTCCAACAGTCCTTTGCGAGGAAGATGAAATATCACAGCAGTCATCCTGCTGCAAAGCGGATAACTGAGGCCTTGGCATCCTGGGTGGTGAGAAACGTGGTTCCGGTATCCATCATTACTGCAGAGCCAACTAGAGACTTGTTGGAGGTACTGTGTCCCCGGTACCAAATACCATCTAGGTTCCATTTCTCTAGGCAGGCGATACCGAGAATGTACACGGACGTCAGAAAAAGACTCACCAGTGTCCTAAAAAATGCAGTTGTACCCAATGTCCACTTAACCACGGACATGTGGACAAGTGGAGCAGGGCAGGGTCAGGACTATATGACTGTGACAGCCCACTGGGTAGATGTATGGACTCCCACCGCAAGAACAGCAGCGGCGGCACCAGTAGCAGCATCTCGCAAACGCCAACTCTTTCCTAGGCAGGCTACGCTTTGTATCACCGGTTTCCAGAATACGCACACAGCTGAAAACCTCTTACGGCAACTGAGGAAGATCATCGCGGAATGGCTTACCCCAATTGGACTCTCCTGTGGATTTGTGGCATCGGACAACGCCAGCAATATTGTGTGTGCATTAAATATGGGCAAATTCCAGCACGTCCCATGTTTTGCACATACCTTGAATTTGGTGGTGCAGAATTTTTTTAAAAACGACAGAGGCGTGCAAGAGATGCTGTTGGTGGCCAGAAGAATTGCGGGACACTTTCGGCGTACAGGCACCACGTACAGAAGACTGGAGCAACACCAAAAACGCCTGAACCTGCCCTGCCATCATCTGAAGCAAGAAGTGGTAACGAGGTGGAATTCAACCCTATATATGCTTCAGAGGTTGGAGGAGCAGCAAAAGGCCATTCAAGCCTATACAATTCAGCACGATATAGGAGGTGGAATGCACCTGTCTCAAGCGCAGTGGAGAATGATTTCAACGTTGTGCAAGGTTCTGCTGCCCTTTGAACTTGCCACACGTGAAGTCAGTTCAGACACTGCCAGCCTGAGTCAGGTCATTCCCCTCATCAGGCTTTTGCAGAAGAAGCTGGAGACATTGAAGGAGGAGCTAACACGGAGCGATTCCGCTAGGCATGTGGGACTTGTGGATGGAGCCCTTAATTCGCTTAACAAGGATTCACGGGTGGTCAATCTGTTGAAATCAGATAACTACATTTTGGCCACCGTGCTCGATCCTAGATTTAAAACCTACCTTGGATCTCTCTTTCCGGCAGACACAAGTCTGCTGGGGTTGAAAGACCTGCTGGTGAGAAAATTGTCAAGTCAAGTGGAACGCGACCTGTCAACATCTCCTCCTTCACATTCTCCCGCAACTGGGGGTGCGAGGAAAAGGCTCAGAATTCCGAGCCCACCCGCTGGCGGTGATGCAGGGCAGTCTGGAGCGACCGCTGATGCTGACATCTGGTCCGGACTGAAGGACCTGTCAACGATTACGGACATGTCGTCTACTGTCACTGCATATGATTCTCTCCCCATTGAAAGAATGGTGGAGGATTATATGAGTGACCGCATCCAAGTAGGCACGTCACACAGTCCGTACTTATACTGGCAGGAAAAAGAGGCAATTTGGAGGCCCTTGCACAAACTGGCTTTATTCTACCTAAGTTGCCCTCCCACAAGTGTGTACTCCGAAAGAGTGTTTAGTGCCGCCGCTCACCTTGTCAGCAATCGGCGTACGAGGTTACTTCCAGAAAATGTGGAGAAGATGATGTTCATTAAAATGAATTATAATCAATTCCTCCGTGGAGACATTGACCAGCAGCAATTGCCTCCACAAAGTACACAGGGAGCTGAGATGGTGGATTCCAGTGGGGACGAATTGATAATCTGTGAGGAGGGGGATGTACACGGTGATATATCGGAGGATGATGATGAGGTGGACATCTTGCCTCTGTAGAGCCAGTTTGTGCAAGGAGAGATTAATTGCTTCTTTTTTGGTGGGAGTCCAAACCAACCCGTCATTTCAGTCACAGTCGTGTGGCAAACCCTGTCACTGAAATGATGGGTTGGTTAAAGTGTGCATGTCCTGTTTATACAACATAAGGGTGGGTGGGAGGGCCCAAGGACAATTCACAACATTTGGGGGTAATTTTGATCCTACGGTATTATTAACCTCAATAACATTCATTTCCACTAATTTCCAGTCTATTCTGAACACCTCACTATGGCCCTCATTCCGAGTCGTTCGCTCGGTATTTTTCATCGCATCGCAGTGAAATTCCGCTTAGTGCGCATGCGCAATATTCGCACTGCGACTGCGCCAAGTATCTTTGCTATGAAGAAAGTATTTTTACTCACGGCTTTCTCATCGCTCCGGCGAACGTAATGTGATTGACAGGAAATGGGTGTTACTGGGCGGAAACACGGCGTTTTATGGGCGTGTGGCTGAAAACGCTACCGTTTCCGGAAAAAACACAGGAGTGGCCGGAGAAACTGGGGAGTGGTTGGGCGAACGCTGGGTGTGTTTGTGACGTCAAACCAGGAACGACAAGCACTGAACTGATCGCACAGGCAGAGTAAGTCTGGAGCTACTCTAAAACTGCTAAGTAGTTTGTGATCGCAATATTGCGAATACATCGGTCGCAATTTTAAGATGCTAAGATACACTCCCAGTAGGCGGCGGCTTAGCGTGTGTAACTCTGCTAAATTCGCCTTGCGACCGATCAACTCGGAATGAGGGCCTATATTGTTTTTAGGCCTAAAAGTTGCACCAAGGTAGCTGTATGACTAAGCCAAGCAAGACAAACAATTCCCACTCTAATTATACAGCAATATCACTGGACTTATACGGCAATATCACTGGAAATAAATGGCAGTACCACTGGACATATATGGCAGTATAACTGGAATTATATGGTAGTACCACTGGACATATACGGAAGTGTTAGAAAGGATGGCACTTTAAAAAAAAAGTCCCCAATCGGCACATTATGCAAAGAAGAAAAAGAGGTGCAAGATGGAATTGTCCTTGGGCCCTCCCACCCACCCTTATGTTGTATAAACAGGACATGCACACTTTAACAAACCAATAATTTCAGTGACAAGGTCTGCCACACGACTGTGGCTGAAATGACTGGTTTGTTTGGGCCCCCGCCAAAAAAGAAGCAATCAATCTCTCCTTGCACAAACTGGCTCTACAGAGGCAAGATGTCGACCTCATCCGTCGATTCCTCAACCCTTTCACTGTGTACATCCCCCTCCTCACAGAGTATTAATTCGTCCCCACTGGAATCCACCATCACAGGTCCCTGTGTACTTTCCGGAGACAATTGCTGGTCAAGGTCTTCCCGGAGGAATTTATAATTAATTTTGATGAACATTACCTTCTCCACATTTTGTGGAAGTAACCTCCTATGCCGAATGTTGACAAGGTTACCGGCTGCACTAAACACTTTTCGGAGTACACACTGGGGGCAACTTAGGTAAAATAAAGCCAGTTTGTGCAAGGGCATCCAAATTAGAGATGAGCGGGTTCGGTTCCTCGGAATCCGAACCCGCCCGAACTTCAGCTTTTTTTACACGGATCCGAGCGACTCGGATCTTCCCGCCTTGCTCGGTTAACCCGAGCGCGCCCGAACGTCATCATGACGCTGTCGGATTCTCGCGAGGCTCGGATTCTATCGCGAGACTCGGATTCTATATAAGGAGCCGCGCGTCGCCGCCATTTTACACGTGCATTGAGATTGATAGTGAGAGGACGTGGCTGGCGTCCTCTCCGTTTAGAGAAGAAATAGATAGGAGAGTGAGAGTGAGACAGTGACACTTCATTTACTGGAGCTTAGGAGGAGTACTCAGACAGAGAGTGCAGAATTTTGCTGATAGTATTAGTTAGTTATACTAGTGACAGAGTGAGACAGTGACACTTCATTTACTGGAGCTTAGGAGGAGTACTCAGACAGAGAGTGCAGAATTTTGCTGATAGTATTAGTTAGTTATACTAGTGACTGACCAGTGACCACAAGTGCAGTTTTATATTATTTAATATAATCCGTTCTCTGCCTGAAAAAACGATACACAGTGACTCAGTCACATACCATATCTGTGCTCAGCCCAGTGTGCTGCTGCATCATCTATGTATAATATCTGACTGTGCTCACACAGCTTAATTGTGGGGGAGACTGGGGAGCAGTTAGGTTATAGCAGGAGCCAGGAGTACATATTAAAAAATTAAACAGTGCACACTTTTTTTCTGCAGGAGTGCCACTGCCAGTGTGATTGACCAGTGACCTGACCACCAGTATATATAGTATACTATATTGTATTGTGAATGTCTGCCTGTAAAAGTTAAACACACGTCGTGTGACTTGTGTGGTGTTTTTTTATTCTATAAAATAAAAAACTCATTCTGCTGACAGACAGTGTCCAGCAGGTCCGTCATTATATAATATATACCTGTCCGGCTGCAGTAGTGATATATATATATATTTTATATCATTATTTATCATCCAGTCGCAGCAGACACAGTACGGTAGTTCACGGCTGTAGCTACCTCTGTGTCGGCACTCGGCAGTCCATCCATAATTGTATACCACCTACCCGTGGTTTTTTTTTTCTTTCTTCTTTATACATACTACATCTCATTATCATCCAGTCTATATTAGCAGCAGACACAGTACAGTACGGTAGTCCACGGCTGTAGCTACCTCTGTGTCGGCACTCAGCAGTCCGTCCATAATTGTATACCACCTACCCGTGGTTTTTTTTTCTTTCTTCTTTATACATACTACATCTCATTATCAACCAGTCTATATTAGCAGCAGACACAGTACGGTAGTCCACGGCTGTAGCTACCTCTGTGTCGGCACTCGGCAGTCCGTCCATAATTGTATACCACCTACCCGTGGTTTTTTTTTTCTTTCTTCTTTATACATACTACATCTCATTATCATCCAGTCTATATTAGCAGCAGACACAGTACAGTACGGTAGCCCACGGCTGTAGCTACCTCTGTGTCGGCACTCGGCAGTCCGTCCATAATTGTATACCACCTACCCGTGGTTTTTTTTTTCTTTCTTCTTTATACATACTACATCTCATTATCAACCAGTCTATATTAGCAGCAGACACAGTACGGTAGTCCACGGCTGTAGCTACCTCTGTGTCGGCACTCGGCAGTCCATCCATAATTGTATACCACCTACCCGTGGTTTTTTTTTCTTTCTTCTTTATACATACTACATCTCATTATCATCCAGTCTATATTAGCAGCAGACACAGTACAGTACGGTAGTCCACGGCTGTAGCTACCTCTGTGTCGGCACTCGGCAGTCCGTCCATAATTGTATACCACCTACCCGTGGTTTTTTTTTTCTTTCTTCTTTATACATACTACATCTCATTATCATCCAGTCTATATTAGCAGCAGACACAGTACAGTACGGTAGTCCACGGCTGTAGCTACCTCTGTGTCGGCACTCGGCAGTCCATCCATAATTGTATACCACCTACCCGTGGTTTTTTTTTCTTTCTTCTTTATACATACTACATCTCATTATCATCCAGTCTATATTAGCAGCAGACACAGTACAGTACAATAGTCCACGGCTGTAGCTACCTCTGTGTCGGCACTCGGCAGTCCGTCCATAATTGTATACCACCTACCCGTGGTTTTTTTTTCTTTCTTCTTTATACATACTACATCTCATTATCATCCAGTCTATATTAGCAGCAGACACAGTACAGTACGGTAGTCCACGGCTGTAGCTACCTCTGTGTCGGCACTCGGCAGTCCGTCCATAATTGTATACCACCTACCCGTGTTTTTTTTTTTCTTTCTTCTTTATACATACTACATCTCATTATCAACCAGTCTATATTAGCAGCAGACACAGTACGGTAGTCCACGGCTGTAGCTACCTCTGTGTCGGCACTCGGCAGTCCATCCATAATTGTATACCACCTACCCGTGGTTTTTTTTTCTTTCTTCTTTATACATACATACTACATCTCATTATCATCCAGTCTATATTAGCAGCAGACACAGTACAGTACAATAGTCCACGGCTGTAGCTACCTCTGTGTCGGCACTCGGCAGTCCATCCATAATTGTATACTAGTATCCATCCATCTCCATTGTTTACCTGAGGTGCCTTTTAGTTGTGCCTATTAAAATATGGAGAACAAAAATGTTGAGGTTCCAAAATTAGGGAAAGATCAAGATCCACTTCCACCTCGTGCTGAAGCTGCTGCCACTAGTCATGGCCGAGACGATGAAATGCCAGCAACGTCGTCTGCCAAGGCCGATGCCCAATGTCATAGTACAGAGCATGTCAAATCCAAAACACCAAATATCAGTAAAAAAAGGACTCCAAAACCTAAAATAAAATTGTCGGAGGAGAAGCGTAAACTTGCCAATATGCCATTTACCACACGGAGTGGCAAGGAACGGCTGAGGCCCTGGCCTATGTTCATGGCTAGTGGTTCAGCTTCACATGAGGATGGAAGCACTCAGCCTCTCGCTAGAAAACTGAAAAGACTCAAGCTGCCAAAAGCACCGCAAAGAACTGTGCGTTCTTCGAAATCCCAAATCCACAAGGAGAGTCCAATTGTGTCGGTTGCGATGCCTGACCTTCCCAACACTGGACGTGAAGAGCATGCGCCTTCCACCATTTGCACGCCCCCTGCAAGTGCTGGAAGGAGCACCCGCAGTCCAGTTCCTGATAGTCAGATTGAAGATGTCAGTGTTGAAGTACACCAGGATGAGGAGGATATGGGTGTTGCTGGCGCTGGGGAGGAAATTGACCAGGAGGATTCTGATAGTGAGGTGGTTTGTTTAAGTCAGGCACCCGGGGAGACACCTGTTGTCCGTGGGAGGAATATGGCCACTGACATGCCTGGTGAAAATACCAAAAAAATCAGCTCTTCGGTGTGGAAGTATTTCAACAGAAATGCGGACAACAGGTGTCAAGCCGTGTGTTGCCTTTGTCAAGCTGTAATAAGTAGGGGTAAGGACGTTAACCACCTCGGAACATCCTCCCTTATACGTCACCTGCAGCGCATTCATAATAAGTCAGTGACAAGTTCAAAAACTTTGGGCGACAGCGGAAGCAGTCCACTGACCAGTAAATCCCTTCCTCTTGTAACCAAGCTCACGCAAACCACCCCACCAACTCCCTCAGTGTCAATTTCCTCCTTCCCCAGGAATGCCAATAGTCCTGCAGGCCATGTCACTGGCAATTCTGACGAGTCCTCTCCTGCCTGGGATTCCTCCGATGCATCCTTGCGTGTAACGCCTACTGCTGCTGGCGCTGCTGTTGTTGCTGCTGGGAGTCGATGGTCATCCCAGAGGGGAAGTCGTAAGCCCACTTGTACTACTTCCAGTAAGCAATTGACTGTTCAACAGTCCTTTGCGAGGAAGATGAAATATCACAGCAGTCATCCTGCTGCAAAGCGGATAACTGAGGCCTTGACAACTATGTTGGTGTTAGACGTGCGTCCGGTATCCGCCGTTAGTTCACAGGGAACTAGACAATTTATTGAGGCAGTGTGCCCCCGTTACCAAATACCATCTAGGTTCCACTTCTCTAGGCAGGCGATACCGAGAATGTACACGGACGTCAGAAAAAGACTCACCAGTGTCCTAAAAAATGCAGTTGTACCCAATGTCCACTTAACCACGGACATGTGGACAAGTGGAGCAGGGCAGGGTCAGGACTATATGACTGTGACAGCCCACTGGGTAGATGTATGGACTCCCGCCGCAAGAACAGCAGCGGCGGCACCAGTAGCAGCATCTCGCAAACGCCAACTCTTTCCTAGGCAGGCTACGCTTTGTATCACCGCTTTCCAGAATACGCACACAGCTGAAAACCTCTTACGGCAACTGAGGAAGATCATCGCGGAATGGCTTACCCCAATTGGACTCTCCTGTGGATTTGTGGCATCGGACAACGCCAGCAATATTGTGTGTGCATTAAATATGGGCAAATTCCAGCACGTCCCATGTTTTGCACATACCTTGAATTTGGTGGTGCAGAATTTTTTAAAAAACGACAGGGGCGTGCAAGAGATGCTGTCGGTGGCCAGAAGAATTGCGGGACACTTTCGGCGTACAGGCACCACGTACAGAAGACTGGAGCACCACCAAAAACTACTGAACCTGCCCTGCCATCATCTGAAGCAAGAAGTGGTAACGAGGTCGAATTCAACCCTCTATATGCTTCAGAGGTTGGAGGAGCAGCAAAAGGCCATTCAAGCCTATACAATTGAGCACGATATAGGAGGTGGAATGCACCTGTCTCAAGCGCAGTGGAGAATGATTTCAACGTTGTGCAAGGTTCTGCTGCCCTTTGAACTTGCCACACGTGAAGTCAGTTCAGACACTGCCAGCCTGAGTCAGGTCATTCCCCTCATCAGGCTTTTGCAGAAGAAGCTGGAGACATTGAAGGAGGAGCTAACACGGAGCGATTCCGCTAGGCATGTGGGACTTGTGGATGGAGCCCTTAATTCGCTTAACAAGGATTCACGGGTGGTCAATCTGTTGAAATCAGAGCACTACATTTTGGCCACCGTGCTCGATCCTAGATTTAAAGCCTACCTTGGATCTCTCTTTCCGGCAGACACAAGTCTGCTGGGGTTGAAAGACCTGCTGGTGAGAAAATTGTCAAGTCAAGCGGAACGCGACCTGTCAACATCTCCTCCTTCACATTCTCCCGCAACTGGGGGTGCGAGGAAAAGGCTCAGAATTCCGAGCCCACCCGCTGGCGGTGATGCAGGGCAGTCTGGAGCGACTGCTGATGCTGACATCTGGTCCGGACTGAAGGACCTGACAACGATTACGGACATGTCGTCTACTGTCACTGCATATGATTCTCTCCCCATTGAAAGAATGGTGGAGGATTATATGAGTGACCGCATCCAAGTAGGCACGTCACACAGTCCGTACTTATACTGGCAGGAAAAAGAGGCAATTTGGAGGCCCTTGCACAAACTGGCTTTATTCTACCTAAGTTGCCCTCCCACAAGTGTGTACTCCGAAAGAGTGTTTAGTGCCGCCGCTCACCTTGTCAGCAATCGGCGTACGAGGTTACATCCAGAAAATGTGGAGAAGATGATGTTCATTAAAATGAATTATAATCAATTCCTCCGCGGAGACATTGACCAGCAGCAATTGCCTCCACAAAGTACACAGGGAGCTGAGATGGTGGATTCCAGTGGGGACGAATTGATAATCTGTGAGGAGGGGGATGTACACGGTGATATATCGGAGGATGATGATGAGGTGGACATCTTGCCTCTGTAGAGCCAGTTTGTGCAAGGAAAGATTAATTGCTTCTTTTTTGGGGGGGGGTCCAAACCAACCCGTCATATCAGTCACAGTCGTGTGGCAGACCCTGTCACTGAAATGATGGGTTGGTTAAAGTGTGCATGTCCTGTTTATACAACATAAGGGTGGGTGGGAGGGCCCAAGGACAATTCCATCTTGCACCTTGTGACAGGACGATACCGTACGAAAGCACTCGCAGCTTCCGCGTCCCGTTGACTGCGCACAGAATGGAAGGTCAAGCCGCACGAGGCCTGACCACATAGGGGATTCCCGCTTACCGTCAGTAACCGCCTGTTACTGACTCCACCCACTGCGCTGTGGGCGGGTTCTCGCTGCCACCACCAAACTCCTAACCTGCCGTGGCGTTTGGAACCACGGTTCTGCTCTGTATGTGCCGACGCACTGCTTTACCACACCTGTGTGGTGTCGACGAATCCCCACTAGCCACTTGCTAGGCCTCTACCGGTAGCTGGCGGAAGGCGGAGCTTGGAGACGTCAGGTGCTTCCCTGGACAGCCGGAGAACGGGGCTAGGTTTGGCCTAACCCTGTTGGTCACAAGATGAAGCAGTCTTCTTGAGGCAAAGGTGTTTATTGCTCAAATAACCTTTAAAAAGGCTCCTCCCTATTGCTAGGGGCAACTGCATACAATCAAGATCTTTTCAGCAGAAGAAGATGTTACAATACACACTCCTATGGGCCAACTGCCCTTCTTTTATCCCTCTCCAAGACCCCTTACCACAGGGGGTAAGCCCGCCCTGTGGTGTACAACCAATCAAAGTTTACCCATGAGCTGTGCATGCTCTGGTCTCATGCACACCTAACATTGTTCCCTATGGACAGTGGGGAGTGGTCGGTCTCCTTTGACGCTCCTACCTTGGAGAATCAGGATACTCCCCGGTGCCGTCCAGTCTGGCTGGGGGGAAGTTTTCCCTCCTAAATCTGACTTCCAGAAACCTGCCCGGGACCCCTCTCACTGCCTGCAGCCTGGATTTGGGCTCCAGAGCTGGGCAGCCGGGCTCCCCGGTCCAGGTTTCTTGGCCACTACGGCTGATCTCCATGGAGCTCCAAGAAACCACTCAGCTTGTTTCATAGCTAAGCTGCTTCTCTTTCTCCCTGGGCCCATTGGAACTGTGAGGCTGGATGGGAAAGCATTCCGTTTTTAGGGAAAAGGTCTGGGAGAATCCATCAGCCTGCACAGCTATGGATTCCCCCCTCCTGGGACACACAATCAAGTAAGTGCATTTTATCTTTAAATACATTACATTTTAAATCACACTGTACATTTCCCTGTAACTATACACTGAGCCTGTGCCCTGCACAGACTCTACATACTCAGGCACTGCAGTGCCTTCCCTAGCCCTGCAGCCTGGCTGCTAGGGCTCTCTGTGTGCTGGAGGTATGGGGCTGGCTTCCCCCACCCTCCAGCCTGTCTGCCTGCCACTGGGGTCCAGGGAGCTGGCTCTCCCTGTCCCCCCAGTGTGGCACTACCTTTGTGGCCTCGCCGCACGCAGCGGCGCACCCCCCTGTACCTAAGCCCGGCGGCCCGGGACACTTGTCCCGGCCGCCGTGACTCCGGCTTTGTTTCAGCGCTGAGGCGCCGGGAGCGTAGCTCCCGGACCCCAGCGCTCACCATCCTGCTGGGCAGCCTAATTTCAGCCACGCCGCTAGGGAGCCGGCTAGCCCGGTCCCCCATGAGCGGCGCCTGTCTGGTAGCCTCGCTGCAGCGTCCGGCGGGGAGCCGGGCTGCAGCGCACCCCCCTCGCCGGCTAGCAGCCCGGGACGTCCGTCCCGGCTGCTGCGGCTGGCCACCCGTGCTGGGCTGAGGCGCCGGGAGCAGAGCTCCCGGCCCCCAGCGGCGGCTCTCACATAGAGCACTGCAGCGGGAGCCGAGCTCCCAGCCGCAGCGCTCACCCTTCTCCCCGGCGCGCACACTCCAGTGCGCCCGGGGCTACACTGACTGCTGCCGGGAGCGGAGCTCCCGGACTCCGGCGGTCAGCGGCTGCCTCCTCTCCCCCGGCGTGCACACTCTGCTGAGCGCGCCGGGGGCTGTCCTCCCTGCCGTGGTCTCCGGAGGGGTCCGGGACCACGGCACAGTTTAAAATACATTTTTGACATTAATAAAACACGGCGCCTAGCGCCCACAATACATTTTTTAAATCTGGCGCCAAGCGCCCTTTGTCCTTAAAAATGGTGCCGGGCACTAGGGATTAACCCCTTCAGTGCCAGGGCGGCCATTTGCCTCGTGGCTGGGGGTCTCTCCGGCCACACTCCTCCCCCCCCATTCAAGCGGGTCAACCAGGGACCCATGTCCCAACGATTTGGGTCCTGGTCCCGCAGTCCGTTGGGGTGAAGGGGACGCTACCTGGGGGGTGTAGGCTCTGGCCTAGACAGTTCATCCATAGTGTAGTGGGCCTCTCTTCGTGGGTGCACAATGTTCAAATAGTCCACCTGAAGTCCAAGTTCAAGGCTCCACCACAAAAGTCTGTCCAATTCCCCCAAGGTAGGTTGCAGCCACCTAACAGGTAGGTGGTAAGTCACCACTGTGGGGGGCCGGTTACAAACAAGTGCCACCCACGGTGTCCCAACTGTGGCATACCCCACCTCCCACAATAGCAGTTTTCTACACAAACAGGCCACAGGGTGCTCCTGCCCATATGGCTCTTTCTTGCTCGGTACAGCTCCCAGTCCGTGCAGTGGCGCAATAGTTCGTAACACACAGTCCTGGTCAAGAATGTGCGCCATCAGCACTGGAGCGGGTACCCGAGTCTTCTTCAATGACTGGAATGCCAACTCGCAAGCGGGTGCAAAGTCCACTGACTTGGGAATGCCCTTCCTAGCCATCTCTGTCAAGGGGTTCACTACAGGACTAAAGTCAATGACAACATGTCCGTAGGGCCTTACAGGTTCTAAGGTCAGTACCGGTCTGGGTGATGTGGGTCGGGGACAGCCTCTGGTTGCCTCCACCCCCTCTGGGTTGGGCCTACCCCTGTCTCCTCCCACATGGTGCCCCAGGCACTGCACCTCCGTCATTCCTACCTGGCAACTGTCTGCCCTAACTGTCAGACCTGCCCTCCAATCCTCTTCTGTCGACCTATGACTCGGGAAACCTACCCTGTCACCTAGGCCTACTCCTTCCTCCTCGTCCGCTACCTGTGCCACAGGGATGGCGGCCAGACCACCAGCCTCTGGATCCTGTGTGGCATCCACTACAGGGAGGCTGCGTGTCTTCCCCGATCTACTGCGCACAGGCAGGGGACCTGCTATGTCCACAGCAACTTGCTGCAAGGGTTCTCCTATGGGCAGAGGCCCAGAGACAACACAACCGCTGGAGTGCCCCGGCTGCCAACGCATGGCACCAGCCTTACAGTTGGTCTGGGCGTCATCCGACATTCCAGACCAGGGTAAGCTCTGTGTCAGGCACTTCAGGGTACGGTCTGTCCCCGGGTTACTGTCCAAAGGGGTTTCACTGGCAACCGACACCGGTGGCGCAGGAACGTTCCCTGAGGGGACCAGTTGGACACATTCCCTATCTGGTCTATCCCCTCCCACTTTCCTGTCTACCCTGTACCTTAACCCTTCCCGCCCGGTCAAACTTCCTGCCCCAACCCTGTCAAGGCCGCTGCCAGAGTGGCGCCTCATGCCTTTCGGGGATGGGTCAGAGAGTTGAGCCTCCCTAAACTCCTGCCTGTGGCCCTCAATCTCTCCTAAATTGGGACACTCTACAGGGGGATCTAGGTGGGGACTACTAGGGTCAGTCTGGTAGGGGTCAGTCATGGAAAAGTCAGTGTGGTTACTCATACTCACCGCCGGAGTTGGCAAACCACTTGGGTCAGGAGTATCATTGGGCACCCCCACAGGATCAAACGAGCTGGAACCGACATCCTCTGCGTTGCTAGTGGACGTGGGCATACCAGAGGCAAAAGGCATGCGGGGTCGATGTGCTGATCTAGCCGCTGTAATCTTTTCCTCTGGGCTGGTTGATGCTGTGGTTGGCTGTGCTGGCAGTTGTCTAGCAGCTGTAGTCTTTTCCTCTGGGCTGGGCTGTGCTGGAGTAGCTGATGTCAACGGTGGTTTTGGAACTTGACTCCGGAGAATGGCGCCAACAAACGTAGTGACGATCCCACCACCCAGATCATTTCCTAGGACCACATCAGTTGGGAGACCATCCATGACGGCAACTTCTCGCAACTCTGGTCCAGCTCCCCAGTCCAGGTAGACTCTTGCCATGGGAACCGCTTTTTCTGTTCCTTCTGCCAGGGTGATCGTGGCAGTGCGACCCTGCAATACTGCAGCAGGATCTATAAGGTGGGGGCTCACCACAGTGATTGAGGCCCCAGAGTCTCTTAGGCCTTCTCCCTGCAGGGGTCCCACGTGGACTGGCTGCAGGTGCCTCCACATGTTGTGTAGGGGCTGTTTGGCCATGCAGGTGACTCTCTCCGCAGAGTGCACCTGTCTCTCGCCACACTCCATCGGACTGACTGGAAGGGGAACAGTCTCTGTAGGCTCATCTCCTCTCGTCAAACAAGCGATCCGGGCTCCAGCACTCGGATTTGGGGCACGAGTCTGGGGTGCTTGGGATGCAGGACAGTTCATCCTCAGATGTCCGATTTTCCCACAGCCGTAGCACTTCTTCTCCAGGCGTGGCACCGATGATCTCTGATCAGTTGCAGGGACGCTGCGGTGCGGTTGCTGGCCAAGAGCACCCGGGTTGGAAGATGCTTGTCTTTGGGGGTGATGAGCTGAAGAGGGTGGTCCCCTTGGTGGTACAGTCTGTTGGAGCTGGCTGCTAGCGGGGCGCTTCTGCCCCCGTGGCCGAATTGCCACATACTTGTCTGCTAACTGTGCAGCCATCTTTAAGCTGGGTGGCTCCCGATCTATCACCCACTCCTTCACTTCTTGGGCGCACCTGCGGTAGAACTGCTCCCTGCAGATCAGGTCGATCAGTGCGTCCCATGTAGTGGCTTCCGAATCCTTCACCCACTTCACCACGTACTGCCGCAGCTGGGTGGCGAACTGCTCATGGGTGCTGCTAGGATTCTTAGGCAAGTCTCTGAATTTCTTCCTGTAAGACTCGGGAGTGATGAAGAATCGCTGGAGGAGGGCCTTCTCGACTTCGTCGTAGTTCCCACAGTCCTCCGTCGCCACTCCTCGATAGGCCTCCAAGGCCTCTCCATGCAGAGTGGGCACAAGGTGTCTCACCCACTCTGACTTGGGTAGATCATGTAGTTTACAAGTCCTCTCAAAGACTTGCAAATGTCCATCAATGTCCCCATCACTGTCTGCAAACTTGGCAAACTGAACTCGTCCTGATCTGTGTATAACAGCTGACAACGGCTCCCGGGGTACCACGGCCTGTGATGCCCGCTCCGCATGCCACATCCGAATGACAAGCATGCGTTCTTGCTCCGTTGCCCTTTCCCCCAATTCCGCTAGCCGATCTGCTAGGCTATCCGTACTGCCCCCGCTGGGACGTTGGGATCCTGGCCCTGCTAGGGATTGCTGGGAAACATTGCTGCTGTAAGAGAGGGCGGGGCTTGTGGTTCTCACCGGTTCCTCACGAAGGTCCACTGTTGGGCCGTCCTCTGCGATGCTGACGCCGTCAGTGCTTTCCACCTCCGCCCGATGAGACTCCTCCACGCTCCTGAGCGCCGCCTTCATGACGCTTCTGGACGCGTTGGAAGGGATATCCACACCCTTCCCCTGGCATACAATCTCCAGATCCTCCTTGGACATTCCGCTGAATTCCGCCATCTTGTGCGTTCTCCTGCGCTGCAGTTACTCCTCTCCTGAGTAACTCGGCTTCTCCAATCGGGTGATGAAAAGCCGCCTGGGATTATCCCACCACTATGCCACCAATTTCTGTGACAGGACGATACCGTACGAAAGCACTCGCAGCTTCCGCGTCCCGTTGACTGCGCACAGAATGGAAGGTCAAGCCGCACGAGGCCTGACCACATAGGGGATTCCCGCTTACCGTCAGTAACCGCCTGTTACTGACTCCACCCACTGCGCTGTGGGCGGGTTCTCGCTGCCACCACCAAACTCCTAACCTGCCGTGGCGTTTGGAACCACGGTTCTGCTCTGTATGTGCCGACGCACTGCTTTACCACACCTGTGTGGTGTCGACGAATCCCCACTAGCCACTTGCTAGGCCTCTACCGGTAGCTGGCGGAAGGCGGAGCTTGGAGACGTCAGGTGCTTCCCTGGACAGCCGGAGAACGGGGCTAGGTTTGGCCTAACCCTGTTGGTCACAAGATGAAGCAGTCTTCTTGAGGCAAAGGTGTTTATTGCTCAAATAACCTTCAAAAAGGCTCCTCCCTATTGCTAGGGGCAACAGCATACAATCAAGATCTTTTCAGCAGAAGAAGATGTTACAATACACACTCCTATGGGCCAACTGCCCTTCTTTTATCCCTCTCCAAGACCCCTTACCACAGGGGGTAAGCCCGCCCTGTGGTGTACAACCAATCAATGTTTACCCATGAGCTGTGCATGCTCTGGTCTCATGCACACCTAACATTGTTCCCTATGGACAGTGGGGAGTGGTCGGTCTCCTTTGACGCTCCTACCTTGGAGAATCAGGATACTCCCCGGTGCCGTCCAGTCTGGCTGGGGGGAAGTTTTCTATCCTAAATCTGACTTCCAGAAACCTGCCCGGGACCCCTCTCACTGCCTGCAGCCTGGATTTGGGCTCCAGAGCTGGGCAGCCGGGCTCCTCGGTCCAGGTTTCTTGGCCACTACGGCTGATCTCCATGGAGCTCCAAGAAACCACTCAGCTTGTTTCATAGCTAAGCTGCTTCTCTTTCTCCCTGGGCCCATTGGAACTGTGAGGCTGGATGGGAAAGCATTCCGTTTTTAGGGAAAAGGTCTGGGAGAATCCATCAGCCTGCACAGCTATGGATTCCCCCCTCCTGGGACACACAATCAAGTAAGTGCATTTTATCTTTAAATACATTACATTTTAAATCACACTGTACATTTCCCTGTAACTATACACTGAGCCTGTGCCCTGCACAGACTCTACATACTCAGGCACTGCAGTGCCTTCCCTAGCCCTGCAGCCTGGCTGCTAGGGCTCTCTGTGTGCTGGAGGTATGGGGCTGGCTTCCCCCACCCTCCAGCCTGTCTGCCTGCCACTGGGGTCCAGGGAGCTGGCTCTCCCTGTCCCCCCAGTGTGGCACTACCTTTGTGGCCTCGCCGCACGCAGCGGCGCACCCCCCTGTACCTAAGCCCGGCGGCCCGGGACACTTGTCCCGGCCGCCGTGACTCTGGCTTTGTTTCAGCGCTGAGGCGCCGGGAGCGTAGCTCCCGGACCCCAGCGCTCACCATCCTACTGGGCAGCCTAATTTCAGCCACGCCGCTAGGGAGCCGGCTAGCCCGGTCCCCCATGAGCGGCGCCTGTCTGGTAGCCTCGCTGCAGCGTCCGGCGGGGAGCCGGGCTGCAGCGCACCCCCCTCGCCGGCTAGCAGCCCGGGACGTCCGTCCCGGCTGCTGCGGCTGGCCACCCGTGCTGGGCTGAGGCGCCGGGAGCAGAGCTCCCGGCCCCCAGCGGCGGCTCTCACATAGAGCACTGCAGCGGGAGCCGAGCTCCCAGCCGCAGCGCTCACCCTTCTCCCCGGCGCGCACACTCCAGTGCGCCCGGGGCTACACTGACTGCTGCCGGGAGCGGAGCTCCCGGACTCCGGCGGTCAGCGGCTGCCTCCTCTCCCCCGGCGTGCACACTCTGCTGAGCGCGCCGGGGGCTGTCCTCCCTGCCGTGGTCTCCGGAGGGGTCCGGGACCACGGCACAGTTTAAAATACATTTTTGACATTAATAAAACACGGCGCCTAGCGCCCACAATACATTTTTTAAATCTGGCGCCAAGCGCCCTTTGTCCTTAAAAATGGCGCCGGGCACTAGGGATTAACCCCTTCAGTGCCAGGGCGGCCATTTGCCTCGTGGCTGGGGGTCTCTCCGGCCACACACCTCTTTTTTCTTTTATTTTTCTTTGCGTCATGTGCTGTTTGGGGAGGGTTTTTTGGAAGGGCCATCCTGCGTGACACTGCAGTGCCACTCCTAGATGGGCCCGGTGTTTGTGTCGGCCACTAGGGTCGCTTATCTTACTCACACAGTCAGCTACCTCATTGCGCCTCTTTTTTTCTTTGCGTCATGTGCTGTTTGGGGAGGGTTTTTTGGAAGGGCCATCCTGCGTGACACTGCAGTGCCACTCCTAGATGGGCCCGGTGTTTGTGTCGGCCACTAGGGTCGCTTATCTTACTCACACAGTCAGCTACCTCATTGCGCCTCTTTTTTTCTTTGCGTCATGTGCTGTTTGGGGAGGGTTTTTTGGAAGGGCCATCCTGCGTGACACTGCAGTGCCACTCCTAGATGGGCCCGGTGTTTGTGTCGGCCACTAGGGTCGCTTATCTTACTCACACAGTCAGCTACCTCATTGCGCCTCTTTTTTTCTTTGCGTCATGTGCTTTTTGGGTAGGGTTTTTTGGAAGGGCCATCCTGCGTGACACTGCAGTGCCACTCCTAGATGGGCCCGGTGTTTGTGTCGGCCACTAGGGTCGCTTATCTTACTCACACAGTCAGCTACCTCATTGCGCCTCTTTTTTTCTTTGCGTCATGTGCTGTTTGGGGAGGGTTTTTTGGAAGGGCCATCCTGCGTGACACTGCAGTGCCACTCCTAGATGGGCCCGGTGTTTGTGTCGGCCACTAGGGTCGCTTATCTTACTCACACAGTCAGCTACCTCATTGCGCCTCTTTTTTTCTTTGCGTCATGTGCTGTTTGGGGAGGGTTTTTTGGAAGGGCCATCCTGCGTGACACTGCAGTGCCACTCCTAGATGGGCCCGGTGTTTGTGTCGGCCACTAGGGTCGCTTATCTTACTCACACAGTCAGCTACCTCATTGCGCCTCTTTTTTTCTTTGCGTCATGTGCTGTTTGGGGAGGGTTTTTTGGAAGGGCAATCCTGCGTGACACTGCAGTGCCACTCCTAGATGGGCCCGGTGTTTGTGTCGGCCACTAGGGTCGCTTATCTTACTCACACAGTCAGCTACCTCATTGCGCCTCTTTTTTTCTTTGCGTCATGTGCTGTTTGGGGAGGGTTTTTTGGAAGGGCCATCCTGCGTGACACTGCAGTGCCACTCCTAGATGGGCCCAGTGTTTGTGTCGGCCACTAGGGTCGCTTATCTTACTCACACAGCGACCTCGGTGCAAATTTTAGGACTAAAAATAATATTGTGAGGTGTGAGGTATTCAGAATAGACTGAAAATGAGTGTAAATTATGGTTTTTGAGGTTAATAATACTTTGGGATCAAAATGACCCCCAAATTCTATGATTTAAGCTGTTTTTTAGGGTTTTTTGAAAAAAACACCCGAATCCAAAACACACCCGAATCCGACAAAAAAAATTCGGTGAGGTTTTGCCAAAACGCGGTCGAACCCAAAACACGGCCGCGGAACCGAACCCAAAACCAAAACACAAAACCGAAAAATTTCCGGCGCTCATCTCTAATCCAAATTGCCTCTTTTTCCTGCCAGTATACATACGGACTGTCTGACATGCCTACTTGGATGCTGTGACTCATATAATCCTCCACCATTCTTTCAATGGTGACAGAATCATATGCAGTGACAGTAGACATGTCAGTAATCGTTGGCAGGTCCTTCAGTCCGGACCAGATGTCAGCTTTCGCTCCTGCATCACCGCCAGAAGGTGGTCTAGGAAATCTTATCCTTTTCCTTGCAGCCCCAGTGGCGGGAGAAATTGAAGGAGGAGCTGTTGAAAGGTCACATTACGCTTGAGTTGACAATTTTCTCACCAGCAGGTCATTGCACCTCTGCATACTTGTGTCTGCCGGAAAGAGAGATACAACGTAGGCTTTAAACCTAGGATCAAGCACGGTGGCCAAAATGTAGTGCTCTGATTTCAACAGATTGACCACCCGTGAATCCTGGCAAAGCAAATGAACGGCTCCATCCACAAGTCCCACATACTTAGCAGAATCACTCCATCTTAGCTCCTCCTTTCATTTCTCCTGCTGCTTCTGCAAAAGCCTGATGAGGGGAATGACCTGACTCAAGCTGGCAGTGTCTGAACTGACTTCACATGTGGCAAGTTCAAAGGGTTGGAGAACCTAGCACAAGACAGAAATCACTCTCCACTGCGCTTGAGTCAGGTGCATTCCCCCTCCTTTGCCTATATCATAGGTGGATGTATAGGCTTTAATGGCCTTTTGCTGCTCCTCCATCCTCTGAAGCATATAGAGTGTTGAATTCCACCTCGTTACCACCTCTTGCTTCAGTTAATGGCAGGGCTGGTTCAGGAGTGTTTGCTGGTGCTCCAGTCTTCGGCTTGCAGTGGCAGAATGTTGAAAGCGGCCCGCAAATTTACGGGCCACCGACAGCATCTCCTGCACTCCCCTGTAATTTTTCAAAAATTTCTGCACCACCAAATTAATTGTATGTGCAAAACATGGGACATGCTGGAATTTGCCCAGTTATAAATCACGCACAATATTGGTGGCGTTGTCCGATATCACAAATCCCCAGGAGATTCTAAGTGAGGTAAGCCAATGCGTGGTGATGTCCCTCGGTTTCCATAAGAGGTTGTCAGCGGTGTGCCTCTTACGGAAAGTAGTGATACAAAGCGTAGCCTGCCTAGGAATGAGTTGGCGTTTGCGAGATGCTGCTAACGGTGCCGCCGCTGCTGTTGTTGCTGCGGGAGGCAATACATCTACCCAGTGGGCTGTCACAGTCATATAGTCCTTAGTCTGCCCTGTTCCACATGTCCACATGTCCGTGGTTAAGTGGACACTGGATACAACCGCATTTTTTAGGACACTGGCGACACTTTTTCTGATGTCTCTGTACAGTCTCTGTATCGCCTGCCTAGTGAAGTGGAATCTAGATGGGATTTGTTACCATGGACACAATACCTCAATCAATTGTCTAAATCCCACTGCACTAATGACAGATACCGGACGCACGTCTAACACCAACATAAGTGTCAAGGCCTCAGTTATCCGCTTTGCAACAGGATGACTGCTGTCATATTTCATCTTCCTCACAAAGGACTGTTTGACAGTCAAGTATTCTTTTCCTCTGGGATGACGATCGACTCCCAGCAGAAATAACAGCAGCGCCAGCAACAGCATGCGTACCGCTCAAGGATCCTCCGGAGCAATCCCGGTTAGGAGAGGACTCCTCAGTCTCAATAGTGGCATGGCCTGCAGGACTCACTGACGTTCCTGACTGAAGAGGAAGTTGACGTTGAGGAAGTTGGTGGTGTGGCTTGCAGGAGCTTGGGTACAAGAGGAAGAAGGGATTTAGGTGTCAGTGGACTGCTTTCACTCTTATCCAAAGTTTCACAACATGACACTGACTTCTGATGAATGAGCTGCAGGTGACGTATAAGGGAGGATGTTCCTAGGTGGTTAACATCCTTACACCTACTTATTACAGATTGACAGAGGCAACACATGGCTTTACACCTGTTGTCCGGATTTTTGGAGAAATAATTCCACACCGAAGAGGTGACTTTTTTGGTATTTTGCCAAGGCATCACAATGGGCTTCTTTATCCCATGGACAACAGTTGTCTCCCCCGGTGCCTCATTTAAACAAACCACATCACCATCAGAATCCTATTCGTCTACTTCCTCCTCAGCGCCAGCAACACCCATATCCTCATCCTGGTGTACTTCAACAGTGACATCTTCAATTTGAATATCAGAAACTGGACTGTGGGTGCTCCTTCCAGCACTTGCAGGGGGCGTGTAAATGGTGAAGGAGCCACCTCTTCCCATCCAGTGTTGGGAAGGTCAGGCATCGCAACCGCCGACACACTTGGACTCTCCTTGAGGATTTGTGATACCATCTCAGAACGCACAGTTCTTTTCTGTGCTTTTTCCAGCTTAACTCTTTTCATTTTTCTAGTGGGAGGATGAGGGCTTCCATCGTCATGTGAAGCTGGACCACTAGTCATGAAAATAGGCCAGGGCCTCAGCCGTTCCTTGCCACTCCGTGTCTTAAATGGCATATTGGCAAGTTTACGTTTCTCCTCAGATGATTTAAATTTCTTTTTTGGGGTCTTTTTACTGAACTTTGGCTTTTTGGATTTTACATGCCCTCTACTATCACATTGGGCATCGGCCTTGACAGACGACGTTGATGGCATTTCATCGTCTATGTAATGACTAGTGGCAGCAGCTACAGCACTAGGAGGGTGTGGTTCTTGATCTTTCCCTATTTTATCCTCCAAATTTTTGTTCTCCATTATTTTTCTGGAGTTATATAACACAATATGCGGCACAGTAGCACTGGACATATGGCAGCAGAGGATACCACTGTGACTGGTCACTGGAATGACTGGTGGCTGATGCACAGGACACTACCACTGGTCTGATGCAGGACAACACAGCAACACTGTAAGTGACTTGTTTTTATTATACAACAGCACTGGACATATGGCAGCAGAGGATACCACTGTGACTGGTCACTGGAATGACTGATGGCTGATGCACAGGACACTACCACTGGTCTGAAGCAGGACAACACAGCAACACTGTAAGGTACTTGTTTTTATTATACAGCAGCACTGGCCATATGGCAACAGAGGATACCACTGTGCTGGTCACTGGAATGACTGATGCACAGGAGACTACCACTGGTCTGATGCAGGACAACACAGTATCACTGTAAGGTACTTGTTTTTTTTTTTTTTAAATTCAGTACTTTTTTATTAGTTTTCAGATTAACATTAAACACATTACAAAACAAAACAAAACAAAAAACACAAAAAAAACAACAGCACAACCCACAGTAGATCCCCAGCCCAGGGAGTACGCAGATTCTCCTGTCCACTAGGGACCAATTATCATAGTTATCATAGAACACCGGTGCAGGCCTAACTTCCGAAACATAGGTTGTACTTTAGAATCAGTATTGCATGCTAACAAGGCGCATATAAATCAATGAAAGCTGTATATGGATATCTATGGCAGCACATCATAAATTTGAGCTGATTTCAGAGCTAAAGCAATGGCAGGGGAACGGGAACGGGAATGGCTGACCGCGGGCGCAGGGGATAACATAGAGAAAAGAGGCAGTGTACCCAGTGCAGATTAAAAGTCACACACCCACTCTAATCCCTTGCAGCATATCTAAACACCTCGGGTTCCAGAAAGCGGGGACTCAAGCCATCGACCCCACAGGTCCTGATATTTTTTCTCCGCTTTTCTAGCTAGGTATACATATTTCTCGTGAGAGGCCGTATCGTTTACAAGAGAGACCCATGATCGCAGTGTGGGTGCATCTCTGGCTAGCCAAAGCCTAGCGATACACACCTTGGCCAGGCCGCACAGATTAATTACATATCGTTTGGCAGGGGGGTCCAGGGCATCCTCCTCCACAGCAGATAACACACATGTCGTCGGGGAGCACACAGACGAGGGAATACCCGTTGACACCAGGGCGTCAGTAACACCCGTCCAGAATACGGCTATCTTGGGACACTGCCAGAGAATGTGCCAGAAGTCTGCATTCAGACTATCGCACCTAGGACATCTGGAGGAGTGGGTACCCCCTACATGTCTCAAGCGCACCGGCGTCATATATACTCTGTGTATTATAAACAGTTGAATTTGCTGATATCTAGTGGTGGTAGTGGATAATCGTGGAGAACATAAAGCACCCTCCCAGATCTCATCAGAGATGGCACCCAAGTCAGACTCCCACTTGTTTCTGAGAAGGGACAACGGGTCAGAATAGTGAGAGCGGAGCATGCTTGCATAAATGTTGGACACCAGATGTCCGCTTCCCAGGGACCGCAGGAGAGACTTGACCGGGGAGTCGGCAATCATTGGAGGAGTTTCGGGAAATTGTGCGTTAAGCGCGTGTCTCAGCTGCAGGTATCGGTAGAAATGAGAAGAGGGCACACTGTACTCCTGTTGAAGCTGCAGGAAGGACCTCAGTATACCATCATTATATAAGTGGCCCAGGGACGTCACACCCCACCTCCCCCACACCGCCCCAGTCCGCAGCGAAGCCAATTCTGGGAAGCCGAGGGCATTGTCCAGAGGGGTATCTGGGTCAATACCCTGGCCTAGTAGGATAACATGTACCTTTTTCCATATGAGGACGGCCTGTCTTATTATAGGGATCTTGGACAAGTTAGGGTTCCCACAAAGAAGCATCTGTAATGGAGAGCCGGCAGGGTATATCTGGAGAAGCAATTGGGAGTGCAAAGTGAGAGCATCCGTGGCGTTCACCCACTCCCATATATGTGCCAACTGTGCGGCATAGTAGTAAAATCGAAATAAAGGGAGAGCTAAGCCTCCCAACACTTTCGGCCTGGACAGAACGTCTAGTCTCAGCCTTGCTCTCCTGCTGGCCCATATCAAAGAGGAAAGCAAACCGTCAATCTGTCGAAATGTCTTCAGGTTAATATATATAGGGGATTGCTGGAGAACGTAAAGGAGTTTGGGCAAGTATACCATCTTTACCAAACTGACCCTGCCAGTAACAGTCAGGGGCAGAGACCCCCAAACCCTAACCTTCGAGCGGAGATACCCTATCAGCGGCATGACATTAAGGGAAACATAGGTACAAGGGTTATTCGATACCCATATCCCCAGGTATTTGAAGGAGTCTACCCATTTAAGGGGGGTTGGAATCACCGGGGCCTCCGAAACCGGGCCTCTAAGTGGAGTAATGGTGGATTTATCCCAGTTAATTTTGAGCCCGGAGAAACGTCCATAGTCAGTTATCAAGTCAAGAAGTTTAGGTAAGGAGGAAACAGAATCGTCCACAAAGAGCAACAGGTCATCAGCGTATAACGCTATCCTGTCTTCCCTTGCGCCAACCCTAATACCCTCAATATCTTGAGCTGCCCTAATCAAACACGCCAGTGGCTCAATAGCGATAGCAAACAGAGTCGGGGACAAAGGGCAGCCCTGCCTCGTTCCCCTGAATAGGGGGAAGGAGTCCGAGACAAACCCGTTCACCGAGACTCTGGCCATGGGCTGAAAATATAACAATTTAACATACTTGATAAAGTTGGGGCCCACACCAAACCTACTCATAGCCTCCCAGAGGAAGGCCCACTCCACCGAATCAAAGGCCTTTGCGGCATCTAAGGAGGCTATAACGGCAGAGCAGTCCTCCTCCCGAGAAGCCTGAAAATGAGTAAACAGGCGCCTCAAGTTCACAGCAGTAGACTTGCCAGGCATGAAGCCCGTTTGGTCCGGGTGGATAATTTGGGAGACAACCCGGCCAAGTCTGGAAGCCAGAACCTTGGCCAGGATTTTAATATCCGTGGGCAACAGGGAAATAGGACGATAGGATTCAACCCTCCTGGGGTCTTTATCCGGCTTGGGAATCACTATAATCAATGCCTCCGCCATAGACGGGGGAAGCGCACTTTGGGCAAGAATTTCACTGAACAACTCAAGCAACCGAGGGGCAAAGAATTTTATATATTTCTTATACAGTTCTGACGGGATGCCATCAAGGCCAGGGGCCTTACCATCGGGGGAGGCAGAGATCGCAGTCTCAATCTCCTCCACTGACAAAGGAGCATCTAGAAGGGCCCTGGCCTCACTGGAGATGGAGGGCAAATGGACCCCATCCAAGTATTCACATAGCTCCAGTGGGGAACAGGTCAACTGAGAATTATATAATGCCTGATAATATGAGACAAATTCCGCCACGATCTGGGGGGTGCGATCCAGCACCGACCCAGCCGAGTCCAAAATCTCCACTACAGTATGAGAGGAACGGTCACCCCTTGCAAGATTGGCCAAATAAGAACCTGGTCTATCGCCCGTAGCATACTGGACATGCGAGGAGAAGAGAAGTCTGTGCTGAGTTTTCCCCCACAGATAATCATTCCATTCACCCTGCGCATGAAGCCACACCAGCTTAGAAGCATCCGTGCCATCACGCACGTACGTCACTTCTGAAGCGGCCACCCGAGCCTCCAATTCAGACTCGTGTTTTCTAAAGGAGGATTTAAGACTCCCCACCCGTTTGATCAATGTACCTCTCAAGAAAGCCTTGAAAGTGTCCCATAGCAGAGACACATCCGAGGTGTCATCATGCATGACAAAGAATTCTAGCCAGCTAGCCTCCAAATCAGATCCCTCGCCCATATGCGTCAGCCAAAAGGGATTAAATTTCCACACTGCTTGGCCTCGCTGACAGTTTAAGTCAATATGTAACGATATAGGGGAGTGATCCGAGATACCCCTAGTTTCATATCTTACATTCTGAACTTTGGGCAAAAGCTCCCGGGACAGAAGAGCTAAATCTATCCTAGAGAAGGAAGAATGAGAGCGTGAAAAACATGAGTATTGCCTCAAATCAGGATTCTTCAATCTCCATGGGTCTATCAGACCCAACTCTGACACAGTGTCTGCAAACGGGGAGTTCCCGGGTCGCGGGTTGGAGGACACCCTGGACAACCTATCCAACTCATGATTTAAAACATTGTTAAAGTCCCCCATACAGATAACGGGTATGTCAGGGGAAGCAGCCATAAAGACAGATGCCTTTTTAAGGACATCGTGCGAGTATGGAGGGGGTACATACACAGCCAGCAATAACAAGGGGACGGAGTTAATTCTGCACTTAAGAAATACATATCTACCCCATTGATCCGTTTGCACAGAGTCAAGCACAAAGGGAACAGATTTCCTAATTAGAATCGACACTCCCCGGGACGCAGCTGTATGCATAGAATGGTAAGCCCATCCCACCCATGGTTTTTTAAGGGACATAATCTTAGTACCCAGTAGGTGGGTTTCCATCAAGCAAACAATATCCGACGCATAAGATTTAATCTGTCTAAGGATCAAGGAGCGCTTAACCTTGTCATTGATCCCCCGCACATTCCACGACAGAAACTTAACCGACGCCATAACAGGGCATTGTTGTGATTTCGCATAGCACCCGCGGCCAGCCACCGCCAGTGAATACCAAAGAGGATACGCCTGCAGTCAGCTGCAACATAAACACGGCGGAAATAAGCACATTGCACAGCAAAAAATAAGAACACCTGAATGTTAACAATCTAAAATAACCCCCATCCCCACCCCGTATACCACCTAAAACTAGCGGCATACCTGATTCCCTAACAACAAAACACCCTAAGGGCTAACAATCCCAACTATGGCGGAGAGCCCAATAACATACTCCACCAGTACCAACTAAGGTCAAATTCCTATATCCACTAAGGGGGCCAAGAATTTAATGACCATAAGACAGGAAAATCCCCCAGCTAGACTCAAAACAAAACCAATCCCCCCCTAGACCTTTACCCCCACCCCAACTGAGCACCCGTTAACCCCTTGAGGACTGTATGGCAGAACAACCACCGAGATCATAAGGCCCAAAATAAGCATAAAGGCAACCTCTACCAATCGCCCGTCCACAAAGCCACCCCCTCCCAGTAAAGGCCCGTAAGGGCCGCAGATAGCCCTCCGTAAATCACATAGCAGCACATTACAAACAGTGGCGCACTGACTTAGCTGAGAAATCCGAGACAGGAGTGCAATCAGCAGCCATTGCTCCCCCATTTGAAAAGTGTCCCTCCAGCCAAACTGACATCTTGCAGGGAATCATACGGAACATAACCACAAACAACTATACATCCCTCCCAAGACAACATAACAATAACATATCGAGCATAAACTAAGCAGTATACTTGCAAGTAGGGAAATCAAACACATAAGTTCAATCAGCAGCAAGCGCTCGCCGTGCCGGAAAGCGTCCGTCCAGCCACATTGATGCTTCGCGAGGGGTCGTGAAGAATTTTGTTTCCCCATCCGAGACCACCCGCAGTTTAGACGGAAAGAGCATGGCATAGGGGATATTCAATTCACGCAGCCTGCGTTTCACAGGGACAAACTGCGCTCTATCCTTCTGGACATCGACAGCAAAATCCGGAAAGACTGACACTGGGGAACCTTTCCACTTAAGGGGACCCTTGGTGCGGGCCAGTCTCAGAATCACATCTCTATCCCGGTAGTGGAGGAGCTTGGCAATAAATGTACGGGGAGGTGCCCCTGGAGGTAATGGGCGCATCGGGACCCTATGGGCGCGTTCCACTGCGAAATGTGAAGTGAACTCCTCCGCTCCAAATACATCCAACAGCCAGCGTTCAAGAAATTTTTCAGGGGAAGCACCCTCTTCTTTCTCCGGGAGTCCGACGAAACGGACATTGTTTCGCCGCAATCTCCCCTCCATATCCGTCATCTTTCTATGTACATCCATCATCTGGGACTCCAGAGCAGAAGTGCGTCTACCGAGAGGCGTAACAGTGTCTTCCAGCGTGGAGGTGCGCGTCTCAACCTCACCAACCCTCTCTCGCACCCGCTGAAGGTCCTGGTGTATAATGGATAAATCCGACTGGACCTGACCGATCCTGTCGGCCAAGCGGGCTTCACTGGCCGTGACCGCATCCAGCACCCTCTGCAGAGCAGCATCGGCGGCATCCGCAGATGAGGAGCCAGCCGACGGGGAGGGCGGCGCTGAGGTCGACTGCACCTCCCCACCCTGTTGGGACCGCGTCGGCGGATTTCTGACATACTTTTCCAACTTCGCCGCGGCCGCGGCAGACTGATGCGGCTTGACCATTATGGCCGATCGGGCAGCAGGAGGCAAGAATATATGAAATAGTATATCAAGAACTGTCCAGGGACGGCCAAGGAATAACTGAATGTAGTATATCAGAATTATCCAGTCGCTGCTTACGGGTAAGTATAGTATACCAGAACTGTTCAGTGACCGTGTATAATACCGGGAGCCTCAGTTAGCACAGAATAAATATTTGCGGGAGGATATATAGAAATCTTTCCTTCCCTCTCAGCATATGAGGCACAATAAATTGAAGGGAAGTGTGTGCTGGGAGGCTGGGGTTGACCAGCGTGTTACAGGGTGTTACAGGATCTGCAGGGGTTAACTGCACTGCTCCCTATCCTGATGGAGCAAAGCTCAACTAGGCATCAGTATTAGTATTATGGGGAGGGCACAGGCACTTATAAATTCAGCCGTGCCGTGTACCTCCTCCCCAGCGGCAGAGCACAGTGCAGGAGCCGGAGGGCACAAGCCGGGGCCGCCGGAGCGAGCAGGGAGAGAGAGCGGCGGCGGGTCACGTGGTGCTGCAGCGGCCGGGGGAGAGTTCGCCCGCCGGAGCACAGCAGGAGAGGCGCCACAGAGGGGAAGCCGCGGACCCGGCGAGGACGGGAGCAGGTCTCGGTGCGGGATGACGGGAGCCGGATGCAGGTCTCTGTGGCGGCAGCAGGAAGCCGCGGACCCGGCAATCAGTGCCCAGGACGGGAGCCCGGTGGAGGTGACAGCAGGTCTCAGTAGGGAAGACGGGAGGCGGGTGCAGGTCTCTGTGCGGGCAGCAGGATGTCAGCTACCCACGTGTAGTAGCAGGCCCGGGGCCCCCCGCACACCGCAGTCACTCTAATTCAGAGGGTAGTTTGCTGGCAAGTCTCCAAGCGGGCCAGGGGTACCCCTACACTATAATGCTGATATTGGGGTGGATTGCAGGCCCAGGGGGGGACACAGGATATTGGTGCAGGAGTTTAATAGCTGGAGAGACACACAGTCTGTGTGCTACTCCATGTCCGTCGAAGCCACGCCCCCCACTTGTTTTTATTATACAGCAGCATTGGCCATATGGCAGCAGAGGATACCACTGTGACTGGTCACTGGAATGACTGATGGCTAATGCACAGGACACTACCACTGGTCTGATGCAGGACAACACAGCAACACTGTAAGGGATTTATTATTATACAGCAGCACTGGACATTTGGCAGCAGAGGATACCACTGTGGCTGGTCACTGGAATGACTGATGGCTGATGCACAGGACACTACCACTGGTCTGATGCAGGACAACACAGCAACACTGTAAGGGACTTGTTATTATTATACAGCAGCACTGGACATATGGCAGCAGAGTATACCACTGTGGCTGGTCACTGGAATGACTGATGCACAGGACACTACCACTGGTCTGATGCAGGACAACACAGCAACACTGTAAGGGACTTGTTATTATTATACAGCAGCACTGGACATATGGCAGCAGAGGATACCACTGTGACTGGTCACTGGAATGACTGATGGCTGATGCACAGGACACTACCACTGGACTGATGCAGCACAATACACCACCACTGAACTGATGCAGCACAACACAGCACCCTATACAGCAGCACTGGACATATGGCAGCAAGAGGACACAACCACTGTGACTGGACAGATGCAGCATAAGACACGGACACTGAGGACACTGAGAGAACGGAGACAAGTCCTCTCTACACTCTCCAATGCCGGAGTGAAAATGGCGGCAACGCACGGCTCCTTATATGGAATCCAAACCCCATGAGAATCCGACAGCGGGATGACGTTTTGCCGACAGCGGGATGATGACTCGGATCCGGGCTCGGCACCTGAAGTCCGGTAGGGTTCGGTTCTCTGAGATCCGAACCAGCTCATCTCTAATTATAATTAGAGATGTGCGGCAAGCACTTTTTGTGTTTTTGTTTTGGTTCTGGTTCCATGCTCGTGTTTTGGATCTGGATTGGTTTTGCCAAAACCACCCTTTCGTGTTTTGGTTTTGGATCTGGATGATTTTTGAAGAAAAAAAACATAAAAACAGCTAAAATCACAGAATTTGGGGGTAATTTTGATCATACGGTAATATTAACCTCAATAACATTCATTTCCACTCATTTCCACTAGAGATGAGCGGGTTCGGTTCCTCGGAATCCGAACCCGCCCGAACTTCATGTTTTTTTACACGGGTCCGAGCGACTCGGATCTTCCCGCCTTGCTCGGTTAACCCGAGCGCGCCCGAACGTCATCATGACGCTGTCGGATTCTCGCGAGGCTCGGATTCTATCGCGAGACTCGGATTCTATATAAGGAGCCGCGCGTCGCCGCCATTTTCACACGTGCATTGAGATTGATAGGGAGAGGACGTGGCTGGCGTCCTCTCCATTTAGATTAGAAGAGAGAGAGTGAGATTGAGACAGAGACACTTGATTTACTGGAGCTTAGGAGTACTAGAGAGTGCAGAGTTTACTAGTGACTGACCACTGACCAGTGACCACCAGTGCAGTTTTATTTAATATAATCCGTTCTCTGCCTGAAAAAAACGATACACAGTGACTCAGTCACATACCATATCTGTGCTCAGCCCAGTGTGCTGCATCATCTATGTATAATATCTGACTGTGCTCACACAGCTTAATTGTGGGGGAGACTGGGGAGCAGTTATAGGTTATAGCAGGAGCCAGGAGTACATACATATTATTAAAATTAAACAGTGCACACTTTTGCTGCAGGCAGGAGTGCCACTGCCAGTGTGACTGACCAGTGACCTGACCACACTGACCACCAGTATAGTATACTATATTGTGATTGCCTGAAAAAGTTAAACACTCGTCGTGTGACTTGTGTGGTGTTTTTTTTTTTATTCTATAAAAAACTCATTCTGCTGACAGACAGTGTCCAGCAGGTCCGTCATTATATAATATATACCTGTCCGGCTGCAGTAGTGATATATATATATTTTTTATATCATTATTTATCATCCAGTCGCAGCAGACACAGTACGGTAGTTCACGGCTGTAGCTACCTCTGTGTCGGCACTCGGCAGTCCATCCATAATTGTATACCACCTACCCGTGGTTTTTTTTTTCTTTCTTCTTTATACATACTACATCTCATTATCATCCAGTCTATATTAGCAGCAGACACAGTACAGTACGGTAGTCCACGGCTGTAGCTACCTCTGTGTCGGCACTCGGCAGTCCATCCATAATTGTATACCACCTACCCGTGGTTTTTTTTTTCTTTCTTCTTTATACATACTACATCTCATTATCATCCAGTCTATATTAGCAGCAGACACAGTACAGTACGGTAGTCCACGGCTGTAGCTACCTCTGTGTCGGCACTCGGCAGTCCATCCATAATTGTATACCACCTACCCGTGGTTTTTATTTCTTTCTTCTTTATACATACTACATCTCATTATCATCCAGTCTATATTAGCAGCAGACACAGTACAGTACGGTAGTCCACGGCTGTAGCTACCTCTGTGTCGGCACTCGGCAGTCCATCCATAATTGTATACCACCTACCCGTGGTTTTTTTTTCTTTCTTCTTTATACATACTACATCTCATTATCATCCAGTCTATATTAGCAGCAGACACAGTACAGTACGGTAGTCCACGGCTGTAGCTACCTCTGTGTCGGCACTCGGCAGTCCATCCATAATTGTATACCACCTACCCGTGGTTTTTTTTTCTTTCTTCTTTATACATACATACTACATCTCATTATCATCCAGTCTATATTAGCAGCAGACACAGTACAGTACGGTAGTCCACGGCTGTAGCTACCTCTGTGTCGGCACTTGGCAGTCCATCCATAATTGTATACCACCTACCCGTGGTTTTTTTTTCTTTCTTCTTTATACATACTACATCTCATTATCAACCAGTCTATATTAGCAGCAGACACAGTACAGTACGGTAGTCCACGGCTGTAGCTACCTCTGTGTCGGCACTCGGCAGTCCATCCATAATTGTATACCACCTACCCGTGGTTTTTTTTTCTTTCTTCTTTATACATACATACTACATCTCATTATCATCCAGTCTATATTAGCAGCAGACACAGTACAGTACGGTAGTCCACGGCTGTAGCTACCTCTGTGTCGGCACTCGGCAGTCCATCCATAATTGTATACCACCTACCCGTGGTTTTTTTTTTCTTTCTTCTTTATACATACTACATCTCATTATCATCCAGTCTATATTAGCAGCAGACACAGTACAGTACGGTAGTCCACGGCTGTAGCTACCTCTGTGTCGGCACTCGGCAGTCCATTCATAATTGTATACTAGTATCCATCCATCTCCATTGTTTACCTGAGGTGCCTTTTAGTTGTGCCTATTAAAATATGGAGAACAAAAATGTTGAGGTTCCAAAATTAGGGAAAGATCAAGATCCTCTTCCACCTCGTGCTGAAGCTGCTGCCACTAGTCATGGCCGAGACGATGAAATGCCAGCAACGTCGTCTGCCAAGGCCGATGCCCAATGTCATAGTACAGAGCATGTCAAATCCAAAACACCAAATATCAGTAAAAAAAGGACTCCAAAACCTAAAATAAAATTGTCGGAGGAGAAGCGTAAACTTGCCAATATGCCATTTACCACACGGAGTGGCAAGGAACGGCTGAGGCCCTGGCCTATGTTCATGGCTAGTGGTTCAGCTTCACATGAGGATGGAAGCACTCAGCCTCTCGCTAGAAAACTGAAAAGACTCAAGCTGGCAAAAGCACCGCAAAGAACTGTGCGTTCTTCGAAATCCCAAATCCACAAGGAGAGTCCAATTGTGTCGGTTGCGATGCCTGACCTTCCCAACACTGGACGTGAAGAGCATGCGCCTTCCACCATTTGCACGCCCCCTGCAAGTGCTGGAAGGAGCACCCGCAGTCCAGTTCCTGATAGTCAGATTGAAGATGTCAGTGTTGAAGTACACCAGGATGAGGAGGATATGGGTGTTGCTGGCGCTGGGGAGGAAATTGACCAGGAGGATTCTGATGGTGAGGTGGTTTGTTTAAGTCAGGCACCCGGGGAGACACCTGTTGTCCGTGGGAGGAATATGGCCGTTGACATGCCTGGTGAAAATACCAAAAAAATCAGCTCTTAGGTGTGGAACTATTTCAACAGAAATGCGGACAACAGGTGTCAAGCCGTGTGTTCCCTTTGTCAAGCTGTAATAAGTAGGGGTAAGGACGTTAACCACCTCGGAACATCCTCCCTTATACGTCACCTGCAGCGCATTCATAATAAGTCAGTGACAAGTTCAAAAACTTTGGGTGACAGCGGAAGCAGTCCACTGACCAGTAAATCCCTTCCTCTTGTAACCAAGCTCACGCAAACCACCCCACCAACTCCCTCAGTGTCAATTTCCTCCTTCCCCAGGAATGCCAATAGTCCTGCAGGCCATGTCACTGGCAATTCTGACGAGTCCTCTCCTGCCTGGGATTCCTCCGATGCATCCTTGCGTGTAACGCCTACTGCTGCTGGCGCTGCTGTTGTTGCTGCTGGGAGTCGATGGTCATCCCAGAGGGGAAGTCGTAAGCCCACTTGTACTACTTCCAGTAAGCAATTGACTGTTCAACAGTCCTTTGCGAGGAAGATGAAATATCACAGCAGTCATCCTACTGCAAAGCGGATAACTGAGGCCTTGACAACTATGTTGGTGTTAGACGTGTGTCCGGTATCCGCCGTTAGTTCACAGGGAACTAGACAATTTATTGAGGCAGTGTGCCCCCGTTACCAAATACCATCTAGGTTCCACTTCTCTAGGCAGGCGATACCGAGAATGTACACGGACCTCAGAAAAAGACTCACCAGTGTCCTAAAAAATGCAGCTGGACCCAATGTCCACTTAACCACGGACATGTGGACAAGTGGAGCAGGGCAGGGTCAGGACTATATGACTGTGACAGCCCACTGGGTAGATGTATGGACTCCCGCCGCAAGAACAGCAGCGGCGGCACCAGTAGCAGCATCTCGCAAACGCCAACTCTTTCCTAGGCAGGCTACGCTTTGTATCACCGCTTTCCAGAATACGCACACAGCTGAAAACCTCTTACGGCAACTGAGGAAGATCATCGCGGAATGGCTTACCCCAATTGGACTCTCCTGTGGATTTGTGGCATCGGACAACGCCAGCAATATTGTGTGTGCATTAAATATGGGCAAATTCCAGCACGTCCCATGTTTTGCACATACCTTGAATTTGGTGGTGCAGAATTTTTTAAAAAACGACAGGGGCGTGCAAGAGATGCTGTCGGTGGCCAGAAGAATTGCGGGACACTTTCGGCGTACAGGCACCACGTACAGAAGACTGGAGCACCACCAAAAACTACTGAACCTGCCCTGCCATCATCTGAAGCAAGAAGTGGTAACGAGGTGGAATTCAACCCTCTATATGCTTCAGAGGTTGGAGGAGCAGCAAAAGGCCATTCAAGCCTATACAATTGAGCACGATATAGGAGGTGGAATGCACCTGTCTCAAGCGCAGTGGAGAATGATTTCAACGTTGTGCAAGGTTCTGCTGCCCTTTGAACTTGCCACACGTGAAGTCAGTTCAGACACTGCCAGCCTGAGTCAGGTCATTCCCCTCATCAGGCTTTTGCAGAAGAAGCTGGAGACATTGAAGGAGGAGCTAACACGGAGCGATTCCGCTAGGCATGTGGGACTTGTGGATGGAGCCCTTAATTCGCTTAACAAGGATTCACGGGTGGTCAATCTGTTGAAATCAGAGCACTACATTTTGGCCACCGTGCTCGATCCTAGATTTAAAGCCTACCTTGGATCTCTCTTTCCGGCAGACACAAGTCTGCTGGGGTTGAAAGACCTGCTGGTGAGAAAATTGTCAAGTCAAGCGGAACGCGACCTGTCAACATCTCCTCCTTCACATTCTCCCGCAACTGGGGGTGCGAGGAAAAGGCTCAGAATTCCGAGCCCACCCGCTGGCGGTGATGCAGGGCAGTCTGGAGCGACTGCTGATGCTGACATCTGGTCCGGACTGAAGGACCTGACAACGATTACGGACATGTCGTCTACTGTCACTGCATATGATTCTCTCAACATTGAAAGAATGGTGGAGGATTATATGAGTGACCGCATCCAAGTAGGCACGTCACACAGTCCGTACTTATACTGGCAGGAAAAAGAGGCAATTTGGAGGCCCTTGCACAAACTGGCTTTATTCTACCTAAGTTGCCCTCCCACAAGTGTGTACTCCGAAAGAGTGTTTAGTGCCGCCGCTCACCTTGTCAGCAATCGGCGTACGAGGTTACATCCAGAAAATGTGGAGAAGATGATGTTCATTAAAATGAATTATAATCAATTCCTCCGCGGAGACATTGACCAGCAGCAATTGCCTCCACAAAGTACACAGGGAGCTGAGATGGTGGATTCCAGTGGGGACGAATTGATAATCTGTGAGGAGGGGGATGTACACGGTGGTATATCGGAGGATGATGATGAGGTGGACATCTTGCCTCTGTAGAGCCAGTTTGTGCAAGGAGAGATTAATTGCTTCTTTTTTTGGGGGGGTCCAAACCAACCCGTCATATCAGTCACAGTCGTGTGGCAGACCCTGTCACTGAAATGATGGGTTGGTTAAAGTGTGCATGTCCTGTTTATACAACATAAGGGTGGGTGGAAGGGCCCAAGGACAATTCCATCTTGCACCTCTTTTTTCTTTTATTTTTCTTTGCGTCATGTGCTGTTTGGGGAGGGTTTTTTGGAAGGGACATCCTGCGTGACACTGCAGTGCCACTCCTAGATGGGCCCGGTGTTTGTGTCGGCCACTAGGGTCGCTTATCTTACTCACACAGTCAGCTACCTCATTGCGCCTCTTTTTTTCTTTGCGTCATGTGCTGTTTGGGGAGGGTTTTTTGGAAGGGACATCCTGCGTGACACTGCAGTGACACTCCTAGATGGGCCCGGTGTTTGTGTCGGCCACTAGGGTCGCTTATCTTACTCACACAGTCAGCTACCTCATTGCGCCTCTTTTTTTCTTTGCGTCATGTGCTGTTTAGGGAGGGTTTTTTGGAAGGGACATCCTGCGTGACACTGCAGTGCCACTCCTAGATGGGCCCGGTGTTTGTGTCGGCCACTAGGGTCGCTAATCTTACTCACACAGCTACCTCATTGCGCCTCTTTTTTTCTTTGCGTCATGTGCTGTTTGGGGAGGGTTTTTTGGAAGGGACATCCTGCGTGACACTGCAGTGCCACTCCTAGATGGGCCCGGTGTTTGTGTCGGCCACTAGGGTCGCTAATCTTACTCACACAGCTACCTCATTGCGCCTCTTTTTTTCTTTGCGTCATGTGCTGTTTGGGGAGGGTTTTTTGGAAGGGACATCCTGCGTGACACTGCAGTGCCACTCCTAGATGGGCCCGGTGTTTGTGTCGGCCACTAGGGTCGCTTATCTTAGGACTAAAAAATATATTGTGAGGTGTGAGGTATTCAGAATAGACTGAAAATGAGTCGAAATTATGGTTTTTGAGGTTAATAATACTTTGGGATCAAAATGACCCCCAAATTCTATGATTTAAGCTGTTTTTGAGGGTTTTTTGAAAAAAACACCCGAATCCAAAACACACCCGAATCCGACAAAAAAAATTCGGTGAGGTTTTGCCAAAACGCGGTCGAACCCAAAACACGGCCGCGGAACCGAACCCAAAACCAAAACACAAAACCCGAAAAATTTCAGGCGCTCATCTCTAATTTCCACTTTTCCAGTCTATTCTGAACACCTCAGACCTCACAATATTGTTTTTAGGCCAAAAGTTTGCACCAAGATGTCTGTATGACTAAGCTAAGCAACACAAGTGTGCAGCACAAATGCCTGGCCCATCTAGGAGTGGCACTGCAGTGTCAGACAGGATGACAGATTTACAAAATAGGCCCCAAACAGCACATGATGCAAAGAAGAAAAAGAGGTGCAATGAGGTAGCTGGATGGCTAAGCGACACAAGTGTGCGGCACAAACACCTGGCCCATCTAGGAGTGGCACTGCAGTGGCAGACAGGATGGCACTTAAAAGGGGTGGTATTCATGTGACTGCCGGTCAGCTGACCGACAGTCACATGACCTCCTCCACCAGCCCGACGGGTCACTGTCCCGATGGTCGGCATGCCGACCAACAGGGACTATTTCCACTCGTGGGTGTCCACGACACCCATAGAGTGGGAATAGAACCCGTGGCGACCGCAGGTCGCCACCGAGCCCGCAGCGTGGCGAGCGCAGCGAGCCCGCAAGGGGCTTGCTGCACTCGCCCCTCCCCGCCGGTATGCTGCCGGGATCCCGGCGTCAGTAAGCTGACCGGCGGTCAGGAGACCGCCGGTCAGCCGTACTACACCCCTTAAAAGAACTAGGCCCCAAACAGCACATCATGCAAAGAAGAAAAAGAGGCGCAATGAGGGAGCTGTATGACTAAACTAAGCAACACAAGTGTGCGGCGCAAACTACATAGGACGTGCTGGAATTTGCCCAGATGTAATACACGCACAATATTTGTGGCACAGTAGAGCATACCCCTAAACCACACACACACGGCAAAGCCTGTAAACTTAATTTGGATAATAATAACCCTTTTATTTGAGGCTATTATAATAATATGGAGCACAGTCAAGCGTACCCCTACACCACACAGGGCAAACCCTGTAAAAATTATTTGGATAATAATATAAGTAATGTATATAACCCTTTTATTTGGAGTAAATAACATGCAGCACAGGACACCTTCATTGGACTTATGGCAGCACAAGACACCACCACTGGACTGATGCAGCACAAGACAGCACCACTGGACTGGACTTATACGGCAGTACCCCTGGACTTATACGGCAGTACCCCTAGACTTGTGCGGCAGTGTCAGACAGGATGGCACTTTGAAAAACTAGTTCCCAAACAGCACATGATGCAAAGAAGAAAAAGAGGTGCAAGATGGAATTGTCCTTGGGCCCTCCCACCCACCCTTATGTTGTATAAACAGGACATGCACACTTCAACAAACCAATCATTTCAGCGACAGGGTCTGCCACACAACTGTGGCTGAAATGACTGGTTTGTTTGGGCCCCCACCAAAAAAAACCCAATCAATCTCTCCTTTCAGAAACTGGCTCTACAGAGGTAAGATGTCGACCTCATCCTCATCCTTCAATTCCTCAACCCTTTCAGTGTGTACATCTTCCTCCTCACAGAGTATTAATTCGTCCCCACTGGAATCCACCATCACAGGTCCCTGTTTACTTTCTGGAGGCAATTGCTGATCAGGGTCTTCCTGGAGTAATTTATCATTCATTTTGATGAACATCATCTTCTCCACATTTTATGGAAATAACCTCCTATACTGCAGGGGGGACAACTTAGGTAAAATAAAGCCAGTTTGTGCAAGGGCACCCTAATTGCCTCTTTTTCCTGCCAGTATACATACGGACTGTCTGACATGCCTATTTGGATGCTGTTACTCATATAATCCTCCACCAGTCTTTCAGTGGTGACAGAATTATATGCAGTGACAGTAGACATGTCAGTAATCGTTGGCAGGTCCTTCAGTCTGGACCAGATGTCAGCACTCGCTCCTGACTGCCCTGCATCACCGCCAGCGGGTGGGCTAGAAAATCTTATCCTTTTCCTCGCAGCCCCAGTTGCGTCAGAAACTGAAGGAGGAGCTGTTGACGGGTCACGTTACGCTTGAGCTGACAATTTTCTCACCAGCAGGTCTTTGAACTTCTGCAGACTTGTGTCTGCAGGAAAGACAGATACAACGTAGGCTTTAAACCTAGGATTGAGCACGGTGGCCAAAATGTAGTGCTCTGATTTCAACAGATTGACCACCCTTGAAACTTGGCAAAGCGAATGAAGGGCTCCATCCAGAAGTCCCACATACTTAGTGGAACTGCTCCGTCATGGTACTGAATTATATGGCAGTACCACTGGACATATACAGCAGTATCACTGGACTGGATTTATACGCCAGTACCACTGGATTTATATGGTAGTATCACTGGACTTATACGGCAGTATCACTGGACTGGATTTATATGCCAGTACCACTGGATTAATACGGCAGTACCTCTGGACATATACGACAGTATCACTGGAATTATATGGCAGTATCACTGGACATATATACGGCAGTATCACTGGACTGGATTTATACAGCAGCACCACTGACATTATATGGTAGTATCACTGGATTTATACGGCAGTATCACTGGAATTATACAGCAGTATCACTGGATTTATATGGCCGTATCATTGGAATTATACGGCAGTATCACTGGACTTATACGGTAGTAGCACTGGACTGAATTTATACAGCAGGATCACTGGACTTATACGGCAGTATCACTAGAATTATATGGCAGTACCACTGGACATATACAGCAGTATCACTGGACTAAATGTATACAGCAGTACCACTGGACTTATACAGCAGTACCACTGGAATTATATGGCAGTATCACTGGACATACAGTATACAGCGTTATCACTGGACTGGATTTATACGGCACTGGACATATGGCAGCAGAGGACACCACCACTGTGACTGGACTGATGCAGCACAAGACACTACACTGGACTGATGCAGGACAACACAGCACCACTGCGCTGGACTTATACAGCAGCACTGGACATATGGCAGCAGAGGACACCACCACTGTGACTGGACTGATGCAGCACAAGACACTACCACTGTACTGATGCAGGACAACACAGCACCACTGCAATGGTCTGGACTTATACAGCAGCACTGGACATAAGGCAGCAGAGGACACCACCACTATGACTGGACTGATGCAGCACAAGACACTACCACTGTACTGATGCAGGACAACACAGCACCACTGCAATGGTCTGGACTTATACAGCAGAACTGGGCATATGGCAGCAGAGGACACACCACTGTGACTGGACTGATGCAGCATAAGACACTACACTGGACTGAGCAGCACAAGACAGCACTGGAATCGCCACCCCACTTTCCCTCCCACACAGGCGCTGAGGATGGAGACACGTCCTCTTGCTACACTCTCCAATGCCGGAGTGAAAATGGCGGTGACTCGCGGCTCCTTATATGGAATCCAAACCCCGCGAGAATCCGACAGCGGGATGATGACGTTTTGCCTTGTTCTGGTTTCCGTGTCAGGCGGGATAACCCGAGCCGCGCTCGGATCCGGGCTCGGGTAGTGAAGTTCGGTAGGGTTCGGTTCTCAGGGATCCGAACCCGCTCATCTCTAATTATAATATAAATGTAATCATAGTGTCAGGTGCTGCAGACTACAGATATGTCCTCATACAGGGTTGGTATTGGGAGACCGGCGCTTGGGATCCCGGATGTCACTGTACCGACCCTGGGATACCGGTCTTCAGAATGCCGGCAGAGGGGCGAGTGCATCGAAGCCTGTCACGCCAAACAGCACCTCTTGGCACATCTGGTCACATGAGAATCTTCTAGCTTCTGGTGCCTTTTTCTCTTCTATTTTTGCCAGCAAAGCATCTTAGTCGCAATGCATTTTCTAGGATGCATGAGGAGACTGCAGAATTAGTTTGATATATGAGTATGACACTTGTACTGTATATCTGTGTGCAACTGAGTCTCTCAAGCTTAATACGAAGTACAGTACTACAATGTGGGTGCTACAGCTTTTGTCCAATACAAATTCTGTTCTGTATACAGACTCACAATATGCAAGGGTCATATACTGTAGCAAATTAATCAGCAGTTTCCTCATGCATCCTAGTCACATTGTGTTATGACTAAGAAGCATTTTAAGTAAAAAAAAAGATGCCTTACGTTAGCAGAGTTGCACAAGACTTGGCGGCTCACTCACACAAGGCATCTCACGCTGCGTGGTGCATTGAGGCTAGATGTGTAGGACACATATGTATTTTAATAAATGTTAATAGTGTATTCCTTATGTATATCCAGTTTATCCACACACACAGCTTCAGTCTATTTCTTCAGTTTAGTCTACATACAGTGAACCCCCCAGGGCTGTTGAGAGCTCTGTCGAGCCTGGGTACTGGGGGAAGAGGGTGTGGCTACACTGGAAGGCATGTTTATGCTCTGCTTAGCAAGGGACAGATCTGGTGGGGTGCGTGATCAGTGCCATCTGTATCCTGCGCACATTATGCAGGGGGAGAGAGGTCTGACTGCAGCAGCATCTCTCCCAAGTCCCCGTAACTCTATGGGATATATTTACTAAAATGCAGGTTTTTAGAAGTGGAGATGTAGCCCATAGCAACCATTCAGATTCTACTTAACATTTATCTAGCACCTTCTAGAAGATAATTGGTAGAAACTGATCGGTTGCTATGGGCAACATCTCCACTTCTAAAAAAATGCACTTTAGTTAATATACCCCTATACCTTGAGCAGATCCTACACCAGCTTCTGCATGGCCTGCGGCTACCGTGCGGTGATAGCTCAGTGCCCGGGCTCCCTTGTGACTGCTCCAGTCCACAACCAGCCCAGTGCCAAGTTCAGTTTCCGCCACTGCTCACTGGATGCCAGGGAGGGGAAAAGAGGTCAGGGGTGGGAAAAGAGGCTTAGAGAGGGACCTCTGGGCCCCTCCCAGAAGCCTGGGCCCCAGGTAAAGAGTACCGCACCCCCCTCTCAGTGCGTCTGCCCCCACCCACCCTCCCTCCCTTGGACACTGCCAAGTCAGCAAGTATGAGCTAATCCAGTAACAGAGCAGCACATTAGCTTACATTATACTGCTCAGGCTTGCAGTATGCTGTTTATCACTAGGTCTTAGATATAAGCAGTGGGGCTACCTGGGTTGTTGACACCAGGTGCAGTAAATAGCCCCGCAGAAGGCACCCCTAAAGGGGATTGACCTCTAGGGAAGGGGGTGTGGCCTCAGTGGAAAGCCGTGCTTCCCGGTGTAGCCTAGTAGGGAGGGGCATGGCCTCACGGGAAGCCCCTGCTTACATCACTCTGGGGGTGTGCCCAGCATTCATGAATATGCTGGGCTGCTCCCAAAAATTGTGCCTACACTGCCAGCTCCTCTACTGTGGTGGAGCCAGAATTTTGGTCTCACCCTTTGGGTGCTGTCTACACTCCCCCTTCTGACCAGAGGCAGTTTAGGGCAGCCTCCTCCATCTGGGCCTCCTCCTCTTTAGCTGGCAGCGGTGTAGTGTCTAAGCACTGGGGGATCAGACTCTAATGTGCATTCGCAGATCTCTGGGAAAATGTCACAACAGCCTTTTTCCCGGCAATTTCTGCAGTGCTGCTGCCATCGACTCGGGACTCCGGTGGTGTAAGTTTTCAAAAAATGTGTGCGGTGTGTCACCCCTGGACTCATGGGCTTGTGTGCACCGCACACACTGCACCCATAATAAATATGCCGGTGCTTCTGACTCCTCTGGATATACTCAACTACTGATCCCTAAACTCTTCCTGTCTCCTGCATTAAATTTCAGGTGAGATAGGTAACCTTATTGTCTAGCTTCAGTCCCATTTCTATTATATTAGAACCAGTAGCGGATCTTGCCACGGGCAAGCAGGACTTTTGCCCGGGGCGCCGCCTTCCGGAGGGCGCTGGCGCCATCCGGAGGGCGCCGCACCGTGGCAAGATCCGCCACTGCTGCCCGCTGTGTCCCCCGTCCGCCTCCGCTGCCCGCTGCCCGCTGTGTCCCCGCCTCCTGTGAAGGGAACTAGACGCGTAGCGTCTAGTTTCCCTTCGTGGAGAGGACCTTTGCTGAGCGGTGCGCGATGACGTCATCGCGCACCGCTCAGCAGTCAAGCGGCGCTAGTAATGTACAGGGGGGCGTAACTGACCACGCCCCCTGTATTAGGCCATGCCCCGTTTCCTGCCCGGGGCGCCGAGCGGGCTTGAACCGGCCCTGATTAGAACCCAATATATGCCTCTTGGTAATTCTGGATGAGGATAAGCTATGGTACTGGAAGTGTCCCCCCACCGAAACCCACCACCAACCTCCAATTTACAGTATCCAATTTTGGAAGACTCTTATAAACAAAATGTAATTGCATAGGTATGAATTATAAATAAAATCAGTGAATTTCAAGACAACTTTTATGTTGTGCATTGCCTAAAGCAGTTGTTCCGAGACTGTGTGCTAGCTCTTGCAGAGTAGTTTAGTGGACCAGCATCAAATCAAATTATTTATAGCCAATCCCAGTGCTAATTACTGCCAATCATAAAACATGTGTCAGGAATCGACTCACCACGGTGACATCTGTCCGCCGCTGCGGACTCCGTCCTGGGTCCCTGCGTTCATCTGTCATCCGCGTCTCTGCCATCAGACGCCATCCTGGGCCTGGGAGCGCTCCTGTGATAGCGGGCGTGTAGCACGCCGCGTTCCCGCTAGGCCACGGCATGGGCGCCGCCATGACAGCCTCCAGCAGTCAGCATACGGCGGCCAATCCGGTGCTTGGCCGCACCCACTTTTCCTCACTCCACCAATGACTGTGTAACAAGGGGTATATATGAAGCTGCAGGATCAGTCTGCAGGCATGCTGAACTTTGTGTCACTCCTGCGACTCATGTGTAAGGATCTGGTTCCTGTTTCCTCCGTGTACCTGGATACCTACCTGCTGTTCCGTGTTCCTGGCTATCTACTTGAGACTCTGTACTCCTGGTTACTTCTCACAGCTCTGTGGAACTACAAGCCCCAGCAATACCTGCTTCCATCTACAGGCTTCACACTCACCACCATCTCTGTGTGCTTTAGCCTAGCAGTAGAGACTGACTCCAGGTGTGTTCCATCTCCCCACCTGTGATGCAGCTTGCATGCTGCCAGTGCCTCATCACCTGCACTGTGGACATAGTCAGACTCCTGCCTCTGCTACCAGGTTTGCCATACAACACCATCTCTGCTGGTTCCATGTTTTAATCTGCTCTGGTTCCCATACCAGAATATTCTCTGCCAAGTTATCACTCATCTGTTATCATCACTACCGGTTATCATTTCATCAGTCACCATTCATTCTGTTACCATAGACTTTCAGCTGCCACGCTGTACAATTGACATTTGCATTTCCTACTGTTATTTTCTGCTGCCGTTTTGTGAACCATCTGTCTAATAAATATCATTGCGCTCATGCGCAGAAACATAATCCAGCCTCCTCGTTTTCTCCCATCCACCTCCACTGACCCACTAGCGCCCCCTCCGGGGACACAGACAAAACCAAGTCTGACAGTAAGTTCAGGATCGATGGACTCGGATGGTGGACGGAGTGTGGGGTCAGAGGCCTTGCAAAATCTGGTCTCCCGTTTGGATGGTCAAGAGGCTGCGCAGCAGCAGATGTTCCAGTTCCTGCAAGGGATGTCCTCCCGGATAGATACACTACAGCAATCCCTGCCTAGTGTACACACTCCTACAGTTCCTGTTACTCCAGCACCTGCCAGTACTGTGAGTCCTTCTATGCCGGCTGCATCAGCTCCAGTGTCACGTCTGCACCTGCCCGTGCCAAGCAAGTATGATGGCAGCCCAAAGTTATGTCGCGGGTTTCTCAACCAATGTGAAATCCAGTTTGAATTGTTGTCACATAATTTCCCCACGTCAAGATCCAAGGTTGCCTACATCATCTCTCTACTTTCTGGATCTGCTTTGAGTTGGGTGTCTCCTCTGTGGGAACGTGCCGACCCTCTGATTAACAACTATGCAGAATTCGTGTCAACCTTCAGACGGATCTTTGACGAGCCTGGTCGTGCAACATCAGCTTCTGCCGACCTAATCCAACTTCGTCAAGGTACCCGTAGTATGGGACAATATGTCATCCAGTTCCAGACGTTGGCCGCAGAGATTCAGTGGAACAATCAAGCCCTGGTAGCAGCTTTCTGGCATGGACTCTCTGATCGGATCAAGGACGAACTGGCAACCCGCGATCTTCCTGTACAATTGTCCGATTTAATTTCCTTGTGCATCAAGTTGGACTCTCGCATCCGCGAACGCAACAATGAACGTGCTCGGAGTGAGCCACGCAGATCAAGGATGATACCTTCCGTACAGTTCCAGTCTCCACCTTCTGATGAGCCTATGCAAATAAATAGGTCCCGCCTAACTCCTGAGGAGCGGTCAAGAAGACTTCGTGAGAGACTATGTCTTTATTGTGCGGCTGCAGGTCACCAGATTAATTCCTGCACAGTGCGTTCGGGAAACGCCAGATCCTGACTTGTAAAGGAGGAGTCAAGTTGGGATCTTCTAGACAAGCTCCTTCTAATCAAGACCTTATCCTTCCTGTGACTTTAGAGACTTCAGTTGGGCTTCAGTCTGCATCAGCATTAGTGGACTGTGGAGCCGCAGGAAATTTCATCACCCAAGCTGCGGTAAATAAGTTTTGCTTGCCTGTATGTGAACTTTCTTACCCAGTCTACATTACCGCCGTGGATGGTAGCCGAATCTCCAAGGGGAATATTTCTCACCAAACTGCACCAGTGGTTTTGGGAGTTGGGTTCCTACACTCAGAATTAATAAAGTTCTTAGTTATTCCTCAAGCCACCCAGGAGATCGTTTTGGGCATGCCCTGGCTCCAGCTACACAATCCACAGTTTGACTGGTCAACGTTACAACTTACTTCATGGGGTTCACATTGCCATCAGTCCTGTTTAGCCCAAGTTTGTCCAATCAAGTCTACTGAAGTAAAAACCCAGTCAAGTCTTCCTGCGGCTTATCAAGATTTCTCTGATGTCTTCAGTGAAAAAGCCGCGGATGTCCTGCCGCCCCATAGAGAATGGGATTGTCCCATCGATCTCCTTCCTGGCAAGAAGCCACCTAGGGGGCGTACCTACCCGTTATCTGTTCCCGAAACTGAAGCGATGAGCGACTACATCAGGGAGAATTTACAGAAGGGATTCATTCGTCCTTCATCATCACCCGCTGGTGCAGGCTTCTTCTTTGTTAAAAAGAAGGATGGAGGACTGCGTCCATGCATTGACTACCGGGGTCTCAATGACATTACCATTAAAAATAGTTATCCATTACCACTCATTACCGAATTATTTGACAGAGTTAAAGGAGCCCGCATCTTCACCAAGCTAGATCTCCGCGGTGCCTACAACCTCATCAGAATCCGGAGTGGTGACGAATGGAAGACAGCTTTTAACACTCGAGATGGTCATTACGAGTACCTGGTAATGCCATTCGGGTTGAGTAATGCCCCAGCAGTGTTCCAACACTTTGTGAACGAAATCTTCCGTGACGTTCTGTATAAATACCTCGTTGTTTATCTGGATGATATCCTCATCTTCTCCCAAGATCTTCCCTCTCATCGTCTACAAGTCCGTGAAGTCCTCCGACGTCTTCGTGAGAACCGGCTCTACGGTAAACTATCCAAGTGTACCTTTGAAGTTTCCTCTATACCCTTCCTGGGATATATAATTTCCGGATCGGATCTCCAGATGGACCCGACAAAGTTGGAAGCCATTGCCAATTGGTCCATTCCAAATTCTCTCAAGTCTATTCAGCGGTTCCTGGGATTTGCCAACTACTATAGGAAATTTATTCGGGGATTCTCCACTCTCATCGCTCCTATTACCAACTTAACTCGGAAAGGGGCAGACCATTCCAACTGGTCAGAAGAGGCTTTAGCGGCCTTCCAGAAAATCAAGCTGGCCTTTATGTCTGCTCCAGTTCTGTCCCAGCCAGATGTAAACAGACCGTTCGAGTTGGAGGTGGATGCCTCTACAGTTGGAGTTGGAGCTGTTCTCTCCCAGAAGGGAACTGATGGGAAAATCCACCCCTGTGGATTTTATTCTCGTAAATTCCTCCCTGCAGAAGCTAACTATTCCGTTGGAGATCAAGAACTACTGGCGATTAAGCTGGCCCTCGAGGAATGGAGGTATCTCCTGGAAGGGGCCAAACATCCGTTCAACATCTACACGGATCATAAAAATCTGCTATATTTAAAGGCAGCCCAGTGCCTTAATCCTCGCCAGTCCAGGTGGGCTATGTTTTTCTCACGTTTTAACTTTAAGCTTCATTTCCGCCCAGGTTCGCAGAATGTTAAAGCTGACGCCTTATCCCGATCTATGGAATCCGAAGAGGAAACGCCTGACTCAGTTCCACATTCCATCCTGAGTCCAGTGGTATTTGCTGCATCTCAAGTCTCCCCAGCTCCTCCTCCTGGTAAGACTTTTGTTTCCCCAGAACTCCGTCCCAAGTTGCTGTCTTGGGCCCATCAATCCAAGTTCACTGGTCATCCCGGTGTTCTGAAAACCTTCAAGTTCCTCTCTGAGACATACTGGTGGCCAAAGATGAAAGCTGACATCAAGGATTTCGTGGCATCCTGTCCTAAGTGTGTGCAGCACAAGACTCCTCGTCAGTCTCCAGCAGGTCAGTTACAACCATTGTCTGTTCCTAGTCGCCCTTGGTCACACCTGTCCATGGACTTTATCTCCGACCTTCCTCCTTCTCAAGGATACAATACCATCTGGGTTGTAGTGGACAGATTTACCAAGATGGCCCATTTTGTTCCTCTCCAGGGTCTCCCTTCTGCCCCAAAACTCGCCCAAATCTTCCTACGGGAGATTTTCCGCTTACATGGTCTACCCTCAGAAATAATATCCGACCGAGGTGTACAGTTTGTAGCGAGGTTTTGGAGGGCCCTCTGTTCTGCCATGCAGGTTAAACTGAAGTTCTCGTCATCTTACCATCCTCAGACGAATGGGCAGACAGAGAGGGTAAATCAAGAACTAGAGACATTTTTAAGGTTGTATGTTTCATCTTCTCAGGATGACTGGTTTGATCTGCTCCCATGGGCCGAGTTTGCCCACAACTTCCGCTACCACACTGCTACTGAGACAACTCCATTCTTTGCAGTGTATGGGCAACATCCTCGTGTTCCAGATTTCCAAGAACTCCCTCACATGGATGTTCCTGCTGCCACTACTGCCCTGAGTCAGTTTTCTTCAATCTGGAGGAAGATTCACACTTCTCTCAAAAAGGCCTCCAGCCGGTATAAATACTTTGCTGATCGCAAAAGACGTGCAGTTCCTAGCCTGAAACCTGGGGACAAGGTTTGGCTGTCTACCCGGAACCTCCGTCTTAGGGTCCCGTCTATGAAATTTGCACCACGTTTCATTGGTCCCTTTCCTGTCGAAAGAGTCATCAACCCTGTGGCCTACAAGCTGAAGTTACCACCTTCTCTGCGAATACCTAATGCTTTTCATGTTTCTCTCCTCAGACCTTTAGTCCTGAAGCGTTTCCAAAGAGCTCTTCCAGTTGGTCCCAAAGTTCGAACTCAGCGGGGCGTGGAGTTCGAGATTGGCAAGATTCTGGATTCCCGTTGCCGGTATGGACGTCTTCAATACCTTGTCGATTGGTCCGGTTATGGCCCAGAGGAGAGAAGTTGGGTAAATTCGTTGGATGTCCATGCTCCAAGGTTGGTCCGTGTCTTCCATAACACTCATCCTTCCAAGCCACGTGGGTGTTCGGTGCCCACCCTTAAAGGGGGGGGTACTGTCAGGAATCGACTCACCACGGTGACATCTGTCCGCCGCTGCGGACTCCGTCCTGGGTCCCTGCGTTCATCTGTCATCCGCGTCTCTGCCATCAGACGCCATCCTGGGCCTGGGAGCGCTTCTGTGATAGCGGGCGTGTAGCACGCCGCGTTCCCGCTAGGCCACGGCATGGGCGCCGCCATGACAGCCTCCAGCAGTCAGCATACGGCGGCCAATCCGGTGCTTGGCCGCACCCACTTTTCCTCACTCCACCAATGACTGTGTAACAAGGGGTATATATGAAGCTGCAGGATCAGTCTGCAGGCATGCTGAACTTTGTGTCACTCCTGCGACTCATGTGTAAGGATCTGGTTCCTGTTTCCTCCGTGTACCTGGATACCTACCTGCTGTTCCGTGTTCCTGGCTATCTACTTGAGACTCTGTACTCCTGGTTACTTCTCACAGCTCCGTGGAACTACAAGCCCCAGCATTACCTGCTTCCATCTACAGGCTTCACACTCACCACCATCTCTGTGTGCTTTAGCCTAGCAGTAGAGACTGACTCCAGGTGTGTTCCATCTCCCCACCTGTGATGCAGCTTGCATGCTGCCAGTGCCTCATCACCTGCACTGTGGACATAGTCAGACTCCTGCCTCTGCTACCAGGTTTGCCATACAACACCATCTCTGCTGGTTCCATGTTTTAATCTGCTCTGGTTCCCATACCAGAATATTCTCTGCCAAGTTATCACTCATCTGTTATCATCACTACCGGTTATCATTTCATCAGTCACCATTCATTCTGTTACCATAGACTTTCAGCTGCCACGCTGTACAATTGACATTTGCATTTCCTACTGTTATTTTCTGCTGCCGTTTTGTGAACCATCTGTCTAATAAATATCATTGCGCTCATGCGCAGAAACATAATCCAGCCTCCTCGTTTTCTCCCATCCACCTCCACTGACCCACTAGCGCCCCCTCCGGGGACACAGACAAAACCAAGTCTGACAACATGTGGACAATCAGAACCAAAACTGTACACCACCACATAACTGACCCTAAGGATGACAGGTAGGCAGAGTATACTTTTCAAAAAATTATCGATAAAAAGAGAATTATGGTAGACTTACTCTCTGCAAGGTACATCGGGTTCCACAGGAAAAACATTGAGGGTGTAGAGTGGATCTTGATCTAGAGGCACCAACAGGCTAAAGCTTTAGCTGTCGCAGGATGCATTGGGGCCTCCTCTATAACCCCACCTCCAGGCACTGAGAGCTCAGTTTCGTTAACCAGTCCAATACAGGAGCAGGCAAGAGAGAAGGCAGATGTTAGTCACATAGAACCACATTCTCACGACAGGAGAAGGTACCAGGGGCTAATGCCAAACAACCCAAAGCTAGGTGCGTCAGGATGGCGCCCTGTGGAACCCAATGTACCTCGCAGAAAGAGAGTTAACAATGGTAAGTCTACCATACAGTAACTCTCCTTTTCTGCAGCAGGTTACATTGCATTTCCACAGGGAAAACATTGGGGATGTCCTAAAGCAGTTCCTCAAGGGAGGGGAAGCGCCTTAGCGGATGTGAGAATATGGCGTCCAAAGGAAGCATCCTTGAAACGTGTTCACTGAGGACCACGTAGCCGCCTTGCACTATTGTTCTGCGGACGCGCCACAGTAGGCCGCCCAAGGAGGTCCAACAGACCATGTATAATGGGCTTTAATAGCAGCAGGAGCAGGGAGCCCAGCCTGCGCATAACCTTGTGCAATCACCATTCTAATCCATCTGGCCAAAGTTTGCTTATTTGCAGGCCAGCCACGTTTGTGGAAACCAAACAGTACAAAAAGGGTATTTGACCCCCTGATAGAGGCAGTTCACTCCACATAGATATGGAGAGCCCTAACCACATCCAAAGAACGTTCTTTGTGAGGCAAGTCCGAAGAGATAAAGAGGGTCATTCCGAGTTGTTCACTTGCTAGTAGTTTTTAGCAGCCGTGCAAACGCATAGTCACAGCCCACCGGGGAGTGTATTTTCGCATTGCAGGAGTGCGAATGCCTGTGCAGGAGAGCGCCTGCAAACACATTTTGTGCAAAACAAGACCAGCCCTGTAGTTACTTATCCTGTGCAATGATTGCGGCGATGAGGGACATGGTAGTGACGTCAGATACCCGTTCAGCAAACGCCCAGCCACGCCTGCATTTTTCCAAACACTCCCAGAAAACGATCACTTGACACCCATAAACGCCCTCTTTCTGTCAATCTCCTTGCGAACGGCTGTGCTATTGGAATCGTCGCTAGAACCAGTGCAAAACCACAATGGACTTCGTACCCGTACGACACGCGTGAGCATTGCGGTACATACTCATGCGCAGATTAGCCTTTTTTTCACTGATCGCTACGCAGCGAACAACTCGGAATGACCCCCAAAGGCCAGGACCACAATCTCTTGGTTAAGGTGAAAAGATGACACCACCTTAGGCAAATAACCCGGTCGAGTTCGTAGAACTGCCTGGTCACGGTGAAATATCAGAAAGGGTGGACAACAGGACAAAGCACCTAAGTCCAACACCCGTCTTGCAGAGGCAATAGCCAGCAAGAAGAGGACCAAGGCCATGAGCCATTTAAGGTCCAGCAATTCAAGAGGTTCAAATGGAGACACTTGCAGGGCATGCAGTACAACAGACAGATCCCATGGAGCCACAGGAGCAGGGGCGGAACTCTGGGAGGCAGTGGAGTCGGCTGCCACGGGCTCCTGCCCTCAAGGGGGCACATCTCCTCCACTGTCTCCAGCTGCCTGACCCTGAAGATCGTTCGCTGCGAGGAGCTGTCGTGTCAGTAACACGGAAGCTTCCTCTTAGTATATACAGAGAGCTGGCTGTGGCTACAGCTAGGGGGAGCGGTTGACCGAAAGTAACCTCACAGCTGACCGCAAAGTTCCCACCATTGGCTACAATGGAGCGCATAGGCGCTACATTGTATCTGTGCCGTGTGCTGCCTCACAGACACTACAGGAGCACACAGCCAATCAGGAGAGTGGCACGACGTGGTGCTCCCTGATTGGCTGAAGGGACCCTCTTTGACAGGAGTCAGGGGGGGTCCTGGCAGTCGGGGAAAGGGGTCCCATGTGTAAACATGGGACCCCTTTCAGTGCGTGGTCGGGTTTCCGTTTTATTATTTTGCCAAGTACGTGGATAACACAAAGGTCTGATTCTACACTGGATTATGTGAGTATAATTTTTTTCACAGGTACCCCAAGGATTCTACATGGAGAAGAGGACAGAGCCTCGTGGGAACATAGGTAAGTATGTATGTATGGAGGTGTGCATGTATGTAATAAACTTATACTTTCACGGTGTGTGTGTCCTGTTTTTTGGGGGGATTTTTTTTAGTAGTAGTACTACAGGTACCAGTGGGCCCGGTTTTCCACCGCATGCTGGTACTTGTGATTCTCCAAGTACCAGCTTGCGGGGGAGGCTTGCTGGGATTTGTAGTACTGCTACTAAAAACAATATTCAGATTTTTTTCAAAAGGCTATCAGCCCCCCATCCGCCGCCGTTGGATGGGAGGGACAGCCTCGGGCTTCACCCCTGGCCCTTGGGTGGCTGGAGGGGGGGGACCCCTTGATTTAAGGGGTTCCCACTCCTCCAAGGTACCCCGGCCAGGGGTGACTAGTTGGGTATGTAATGCCAGGGCCGCCGGGACCAGTATAAAAGTGTCCCCCGGCTGTGGCATTATGTACCTGGCTAGTGGAGCCCGGTGCTGGTTTAAAAAATATGGGGGACCCCTACGCTTTTTGTCCCCCGTATTTTTGGAACCAGGACCAGGCGCAGAGCCCGGTGCTGGTTGATTAAATATGGGGGAACCCCTGTAATTTTCCACCCCATATTTTTTCAACCAGGTCCGGCTCAAAGAGCCCGAGGCTGGTTTTGCTTTGGAGGGGGGACCCCACGCATTTTGTTCCTGACAATTTAACACTTTCCCACCCCTTCCCACTGATAAACATGCACGGATCTCATGGATCCGTGCATGCCTATCAGAACACGGTAAAAAAAAGCAGGTCTGTTTTAAATCTGCTTTTTTTTTACGATTTGTATTTTTTCACGGCAGTGTTTGGCTATTGCCGGCAGTGTTCGTGAAATACACTTTTTAGTAAATGACCGAGTTGTATCAAAAAACAGTCGTATTTGACCGATGGTGTATTCATTCGTATTTTTTTTCTTTGACTTCCAAAAAAATACGAATGCCCTCATCACTGCCGAGATTTGTGTTTAGTAAATTCCCGAGATGATCGGTCAAAATCGGGAGCTTAGTAAATATACCCCAATGTGTTGATTATTTTGTTAGCTAATTAGCCAATTAACATGATAGCGAGATGATTCATAGCCTATGTTACTCGGAGGATCTCAAAGAATATTACACTCAAAAATTGGATCAGTAGTTCTCGAGTTTATTGTGAGCATATGTACAAGCGAATGATTTAAAATATATATATATATATATATATATATAAAATATATACTGTATATATGGTGTATTACAATATCCCGGAGGTCAGGATCCCGGTGCCCAGCATACCAGCGACTGGATCCCGATCGCAGAAATGCCTTGCAGGCTCGCTGCGCTCGCCACACTGCGGGCACGGTGCTGCACTCACTGCACTATGTGCGCCACGCTATTTATTCTCACTGCAGGGGTGTCGTGGACACCCCAAGAGGGAGAATATTTGTTGGGATCCCGGCGGTTGGGATCCCGGCGGTTGGGATTCCGGCGCTGGCATGCTGATAGCCGGGATCCCGATAGCTGGGATATCGAATGCTTCCCTGTGTATTATTTGTGTGTGTGTGTGTGTGTGTGTGTGTGTGCGTATGTGTGCCCATAATGTTTTGTTTTCAATTTTAATTATTGTTTATTAAAAAAAATATATATATATCATGTAGAACTAAAGTACAATAGATGCAATCTACAATCCATTATTTATAGAGAGAAATGAATGCTTGTAACTAGGAATATAGAGTGAGTAAATACATAGAAGCTCTCCTGGCAAACAGTGATTTGTGCACAACCCTGCCCTGCTTTACAAAGATTCTCAGGGAAATACTATGAAATAAATTTGCATTCATTTGTGGACATGTCTAAAATCTGCAAATCTGAGAGGTTAAAAGGAAATACAGCTGACAAGTTGTGTTCATCGTCATGTGCTATGTTCTGACAGAACCATGTACTGTAAAACATTCTTCCAAATTTCTAAATCTGCCTGTTTCTAAAGTATGTATGTTTTATTGTTCTTCTACCAATATGCTTTTAGAGATATGTAAAGATAAGGCATGTACAGTAATTTACAAATTTGAAAAAATATAAGTGAAGCCAACTTCTTTAGGTGCAAAAGTCTATTTTATTGTTTAGTACTGAAATGGGTGCTTACATGATCAATCTAGTTCCTCCTTCAAACCACCACAGGTACCACACATGTATAAGCAGATATTACCAGAAATGGAAAATGTCGCCCCTAGGGTATAATGGCTAACGTCATCTAAAGATGGCTTGGCTATGTTTTCCGGAGCTTGGTACATTTCACATTTTAGCAGCCCCCATGGAAACCTATAGAGGCTGCTTTTGTGAACAAAAATGGAGGGATACTTTATGACACTCTGGGAAAACGAAAGATTTGAGGGAATTCTTTGAAAACATCTGATTTTGGGGGCTTTCCCACAAAATATTGTTAATAGATATGCCTCTATAGATTATTTTAAGATGTGTTCCTTATGTAAATAGGGTTCACCCAATTTCTACATGCATTCAAATGCCTTTAAGAAATGTAGGGGTGTTTCTTAAGAAAGCAAAGCCTAGTTAAATTTCAGGTGCCTTATATGGTTTGCTATGGATTGCAAAAAACATATGCTTGATCCTCTGCTAATATAAAATGTTATACTTAATAAGGATTCAGATTCAGCATTGCAGTTATTTTTGTGGTGCATTTGTAGCTGTGTTGTTTGTTGTCATGTAATTGTGGGAAAACACAAATAAGAGTTTATGTTCATTTTGCATACTATAGCAAGGTTTTGTTTGGGGGCTCAGCATGTTGTGCTGTGCTGACTTTTGAGTTGCAGTGGAACAATAAGTCCCTGGTCACCACATTCTGGCAGGAGCTTTCTTGCCAAATTAAAAATGTTGGATTCAAGGGATCTTTAGTCTTTTCTGGATGACCTTAGTTCCCTCTGCAATCAGGTAGACATTGGCATCATGGTCAAGAAGACATCACCTGTCCAGGCCCCAGTAGTGTCTATACAGAACCCATGCAACTTGGGTAAGCTTGGTTGTCTCCAGACAAACATGATAGGTTAAAAAATAATCTCTGTGTTAGGTTCCTGGTGCTCAGAACAAGGGATATGTTCATGAAGTGAGTCCAGAGCACCAGGACGTAACGCTGGGAAAGGGGAATGGAAAGGGAATAGCCCCTGGCGCCCTAACTCTGTTGTCTCACCCGTGCTGTCAGAAATCCCTTGCGAGACTATGGTTTCTTGAGCCCTTGGCAGCCGCGTTTGAAGGGCGGATTATGTCTGCCCAACTCCGATGCCCCCCGGTCTTAGTGAGAGACAAAGGGAAATCCAAGACAGGATGATAACAAGGGGCCCTCTAACTAAGCAAACAGGCCAGGGGCTACAAGCTAACTAAAAACCTAAAGTATGTGCGGAGAAACCGCCAAAGGAAAATAACAACAAAGGAAATGCTGATCACACGCCGACACAATACCTTTGTGTACCGGCGGTGACAGCATTAGCAGAACCCTCTGCAAAACACCAGGGACAGAAACAATAATGGAATACAGCGGCCTAGGCCAACGGACGCGGCAGAGCCGCTACTCACGGAACCGGTACGAATACAGGCAAACGGACAGGAACCCTCAATGATGCCGACACACACTCTCAGAACTGGAGGACAGGCAGAATCCCAAACGACAGACCGGTGGACACCAGGAAACCAGGAACTTGACCAGGGATAGGCAAAGCCACTGGACCTCAGGGCAGGAACGCCTCACAGCAGGACACGGGATCAGGCACAGGAATCGACACAGGGACTGACACAGGAATCAACACAAGAAGCAGCTAGTCAGACACTGCTATACAGGAGCTCAGGGACTGGCAGGAACCAGGTCAGACTTCAAGCAGACTGAAAACCAAGAAATATCACCAGCATCTGTAAATTGCAGTCAGCCAGCATATAACAGAGAGGCCTAATTATTAATCCCATGCAGCTGCCCTGTTGCATGACTCTAAACTGACAAGATGCAATTAGCAGCCAGGTGAGGCTGAACACATGGGAACAAGCTGCAATTACACAGACTCACCAGCGGCAGCAGACAAGAGTATTCTAAAACAGAGCAACGGGAAATCCTGGCATGCAAGACAACTTTATAAACATAAAATAGGAATGAACCACTACCTGTGGTTCATAACAGTATCCCCTCCTTAAGGGTGAGCTCCGAGCACCCCATGACACCCACGGGGAACATAAACAGAAGTATAACATAAAATACAGAACAAAAATGCAAAACAGGAATGAGCCACAGCCATGGCTCATAACATTACCCCCCCCCCCTTGAGGAGGGGTCAAAAGACCCCAAAATTCAGACTATCCAGAACAAGGGATACATAAAAAAAAAACCTGACACACTGGTCTAACAGACAAGAAAACAAAAAACAAGCTGTAGCAACAACTTGTAACAGTGCCCTCCCCTTGATGGTGGCCACTGGACACAAGACAAGGGGAAAAAAAAAAATCTTTTTTTTTTTTTTATCAAGGAAAGAGTCAAAAATTATTTCTTTTTCTTCTTCTTCTTTTTACAAAGCTCTTTAGGTCTGACCAAGGTAATTCCCCAAACATTGTCTGAACTGATGGTACCACCCAGCAAGGCTGCGTTCAAATCAGAGACAGGTCTCTTACCCTTGGGAGCTGAACTTTCTGGTAAAGTACTATTATTAGAAGAAGTCAGAAAAGCACATCCTGCAGTCAAAACAACGGGCTGGGACTCTTGTGCCGAGTTTACAGTATTTGGTGGACTCTCAGCAGACAAGACGGGTGACTTAGAGGAACCTGAACCAATTTCTTTGGAACCATATCTTTTAATAATTGCATCACAGAATGCTAGGGGATCCTGAAGAATGGGATCTTCAGCTTTCATTAGGCTGGTCGCCCACTCAAAAGGCTCTCCTCTAAAAGAATAAATCAGATAGAGCCCAAGGTTCTCTGAAGTGATGCCCAGAAATGGTCTAGACAACATAATAGTGTAATAGTGTTTGAAAAGCGCCAGAAATTGGGCTAAGTCCCCATCAAAGGTTATGGATGTTGAGATATCAGAGTCAGGATCTGTTTCCTTCTCATCTGACTGACTGGAGTGCTTTGCTAGGACCTGGTCACTATTGACCTTACTCGAGGCTGAGACTCTCTGAACCCCACCCGGGGCAGTTGCTTTCTGAACCCCACCCGGGGCAGTGACTTTCTGAACCCCACCCGGGGCAGTGACTTTCTGAACCCCACCCGGGGCCGTGACTTTCTGAACCCCACCCGGGGCCGTGACTTTCTGAACCCCACCCGGGGCCGTGACTTTCTGAACCCCACCCGGGGCAGTGACTTTCTGAACCCCACCCGGGGCAGTGGCTTCCGGGAACCCCGCTGGGGCAGTGGCCTCCGGGAACCCCGCTGGGGCAGTGGCCTCCGGGAACCCCGCTGGGGCAGTGGCCTCCGGGAACCCCGCTGGGGTCAGCACCTCGGATTCTTTTACTGGGACCGGGCCGTTGGCCTCCCTGACTGGGATCGGGCCATCGGCCTCCCTCTCTGAGTCGATAATTATCGAAAGTTCTCTCGGGACTATGACTTCCAGGACTTTTGCTGAAGCAATAACGTTCAGATCCTCTACTAATGCTATGCTTCTTAAGTTCTTTCCTGGGGAAGCGACTTCTAGACCCTTCTTTGGGGCTGCGTCTCTCAAGACCCCACTTGGGGATATTACTTCAAAAATCCCTTCTGCGGTTTTGCTTCTCGAGTTCCCTTCAAGAACTATGGTTTTAGATACCCTTTCTAGGGTTGCGCTCTTCAAGTCCCTACCTGGGGTAACAGCTTCTGAGACCCCTTCTGGTATGGACACCTGAACTACAAAATTTGATGTCCCTCTATAAGCTTTGGCATCGGGCACCGCACCAGCACTCTGGGCATCGGGTAACGCACCAACACTCTGGGCATCGGGTACCACTCCAGCACTCTGGGCATCGGGTACCGCTCCAGCACTCTGGGCATCGGGTACCGCTCCAGCACTCTGGGCATCGGGTACCGCTCCAGCACTCTGGGCTACGGGCACCGCTCCAGGACCCTGGGCTACGGGCACCACTCCAGGACCCTGGGCATCGGGCACCACTCCAGGAACCTGGGCATCGGGCACCACTCCAGGAACCTGGGCATCGGGCACCACTCCAGGAACCTGGGCATCGGGCACTACTCCAGGAACCTGGGCATCGGGCACCACTCCAGGGGCTTGCAACTCCGCTTCCACAGGAACCTCAAGAGAGGAGAGAAACATTCTCTTTTGATTCCTGAATCTATAATCGGGCTCCCTTGCCCAAGGACCCCAATTATAGGACAGAGAGCTTTTTAGTGTGGGTTGTGTGACAAGTACCTCTGCCACAGTAGAGACAGGAGTAGGTCTTGTATCCTGACTCAACTTGGCCAGAGGGCAAGACTCGTCACCACACTTTGGCTTGCGCAACTCACAGGTCTGCAGATAGTGGCCTAAACCCCCACAATATAGGCATAAGTTAAGTTTCTGCGACGCAGACGCTCCTCTTCTGAGAGCCTAGGCCGCAGAAAACTTTTAAACATTTTCTCTTCAAATAAACCAGAGGGTTCTCTTGCCACCATACTGTGAACAAGAGTCTCTTTAGAGATAGATGTACTCTCAACGACTTCTGGCAAGATGAGCAAGATTTTAGTCAGAAGGTTTTGCAGTTGCTTTAGGGATTGCTGCAAAACTTCTAGTCGCTCTGGTCTCAAAGCACTGAATGCAGAATTCAGGGCTGCGAGAGATGCCTGCAGGGCTTGCATAGTAGACATAGGAGGATTTAAAACTAGGCAGGACTAGACAAGGCAGGACTAAATTTTTGCTAAACAAAACGACTTTTTTTTTTTTTTTTTTTATACACCGGACTGGATTCTAAACACCGGACTGGATTCTAAACACCGGACTGGATTCTGCACACTGAATTCTAGACAGGACTGGATTCTAGACTAGACACTGGACTGGGCCAAAAAAGAAAAAAAAGTTTTATTTCTTTTTTGTGGTATGGCTGGTGATAATGTTAGGTTCCTGGTGCTCAGAACAAGGGAGATGTTCATGAAGTGAGTCCAGAGCACCAGGATGTAACGCTGGGAAAGGGGAATGGAAAGGGAATAGCCCCTTGCGCCCTAACTCTGTTGTCTCACCCGTGCTGTCAGAAATCCCTTGCGAGACTATGGTTTCTTGAGCCCTTGGCAGCCGCGTTTGAAGGGCGGATTATGTCTGCCCAACTCCGATGCCCCCCGGTCTTAGTGAGAGACAAAGGGAAATCCGAGACAGGATGATAACAAGAGGCCCTCTAACTAAGCAAACAGGCCAGGGGCTACAAGCTAACTAAAAACCTAAAGTATGTGCGGAGAAACCGCCAAAGGAAAATAACAACAAAGGAAATGCTGATCACACGCCGACACAATACCTTTGTGTACCGGCGGTGACAGCATAAGCAGAACCCTCTGCAAAACACCAGGAACAGAAACAATAATGGAATACAGCGGCCTAGGCCAAAGGACGAGGCAGAGCCGCTACTCACGGAACCGGTACGAATACAGGCAAACGGACAGGAACCCTCAATGATGCCGACACACACTCTCAGAACTGGAGGACAGGCAGAATCCCAAACGACAGACCGGTGGACACCAGGAAACCAGGAACTTGACCAGGGATAGGCAAAGCCACTGGACCTCAGGGCAGGAACGCCTCACAGCATGACACGGGATCAGACACAGGAATCGACACAGGGACTGACACAGGAATCAACACAAGAAGCAGCTAGTCAGACACTGCTATACAGGAGCTCAGGGACTGGCAGGAACCAGGTCAGACTTCAAGCAGACTGAAAACCAAGAAATATCACCAGCATCTGTAAATTGCAGTCAGCCAGCATATAACAGAGAGGCCTAATTAATAATCCCATGCAGCTGCCCTGTTTCATGACTCTAAACTGACAAGATGCAATTAGCAGCCAGGTGAGGCTGAACACATGGGAACAAGCTGCAATTACACAGACTCACCAGCGGCAGCAGACAAGAGTATTCTAAAACAGAGCAACGGGAAATCCTGGCATGCAAGACAACTTTATAAACATAAAATAGGAATGAACCACTACCTGTGGTTCATAACACTCTGTCCCTTCTGTGCCAAACCAGGAAACCTTGTCTCAAGTGTGTAGGAAAATTCAGGGCCTAACGGGTATGGGAGAGGTCCTGTCAGTCTCTACTATGCACACTCCAGCCTCTGTTAATTTTACTGATTCTCTTGGTTATCCTTTACCTGACAATATATTCTGTTATCTTTTCTGCCCTCCTGGACTTTGTAAACTGATGGTAATTTTCATTCTCTTTCTGTGGTATCTACACTTTCTCTTCCCACATAAGTTTTTGAGGCTCCCATGTCTCATCTTCTAATCCGCTTTTGATAGCGACAAGATCAAGCAAGCTGCTATTCGGTATCACACATCTCTACTGCACAGTGCAGCACTTCATTAAGAGAATATTTCCTACTGCATGATTGTAGTATCTACAATCCTGTATTGTGTCTACTGTGGTTGCAGCAGCATTCTCCAACCTTCTTTTGGTTCACTGCGAAAATATACCATCTAGCCTTTCAAATTATGCTGTACACTAGCAGTTATCTTTATCAATGACATATTCCCAGGTGTAATGTACCAATTTGTCATGGTATATCTTCTATCTTGATGAGATTATAGTCATCATAACACACCAAGGGCACAAAGCAGAAGTTCTAGCTTGCCATCTTGCTCATCGTTTATTAAAATATTGTCTTTGAGAAACAACAACTTCCCTTTCTCAGGCATATTGTGTCTGAGTTAGGTTTCAAAATAGATCTCAAAAAGGCTAAGGCAACTGTGAATTGGGCATAGTCCACTTGTCTAAAAGCCATACAATCCCAGCTTTGATGTGTAAGGGTTTGAACCCCATGGAAACCTAAGCAATTGGACATTACCCAATTCTTTTTCTTAGGAGTTGATGCTTTATCCATCTTACATGCCAATCAGATTTTCTCACATGCCCCCCAGATCCTCCATATACTCCTCACACCTCCTCATAAGCCTTTCATATGCCTCTTCACCCTAAACTCCTTCTCCCCCTTTGTTCCCTGACTTCTTCATAGCTTAGTGACTTTCTCTTGTAAATGGCAGGAGGCTTTATCACACACAGCCTGCAGAATCACAGCACTCCATCCACTTCCTCTTCCTCCTCCTCCTCCTCCTCCTCCAGTAAGCTGTGCTACCTACAGTACTGCAGTGTGAGGAGAGACATCATGCAGAAGATAGCCTCTCCAGTTAGACTTACCTTTTGCTTTATAACAAAGCAGACAGCATGTGAGATCCGGAGCCACATGTTGGTGGTCGTAAGTGAGGGTTCATCTGGCTGCCTGTTGCCCAACAAAGCATTAAGAAATGTTGCCAGCATCTTAGCAAACCATACTACTAATAATTCTAGCTGCTTTGAGGGCAAATACAGTTGTTCTACCCAGTACTAGAAAGATGTGCTTAATAATAAAAAAGGGCCACTGAGAGTATTATATATACTGACAAATTGTGAAAGACTTTGGCGCAGTTTGTCATCTTAACAAATGTTGCAACAATTGTAACTAACATTCCCTATTTATAGATAGGCTTGTAATATAGGCTATAGGCTACACAAATCCCCCTATAATTATGGCACAGGTTATTTAATATAAGCTTTCATCAAGTTCATTTGAGTGCCTGCCTCCTTTTTTTTTTAAAACATGTGCATATAGACACACAGTGTGTGTGTGTGTGTGTGTGTGTGTGTGTGTGTGTGTGTGTGTGTGTGTGTGTGTGTGTGTGTGGGTGTGTGTGTGTATATATATATATATATATATATATGAAAGTAGGGGAGAAGAACAAGCGCCTTAGGGTGCAGTAATTTAGTCAATAAAATATTGCAGACACAAAAAAATTTAAAATTCCTTACTGGATAACAACTTGTGTCAGGGCCTATCAATTCCTTGTCCAATAACTGCTCTCCACCTATATATCAGGAGACGTAGATCATCGCCATATAGTGTAGCACCTTAGTATATCAACTGGGGGTCCCTCCCCTGTAAATCATGCGTACCAAATAAAAGCTTTAACCATACGTATCGGATAAGTCTCTATCCAATTGACCCACGCCGGTCCCGTATAAAGCAATATCAGACTACCTTGTATCAAAATACAAAAGTAATTTTAATACATAAAAATAAAACATAAAAAGCTTAGCTTAATGATACAGGTAATCGGTAGGTAGGCAGGTAGGTAGGTCAGTCGGTCTCTCAGTCTCATGTATATAGTGGGTACTGAAAACTATAAAGGTATATAAAATTAAAGACTAATCATACACACAGCAAGAATTGAACGGGAAAAGAGGAAGAATAATCTTATTCATAAAAAGGCTGCGATCTCATATCCTTCGTTGTGGCCAAACGGATGAAGAGTATTCAGTGTAAAAATACAGTACATCTCCCGCTGAGACAATTTTCTTAATAGGTCCCCTCCCCTCGGGCCTAATTTAACATGTTCAATCGCTCTATATGTTAAGGTTTCTGTGCTAGAATTATGAACCTCAGCAAAATGTCTTGAAAGAGGGTGACTTTCTATCTTGTTTTTGATATTCCGGACGTGTTCTTGGATCCGTAACTTCAAAATTATTTTTGTCTTGCCTACATATTTGAGATGACAACCGCATTCAATCACATACATTACTGACATGGTATTACAGTTGATAAAATCCTTCATCTTAAATTCTTTTGTCTGGTCATTGAAGAAGGACTTTCTGTTCGGGTGTACAAATCTACATATATTACAATGTCCACATTTAAACATCCCTTTACACTTCTGTAGATTTTGGATAGTATTTTTAGTATTCCTAAACATACTCGGTGCCAGGATTTCCTTAAAGTTTTGAGATTTTCTAAAAATAATTTCCTGATGTCTGGGAGTATTTCCTTCAGAACAGGATCCATTTTCAATATGTACCAGTGTCTAGAGAAGGACTTTTTAATCTTCAATTCTTCACAGCTATAAAAGGTGCTACTCCGTTCCTCTTGGTCTCCTTCTTTTTTGGGTGGATGAGGCTTTCTCGGTCCAATTTCTCCCCGCGGTCAACTGCATTGGACCGAGAAAGCCTCATCCACCCAAAAAAGAAGGAGACCAAGAGGAACGGAGTAGCACCTTTTATTACAAAATATAGCTGTGAAGAATTGAAGATTAAAAAGTCCTTCTCTAGACACTGGCACATCTTGAAAATGGATCCTGTTCTGAAGGAAATCCTCCCAGACCATCCGGAAATTATTTTTAGAAAATCTCAAAACTTTAAGGAAATCCTGGCACCGAGTATGTTTAGGAATACTAAAAATACTATCCAAAATCTACAGAAGTGTAAAGGGATGTTTAAATGTGGACATTGTAATATATGTAGATTTGTACACCCGAACAGAAAGTCCTTCTTCAATGACCAGACAAAAGAATTTAAGATGAAGGATTTTATCAACTGTAATACCATGTCAGTAATGTATGTGATTGAATGCGGTTGTCATCTCAAATATGTAGGCAAGACAAAAATAATTTTGAAGTTACGGATCCAAGAACACGTCCGGAATATCAAAAACAAGATAGAAAGTCACCCTCTTTCAAGACATTTTGCTGAGGTTCATAATTCTAGCACAGAAACCTTAACATATAGAGCGATTGAACATGTTAAATTAGGTCCGAGGGGAGGGGACCTATTAAGAAAATTGTCTCAGTGGGAGATGTACTGTATTTTTACACTGAATACTCTTCATCCGTTTGGCCACAACGAAGGATATGAGATCGCACCCTTTTTATGAATCAGATTATTCTTCCTCTTTTCCCGTTCAATTCTTGCTGTGTGTATGATTAGTCTTTAATCTTATGTACCTTTATAGTTTTCAGTACCCACTATATACATGAGACTGAGAGACCGACTGACCTACCTACCTGCCTACCTACCGATTACCTGTATCATTAAGCTAAGCTTTTTATGTTTTATTTTTATGTATTAAAATTACTTTTGTATTTTGATACAAGGTAGTCTGATATTGCTTTATACGGGACCGGCGTGGGTCAATTGGATAGAGACTTATCCGATACGTATGGTTAAAGCTTTTATTTGGTACGCATAATTTATAGGGGAGGGACCCCCAGTTGATATACTAAGGTGCTACACTATATGGCGATGATCTATGTCTCCTGATATATAGGTGGAGAGCAGTTATTGGACAAGGAATTGATAGGCCCTGACACAAGTTGTTATCCAGTATGGAATTTTCCATTTTTTCGTGTCTGCAATATACTATTGACTAAATTACTGCACCATAAGGCTCTTGTTCTTCTCCCCTACTTTCGTAGAAATTCCATGACTGAACATACCCAGGTAATTTACTGAAGAATTGAGCTGCCGCAAGGAAGTCTGGAGTGTACCCATAAGACCTAGATGATCCTGTTAAGTTCACTGGGGACAGTGACGTTTTGAGACTTTTTTTATAAGACTATTATTGACTGACCCTTAGAGGGGAGTTCCGATTGGTGGATAAGCGCACTGATCTATAAAAATATTTCTTTCATATATATATATATATATATATATATATATATATATGTTATGAGCCACGGCTGTGGCTCATTCCTGTTTTGCATTTTTGGTTATGTATTTTATGTTACACTACTGTTTCTGTTCCCCGTGGGTGTCATGGGGTGTTCGGAGCCCACCCTTAAAGAGAGGGTACTGTTATGAACCACAGGTAGTGGTTCATCCCTATTTTATGTTTATAAGTAGTCTTGCAGGCCAGGATTTCCCGTTGCTCTGGTTTAAGAAGATTCTTGTTTGCTGCCAGTGGTGAGTCTGTGTGATTGCAGCTTGTTCCCATGTGTTCAGCCTCACCTGTCTGTTGATTGCACCTCTCAGTTGTGCAGCAGGGCAGCTGCACGACATAATTAATTAAGACTCTCTGTTATATGCTGGCTCAGTGCAATTCACAGACGCTGGTGATATTTCCAGATTTCCAGGTTTCCTGGGTTCCAGAGTTCTTGAGTTCTTGAGTTCTGAGTTAGTCCCTGCCAGTTCCTGAGCTCCTGTCTAGCAGTGTCTGTCTAGCTGCTTTGAGTGTCGGTTCCTGTGTCGATTCCAGTGTCGATTCCAGTGTCTGATCCTGTGTGCTGCCGTGAAGCGTTCCTGTCCAGGAGTCCTGTGGCTTTGTCTGTGCCTGGTCGAATATCTGGCTTCTTGGTGTCCACCGGTCTGTCGTTTGGGATTCTGCCTGTCCTCCAGTTCTGAGAGTCTGTGTCGGCTACATTGGGGGTTCCGGTCCGTTTGCCAGTATTTGTACCGGTTCCGTGATTAGCGGCTTTGCCGTGTCCGTCGGCTCAGGCCGCAGTATTCTTTGGTTATAATTTGTTTCTGGTGTTTTGCAGAGGGTTCTGCTTGTGCTGTCACCGCCGGTACACAACGGTATTGTGTCGGCGAGTGGACAGCATTTCCTTTGTTGTTCTTTTCCTTTGGCGGCGTGCCGCACATATATTTAGGTTTAGGGTTGTTAGTAGCCCCTAGCCTTCTGTTTGTTAGCTAGAGGTCCCCTTGTTATTATCCTGTCTCGGTTCACGCCTTGTCTCAATCTAAGACCTGGGGGCATCGGAGTTGGGCAGACCTTATCCGCCCTTCAAACGCGGCTGCCGTGGGCCCAAGAAACCATAGTCACTCAGGCGTGAACAGACCACACGGGTGAAACAACGGAGGTAGGGTGCTAGGGGCTATTTCCACACCACACCTCGTTTCAGCGTCACGTTCTGGTGCTCAGGACTCACTACGCAACATCTCCCTTGTTCTGAGCACCAGGAACCTAACATTATCACCACCCATACAACAAAAAAGAAATAAAACTTTTTCTTTTTTGGCCCAGTCCAGTGTCTTGTCTAGAATCCAGTCCTGTCTAGAATTCAGTGTGCAGAATCCAGTCCGGTGTTTAGAATCCAGTCCTGTCTAGAATTCAGTGTGCAGAATCCAGTCCGGTGTTTAAAAATCCAGTCTTGTCTTGTCTAGTTTAAAAATCCAGTCCAGTCTTGTCTAGTCTATTCTAGTCTAGTCTTGTCTTGTCTAGTTTAAAATCCTCCTATGCCAACTATGCAAGCCCTGCAGGCGTCTCTCTCAGCCCTGAACTCTGCTTTCAGTGCTTTGAAACCTGAGCGGCTGGAAGTTTTGCAGCAATCCTTAAAGCAACTGCAAAACCTTCTGACCAAAATTTTGCTTATTTTGCCAGAAGTTCTTGAGAGTTCATTCTCTAAAGAGACTCTTGTTCACAGTATGGTGACAAGTGAATCCTCAGGTTTAATTAGAGAGAAAAAGTTTGAAAGTTTTCTGCGGCCCAGGCTCTCAGAAGAGAAGCGTCTGCGTCGCAGAAACTTAGATTTATGCCTATATTGTGGGGGTTTAGGCCACTATCTGCAGACCTGTGAGTTGCGCAAGCCAAAGTGTGGCGACAAGTCCTGCCCTCTGGCCAAGTTGAGTCAGGATACAAGACCTACTCCTGTCTCTACTGTGGCAGAGGTACTTGTCACACAACCCACACTAAAAAGCACTCTGTCCTATAATTGGGGTCCTTGGGCTAGGGAGCCCCATTATAGATTCAGGAACCAAAGGAGAATGTTTCTCTCCTCTCTTGATTTTCCTGTGGAAGCAGAGTTGCAAACCCCTGGAGTGGTGCCCGATGCCCAGGGTCCTGGAGTGGTGCCCGATGCCCAGGGTCCTGGAGTGGTGCCCGATGCCCAGGGTCCTGGAGTGGTGCCAGATGCCCAGGGTCCTGGAGTGGTGCCCGATGCCCAGAGTCCTGGAGCGGTGCCCGATGCCCAGAGTCCTGGAGCGGTGCCCGATGCCCAGAGTCCTGGAGCGGTACCCGATGCCCAGAGTCCTGGAGCGGTACCCGATGCTCTAGGTTATAGAGGGACATCGAATATTATTGCTCAGGTGTCAATACCAGAAGGGGTCTCAGAAGCTGTTACCCCAGGTAGAGACTTGAAAAGCACAACTCCAGAGAAGGTGTCTAAAACCATAGTTCTAGAAGGGAACTCGAGAAGCAAAACCCCAGAAGGGATCTTTGAAGTAATATCCCCAAGTGGGGTCTCGAGAGACGCAGCCCCAAAGAAGGGTCTAGAGGTCGCTTCCCCAGGAAAGGACTCAAGAGGCATAGCGTTAGTGGAGGTTCTGAAGGTTATAGCTTCAGCAAAGGTCCCGGAAGTCTTAGTCCCGGGAGAAGTTTCGATAATTATCGACTCAGAGAGGGAGGCCGACGGCTCGGTCCCAGAGAGGGAGGCCGACGGCTCGGTTCCAGAGAGGGAGGCCGACGGCTCGGTCCCAGAGAGGGAGGCCGACGGCCCGGTCCCAGTGAGGGAGGCCAACGGCCCAGTCCCAGTAAAAGAATCCGAGGTGCTGGCCCCAGCGGGGTTCCCGAAGGCCACTGCCCCAGCGGGGTTCCCGGAGGCCACTGCCCCAGCGGGGTTCCCGGAGGCCACTGCCCCAGCGGGGTTCCCGGAAGTCACTGCCCCAGCGGGGTTCCCGGAGGTCACTGCCCCAGCGGGGTTCCCGGAGGCCACTGCCCCGGGTGGGGTTCAGAAAGTCACTGCCCCGGGTGGGGTTCAGAAAGTCACTGCCCCGGGTGGGGTTCAGAAAGTCACTGCCCCGGGTGGGGTTCAGAAAGTCACTGCCCCGGGTGGGGTTCAGAAAGTCACTGCCCCGGGTGGGGTTAAGAAAGTCACTACCCCAGGTGGGGTTCAGAAAGTCACTACCCCAGGTGGGGTTCCGAGGGCCACTGCCCCAGGTGGGGTTCCGAGGGTCACTGCCCCAGGTGGGGTTCAGAAAGTCACTGCCCCAGGTGGGGTTCAGAAAGTCTTAGCCTCAAGTAAGGTCAATAGTGACCAGGTCCTAGCAAAGCAGTCTAGTCAGTCAGATGGGAAGGAAGCAGATCCTGACTCTGTGTATATCTCAACATCTATAATCTTTCTGGCGCTTTACAAACACTATTACACCATTTTGTTGTTTAGACCATTTCTGGGCATCACTTCAGAGAACCTTGTGCTCTATCTGATTTATTCCTTTAGAGGAGATCCTTTTGAGTGGGCAACCAGCCTAATGAAAGCTGAAGATCCCATTCTTCAGGATCCCCCGGCATTCAGTGATGCAGTTATTAAGAGATATGGTTCCAAAGAAATTGGTTCAGGTTCCTCTAGGTCACCCGTCTTATCTGCTGAGAGTTCACCGTATTCTGTAAATTCGGCACAAGAGTCTCAGCCCGTTGTTTTGACTGCAGGATGTGCTTTTCTCTCTTCTTCTAGTAGTAGTACTTTGCCTGAAAATTCAGCTCCCAAGGTTAAGAAACCAATCGCTGATTTGAACCCAGCCTTGCTGGGAGGTACCATCAGTTCAGACAATGTTTGGGGAATTACCTTGGTCAGACCTCAAGAACTTTGTAAAAAGAAGAAGAAGAAGAAAAAGAAATGATTATTGACTCTTGCCTTGTTAAAAAAATAAAATATATTTTTTTTCTTTCCTTGTCTTGTGTCCAGTGGCCACCGTCAAGGGGGGGGGGGGGGGGGCACCGTTACAAGCTGTTGTCACAGCTTGTTTCTGTTAGACCAGTGTGTCAGGTTTTTTTTGTATCCCTTGTTTTGGAAAGTCTGAATTTTGGGGTCCTTTGACCCCTCCTCAAGGGGGGGGTAATGTTATGAGCCACGGCTGTGGCTCATTCCTGTTTTGCATTTTTGGTTATGTATTTTATGTTATACTTCTGTTTCTGTTCCCCGTTGGTGTCATGGGGTGTTCGGAGCCCACCCTTAAAGAGAGGGTACTGTTATGAACCACAGGTAGTGGTTCATTCCTATTTTATGTTTCTAAGTAGTCTTGCAGGCCAGGATTTCCCGTTGCTCTGGTTTAAGAAGATTCTTGTTTGCTGCCAGTGGTGAGTCTGTGTGATTGCAGCTTTTTCCCATGTTTTTAGCCTCACCTGTCTGTTGATTGCACCTCTCAGTTGTGCAGCAGGGCAGCTGCACGACATAATTAATTAAGACTCTCTGTTATATGCTGGCTCAGTGCAATTCACAGACGCTGGTGATATTTCCAGATTTCCAGGTTTCCTGGGTTCCAGAGTTCTTGAGTTCTGAGCTAGTCTCTGCCAGTTCCTGAGCTCCTGTCTAGCAGTGTCTGTCTAGCTGCTTTGAGTGTCGGTTCCTGTGTCGATTCCAGTGTCGATTCCAGTGCCTGATCCTGTGTCCTGCCATGAAGCGTTCCTGTCCAGGAGTCCTGGGGCTTTGTCTGTGCCTGGTCGAATATCTGGCTTCTTGGTGTCCACCGGTCTGTCGTTTGGGATTCTGCCTGTCCTCCAGTTCTGAGAGTCTGTGTCGGCTACATTGGGGGTTCCTGTCCGTTTGCCAGTATTTGTACCGGTTCCGTGATTAGCGGCTTTGCCGCGTCCGTCGGCTCAGGCCGCAGTATTCTTTGGTTACAATTTGTTTCTGGTGTCTTGCAGAGGTTTCTGCTTGTGCTGTCACCGCCGGTACACAACGGTATTGTGTCGGCGAGTGGACAGTATTTCCTTTGTTGTTCTTTTCCTTTGGCGGCGTGCCGCACATATATTTAGGTTTAGGGTTGTTAGTAGCCCCTAGCCTTCTGTTTGTTTTAGCTAGAGGTCCCCTTGTTATTATCCTGTCTCGGTTCACGCCTTGTCTCAATCTAAGACCTGGGCGCATCGGAGTTGGGCAGACCTAATCCGCCCTTCAAACGCGGCTGCCGTGGGCCCAAGAAACCATAGTCACTCAGGCGTGAACGGACCACATGGGTGAAACAACGGAGGTAGGGTGCTAGGGGCTATTTCCACACCACACCTCGTTTCAGCGTCACGTTCTGGTGCTCAGGACTCACTACGCAACATCTCCCTTGTTCTGAGCACCAGGAACCTAACAATATATATATATATATATATATATATATATATACACACACACACACACACACTATGTGTCTATATATTATACATATTATATATATATATATATATATATATATATATATATATACATACACAAACACAGGTTGAGTATCTCTTATCCAAATTCAAAATCCCACATTTTTGGGTCCCTTACTGAGATAATGACTTGTATATTATATATTATTTGTATACTGTATATAGATATATTATATAGATACATAATATAATATACATATGTATGTGTCATTATCTCAGTAGGGGAACCAAAAATGTGGGATTTTGAATTTTGGATAAGGGATACTCAACCTGTATATGAAAGAGGGGTTACCCAATTGCGCTTAGTGAGAACTTAAAGCAGCACCTCTAGAAGAACCCTTTGTTAGCCAAGGTTCAAATCAAACACATAACGAACAGATCCGAGGGCGGCACTAATCAATAGTTCAGTTCCATTATTAGACCATCTACAATGCAATAATCATTAAAAGATGAAGATTTCAAATCACATGTAATAATAAAATCTTACTTTTGTTTACTGTACTGTATATGAAATGTATTCACAGTAGTAAAAAAATACATGATAAAACGTATTGAGCATCTGTACAGTTTCACAGAGAAATGCTTGGGATTTTTCCAGTTTACATTCAGTTTTTGTGTGTTTCTTTGTTGACATGGATTCAACATGCAACATAGATGCGACACAACTGATAGACACAACGCGTTTAGTTACATAGTGACATAGTTGTTGAGGTTGAAAAGACAAATGTCCATGGAGTACAACCTGTATTATAATTTTTATATTAATTAAATGCTGTATCCCTGGATATTTTTTTCCGCTAGGAATTTATCTAATCCATTTTTAAACTTATTGATTGAGTCCACCATTACTACTTTCTCTGGCAGAGAAATCCAAATCCTTACTGTTCTTACTGTGAAGAACCCTTTTCTCCTTTGAGTATGGAATTTGTTTTCTTCTAACCTCAGGGGGTGTCCTCGTGTCCTAAGTCGTTTTTTTTTGATAAACAAATCGTTTCATAAATCCTTGTATTGTCCCTTAATGCATTTATAAATATTAATAATGTCCCCTCTCAGTCGCCTCTTTTCCAATATGAACATATCTAACCTTTTAAGTCTTTCCTCATAATCCAGTGCCTCTAACCCCTTAACCAGTTTAGTGGCTCGCCTCTGAACCCTTTCGAGTTCCAAGATATCGTTTTTATAGTGAGGTGCCCAGCACTGTACACAGTATTCCAGGTGTGGCCGCACCAATGATTTATACAGTGGCAGGATTACACTCTCATGCCTTGTCTCCATATCCCGTTTTATGCATGCTAACACCTTATTAGCTTTTGTTGCTGCATTTTGACATTGCGTACTGCTACCAAGTTTATTATCGATGAGCACTCCAAAATCTTTTTCAACTACCATTATCCCTACATTTTCCCCATTTAGTTTATAGGCTGTCTGATTGTTCTTAGTCCTAAAGTGCTTAACTTTACATTTGTCTATATTGAACCTCATTCTCCATTTATCTGCCCAGACCTCAAGTCTAGATAAGTCATTCTGTAGAGACTCAACATCCTTGTCTGAATTAATTACTCTACATAGTTTAGCATCATCTGCGAAAATTGACACTGTGCTTTCCAGTCCCTCTCCTAGGTCATTAATGAATATGTTAAACAGCAATGGCCCGAGTACTGAGCCCTGCGGTATTCCACTGAGTACTGAAGCCCATTCAGAGTACATCCCATTAATCCCCACTCGCTGTTCCCTATTGAACAGCCAATTACTCACCCAAGTACAAATAGTGTTTCCTACCCCAAGCTCTCTTAGTTTGAGAATTAGTCTCCTATGTGGAACTTTGTCAAAGGCCTTAGTGAAGTCAAAAAGATCACATCCACTGCTTGACCCTGATTAATATTATCGCTCACTTTCTCGTAGAAGCTTATTAAGTTAGTTTGACATGACCTGTCCTTCACAAAGCCATGCTGATTCCTAGTAACAACCTTGGAGGTATCCAAGTACTCTAGTATGGTATCCCTTAATATATCTTCTAGTATTTTCCCCACTATAGATGTCAAACTTACTGGTCTATAGTTCCCGGGGTGCGTTTTAATACCCTTTTTAAATATTGGGACTACGTCTGCTATATGCCAGTCCTTTGGTATCTTTCCTGATCTAATTGACTCGCTGAAAATCAAGTATAGAGGTCTCGATATCTCTGCGTTAAGTTCCATAAGAACCCTGGGGTGGAGTCCATCCGGCCCAGGAGATTTTTTTATCTTAATTTTATTTAATCTCTCCCGGACTACTCCCGCGTTTAACCAAGTACCAAGCAACTGGTCGTTATTATAGTTTATGTTATGCTCTACTCTCGTCAACCTGTCCACTTTCGTGAATACTGATGAAAAGAATTTATTAAATAAATCCGCTTTTTCCCTATCATCATTAATCAAGACATCCAACTCGCCCTTTAAAGGCCCAATATTCTCCCTTTTTAACCTTTTACCGTTTATATACTTAAAGAACTTTTTGGGGTTTGTTTTACTCTCCTTTGCAATTTGTTTTTCTTTTTTCTATTTTAGCTGCTCTGATTGCTTTTTTGCATTTTTTGTTACATTCCTTGTAGAACTGGAATGATTCCACCATTGCTTCAGACTTAAATGCTTTGATAGCACACCTTTTTTTATCCATTTGTTCCTTGACCTTCTTATTAAGTCACATCTGTTTGAATTTCCTACTCCTGTTTTTGTTGACTTTGGGAATATACAAGTGAGTGTACTTATTGAGCGCAGTTGTAAAAATGTCCCACATTTCAGCAGTATTATTACCATGAAATACAATTTCCCAATTGATGTCCATCATTGCTTGTTTCAGCAATATGAAATTAGCTTCCCTAAAGTTAAAAGTCTTGGTTAAACCCTTATATTGTTGTTGTTTTTGGAAGCTGATATCGAATGTAATAATATTGTGATCGCTATTTCCTAGGGTCTCCCCTACTTTAGTACTTGTTATTATTTCCTCATTATTAGTTAGTACTAGGTCCGGTATAGCCCTTTGATAGTTGGTTCCTCGATTACATGGGACAAGTTATGATTTTTTAGCATGTTTAAGAACCTGTTACCCCTAGCTGTATTTACTGTTTCGGTGTTCCAGTTTATGTCCGGGTAATTAAAGTCCCCAACAATAATGACGTCCCCCATGCCTGCAGCTTTTTTCGATTTGCTGCAAGAGTTGTAATTCGTCAGACACACTAATATCTGGTGGTTTATAGCATGTCCCTATTAAAAGTTTTTTTGTATCTATACCCCCACTCGAAATCTCAACCCATAATGACTTTACGTTATCTCCAGTTCCCCTCGTAAATGACCTCCTTTAAATATGGTTTTAAGAATGCTTTAACATAAAGACAAACACCCCCACCCTTTTTATTAGTCCTATCTCTCCTGAAGAGGGTGTACCCCTCAATGTTTGCTGCCCAGTCGTGAGAATCGTCCCACCATGTCTCTGTATTGCCTATTATATCATATTGGTCATTAAGTGCAATTGTCTCTAATTCCCCCTTTTTAATTGTTAGGCTTCTTGCATTTGCAATCATACACTTAAGTTTAGTAATTCCCTAATCCGCAAGTTTTGTTGTAGATAACGTTTCCTTAGGAACCTGGGTTTCCCTTAAATTACCATTGCTGACTATTTTTCTCCTTCCCCCCTCTCCACCCCCATTATACTTTATCCATCCCACTATTTTTTGCTCTCTAGTTGTCCCACTAATTCTTGCTAATCCCTCCCTCCAGGCACCTAGTTTAAAATCTCTTCCAACCTTCTAACCATCCTACCCCCCAGCACCGCTGCCCCCTCCTCATTCAGGTGCAATCCGTCGCAACAAAAAAGATGCCGCCTGACTGAGAAGTCCGCCCAGTTTTCTAAGAACACAAACCCCTCTTTACTACACCAGTCCCTGAGCCACACATTTTCCTCCCTAATCTCCCTCTGCCTCCCTGGGCTAGCGCGTGGCACAGGTAATATTTCAGAGAATATTACCCTAGATGTCCTTGCCTTTAGTTTCTGGCCTAACTCCCTATAATCTTTCTTAAGGACATCCCACCTACCACTAACTTTGTCGTTGGTGCCAACATGCACCAAGACCACTGGGTCATTCCTGGCCCCTCCGAACAATCTTTCTACCCGTCCGCAATGTGCCGTACCTGAGCACCCAGGAGACAACAGACTGTACGGCGATCACGGTCCCGGTAGCAGATTGCCCTGGCTGTCTTCATGATAATGGAATCTCCTACCACCACAATTTGACTAGGTACCTCACTTTCTTTTGTTCCCTTTGTCCTGGAGGGACCTCTCCTCTGGTTGCTAGAGGGAACGTAATCCTCCAGTGCCATCATTTCCTCACTGCCATCCCCAGAATTGTTGTCCAGTCGGGCGAATTTATTGGGGTTTGGCAGATCGGAGATGTCCTTTCTCCCCCTCTTCTTCTTCCTTCTAACCGTGACCCAGCTAGCTACCTGACTGTCCTCGTCCTCGTCTACCGCTGTCCCCCCCTGCAACTCCTCCACAGTTTTATGTAAGCTCAGTTTGAGATTGTGAATACTACTCAGTCGCATAACGGTTTGCTCTAGATCAGTTACCTGGGCTTCCAGGGCAACCGTTCGCGTACACCTCACGCAGATGTATTAACACTGGGCTGGTTGCTACAATTGCGCATACATCATGCATGACATGCACTCAGTGAGATTCCCAACCACAGACAACCCCATTTTGTCTAAAAACTCTTAACTCCCTGTACCTTTATAAAAACAGTACAATACAAACAATACCGACTATGTAATACAATACAAACAGTACAGACTATGCTAAACAATACGATACTATAGCCTAGCTGCGGAAAGAGTCAATTTTCAACACAGTAAAGTCATTGGTAATGCAATGTATAATGTATAAGAGTGTATCAATGGAAAAACAGTAAAAAAACAAAACAAAAAAAAGTCAATACAATAATAAATATGATACTTACGTTTCCGGGGGGAGTCACGTCCACCTACAGCAGCACCTACTTACTGGTACCAGCTTCCCCGGTTGGCTCTTTCCAGCAGCCCTGCTCCAGCCTCAGTCAGACCACCTCTGCTTTCTCTCCCGGCACCTTGCTCTGATGCCTCCCCAGCTGGTGGATCTGCTGTTTCTGCTCCCCCCAGTGATCCCCTAGCTTTCTCCTTTGCTTGGTGCATTCCCCGTCTCCCGTCTCCTGGGATCGGCACCACCTAGGTTCCAACCGGCTCACAGCACCGATCCCCCTCTGACCTGCACGAGCGCGTTCTGCTCGTGCTCCCTGGTGCCCTCGTAAACTAGCAGCTGCCACTTCTAGTTCCGGGTCCTCACTGCGTCCCACTGCGTCTGTGCGTCTCCGTCAACGATCCTCCCTCTCCAGAGCCGGCCATAGGCATAGGCAAACTAGGCAATTGCCTAGGGCATTTGATATGCCTAGGGGCATTAGCAGCTTCTGCTGATTAAAATGATATGCGGCATGCCTATATTCTGTGTGTAGCATTTCATATGCAGATACAGCCACAGTCTCACACAGTATATAGGCATGTTGCATATCATTTTAATCAGCAGAAGCTGCTTGTGCATCCTAGCCACATAGCAATGCAAGTAAGAAGCATTTTCTTAAAAAAGGTGCCCGACGTTAGCATTGAGGCAAGATTTATGAGGACACAGCTGTATCCAAGCAGAGGCAGAGGTCACAGTGTTAGTGGCAGTGTGAGTGCTGTGTGCATGTGAGTGGGTTGGTTGTGCAGTAGTGTTCGGAATATGTGTAAGGAGCATTATGTGTGTCATGTAAAAATGCATTAATAATGTGCAACATATGTGTAAGGGGCACTGTGTGTGTCATTATGTGTATAAGGGCATTAATAATGTACAGCACATGTGTAACAGGGTACTACTGCATGTGTCATTATGTGTATAGGGGCACTAATAATGTGCAGCAAATGTGTAGGAGGCACTGTGTGTGTGTCATTATGTGTATAAGGGCATTAATAATGTGCAGCATATATGCAAGGGACATTATGTGTAAAAGGGCATTAATAAAGGTTGTCATAATGTTTAAGGCGCATTATGTTTATAAGGACATTAATAATGTGTAAAGGGCATTACTGTGTGGAATTATGTGTATAAATGCATTACTAATGTGTGGCATTATGTGTATAAGGTGCTCTACTATGTGGCGTTGCGTCTAGAAAGGGCACTACTGTGTCATCTAATATGAATAAAGAGCAATAAGGTGTGGTTTAATGTGAATAAGGAGCAATTCAGTGTGATATAATGTGAATAAGGGGCTCTACTGTGAGGAGTAATGGTTATAAGGTAAAGTGATACTACTGTGAGGAGTAATATTTATAAGGTAAAGTGATACTACTGTGGGATGTAATATGAATTATGGACACTATCGCATGATCAAATGTGAATAAAGTTGCAGTACTGTGTGGCGTAATTGGAATTGGGATTACTATTGTGTCGCCATGCCCCTTGCTAGCAAAAACACACCCCTTTTTGGGCTGTGCGCCAAATGTGCGAACTGTTCCTATTTAAAATATAGGGGGTACGAACACCAAAATAAGAACTGCTATGGATGAGGGGTGATGGTGCTGGGAAAGAGGTGCAAGGTCAGAGGCGGAACCAGTGGTGGTGCTGGGGGGCACCAGCCAAAATCTTGCCTAGGGCATCATATTGGTTAGGGCCGGCTCTGTCCCTCTCCATCAACGAGTAGCTTGTATGGCTGCCAGGTTTACAAACAAGGGCTAGTGTTATCCAGTAGGTGACATTCCCCGATTTGGAAGGGTATAGAACCAGACTGTATCTAGTGTTACATAACAGAGTAACAAGGCTCCATAATGTGGGGGAGTTCATTCACTATATGCAGTGTCAAGACAAATAGTCTAAATTAGACCAAACAAAGTTGAAATATAAGCCTAGCACTGAACTTTTCAGTAGATGGTATACAACCTTCTGCACATAAATTAGAGGAGATGTGCCAACGGGTGGGTCTGTTCCTCTCAGAGTTCAGTAATTCACTGAACTCTGAGAGGTACACCCCCCCCCACCCCACCCACATTATGGAGTCTTGTTATGCTGTGATGTAACACTAGATACAGTCTGGCTCTATACCCTTCCAAATCGGTACAATTAGTGGTGTATACATTTCAACAAGTTATCCCATCTCGCTTTTATTAGGCATCTGATTCTGTACCCCTGAGGAAGTCCCCTCAGGGATGAAACGCGTGGGTCTATCAGTTGTGTCGCATCTATGTCGTATGTTGAATCCATGTCAACAAAGAAACACACAAAAACTGAATGTAAACTGGATAAATCCCAAAGCATTTCTCTGTGAAACTGTACAGATGCTCTATACTTTTTATTGTGTATTTTTATACTACTGTGAATAAATTTTATATAAACAAAAGTACGATTTTATTACTACATCTTTATCATTTTTAACTATTGCATCGTAGATAGTCTAAAAATGGAACTGAACTGTTGATTAGCGCTCTCGGATCTGTTTGTTTTATATATATAAATAGTATACCCCGTATAAATACAGTATATATATTTATATATACAGTATGTTTATATATATATATATATATATACAATATATATAATTAAATATACAGTATATATATATATTTTATATATATATATATATATATATATATATGCAGAAAAATACAGGCGGCACTCGGAGGCTTGCACAATGATGGTGAAAAACAGCCAGGTGAGTTTTATTAAAGGACTGTTTTTCACCATCATTGTGCAAGCCTACGAGTGCCGCCTGTATTTTTCTGCCTACATTGGGGTTCACACCCCCAGGAGGGCATCGGAGCTAATACCCCAACGGGGAACCTTGAGTGCCTGACTCATCAATTCATCAATGGACTATATATATATATATATATATATATATATACATACAGTATATATATATATATATATATATATATATATATATATTTATTTCCCAGTTCATTGCCTACTTGCTGATGTAAATTATGATGTAAAACATTATGTAGCAGAACAATGTATACTGAAAGGAAAAGGAGAGGGGAGGAATAACCTTGTACTCCTTTCAGCATCAATAAAAAGATGTTTCCATCCTGGATCCTCTGGGACAGTCTAGTCATGAGATCACATGATCCATACTAATTACCTAACCAAAATCAATTAGATTCACATCATGGTGTCTGATATGAAGCTCTGATTAATTGCAGTGCTTAACACAAATTCTAATGCAGTGATATTAAGCTGGAAGACACATCTTCACACAAGCAAGGATCCTATTTAAATGCCTTCATGTTATTTTTATTTTTTTTGTATATACTGCTAAAATATTCCTACTTGTATTTCCCTGCCGTTACACTAACGTGTTAACCTAGTTACAGCAATTAGTGCTTCATTAGTAAGGCTAACTAACTGCAGCTTGGTCCTGTAATGATTTACCAAGGTTTTCCATATACAAGTGCATAATCAATGTTTTCCAATTACTGCTATTGTGCAACCAGTATTTCAAATAAACTAGCTAATAATACAAGCCCATTACGGAGGCTGGAGAAGCAGAAGTATTTAATTGCAGTGCAGAGCTTCTTCAGCTTTTAAAATTTTTCACACTAATAAGCTGTCATGCAAAAAGTTGTATTGATTTTTACACCACATGACTTCAACCACAAATATGTAATTATCCCTTTTATATCTAGCTGGGGGATTAAAATAATCTATAGTATGTAGCCTTTACTTATCCCTGATAGGTTTAGTGGTCCTTTACCCTTTTCAAAACATTCTAGTTTTTGATGAATGAACTTTAGACATTTCTTTCTATCACTGCCATTTCAGATCCGTTTGCATCCTGGCAGTAAAATGTTATTTTAACAATTGAAGAAAAAAAAATAAGCAAGAGAGATTAGAGAGAATTTTTTTTTCCTTCAAGATCCTGTATTTGCAGAAAAAAAATCACAGTTCAACGTTTTCATTTTTTTTTACGTTAAACATATTTAATACAATGTGCATGTATTTTTAGTTCGTTATCTTATAATAGGCTGAATGCAATTACCCTTTTCACGTTTTGAACCGGTGTTTTCCATCAACCCCAAAACCCAAAAGGAAACATTCATATGCAGTATGAAGGTAAATTAAATGGGTCAGCGCTAGCCTTGGAAACTAGATAACTGGTTGTGTCTATGTTACCTTCGTGATCAGGACCTGGAAGTGACATAACAAGAGGGCAGAAGAGAACGTCCGCCCTTAGAGCACCTAAATGTTTTCTCCGTTCTCCGTTCATTTGAGGTTATTTTTTTTTATATGCAGCACTGGACCCTGCGGGCTCGCTTCGCTTGCCACGCTTCGGGCTCGGTGTCTTGCTCTGCTCCGTTTCGCTCGCCACAGGTTGCTATTCCAAATAGTTTTTGACATGGACCCAGGGGCTTATGGGAAAGGTCCTCTCCACGAAGGGAAACTAGACGCTACCAAACTGCTACAGCTCCATTAAAAAATGTGTGCAATTTCACCTCTATTCTAGCAAAAGCTACAGTAGGGCCACTTCCCATGTCTTTGAACAGCGTCATAATGGAATCAGCTATGGTCAAAAATGTTTGACATCACTGGCCCCCTACTGGTCATGCAAGCACAATTACACACTAATGCCACATTCTAATTATTTTTGTACCTATGTAACACTTTTTAACATTCTAATTATTAATTCTCACCAATGTAACACTCCTAACACAAACTGGAGCGTCTGCTTCTTATTTATGTAACACTAACACTTTAACCTCTCACTAGTACAGTATGATGCCTTGAGGCGGTTGGCTTGTGCTGACTTGGGGGGTCCCTTGCCCTGGAGTTGAACCTTAGTTTTAGGACCAACCAGATGAGGTCACCTGTTCGCGGATGGCGGGCCCATATGTTTTTGGCTAAAAATGATGCAGAGCACCTCAATTTTGCTATATGGTAGATTGTAGAGTTCATTATAATAATAATTCTGATTAGCAGTGCTCAGTACTATAGAGTGCATCTGCATTTTCTTATTTTCTATCGGGAACTCCAAGTCTCAGCATGATAGCACCTCTTATTATGTTTGGAATTATTTTGTGCAGTCCCAGGTCCCCACCCCCACTCCCACCCCCACACCAAGAGATAATAATACAAGTTTTTGTTGTACTAGTTGCAATTAATTAGGTTTGTCGCAATAGACATTGACATGCATTTACAATAAAAACATAATTTAATTTGATTTTTATGAAGTTGCCTCCTTGTCAAGAATGTACTTGGAACACTGAGTTTGATTGGTAAACAACCTTGGGTTTTATGCAAATGCACAAATGACTGTATTATAATTTATAACTGCTGGGATTATTATGAATTATGTGTACAAATTCTTAGAGTTTACTTAACTGGATACTCACAATACAGTATAGGGGAGTTATATGTAGTGAGCATCCTTTACCCCAAAGGTAAATAACGGGCTTTGGAAAGCATAATTAATATTAATTTCCTGCCTTGGAAGTAAAATGCATGCTAAAGATATTGTAACACATCTGTTTGTCCAATTCAATTGAACAATTTAGCAGAGGCTTCTCACAGCACCCCTCATGTCTGTAGCTGTGCATCATTCACTACAATTTGTCTTCGTAGGCAGCCGACAGACTTTTTTTTTACCATCATGTTGAAACAACCAACTCGTTGCAGAATTTAATCACATAAGGTGGCGTCAGATGGGTCCATGACTGCTAACAGCTAGAAAACCACTAGCTAGCTAGCCACTGCTTTCAGAGCTTTCTGCTTATAATTGCATAGAAAGGGCTAGTCATTGGAAATCAGTTCTTATAGATAACAATTGGAATCAGGGCCTGATAAGGGTTTCAGCCGCCCTAGGCTAATACAGAAGTGACCCCTCCCTTCACCAATTTTTCTGCTCATATTCAGCTCAAAATCTGTAATTATGTGCCAAAATTTTGATTCACAGATTCAATTATTGTTTACTGAAACAAATTGTATTTTTTTTTTATTCTATAGACACATAAAGTAATGACAATAAAAGTCTAATATTGTCCAGCTTCCCTTCCCCTCTCCCAATAATATGCACCAGACCAGACAGTCCCCACCCTTGGTCCCCATAATAATAAAGTGCTACCTAAAGGACTGGAGTCAGGACTGTGACACAGCTGCTCTCAGAAAGTCTATTGTGTCGGCGCTGCGCCCCCAGCACCCAGCGCTCCAGGCTGCAGCCTGATCAGCCTATTGGTTGATCAGGCCCTGATTGGAAGAGTTACTTTTGTAGGCTAATAAAATAATTAGAGATGTGCACCGGAAATTTTTCGGGTTTTGTGTTTTGGTTTTGGATTCGGTTCCGTGGCCGTGTTTTGGATTCGGACGCGTTTTGGCAAAACCTCCCTGAAAATTTTTTGTCGGATTCGGGTGTGTTTTGGATTCGGGTGTTTTTTTTACAAAAAACCCTCAAAAACAGCTTAAATCATAGAATTTGGAGGTAATTTTGATCCTATAGTATTATTAACCTCAATAACCACAATTTCCACTCATTTCCAGTCTATTCTGAACACCTCACAATACTATTTTTAGTCCTAAAATTTGCACTGAGGTCGCTGGATGACTAAGCAAAGCGACCCAAGAGGGCGGCACAAACACCTGGCCCATCTAGGAGTGGCACTGCAGTGTCAGACAGGATGGCACTTAAAAAAATTGGCCCCAAATAGCACATGATGCAAAGAAAAGAGAAAAGGAGGTGCACTGTGGTCGCTGGATGGCTAAGCTAAGCGACACAAACACCTCAATATCACAGGAATTATTTGTTCTAATCAATGGTATTATTGGTCCAAATCACTGGAAGAAAATGACAAAATCACTGGAATTATTCGTTCTAATCAATGGTATTATTGGTCCAAATCACTGGAAGAAAATGACAAAATCACTGAAATTATTCGTTCTAATCAATGGTATTATTGGTCCAAATCACTGGAAGAAAATGACAAAATTACTGGAATTATTTGTTCTAATCAATGGTATTATTGGTCCAAATCACTGGACGAAAATGACAAAATCACTGGAATTATTCGTTCTAATCAATGGTATTATTGGTCCAAATCACTGGAAGAAAATGACAAAATCACTGGAATTATTCGTTCTAATCAATGGTATTATTGGTCCAAATCATTGGAAGAAAACGACAAAATCACTGGAATTATTCGTTCTAATCAATGGTATTATTGGTCCAAATCACTGGAAGAAAATGGAATGGATGGATACTTGCAGTGACACAGAGCTGCAAGATACAGCAATGGCCTACTGTACAACTATATACTGTTAGTCACCAAAATGCTGCACTGTAATACTATATATACTGCTCACAAAAATGCAGCACAGATATGGAATGGATACTTACAGTGACACAGAGCTGCAAGATACAGCAATGGCCTACTGTACTGTAATACTATAATTATTATATAGATGACAGATATAAAGTTACATTGTGGGGGAATACAATATGCGTTCTGTCACCAGGTACCAGTGAATGGCCACATCATGTATATAGGTGACAGATATAAAGTTACATTGTGGGGGAATCCAAAATACGTTCTGTCACCAGGTACCATTGAATGACCACATCATGTATATAGGTGACAGATATAAAGCTACATTGTGGGGGAATCCTGAATACGTTCTGTCACCAGGTACCAGTGAATGACCACATCATGTATATAGGTGACAGATATAAAGTTTCATTGTGGGGGAATCCAGTATACGTTCTGTCACAAGGTACCAGTGAATGACCACATCATGTATATAGGTGACAGATATAAAGTTACATTGTGGGGGAATCCAGTATACGTTCTGTCACCAGGTACCAGTGAATGACCACATCATGTATATAGGTGACAGATAAAAAGTTACATTGTGGTGGAATCCAGTATACGTTCTGTCACCAGGTACCAGTGAATGACCTCATCATGTATATAGGTGACATATATAAAGTTACATTGTGGGGGAATCCAGAATACGTTCTGTCACCAGGTACCAGTGAATGACCTCATCATGTATATAGGTGACATATATAAAGTTACATTGTGGGGGAATCCAGTATACGTTCTGTCACCAGGTACCAGTGAATGACCACATCATGTATATACTTATACTGGTGGTCCCCAGTCCCCACACTGATCAGATATTTGCAGCACACTGAGCACAGATATGGAGCGTTTTCAGGCAAAGAACGTAGATATTTTCAGCACACTGAGCACAGATTATTTGCAGCACACTGAGCACAGATATTTGCAGCACACTGAGCACAGATTACGGAGCTTTTCAGGGAGAGAACGCTGCCACGTCCTCTCCGTTCAATCTCCAATGCACGAGTGAAAATGGCGGCGACACGCGGCTCTTTATATAGAATATGAATCTCGCGAGAATCCGACAGCGGGATGATGATGTTCGGGCGCGTTCTGGTTAACCGAGCAAGGCGGGCAGATCCGAGGCTGCCTTGGAACCGTGTAAAATGGGTGAAGTTCGGGGGGGGGGGGGGGGTTCGGATCCCGAGGAACCGAACTCGCTCATCTCTAAAAATAATATATTCCTATAAATTTATAAAACATACCTGTTTTGTTTGTAATAAAATTGCAATGTTCAATTAGATTTAAATGCACTGCTTATTTACAAATCATATTTTTCAAGCTGTATTAAGCTATTTTAGCATGACTGTAAGTAGGGCTGACGAAGGTGGTTTCACATAGTGAGTAAACTCCAAACTATGGACACCTTCAAACATGCACTACTCCTATTAAAGCTCATTTTAATTCTTTCTGCATATGGCAAAACATTGTTTTATTGACTTGGGTGGGGGGTGACTTAACAAACCATCTAAAGAGCATAAGTGTAGGTGGTGTTGCCTGTAGCAACCAATCACAGTTTAGCTATTATTTACCTAGTACATTCTATAACATTATAGCCAGAATCTGATTGGTTGCTATGGGCAACAGTTCCACTTGTCCTCTTTAAAAGGTTTTATACATAATACTCTCTACAACAGCACCTAACGCTGTGTATCTGGCCCTGTTGCTTGTTTAGTTGTTATGATCGCTGATGCAGCAATGTTTATAATCCATGAACTTGTCCTGCATTGTTTTGTACTGTAATGCTTGATACGCACTGGTCCTGCAGCACACATGGGGGGAGATGTACTAAGCCTGAAAAGTGATAAATATCACTGTGATAAAGCACCAGCCAATCGGCTCCTAACTGTCATGTCACAGGCTGTGTTTGAAAAATGACAGTTAGGAGCCGATTGGCTGGTACTTCATCACTGTGATATTTATCACTTTTCAGGCCTAGTACATCTGGCCCATGATGACCAATATATCTACAGATATACTGGTGCATCGTTGTGTGTGTATAAGCGGTCAGCCAACTGTCTGTACACATGCTGCAGAGGCCACCAGTGATTGACAGATCAACTGGGTGGGCGCATGTAAATGCCCGCCCAGTTTGTGACGTTAGTCACAACGGATCAGGCTGTGTGTATGCACAACACACTGCCTAATCCGCCTGTAGATATACTGTATCTGCAGATCCATTGATCTGCAGATATATCTTTCACTGTGTACCCACCATAAGTCACTGTTTTCTTGTTTTGCTAATTTGTTACTTTGTCAGGCGCTGCGGAATGCTATTGGTGCCATCTAAATAAAGGATAATAATTAATAATAATAATAATAACATACTTGACTACTTTAGAATATTCCTCTCCAGGTGAAGCCAGGGGAGGGGCCGGACTTCCAAGGGCACTTTTGTGGGGGTGCCGGACTTCCTCATCATTAGGCCCAACCCCTTTTATGCTAAATGTCCCGAATCTTTGAGGAAGGGCAGGGCTAAAATGACAGCGAATTGCATTATTTTAGCCCCTGCCCCCTCCATATGGACCACGATTCCTGGCATTATCTCTCTATCCTGCCCACTTCACTAGGCTGTGGGATGGATGTGGGAGGAGTGCTCCATCTTCCAGGGTTGCAGGAGACTACCCGAAAAATTGTGAGTCTCACACAACTTCCAGGGGAGTAGGTAAGTATGAATAATAATAAAATACATCCGTCCTAAGACACTCAGACATGTGCATAATTTAAACTTAATTATCATGCATAAGGAATCCTTAAAGCAACAATCATCAACTGCAAAATATTGCATCTTCAGAATAGAAACCATCTTGCATTGAAAATGTATACATACCTCCCAACAACTGTGCCAGCGGAGGAGGGAGAGCAACGCGCCCGAAATTGGGGGGCGTCGCCTCATGATAAGGAGCGTGGCCTCACTACAAGCGCCACGGACACAAGCCACGCCCCCCTTTTTCATCACTACTGGAGCATGGACAGCGCTCAGTGAGCTTCTGGCCATGTCCCCCGTCCCCCTCTGTCGGGGAATAGACACAGCATCTATTCACTGCTGCCAAAATCGGGACAGTTGGGAGGTATGATGGATATGTAGGTGCAACAGATACAAAAGCTGAGAAGTCCAACATTGTAAATTGCCATTGCAGATAATGAATTTAAAGTGCTGATTCTGAGTCGGATGCTGCAGCATCTGTGTGTGCGTCTCTGGCCGGTATTGTGTCTGCTACTTTATAGCACTACAAACCCCTCCCTGGTGTACAGCCATGCATCTGAATATGCAAGGACTGAGGCGCCCTCTTTGAGCATCTTTAGACGCTGAATACCTGCTTGGCAAATCTTTGGATGCAACTATCGGTTCCTCTATTGACACTTGCACCAGCCCCATGCTAAGTGCAGATTCTCAATCAGAATTAGGTCTGTAATGTCAGCGATTAGGCATCTGAGTTCTCACCCAGTTCTGCAAAAGACATAAGGGTGTTGTGTAGAAGATCTACAGAAATTAGATAGACAATCAATAGGTTGACCCCATAGGGCCGACATGCATTAGGTTGACAGGGTCAAATGGTCGACGTAGTAAAGGCAGACAATAGAAAAGGTCGACAGGGTCAAAAGGTGGACATTGAATCGGGGCGACACAAAAAAGGTCTACATACATGTTTTAAAATGTTTTTTTGGATGTCATTTACTATGCTTCATCATATGTGACCACAATTATTGCAAAGTTATACCGTTGCGGGCTCGGTTCACGATTTGGGCATGACTACTATTCCCAACTAGGTGATTCATCGTGCCCTACGGGCGCTCTTCACACCGTCGTAAGGGGCTACGCCCCCTTAGCCCTTGCACACCCTTGTGGCGTGCAATATTTTTATTATATGGAGTATTACATCCAATCATAATTGTGTGAGTGGTTAAATATTGCACGGACAAAGGGCGTGCAATGGTTAAGGGGTTGAAGCCCCTTGCAACGGCGTGAACAGTGTACGCAGAGCCTGATGAATCACCTAGTAGGTGCTTTGTTTGGGGGAGTGGCGGGTGCGGGGAAGATGCGGATGGGACCCTGGGGTGCCGCGGGAGGGGCGGTTGCAGTGGTGCGCAGGTGGGGGAGGGGCTGTTGCGGTGGTGCCACAGGTGGCGGAGGGTGCATGGGTGCCACGGGTGGTGGTCCGGAGCCACTGCGGGTGGGGGAGGAGCAACTGCGGGAGTGTCCCGGGTGGGGGAGGGGCAGATGCGGTGGTGCTGCGGGTGGGGCAGGTGCGGGGTTGCTGCAGGTGGGGGAGGGGGCCCGGAGCTACCGCGGGTGCTGGAGGGGGTGTGTGGGGGTGCCAAGGATGGGGCCCGGAGGTACTGTGAGTGGGGGAGGGGTGAGTAATGCTTCTCCTGCTTCTCCTCCTGTCAGCAGCTAAGCTGCTGTCCTCCCTTTGGCAGTGGCTCTCCCGGAGACTCGCACAGCAGCCAGTCACTATTGTTAGCGCCAGTGTTCCAACGCGCCACATTACAGGGAAGAAGATGCACTCAATAAACTACAGCTCCCAGCAGCCCTAAGGGCCAGAATGCTTCGGGGGGTAAGGGTTGCTGGGAGCTGTAGTTTATTTAGTGCGTCTACTTCCCTATTGGGACACCGGCGCTAACAATAGTGACTGGCTGGCAGAACTGAGTGACTGGCTGAATCAATGTAAAAGGTGAGAGTGCTGTGCAGTGTCAGTGACACTGCACACGGGTTCGGCGCTAGCCGCTCAGCAAAGGGATGCAGTGCAGGGAGGCACCAGGAAGGAGAGGCGTTCTCCCTGCTCTGCATCCCTGTGCTGAGCTTCTGCTGCTATCCCTGTTGCTGCTGCCGGCTGCTGTTACACATGCAACGGCGTTGGAAGCACAAAACCTTTTCTCCCCCTCGGCGCCGGCAGCACAAAGCTTCCTCTCCCCCTCGGCGCCATCAGCACAAAACCTCCTTTCCCCCCTCCCCTCCCCTGTGTGACAT